>NC_090927.1:728621296-729241796 GCF_040938575.1 Ambystoma mexicanum
AGACATAACATTGGTCTGAGGAATTACCAATAGAATCTTGTCGCTAGACTGTAACTGACGGATCAGATGATACCGGTGAATTTTCTTGGATAGATTTATAGGAGCCAAATTATTTACACATTTAAAGATGTTAGGGAGAATTCTCATTCTATGGCTAATTTCCCTTACCTATAGAGTCCCCCAGCAGCTTTGCTGGATTTGAAGTTTTTTTTTTTTTTCCTGCTAAGAGGAGACTCTTTTTCCCACTCTTAGGCATGTTTGCTATCTGTGTTATAGGCAATTTTTTGTGTTTAATGTCTATGGGGTTTATCTCACCCTCATAGGAACCATCTTTATACACATGTGTTACACAGCACCCTCTGTGCAGTAACACAGGGGTGTCATAGCGACCCCCAAACATAGACTCCATACCCTGGGACTGACTACTGTCTCCCAGGGGATGTAAAGTCTCCATTGACTTTACTAGTCAATCTGTATGAATAAAAAACCAGTACAACCCATCTTGCTATGGAGGTACTGACAAGGGTTAATAGTTTTTGCCTTATGTTTATTTTCGAGAGATACCGTACAGTCCCTCTCTCAAAAGTTTCTGGCTGGTGGCAGTGGTTACTACCAAAAATATTCAACCGCAAATATTTCCCTATGGGATTTTCCCATTGTTCGAGGCTACCACATTTACTGACAGCCTCTAACATACCGCTGGTTTATTTTTATATTAACTTTACTCCGGTAGGTTTTATTTGCCAGAACTTTTATATAAATTCTTTCTCGTGTCTTTCTCTAAAATCCAAACCCTGGTCAGGGATCCTTTGTTCGTCCTTTTGGCGGGCTTCTGCTAAGAAGCCCTCCTTTCGGCGCCACTGAGTCTGGGGTGGATCTATTGTGTAGGAGGGGACCCTGGACAGGGTTGTCTCAGCAACCCATGTCGCACTCTGCCCTGATAGGCTGGAGGGTCTCCCGCCAGGATGACCACTCCGCTGTGTGAGTGACAGCTAGGCTGCATGAATGGGGATCTTTTTGCATAAAAACAGGGTCCTGAGGACTGGAAGAGCAAGATGTCGCCACTGGAACTAAGAAGCCAAAGAGGAGAGAAGCTGGTGGGGCCAACCAGTTTGCCAATCGTCTTCCCGGACCTGCCTTGGTCGAATCGCCAGTGCCCTGCACTCCTGAGACCGGATAGCAAGGCACCCGTCCACCCAGACTGTGATTTAAAGGAGCATACCTTTTATTTCGTTTGGCAGCACCGCGGCTGGTTTCATCCCTGTGCAGTGCATTAACTCGAACCTTCCTCCACGACGAGAGTCTCTCTTCCTCTGCTGGATCCCCCGAACTGCAGGAACTGCCAGGAACAACCGCCACTGCAGGAGCCTCTTCTTCATATTAAGGTACTTTGTTCCGGAAAGCCTCCCTTTTCGTTTAGTAGTGCTAAAGGTGTTTTAAATCCTTTACCTACCTGTTGGGTTTGCCTCCCCTATCCTCTAACATTGTCTTTCACCATCTGCAACCACCTTTTCGAATCGTTTAACAAAGACTTGACTGCAGCTACAAGAACATTTTGCTCCTGGGCTCTTTGCCCTGTACCACTGACTCTGGCACAGGCCTATTGACTCTGGCTGAATTAGTTACAACTGCCTTCTCTAGATTGCTTCTCTCCTAGAAACGTGTTGGTGCACCTAACTCTCATTACCACCTTTTCCTTCCCACTTTTTAAACTTGTGAAGTGCCATTTTGCTCGGTTTTCACCTAAGTATTATACATGCTAAAGTACTGCCTTGCCTAAACTTGCTCACAAACTTATTTGGAAGTGTTGCTAGGGTGCCTAAGAGTATATTCCTGTATAACTTGTTCTTTCCCTCCCTTGTGAGAAATTGCTAGAGTGCCATTTGTGTTTGGTTTTCACTGTGCCATTTTGTTCAGTTTTCACTCTTGCTCAAACTTGTCTACAATTTAACTAGGGAGTTGTGTATACTTGTCTTGACTGATTTTAACATGCTTTTATAACTGATTTATTTGTTGAACTAGAAGTGTGTAAAATAAATATATATATTCTTTTTAATACAAAGCTTTGGTCAGTGTTTCCTTGTACCACTGTATTGTAGTCCTATGGTGTAAACCCTGAATACTGCTCATCTCCCTCTTGAGATAAGTCTGACTGCTTATCCACAGCTACCAACTAAATCGTTGTGGTACAGACTGATACCAAAGGGGATTTATTGCTCATACCTGTAGTCTTAACCTTCTGTAGTGCTCCCTAAGGTAACCACACAGGATTCTGCCTAACAAAAGACAAGACAAAGAATTTTTAAATCTCTCTGGTCTTTAACTGACAACCAGTGTCGAGAATGGCGAAAGTTGGAAACGGGGGTGAATATGCTAACCTTACTGATCAGCCTAACTGCAGCATTTTGAGCCTTTTGCATATAGTGCAATGGCATGGGTGGTATGCCTGCCAGCAACGCGTTACAATGTTCTAAACAAGAGTTGACCAAGGCCCCAAACACTACTGCAGGAGGCTCTTCCCGGATAAGAGGGAGTCCCTGTCGAAGAAGACGTGAAGAGTAGTAAACTGATTGTACTTTGCATTCACAAGGGCTGTGCATCTTAAGTCTTCTTGCCAGATACAGCCAAGGTTTTTGATTTTGGGCAAAAAAAACGATTGTGTGTCCGAAAAGCGAGGTGGGTCTGGCTGAGGATTAGAGCCCAGAAGATGTTTAGGACCGAAAAACACAACCATGGTTTTACTAGCATTCAGCATAAGCCAGTTGGAAGACATCCATGCTCTCACTTCTGCTAAACCTGTATCCACTGCCTGAAGGTCTCTTCCACATCCTCAAGTTTTACAAAAACTTGAGTATAATCCGCATAGGAATGAAAGTTGACTTTGTGTGTTCTGAGCAAGTCTATCAGAGGACATAGATAAAGATTAAATAGAAGGTGGACACCTGGGGAACTCCACAGTCCTAAGGGAGGGGGGAGAGAGACACAGCCACCCACTATGACCCATTGCTGACTTTCCGAAAGAAAAGAGGCAAACCATTTGCTGGCTTGTGCCGAGATATTACCAATCTCTCTGAGTCTTCTCAGTAGGATACAGTGATCCACTGTATCGAAGGCTGCTGAGATATCCAACAGAATCAGGAGAGAAATATATCCCTGTTCAGCCAAAGTGAGGAGATCATCCCAGACTGCCATCAGTGCGGCCTTCGTCCCAAAACCAGGGTTCAAACCTGACTGGATGGGGTCCAGAGTGGCTTCATCGTCAATGTATTTTTGAAATTGTGAGGTCACAATCTTCTCCATTACCACAGCAGGGGACATCTCAGGCAAGATCATGGCGAGGAATTCTGCATGGACAGATGTACACAAAGGTCACACAAAATGGGCCTCATTACAACCCTGGCGTTAAGGGGTTAACGGCGCCGTAAAAGGCTGCGGCGCTGTTAAACCCTTAACGCCAGATTCACACTTTAACGCCTGCTTTTTGCAGGTGTTAAAGTCCAACCCGCTAAGGGACCTTGGTGCTAATTACGGCACCGTAATTTACGGTGCCGTAATTAGCACCTTCCCCATTCCCATTGAGCCCTATGGGCCATAAAAGGGAATGGGGAAGGGGCCATGGTGAATGGGGATTTACCGCCCCGCCAACCTTGGAATGGGGCGGTAAATCCGCCATCCACCATGGCGGAATCCGGCATGGGCCATGGTGCTAATAGCACCATGGTCCAACGCCAGGGTTGTAATGAGGCCCAATGTCTTTGGGGCGACAAATGCTTGGTAATAAGGTAATGTATAATTCCTACATGTCATTGGCCCAAACAACATCTCTCAACCACATCTCACTTTTGGGAGACTGTTTGTGAGTCCATCTCAGCAGAATAGCCCTCTCGGCCAGCAATAACCCCAGGTTTAAGAATCTGCGCTTAACTACTTTCAGCTTCCCCCTGTAGCCTAGAATGCATTCACAGGCTGTTAGAATCAGCTGTTGCCCCAATTTTTTCAGATCGTGCAGTGTTGACGGCATTCCAATAGTCATATAGTTTAGGGCAGGACCATAACATTTGTCACAAAATCGCATTGGTGCGGAGTGAGGAGAGGAGTATGTGCAGTCTGTGGCAGGCATTATAGTGAACTGGCACTTGGAAAACTAGGAACAGTTTTTGTTGGAGCACAGACTGCTTTTCTATTGCAGCAGGAAATTGTTAAAACTTGCTTCCAGCTCAGAGCGCAGAGAGTTGAGCAAGGAGAGGAGAGTGTGCAGTCTGTGGCAGGCATTACAGTGAACCAGCACAGTGAGCAAGTTGACCCGGTAAGATTGTTCACTCGCTGATTTTAAGTAACACTGTTCCGCTCACGGGGAGGAAGAGAAAGAAAGCGACTCTCTTGGTGTGCTGTGTACTATAAATCTCTTCACTTTGCTTGACGTTTCCAAGTTTGTTGATGGAACAATATTATAAAAGTGTCAGCACGTTTCCCAGGGGGTCCAAGGACTGATGCAGAGAGCATGGTCATTATGAAGTTGACTGCTTACTCACAAGTGGCATCCACTTTGACTTTTGGGAAGCCTTATCCTGGCCTTCCAGGACCACTCACTGCTAACAACGGCTGACTTCCCCCGCTCAATTATGAGTAGAGCTAAACTCTTACCTCTCACGATTAGGGCCACCCCTTTCCTACCATCACTTCAACATAATCACTTAGATGCCTTAATAAAACCCACCAAATTCTTACCAAAGTTAGAGCTAGTTACCAAGACACCAAATAGAACCCCATTAACTGATACTAACTCACTGACCCCACCAATTACTGGTGGGCTTAAGGGCCAATACACCCACCTTACTACTAGTAGTCTACCCTGACCTACTAAAGCCAAAAATAAAAGACTCTGTTCTAGACTCGTAACTAACGACAAACACGCCCCATTACCTCCCATAAAATATCACTACCAATTACCATTAAAAACGTCTCGCCCTCTAGTATAACAACAAAGACCAATTTAATGAACAAACACAACAAGAAACTAAACAGGTTAAATTGAGTGCCCATTCGACTGAGACAAATACCCAAACTATCAAGGGTGCCTTAATAAATGCCAGATCCTTGCTAGCTCATGCAACAGACATTGGCAACCTCATCACCTATGAAAACCTCAACTTCCTGGCCATTACCGAATCATGGTTGCAAGCGGCAGCTGGCCCCTCACTCTTGCTCGCCGTATCAGATGATTACTCCATTATAAGAGTGGACAGTCCAGAATCTAGAGGAGGGGGCATTGCCATCATATCTAGGACTAACCTAGATCTAAGATTAATCAAGACACCTATGCTCTCTTCTTGTAAAGTACTCACTGCCAAACTACCAGTCTCAAGTACACATACTTTAACAATCCACCTCATCTATAGACCTCCAGGACCCATTGGCTCCTTTGAGGAAGACTTGACAATGCTACTCTCGGATCAGACAAAAACATCCTCCCAACTACTAGTACTAGGAGACTTTAAGCTAGGTTTTAAAGACCCCAATGATCACCAAGCTTCTACAATCGCTAATACCTTAACAGAACATGGCTTTAACCAAAAAATGACACAGTCTACCCATGACAAAGGGAGGACCCTGGACTGGGTAGCTGACCTAAATTGCGATATTGTAATTACTACCATCGAACCACTACCATGGACAGATCATTCATTACCTTCTATCTTTCATGCTCACAGCTAATACGCCAAAAAGTAAACCAAGCACAATAGCACCACCTTGCCCTACAAAGAATAAACAGAACATCACTGTGGATGCCATCATGCCACATGTGACTCCTTTTCTAAATGCTACAGATAATTCCACAGATCCAAACTCACTAGTGGATCTCTATAACAATGCAATGACAAAAGCCTTAGACATCATAGCCCCTCTTAAAATGTGCAAAGGCAAGCCAAGTCCCCACTTGAACTCCTGGTTCACTCCTGAGCTAAAAACCCTTTGTACTGAAAAAAGGAAATTGGAAACCTTATGGAAACAGACTCCATCCATTAAGAACAAAACGAACCTTGCTAACTCAGCTCCCATCTATAAAGAAGAAATACTCAGAAACAAAAAACGAGATGTATGATAACAGAATCAATCAAGCTAGTTCTAGTACTAAAGAGATTTTTGTCACCCTTAGAGAGATGGAAACTCGCAATCCCCCCTCAGACACATGCTTAAAAGATAAACTCTGGTAGACAAACATCCAGAATGCCCTTACCAATAAAATATCCACTCTACAAACCAAAATCGCTGACAAATGTCAAAATCTACCCAATTTAGACATGACACACCAGCCCAAAAGACCACTGTGAAACCATCACAAGGTTTCACTTTCACCAAAGTCTCTGTCCCTGAGGTGCAAACAATTATTGCCTCCCTCAAACCATCGAGGTGCCAGGTGACAGTTGCCCGGCACAAATCATTAAAGATGCAGCTAGGGACTTGGCACCGTTCATAACTAAACTATGAAATGCCTCATTTATATCAGGTATTGTACCTACCAACCTAAAGGAGTCATGGGTCCTAACCCTCCTTAAAAAAACAATCACTGGACCCCACCATCCCGAGAAACTACCGCCCAATTACCACAGTCCCTTTTCTTTTAAAGATCCTGGACAGGGTCTTGCTTGGTTTACTTCTTTTCTTTCAGATCGTACCCAAACTCTGGCCATGCCTCCCTTCCTCTCTTCTCCTTGCTCCCTTACCTGTGGTGGCCCGCAGGGATCTTCACTCTCGCCAATTTTGTTTAACATATATATCTGGGCACTGGTCTGCCTCATCCGCTCCTACTGCCTCAATTGCTATTCCTATGCAGACGATACCCAAATCCTGATCCGTTTAGATCAAGATCAGGGCATGGTTTCGTTGTGTCTTTATGATTGCCTGAGACCCATGGTGGACTGGATGGACCAGAACTGGCTTAAACCCAATGGCGACAAAACAGAGGTAATGGTGGTGGGCTGCCCTCTGGGCTCCTCACTGTGGACCTCAACCTTTTGGCCTTCTTCTTTGGGCCCACTTCCGAGCCCAGTCGACAAAGTGAGAAATTTTTTTATTTTTTTATTTTTTTTTATTTTTTTATTTGTATTTGACTCTCCTAACAAGTAAGAGAGTCTTTACAAAAAAAAGAAAAATACAATCAGATATAGTGAGAGAATCATTACAAGAAATACCTTCACACATGGAACATTGCGATATATAATCATATAAAAACCATCATTCAAGTAAAATTACAGACCAGGAATTCCTATGACGTATTACTAAAGAAAAAAAAGAAAAAGAAAAAGGTAGACGAAAAAGGTAGACGATAAAAGTATCTACAAGTGAGAAATGTGGGCGTTATACTTTCCGCTACCCTTTCCATTTCCAATCAAGTGACGGCTGTGTGCCAAGCCGCCCATCACCAGATCAGGCTCCTTAAGAGAGCCCTACATATGATACCAGAAGCCTTCCGC
Organism: Ambystoma mexicanum; assembly: GCF_040938575.1. NCBI lineage: Eukaryota > Metazoa > Chordata > Amphibia > Caudata > Ambystomatidae > Ambystoma > Ambystoma mexicanum. The sequence continues at coordinate 728,628,772 of NC_090927.1, forward strand.
ACCCCCCCCCCCCCCGTAGTGGCTGAGTTAGTGCTCTCACGTTTAGACTACTGAAACTCCCTGTATTTGTCACAGCCAATTGGTCTCATACAGCGGTTACATACAGCGCATGCAAAACCTGGCGGCTAGGCTAGCTACTGGCACCCCTTATGGTGCCCACATCTCCCCAATACTCTGCCAACTGCATTGGCTTCCTGTGGGTCAGCAGGTTGTCTTTAAGTCCCTGTGTATTGTGCACAAGGCGGTTCATGGCCAAGGAGCGGAGTTTTTGCAAGCAAAATTCATTTGCTATGTTCCTACACGGGCTCTGCGTTCCTCAACCACCAACCTCCTAGTTGTTTCTAAGTTTAATCATGAAAGGATCGGGGGTAGAGCCTTCTCCATCGCTGCGTCTAGACTTTGGAACAAACTCTCCCCCACAATGAGAAGCGCCCCTAATCATCTTGGGTTCAGAAAAGCTCTTAAGACAATCCTGTTCCAATTTTTCTTCTCCTGGCCACCTTCTGTGGTATTAGCTCTCTCTTCTCTACGCCATGATGCCTCGCCGACCGTGCGCTTTATAAGATTAATTAACATAACATAACAGGATTGCATACTTACAAATCCAAGACTATTTAGAGACAAACCAGCTCCTGGGGACTCGGCAGTATGGCTTTAGACCTCAACATGGCACAGAAATGGCGCAAATTGACTTAAAAAGCCAGATTGACTATCTCAAATATTACAAGGGGAAAATTGCCTTACTCTTACTGCGGAACCTATCGGCTGCGTTTGACGTGATCGACAACAGAGTACTCTGCGATCACCTCGCCACAGCAGCACATTTCTCCCAAAAATCAATCACATGGGTCGAATCATTCCTAAACAATAGAACCATGAGAGTTTTCTCCCCGTCTGCTGCTGCTGACCCAATCCCTATTTCTTGCGGGGTACCTCAAGGATCCTGTGTGTCCCCCATCATGTACAATATTTTCACAAAGCATCTATTTGACAAGCTGGATCCTCTGGGTGTCACGTACAGTAACTATGTGGAAGACACCCAGATCCACCTACCCCTAATGGGTAACTATGATGGAGATACACGGCTTGTGAATAATATGTATCTAATCATTCAGGCATCAATGGCCCCACCCACGGCCTTTGCCTGAATGACGATAAAACTGAACTGCTGGTCCTAGGTTCACCAACTCACCTGAACAAACTCAACACAGAATATACCTCCTTCAATATAGATGGGAACAATATTCTTGTGGCTAAGGAGGTAAAAACATTAGGTTTTTACCTAGACTCCACTTTAAACTTACACAAACAAGTCAACTCTACAGCCTCAGCTGCAGCCTATATGGGCACACTGATAAAGGCCTGCAAACCACTGCTCTCCACAGAAAGTTGTCTTACACTAGCTAGAGCCCTCATTCTGTGCAAGTCGGACTATTGTAATGGTCTATACCTAAATGCAAGTAATTTCGTTCTCAACAAACTTCAAATCATGCAAAATAATGCACTTAAAACGGCCCTTAGCATCCCAGGAGAGAACACATTTCTGAAATCAGGAAACTGCATAAATGGCTGACAATCAAGGAGAAGATCCAATTGAAAACTATGTCCCTTACATTCAAATCTCTGAAAGAGGCCGCTCCACCTTACCTAACAGAGAAATTCACCATCAGATCTTCTCCCGGTTCACTAGATCGGCCAGCTCCTCTAGCCTGGTAGTCCCAAGATATAAACTAGAAAAGTCATGGGGGAGCAGCTTCCCAGTTATGGCTGCCAAGCTTTGGAACACCCTGCCACCTCACCTCAAAATGACCTAGTCCTTCTCTAACTTTAAGAAGAAAGCTATCACTTGGCTAACATTGAAGAACTAATCCTGACCACAAGAGCTAATATATCACTGTCACCTGCATTATTATTCTGCCTGCCTAACCTTATGCTTTTTAACCCGTGCAACTAGCACAGTGTTAATTTATATGTAAATGTCCTTCTCTTCTGTAAATATGGCCTTAAACTGTAATCTGCGATTTGTATTACTGTACTGTACCTGATGCACCATGACTGCATAACTGTACCTCTGTACTACTGTAATACATGTTAAATGCACCCAGATACCTCCGGGTTCGGCGCGCTATAGAAATAAACTAACAAACAAACAAACAAACAAAACACCCTCATTTTGACCATTTATGGTCTTATATTCGCATGTACAATCTGCTCAGTGGGGCCGAACTGCGTAAAATGATGGAGATTTCACCTGGTCTTATAAATTGGGCAGTTGCATTACACCTACTGGTTTCTACTAAGTAGGGTATGTCTTCCATGGCATCTTCTGTGTTTATAGAACCTTCAGCTGCACAGAACGATGAGTCCGAGTCAGAGGTCTGTTTAAAGGTGGGGAAGGCCAATACTTTAAAAATAACCTCATTTTTGATCCTGTAAAATCTAAAAACATCAAAAGCTTTCAGCTTATTAAGAAGGTGGATGGGAAAGAGAATAGAAATGGGACTACCTTGTTTAAAGTTATATCTATGCAACAAGGAAATGACCACAATGAAGACTGTATTCCTAGTCCCCTACCTGATAATATTCTTTTGATTGTCCCTGATTATGAGGGATCTGTGTCGGATGACACTTCATTAGAACACTCCCCCTGCCTTTTGAACATGTCATCTCATGACTCAGACTCAATTATTACCTCCTACACATCCACACCTGGTCCTGTCCTACAGAGACGTGTGTCCACTGTACTGAGAAGAGTGGAGACAAATGTTAGTGACACTGAAGGCCAGGAGGGCCTATTAAGGGACTGAAAACTGAAGGCCTGATTCACAGAAGCAGTGTATAATGGCGCAATCCCATAGAAAAAAGCTCTGTGAATCAGGCCCAGAGTCTTGTATATACTCTGCTAAATTGGAGTCACTTTTATTTAAATTCGAGCACGTAGGGGTACCAAATAAACTTAAGGAGCGCTTGTTGGGAGAGCATAACCCTAATCTTGAAGATCTGAGAACAGTGGGGGTGCAAGGCCATGCCTACAACACCCTAAATGGATTGCATGCAAGAACTAGTCTTGAGAATTATTAACAAGTAGAACAGCAAGTGGGTGTATATCCAGTGATTATTCAAACTTGCAATGACCCAAACAATGATCCAAACTATCAGTCTAGTTATTTGACATCTAATATGATGATAACTGGGAGATCTCCATTAAGCACCTTAGGCAGAAATAATGGATGGAGTGTGAGAATGGAAGAATCTCGCAATCTTTTCACAGATGGGCCTGTGATAATGGTGGATGAGAAAAATGAAAACCAGGATGTAATCAGTGTGGATCAGGACGCACCTGGGTAAATGCCTATTGAAGACCAGAGACCCTCAAAACAAATTGAGGAAAGATCCAAAACAGTGAATACAAAAAACAAACAAAAAAATACACTGAGGGGCAAAGCCCACGAGAAATCCACACAGACATTTCTGAGTAATTTGTTAAACCAACCCTCGGTTGCAGAAATCCCAGAGAACCACTCACAGGAGAAAATCGGATCAGGTGCCCAAGGTTCTCAATAAGGGCACTCGATAGTTTTCACTGTGTCAGTCCAAGCAAGTAACAGAAATATTGCAACATTAGTATGCATGGAGTCACATGCAGTGCAAATAGATTTCAAATCTATGGTGATGGGAGACTGGCAGGGTGTGGGTGGTGAAAAGTTGAACTTAACCAATGGAAATGGTACAGATCAGGGGTCCCATCTTAATAGTGATGTTGGCAGGACATTAATAAATACATCACCCTCAGTGAATATGCCCATTGCGTCTAATCATGACAAAACAATTAATTTACCTCAAATATCATCAACATATAGTCCAGCTGATTGACTAACTGAAATGGTTGGAACAAATGGAGCCCTAAATGGTCATCCTTTATCCACAACAGGCAATTGGAGTTTTCTATTCTACACATTCCAGGCTCTAAATTGGTTTGATAATCCTGAAGTAAGATGTAAATAGATTTTTTCTTCATCTAATAACAGCATGAACTTTAGAGGAACTACAAGTATTTTAAAACAAACTTTAAATGTCCTGAGCAATTGCAAGATTGGGAATATGGCCCACCGGGAGGTAAATGGGCTTGGAGGGACAGTCCACAAGGAGTAAGGACCTCTCAAGATCCTGGTAGAAAGTTTGCTACCAGAGAATCCGAACATCTTGTTTAATAGAGCAAACATTATGAGACTTATGGGAGAGGTCCAAATGCTTCGGACCTTATCATCTGGATTTTATTGATCTGCATTGTAAAGATTGTGCCATCATGTACATTAATTCCAAAATAGTTGCAGATATTATCTTGAAAGAACGTCATTCGCTGCAACAATTGGTCTTTGATGTCTCACTGAACATGGAGAGGTAGAATGGGCGCTTAGATTCGGGGAACATAGGGGTTCCACTCCTGAGTGACATTTTGGTTTCAGTGGATTGTAATGGATCCGGTGGCAGAGGGGTTTGTTTCTCTAAGTCAAATCAAGTTAAAGTAGGTTGCAAGCCCCTGATTGCAACCAGCTCTCAAATGCTTTGTTTCAAAGTGCCATAAAGGAACAGTCAATTATTTTATCAATTTTATTTCAGCAGATTTTAGCATGTCATCGATTCTCAGCGGACTGTGTACATGGTACCAACCTATAAAAAGGTCCTCGGAAGTGACCCTAGTAATTATAGGCCAGTGTCCACATTGGACGCGAACAGTAACATTTTTGCTGCTTTGATTCTTGTCCACTTGGAAAAGTGGGCTAATGATTCTGGTCGACTACAAAAGTGGCAGACCGGTTTTCAATGTAATTTGAATACCACCTTAAATGGCATGATTTTTAAACACATTCAGTTATTTGTGTGGGAAAGGAAGCATCAGTCTGTGTTTTTCACCGGCATCAACCTATCCGCCGCCTTTGATACAGTAGATCAAAATCTACTTTGGGCTAAATTGCACAAATGGGGCCTACCCAATGGTTTACTACATTTAATTATTGGTCTCCATGAGCATTCGGAGCTCCAAGTTAGCCTAAATACAGAAGGAGTCTTGACTACCATGATACCGTCTTTTAAGGATGTCAGACAGGGGTGCATTCTTGTCCCCGGTCTTTTTAATTTATATATGTCTGGTATTGGTGAATACCTAACGCCCATAGCCTTAGCCTCTTCTAAACTGGACTCATTGAAAGTGACATGGATCAGTTATGCTGATGATTTTTTGACTATTCAATTGTACAGAGATAGGAGTAAAACGACTTGTATCTGCCTTTAACAATTTTGTAACAGATCATTCTCTGAAAACAAACCCAACTAAAGCGAAGGTTATGCATTGCACTTTCAACTAAAGCACTTGAGCCACTTTTAAATGGTTTGTTAATGAAGCTTCTTTGGAACGAGTAGATCGTTCAAAATCCTTTGCATTGTCCACAAGGCCTTCTGGGGCCTGGGGACTCAATACCTTCAACTCTCTCTTCCTAAATATCTTCCTTCTCAAGCTCTTTGCTCATCTGCCTCCAACTCCCTCAGGGTCAGTCGCTTCTCCAAGCAACGAGTTGGTGGTAGATCTCCTTCATCAGCTGGGGCCTCCCCCTGGAACAGCATCCCTGAAACTTGAGGAGAGCCATCTCTGGTTCCGGAAGCACCTCAAAACCTTTCTCTTTGCTTCTGCTTTTTCTCCTCCTCTCCCCTGCTGACCTCCTGGTTGAAAATGCCTGCCTGGCAACCCTCGCACTTGGAGACTGTTTATGTATCCCTACAGTCCCACTGCCAGCACTTGATACCAGATGTCTGCACTTACCTTGCACTTGTCACCTGCTGGCCGTTGCTTTTACTTATTGTTATTATTCTAATCCCATGTACTGCACTGTACCTTCCCTTCCCCCCGCACGTTTCCCCTTCCCCCATCCCTTGCACTTGCATGATCTGAATGACACCTGGACTAGTAGGATCGTTGTCTGTCCACCCTTTGTTCCCCCTCTCTTGCCTCGTCGCGCCTTGATACACTTGTGTATAGGCGCATTATAAATGCCGTATCATATCATATCATATCGTTATATCTGTCTTGGATTTCCAATGATTTCCAAGCCACATAAATCCCACTAGAGGCTGGTTGCAAGCTAGGGTGTCAGCACTGACTAACCAAACCACTTGGCTAGATGCTCGATATGGTTGATTTTCAATTATTCCCGCATTCATATTTTTTTAGGGTAAAGTTATCCCCGAGATTTTATATGGGATAGAGATTTACTTTGCCTGGAACTCTTCCACGCATTGGAGGGACATTATTGGCCTCAAGTACTGTGTATTCAGGGTTCCGTCCCTTTAGTGGCAATCCATTATAGACTTGGCATTAGCTCACTAAATAGCAGAGCTAATTGGTGTCTTCTGAATTTGCACAGGAAGATCATTACTCCAATTCCAGAGTCATTATATAGTGACATGGCCATGATGATAATAAAAGGGAAACAGAAACCCCTAAAAGAGTTGACCAATCATTGCATACATTTGCTGACAGATTTGAATTTAACATTCAAAGCTCTTACATTGAATCCGGAGAAAGTAAAATGTGCATTATATCATATATAAATCAGTAGATCACCCGAGTACGGATCATACCAAATTTTGAATTATAGCTCCATATTTAACGAGTTATCTGAGCTGGAGGGTTAGGAGACAATTTCTGAAATTCTGCTGGAATCTACACGGCAATAGGCAAATAAGAAATAGATATGGTTGTTGTCCGGCAGATCCCTCTAGCTGGAGATATTGTGCAACCCAAAAGGTGATAGAAGACCTTAGACATTTGCTAACTGCCTTTCCAGCGTTCTCAGGGATTTGAGATTTATATTTAAGAACATTCAATAATTTTAATACATCGTGGGGTAGTTATTTACTGTGGAATTTAATGTCTTGCAGGAAGAACTAAGTCAATGGAGCTGGTGGCGGTAGGATATGTGAAAGAACTGAAACTAAGATGATTAACACATAAGCACTTTAGTATTGTGGAATTTTAAAATGTGTTGTTCTATTTTCGTTTCTTCCCTTTAGGAGGTTTTAAGGAATGTGTTTTCTTTGTTTAACATATTAAGTAATTGTTAGAAAACATTGTGTGGATAAAATTATGTTATATGAATTGTTTCGTTTAGTAGAATTGTCATTCCTCAATAATTTAATTTGAGAGTTTGTTTGTATGGTCAAGAGCATGTTTTCTTTAGAATTAGAAGGTTTTTTAAAGGAATTCTTATCTTTCTTATCTGCGTGTTTGTCATTATCATGTATAATTTCTTTTCAATTTGTCAATTTTTCAATTTGTCAATTTGTTAAAGGCAAACTTGCCAAACAACTATTAAAAAAAAACATTTGAACAAAGTCACATTTTTTCCTTACATCTGGGGCACACTCAGCTTATCAGTTTGAAACACGTTTAACCTCGATGAGGGATAATACAGTCTGTTCGGAGTCTTGAAGTGAATAAGTCTATATTTAGAATTGCCCTCCACTGCATGTTAGTAAACTCAGTTTGGAGATAATTACCCAACTTGGAGAAAAATGTTCTGACTGTGTGTGTATCCGTAGATTGTGCCAGTTTGTACAGTATGGAAATGCTTTTTTTGTAGAAGTTATGACAGACATGCATGTGCCGGGAGCTTATCTGGAAATGTAGGCCAGCATACTAAGTAATACAATGTTTGTAGCGGCCCACCACCCACAGCTGTTTTCAAGACATCCCAACCCACAAAGCGACCTTCTGTGTATAAATTGCCAACAGTGAGGATGCCCACTGGACACCAAGCCTTTTCCATACCCCTATCAATGGTAGGAGGCATCATCATTATTCCCCACAAGGGAAGAAACCTGTCATATATAGATGACTGCACAAGCTTAGCATTCAGCCTTGTCCACACCCTCCAAGTTGCCCCTATAGGATCCAGATGGTGTACAGCCTTGAAATTCCCACCCGACAACAGGGATGCTAACGGGGCAGGGCTAACGCTTTTTGCATGTCCAAAGAGACTGCTACAGCCTGCACTTCTGAAGATGTTTGGGCTATGATATTGTAAAGTCTTTGCAAATTCAGCGCCATCGACGGGCCAGGTATTGATCCTGACTGGTCGGGGTGAACTATATGGGGCATGAAACACATTGTGTATAGGCGCTATATAAATAAACAATCATATCATATCATATCATGAAGGGTGAGTCTTGATGCCAGAATTTTAGTAAACATTTTGCATCTGTATTTATGAGGGACACTGGTCTGTAGGATCTGCAGTCCCCAGCTGCCTCATCAGATTTAAGTAGAATTATAATGGCTTCACGCATCGTGTCAGGCAGCATCCCTCTCACAAGTGCCTCCCCTAAAAGTTGAAACAAATGCTTGGACGACACGTCTGAGTATTCTTTATAAAAATCTGCTCCCAACCCATCCTTTCTGGGACCCTTACCCCGAGGCAAATCCACTGTAGCTGCACAAATCTCTTCAAGCATCCGAGGCGCTTTCAGCGCATCCTGCGTTTCCCGGGAGAGCAGAGTAGTCGGTATCCCATTCAGATTCTGCTCAGTTTCGCTCCGGGTGGCACTACCCTTGGGTTGATATAAGGCCGAATAAAAGTCATAACAAACCTTATTGATGTCTGCATCAGTATGGACTATGAGCCATCAGGTGTCCTGATATAAGGTATATGTTCACTCCCAGACACTGACTTAATCAAGCGAGCCAGCAATTGCCCAGTCTGTCCAATTCCCTATATTTCCTGGCCATCAACAGCTTGTCCATGAAGCTCAACTCCCTCTGCTCTGCGCCATTTTCCTATATGCTGATAAGGTGTCCAGTCATACTTTCGAAAAAGTGTTTTGACATACAAAAGTTCCTAATACAAAGTTTTGAATAAAAAAGTTTTGAATGCATTTTTTTTCATGTTATATTTCTTTTTAGTTTCAATGCTTTTGTGTCAGAACTGTCGTATGTCAAAACTTTGACTGTCGAAACTATCACTATGAGCCGCTGATAATGTGGTTTTAATCCCAAGGTGCAGGCCCGGAGCTGGGGACTGTTCACACCTCTGTTGTGAAGCCCTCAACTCAGCTCTTTCACAGCGAAATCTTTTCTCAAGTACTTAAGGACCCCAAATTCAGCCAACCTGGTGACTCCTCATACATACACTTTAAATGCCTGCCAAACAGTTGCCACCGATGAGACAGACCCTACATTATGGTCGAAAAAGGATGTCACTTGGTCATGGAAGTTCAAAGAAAATGCAATGTCGAAAAGGGCAGCCAGCCTGACTGCCAGGGCGGCGGGACACCGTTTCTGTCGATAAAAGCAGCATCAGAAGCACTGGGCAGTGGTCTGAGAAGGTATGAGGGAGTCTTGAAAACTGCACAACCATATTGAGCAATGAAGCAGAAACCACCCATGTGTCTATGCACAAGTACATATCGTGCACACAGGAGTAAAATGAATACTACCCGTCCCTACCATCTAGTGTCTGCCAAAAATCCAGAAGGCCCTGCAACTGCATGTTGTGCAATATTTCCTGAGCTGCCATAGTCAGTGATCAAGATGTGGTGCCAGAGCGATCCAGCGACATATCTAATATAGGTCACCCCCCCATCACTATCTCCGCCATCGGGTATGAAATGCACATTGCAAATACCCTGCCATAAAACTCTGGGTCATCCACATTTGGGGCAAACACATTGAGCAGGAGAATTTCTTTCTTGTTTAGGATCCCGTGTACCAAGACGTATCTGCACTTGGCATCCACCCTAGCGTCCAAATGTGTAAAACAAAATTGTGTAAAACGAAATGAGCAGTGTATCAAAATGAGTGCGCCTCTAGCACTAGTAGAGTGAGTTGTGCAGTAGCTCTGGGGACCACAGCTTGGTGCCAGGCCAAGCACTTTCCAATCCAGAACGTGTGTTTCTTGTAAGAAGAAAATGCGGGCACCTTTCCTATTAGCGTATGCTACAATCTTGTGAGCCTTAATTGGGTAACCCAACCCCCTAACGATCCAGAAAAGAAATATGACCTCTGCCATCATCCCCATCAAAGCCAAAAGCACACAAGCAGATCTCCACCACATTGCAAAAATAAGCACACACAGACCATGTTCTACCCCATAGTTTCACCAAATGTAATTTTAAAACACCCAACTGTGCACCCATCACCCCCACTGCTCCCCAAAATGGAGCAGTGTCTACCCCCTCCCAACCACTAACCAACCCCAACTTGAACATTAGCACTCGCAACGAGTGATAAAAACATTGCAACTTACAGTATAAGAACCAGACCTGTCTTTACGGCTGTTAAAAAGAGCACGGATCACATTATCACAGTGTACCATGAGTCAGGCTAAAACCTCAAGCAGAGGTGAAGTCCTCAGAGCGGGCATCACAGCCCGGGATATGCATCTCTATAAAGGATACAGCTTCAGCTGTAACCGTAAAAAAAGTACACTTCTTTGTTATGTTGAAACTTAAGCAACACCAGCGACAGCACACCATAGGAGATATTCCTTTCTTGGGGCAGTTTCTTGATGCAAGCAAATGTATGCTGTGCCTCTTGTACTGCTGCAGTGAAATCTGTGTACATATGAACAGCATGTGAATCAAAGTGAAGATCCTTCAGTTCTCTGGTGCAGCGTAGTATCTGGTCTCTGTCTCTGTAGTTCATGATGAGAGCAATGATAGGTTGCAGGTAATCTCCAGGTTTGGGCTTGGGTGCAAGCGCTCGATGGGCACGTTCCACCGTGAAGTGCGGTGAAAGCCAGTTCCACCAAGTAGTGCCTTAAGGAGATCCTCCACTTCCACTTCCATGTTGCCCCGGAGTGAGTCCTCCGGTAACCCTATAATATGCACGTTGTTCCTGTGTGATCTTGACTCGAGATCATCACATTTAGCTTTCAGCAGTCTCATGTCATTTGTCAAGGATGCCACAGTCGTTTGCAAGGTCATGATATCATCTGCCGCCCTACTCATCCTGCTTTCAGTACCTGTGATTCTTTGTGTCTCCTTCTCTAGTTGGATGTGTATAGACCTGACATTGGCAGTATTGTCATCAAACTTACTGTTGACTGAGCAGAACACTTTTTGCATGGTGTCCACAATTTTCTGCATGTTCAGTGGCTCAGTCATTGTCTGAGGTGTGGGACACAACGCTTTTCTGATGGAGTGGCTGTTTGGGATCATTCTCAACATGTGCTAATTTCCCTTACCTTTTGAGACCCCCAGCAACTTTGCTGGATTTCTAGGATTTGATTTTTTTACCTGGGAAGAGTGTGAGCCTTTTTTTCCCACTCTTCCATGTATTTTGTGTGTGTTTTACTTTTGTGTTCTGTGGTTATGAAGATTTAAAACAACTCCATAGGCATCATTTTTTTCTGTGTGTCACACAGCACCTTCAGTGCAGTGGCACAGAGATGTCTTTCAGACTTCCCCAGGTTTAAATATCTTTTTTGGGACTGACTACCGTCTCCCAGAGCATGTAAAGTTAAATTGGCTTTACTAGAGGTGATTATCCCCTTTGGCCTTAGTATCTTTCCCTTCTCGAAGGAGCCCACCGTTATTATGCCTTTTTAGCACTACCTTTCTCTGAAGTGTGCCTGCCCTAGAAATGCCCACCGCTCGCTCTGGAGTGAAAAATAGGCTGTTGTCACGTTGTTAGACAACGCCAGCCCTTTTTCACCCACAACCACTGCCGGCAGGTGGAAGCTGGCCCGTCTTCGTTAAGGCCTGGTTTGAAAAGGCCCTGTTCAGCGCATGTTAAGGGCATGGAAACACAGTGTGGCCAATCGCCCTGGCCTCAAAAAAGGTATTTTGATTCGCTATTCCAATGCTATTGATTACCACTGCACGCAACCTTATCTGCGCCCATTGTCACCATAACTTTGCTGCAAGACTCAACGCGCTTACACAGGAGCTGTGGAGATTTGCTCACAGCACCAAACCCTACGCTAAACACCAGGCAGGCTTAACAGAACCTACCATATGTTAAAACATATAACTCGTGAACACCCTTTGAACTGCATCCTCTGTGGCCTATGCCTACCATAATTACATATCTGCTGAGGGGCATTACTGTAAGTACATAGCTGCGATGCATTTGTTATTGTAATTGGCATACCGTCAACTTTACTGACCGCAGTGTTGCCTCTGGATACCTCAAGTACCCAGATTGTTGCTTTGCTACTACTCCCTGTGCCCAGTATCTAGACTGCTGCACTGCCTACTCCAGATTGTCGCACCATGATTATATGCCTCTGTCTACTCATTGGCCCTAAGTGCCTAGATCACTAATAATGTTAGTTTGGAAATGTTGAATTGGACTACTGATTCCATACTGCAGCTTATAATGCTGAACTAGCCACTATGGCATCTGGCTCTAGCCAGCATTGACAACCCCGCACAATTTATGCCTATGGGACTAGCCCACTGCTCTTCATTGAATGCACCTCACGGTACTAGCCTATTCATTTACCATGTTTTACACTTTATTGAACTAGCCTACTGTAGGTTTCTGAATGTGCCTATGTTACTAGCCCACCAATCATTGTGTTTTTGGCTTCACTGAAACAACCTTCTGAACCTTATTGAATGTGCCCTTGGGGACTAGCCTACCAATAATTGTGTTTTATGCTTCACTGAACTAGCCTACTGCACTTTTTTAAATGTGCCATTTGGGACTAGCTTACCTATCATTGTATTTTATGCTTTAATGAACTAGCCTACTGCACCTTACTGATTGTGCCCAATGGGACTAGCCTACTAATCCTTGTGTTTTATACCATATGGGTCAATCTACTACTATTCATCTGATCCATGACCTGCTCACTATACGGATTCTAATGCACTTCATTGCTCCCTGCATCCTTATCCTATTGGCGAACCCACCCACTTTGGGCTACATACCTGCTTTGCACTATAGCTCCCACCACTGTCCTACCACCATTGATACTACTGTACTGGGGAGACTCCCGGCCGGTCCATACAGTCAGGGTTTGCTCCGAAGTACTTTAAGACGAGATAGCTGCACCTTGAGATGGATGGGGGTGCAGGTTTATTACTCTAACACCAATCAATAAGGACAACTCAATGGTTTGGCAAAGGGAGTCCGTTTAATGACAAATACAAAAAAAGGGGAGTCATGGCAATCAGCAGTGATGCGATAGACCGTCTCGCTTCAACTTCCTTGTACTTCATACAAAACATAACTTTTATGCTCAAAACGCATCATAATCTGACGTATAACACTCAAAAGTTAACATGCAATTCTATTGGTTAGGAAAAGTTAACTTTAATATAGGTGCTATATCTGTATATGGTAACGGAGGGAGGGGATTGGGTAAACACTATCAGGTGGGCGTCTAAGCCCTTCCTGCAAAATGACTACTGTAGACGTCACTAAAAGAATGACGTCCTATTGGTTCTATTAACTATAGAACCCTAGATTATTTGGTCCATTGTGATTGGGTTGTAATCAACCCCATGCATACATTTCCACTTTGCTTAGCAGCACGCAGAACGGTCAGCCAGGTGCAGGGTATCCCCCAATTCACCCTGCCTTTCTTCAATCAATCATCACTTTATGGGCTATGTGTCAATTAGTTCACTGTGGTTGGCTTCAAAACTGCATCTTCTTGTCTCGAAAAGTTCTGATATCTCTGTCTGGGCAGATGCTAACCATAGGTGTGAACCTGTGCCTCTTCTCGGTTGGATGGTCTCGCTTGGATGGTCGAGTGCTACTACACCGTGAATTTGCCTCGTTTCTCACAATTTGTGTATTTGATTTTCATTTCACCTGCCAACTGCCTTCGCCTTCTTATCTCGATCCTTCAGAGGCAGGATATTCTGTTCTTAGCTTCAATTAAAAGTAGCTACTGTTCATAGCTTCTATTGATGTGACCGTGGCGTCTCTGGCACAAGCTGCCTCTGCCAAGTTTCGATTCAGCCTTCTTTCCTTTCCTCGTGTTTGCTAGAATATGAATCTTCTTGCATTTGGCCTATAATAACCTGGGTTGGTTCTGCTTTTTAGTGCAAAGTGGACTTGCACTTATACAATGTGCTTCGTTTTGAAGTAGATTGTGTACAATGGCGCTTGCCGCTCTATTCTTCAACTTAGCATAGCAAGCTGCACTGTTTTCTTAGCTGTATTGCGGTTACAAGCATATGTACAGGCATTAGCTGGTTGAATATCTTCATCCTGCCTACAGCTTAAGCTTCTTTGTATTTTAACATCGCTTTCTTCTTCTAGGTTCACAATATCCTTTTTTATGGCTCTTTGTCTTTTCGCATTGCCCTTTGGTCCTTTCTTCTATGGGTGCGTTAGTCCAGGCCCTCATGACGTCACCATTCGTCTTCCATTAAGGACTTTTTGGTTTCTTCCTGTGCAGTACTTAAGCAATCTTCATTTCGTCTCATTTGCTGGTAGGGTTTTCTCAATGGGTACCTTACTGTCCATGGTTGTCTGGTTATTAGTACTTCAATAGGTATTGTTCTTCTGATAGGCACTGGGCAGAGCCCTACTGCGGCTCTCTGCTGTTTTTTTTTGCTCATAATACGTCACATATTTCGGTATGAATGTTCCTGGTACTTCAAAATGGGTGACTGGAGTGCAGGCTCTATTTGGGACCTCCTCTACACTCCCCCCTCTGGGCGATTCATCGACCACTTTTACTTCCTCCTTCGGATTCATCTTACTTGGTTCATCTGTATCCATCTTCACGTCGACGTCTGGGTTCATTCCTTCTTCATCTTCTGGGTCTGTACATGATGGTTTGAAGAAGTGTCTCTTTGGAGTCCATATTTTTGTTACTCCTCTCAGGCTTCCTGCTGTCCTTACATGTTTGCCTTTGTTCCATGTCATCAGCTGACATTGTCCATTTGGGCTGCAGTAAATCCATCTTCCCACATAATTTCTGCATTTCCTGCAATAGAGAAACTTTGTACCTTCTGGTGCATGCTTGCTAGCCTTCACAAAGTCTCTTATTTACTCATCAGTCAGATCTCTGGGCTCCCATCCTGGTTTGACATCAATCGTGATCTTCATCCCTATGGCTTTCTTCGCAGTTTTCTAGCATTGCGAGATTATTATCTTGATAACGCAAAATCCTAGTAATATCATCACTAGCCGGGCTCCCAAGAACTTTAATGCATCCGCCATTCATTGTGAAACTCATGAAAACAGTGATCCAAACCACCTGTCCTCATCAACTTTGTCGGTTTCATTGATCATCTGGTTCTGCAGGTTTGTCAGCATACCTAAGCTTCTGTTAAAGTTCCATTTTCCTCATCGTGAGAAGGTATAAACATGCAACATGATTCTCCTATTTTTGCACAAACTCCTCCATCCATAGCTGTGATCATGTCAAGTACATATGTGTTCTGGAGAGTCATCAGTCGGATGGCTCTTAACTCTTCCTTGACTGCATTGAATCCTTTATGGTCATGTTGACGGTCTGCAGCAACTCCCATCTGGTTATCTGCAACTAGTTAGTATTTACTCCAACTTGGATTTGTGGCATGAAAATCGTTGTGAACACTGATGAGGCGAGGCTGAACAGCCTGTGTTCATATAGGATTGCATGACATGCTTCTTCTGATTTAGCAGAGAAGTAATTCTCTCTCTTTATTCGGATTATCAGTTCCACAGATCTCTTCTTCTTCATGTGAGCATCTGCCTACGGAAAACTGTCAATATTCAGGTCACTTTTCAGGATCACTAATGCTGGAATGTGGACGTTCACTATTGTGCAAATACCTCCCCAGATTTTCAGCAATTCTGATGTATGCTTTGGATACACATGCCCAATGATGAACCATGATCACTGCAGTCCCATGAGTCATTACTGGAGCCTAAAAAATGTGTCCGCAGTTCTGATTCTCCACCATTTTTCTTTTGCCATTGTTCCTGAAGCACAATTTCGTCTTTCTAGTGGCACTATCTGCAAGGGTCCTCCTCTGTCTTCGACCCATGTTAATAGTTTTGTAAGTTTAGGCCATAGTGGTTTGCACAGTCTTTGTGAGTTTTCAATTGCCTCTTTGCGAGGACCTTCCATGCTCTGCAGATCACTACTCCTTTTTCCCATCACGCTGGGGAAAGCACTGTTCCCCAAATCTGCATTTGGCCTCTGTTTTTCCAAATTTGAGTCTCTTCTGGAGTTTTTCCTTGGACATTCAGTCTCGGGTTCACTTCCCATCTTATTCCTGCTCCGTTAACTCCTGGCTTCTCGTGCCTGATGACATGATTCCTAGTATGAGCTCTGTTTCTTGTCTTAATGTCCTGGACATAATCATCTTCATCGGGATAAGCTGTTTCAGTTGCCCATATCAATGAAGCGTCACTTCCCATGAACTGGCCTCTGGTATTGCACATTGCTATGTGTGATAGACAGTGTGTTGTCGGGACATCGATTTCTACAGCCACAAAGATCTTGGACTTCCCCATTCTGTACGGTGGGAGTGCACAAATGAAGCATTCCCCTTTGGAATTTCGACTTCCAACTTCCTTCATGTGCTGGTACCAAGTGTTGTTACCTAGGTGTGCTGTGCTATCCAGGTAATCGTTCAGTTCATTGTCGTCTTCATGCATGCTTCTCTTGATTCTTATGGTTTTCATGTAGTTTGCTATTACTACATCTCTGAATGCATCTGTATGGCTTTTTCTTGCTGGAGGGTTCTCAGGTATCCTGGTCCATAGTGCAGGCTTCCTCATCTGCGACCATTTGAGTGGGCAGGAGTCTGGCAGCTCTTTCCTTTTCTTCATACATTTTTTCCCTGCTGGATGCAAGTGCCCATACCCACCAGCCTGGCACTGGTCCGGTATATGGCTGCACTGTGGAACTGGTACTTGTCCCTTATGTTGGAACATATATGCTGGGTAATGCAGTCTCTGTGGTTTTGTTTTTCAGTTCCTCCTGCAGTTTCCTCGCTCTGGCTATGTGCAGGAATAGTCTACTAACATTTGTGTCCGCGCAGAGAGTTTTTCTGAGTTGGCCTTTGTTTTCTCAAGAGTTTCTGATATGACTGCTTCTGTTGGCTTTTCTCTTAACTTTTCTGGTTTTCTCATGACAGCTTTTGTGAAGTTTGTTATGGCAGGCAGTCTCTTCCCTTCTGCTGCTTTGGTTTGGGGTTCTGCAGTCATTGATGCTAGGCCTGTTTTGTGTTCATTCAGTGTTTGCTTGCGTGTAGTTGTCAGTGATGCTACTCCACTCATCTCTTGCTGACCCTGTCTCCGGCTTTTCTATTCATTCGTTACCACAAGTGTGTGCGTATTGTTGCTAATTACATCCATTTGAAGCTCATTCAGACCACCATCAGATCTTCGAGGGACTGAAATGACTATATAAGGTCTGGGTGCTTTTGTGGGTTTCATACGTGCATCATTAGGTGGGTGTACTGAAATTGGAACGCTTTGTGCACCAATAAAGAATGCAGTT
Source organism: Ambystoma mexicanum (assembly GCF_040938575.1). Classification (NCBI taxonomy): domain Eukaryota; kingdom Metazoa; phylum Chordata; class Amphibia; order Caudata; family Ambystomatidae; genus Ambystoma; species Ambystoma mexicanum. The sequence continues at coordinate 728,646,228 of NC_090927.1, forward strand.
CTGATTGTTAATGACAGCAAGATAATGATGAATATGATAAATAAGTATATGATAGTTTTGTATGTTAGGTGGCAGCATTTTCTTCCAGAGAAGTGGGGATGTCTCTCTTCTTGTGGGAGGACCAGGTTGCTGCTCTGGACCCCCATCTCGATCATTCACCAAATGTCAATGTTATTATTCCCTTAACCAATATCGTCTTTCGAGTTCTGTGTTTAGGAGTGTCTGGTGCTCCAAAAGTGTCCCCCCTCTTGCGAGTGACATTTTCTCTCATTTCAGGATACAGTTCTTTTGCTAGACTTTGGGAAACATCTAATTAAGTAATACTTCAGTGAGTCACTTTACTGTGCATGTTTAAAGTAGGTAAGCTCCCAGTCCACCCCTCGAATATGCTTCAGTCCTGAGGACATGTTGGACACTAATCAGTATGAGAAGAACAGGAAGGAAAAATGAAAACAAGTACAACAAGTGAAGTTCTCGACTCTGCTTCCTCGATCTGTCCATCGGGGAAAAGCTTTTAGAATCTCCTCAAATAGCTCCTCTGATGATTAGAAAGTTCCACTTGAAGCATGATTTCATGCAGGAGTATTCCCATCTGTGCAACATTAGCTGGATCTCTGATGAATGTGAGGACGTCAACATCGATTGGTCTCCCCACTAGCTCTGGAAAGTCCTCAATAAGGTGAAATAAGATGTGGTATACCAACCTGCTGTCTTCTGGTGACAGGGACATCTGTCATGTTTTTGCTGAGGTTCAGGATCATATGTTTTTTCCTAATTATGAACAATGTCTGCACTGTCCGGTCGCATGAGGTGTGACTAGGATTATAATTTTATTTAAAAGATTATTTAAATGTTCTGTATTTTCTGGATCTCAAAGAAATGTTAGTGTATTTGTTGTCCTCCTGACAATAGTTGGACAGTCTTCAATTATGGGAAAGGACAGTGTGTTGATGAGTTCATCTATTTCTGCCTGTGTTGGGAACATTTGCTTCTTTCTCGCTGTACTCAGGGAGTATAATAAATTATTCGGCAATGACAGTAAGCAGTTGTATTATTATTTTTTCGTTTTCAGGATCTTGGAGAAAGTCTGTGACACTTGTGAGTCTCTGTACCAGTAACGGGTATGATTTTAGCACTAGGTTGAAATAGGTGACCATGTCCTTTGTGATATCTCTACTGTGGGACACCATAAGTGATTCCAAATCGGGTCTCGGTGTGGAAGGAATTTGGGTACTGTATTTTCTTCCAATTTATGTGTCCTTGATCAAAATTTGACATATTCCTTTCTCATCAAGGCTTAAGTGTGCCTCAGTCCGAAGTTCGAATCAACAGACAACGCTGTGGCTTATACTCGCAATTTCCTTCTTCACCCTGCAACTAGGATGCACAGCGTGTCCGTTGTTATTTCCCTATCCCCTTTTTTGCTTAGAGGAAGTGTCCAATTTAAGCCACAACTTTCACAAAAGTACCTTGTCTTTGTCTTGCTGGTCATGCGTCCTTCTTCCTCATCATGGATCTCGTCTGCACGTGATGTGGCTCTTCCCTGTTGCTCGTCGATTCCTCTCGTTGGGGTGCAGGCAGGGGGCCTTCTCTGATGTAGGGATTGATATCACTGAGAAAAATCCATGCTTTTCTGTCCTGTAGCTTCACAGCGGACGGAGTGCAGTCCTCTATGATAAAAGGAACATTGAATCTTGGCTCGTCCCACCTTTTCCTTGTTTGGTTTTTCACAAGGACGGCATCTCCAGGGAAGACGAGTGGAACACACAGACCTTGAACTGTGTCTATTGCAGTGTCTCCTTCTGTGTTCTGTGCTGCGCTGCACTCTTTTCATCGTCACTGCAGCTGGTTTGATAGTTTTGCATTTCAGACCCTAAAATCTCTACTGTTGACTGGGCGCCACATCTAGCTCTATCTCGGGGTGTTAGAGGAGTTCTCATTCTTCTTCGTGTGGCATAAGATGATGGTCGGAGCCGTGTTAGTTCCGAAGAGCATTCAGTGCCAGTGGAAGGCAGTGCAACCATCCCTTCTTTAGAGTAAGCTTCAACTTGGCTATCCTTTCCTTTAATAAGCTGTTGAGCTTCTAACAGATCCCATTACCTTGCGGATGATACGCCAACGAGAACTTGTGCTTTATACTAAGCAACAGCTAATCTGCTCAAATATTTAATTAACAAAGTGAAGGCCATTATCTGATCTCATGACTTCGCATACCCCCACCTTGGGAACACTTTCCTCACCAAAAATGTGGCCGCACATGTAGAATCTGGGTGTGTACATGGAACTGCCTCTATCCATCTAGAGAATGGACACACCACAACAATTAAGTATCTGTACCCGTTGCATACTTGAATCATGTAGATGTAATCGACGTGCTGAAAAGTCCCATTTGACCTGGGGATGACTCCTCTCATTACCTTTATTGTGTGCTCAGCGGTGAATTGCTGGCAGATTATGCAGTTCACCATGAAACATGCAACACGCTCTGCTAAATTCGGTATGAACCAGTCTTCCGCGAGCGTTGCTGATAGATTCTCCTTTGTCATATGGGCTGGGTAATGTAGTTGCTCCAGGGCTATTTTTAATAGGGCTGCATGCATTACTGGTTTACCAGTGCTGTCTTGTCGCCGCAAGCTGTCAGAGGAGTTTAAAGAACACCCTCGATGTTTCCACAGGTTCTTCTCTGCCTGCGGTGCCTCCCCTTGGAGTTCCATTAACTGTGTTTGCCATAAAAATTGCTGTAACCCTCAGATGTGGTTCGTGTAAACATCATTAGTCCATTGGCATGGATAGCTTCCACTACCATAACCGTCTCACTTTTTGATGCCATACGTTTGGCTTCCGTGTCTGCTGCTTGATTTCCGCGTGAGATAAAATCTGTCCCCTTCGTGTGGGTGGCGCATTTCACGACTGCTATGCCCACTGGGAGCTGTAGTACCTTAATCAGCCTGTCCAATAAGACTGCGTGCTGCACTGGACTGCCGTCTGCTCGGAGGTATCTCCTCCTTTTCCAGCGTGCTAAGCCTGCATGCACTGTTGACATTGCATAGGCGGAGTCACTGTACACCGTGACTTCCTGGTCTGCTGATTCTCATTGGCGAGTCTCAACGCCAATAATTCTGCAGCCTGTGCTGAATAATGAGATGGTATTCGAGCACTAAGAAACACTCGAAACTCCCCATTCGCTGTGTGTTTTATCACAGTAATTCCAGTGTATCTTTGCCCATCACTTTGCTCGATTCTAGAAGACCCGTCAATAAAGATGATCTCTCCTCCTGCCAAGGCATTTTCTTTTACCCTGGGAATTTCATCATAGAATTCTTCATAATTTGCGCAGTCATGTATCGGCTCTCCCTCAGTGACTGGCTCTGCTATGAACATAGCTGGGTTTACTATCTTACATTGGACTGTTTTAATCAATGGGTTTGATATGATCACTCCATAGGCAGAAGCTCACTGAGATGTCAATGTGTCCTTTGGTTTCTCTAGAATGGCAAATAATGAGTGCACGATGTACAACATCATGGAGCATCCCATTACAATGGTTGTATCTTTCTCTATGGCAAACGCTGCAGCAGCTCAACTTTGTTTGCACAGAAAGTGACCTCTCATTACTGGGTCCAAATTCCCCCTGTAATATGCCAGGGGCTTGTACCCCAATGTGGTTCTTTGTGTGAGTACTGCTGTCATAACGCTGCCATATGTGTGTAAAAATAGGTAAAATTCCTCTGCATAATTGGGAATCCCGAGAACTGGAGCTGTACAAATAGCTCTTTTAAGTTCAGCAAACCCTTTCTCCATTGTTTCAGATCATTCAATCTTTTCTTTCGTCATGTGGGCCTTTTTTAGGGCTTGAAGTAAAGGCTTAGTATAAGAGCTGTAGTCGAAGACCCATGCCCCAACATAGTTGCACAGGCCTAGAAAGCTCTGCATTTGCTTTATCATGTGTGGCTTAGCTGTGTTCAGTGTGGCTTCAGCCCTTTCTGGGGTCTTTTTCTTTCCCTCTTGTGAGATTAGCTGGCCTATATACAGCACTTCTTGTTGACAATATTGTAACTTTTCTTTGTCAACCTTATATCCTTTTTCAGCCAGCATAGTCAATAACTGAACAGAATCGTGCCTGCATTGCTCTTCTGTGGTGCTGCAAATTAGGATGTCATCCACATATTTTAAGATGACACTTTCTAATGCAATATTGCTCAAATCCATCTGCAGGACTCTGTTGAAAATATGCAGAGACTCACAGTACCCCTGTGGCAGCCTCGTGCTTTTCAGATGCATTTGTCTGAACGTGAATGATGTCAGATCTTGTGAGTCACGGTGCAACGGGATTGAGAAAAAAGCATTTTCCAAGTCAATCATCGTGAAATATTTTGCCTCAACGGGTATATTACATAGGATTGTAGACGGGTTAGGAACTATAGTGAACTCGACATCGACAATGTTGTTTATTGGCTTACGGTCTTGTACTAGCCTCCAAGACCCCCTTTACTTTTTTTCACAGGATACACTGACATATTACATGGTGACTCTGACGTCACTAAGATGCCCTGGTCCATCATGGCAAAAATAGTCTTAAAAATCCCTTCATCTGCCTCTCTGGACATGGGATATTGTCGTGCATTGGGTAGAATTTCTCCTGGTTTTAGTTTAATTTTCAGTTCTCCCACCCCCTTCAAGAGGCTTATGTCATAGGGTCCTGTCTGGACCATGTCGTCAAAATATTCAGGACGGTTTAATGCTAGCATCATTCTCTGAGGTACCTCCCTCTTGATCATCTTTACCAAAAAGGTCAGACTTACTTCTACCATTGTCTCTCCTATATCTGTTTGTTCTTCAAATAGATCGTCATCGGTGACGTCATTCACTCAATATCCTTCTTCGATGGCGATAACCGCGCACCATTGTCTGCCCTCGTTATCGTAACTGTCAACCAAAACCACTTTCCCTCGCACTGCAACTGTGGGTATCATCAAGGGAAATACTTGTCCCTCCTCCTCATGCATCGGCATTCTTGGTTTAAATGGAAATTCATCAGGGGCTCTCAGGGTTTTGTCTGCAAGGCCTGGCAATCCCGCTATAAGCACATGCATGCCATATGGAAAGACTTCTGGCTCCAATGGTATGGCCCTCAAGGCTATGTGTCCTGAGTATGCTCTAATCATTTTGATAGTGCATTCCTGGAGTGGAACATACTATGCCCTCCTCCGTGAACGAGATTGTCATGTTCATCTTTGTCATTAAATCTCGACCCAAAATGTTACTGGGGTCAGACGTGAATATAATAAAGGTACGTTCATTTCGCACTCTCCTATGGAGACTGGGAGTGCGTTTGTAAAGGGAACTCGACTGTGAGCTCCTGTAAAACTCTGAGTATCTATGGCCTCACCGGACAAGGGTTTACTTGCTTTCACGTATGCACAACCGTGTTGCACCCGTGTCCACTAGGAAGGAATATTCTTTAACCCCTATAATGACATCCACCCTAGGTTCCCTGTGAGGGTCTGGTGTCACTGATAGGATAGAGCACATCAGGGTTCCCAATGAGCTGTCCTAGTTCATGTACACATTTGGCCCACTGTGCACTTGTGGATTTCCCCATTCCCATTGTTACTTCCCCTTCCAGGGTTTGGAGTCTGCCCTGTGCTCATTGCCTGTGACACTTGCAACAGTGCCTGTTGGGATTGTCCTTGTGGAAAATTGGCCATGCTCTGAGGTTGCACGCCTTGTTGCGCTCCTGGCACTTGTTGTTGCACCATGTGATTCTGTGCAACGCCCTGTTGTAAAACTGTAGGTGGATTCGCCACGCCTGCTCCGATTCCTTGGCTGTTCTGTATCATGCCTTGATTTATGCATGTGCATGCCAAATGCCCTGTCATTCCACACAGCCAACATACTGGCGGTGGTCGGATTATTTGCCCATTTGACATATCCAGGTTTCCATTTTGCATGTTTTGGAAGCCTCCTTGATTATTTTGGAAAGCTCCCTGATTGCTCTGCCATCCTCTTCCCCTAAATCCTCTTCCCCGTGGTAAAACCCTACGTTACCCTGATTATTCTGTTGTGGACTAACCACCTGCTGCATGTTTGATTCAGCTGCTCTAGTTATCATGGCTCCTTCAAGGGCATACTTTGATAATTTCCTCTGCACCAATTTCACTTCCTCACCCTTTCGAGTTGCTTCCTTTTTGCGATTGTTTTCCTGCAGCAGTCCACAATAATGTGCGATAGTCAACTGTTTTTCAGCCCAAGGTTTAGCCTCAACTGCTACCAATTTCTTGAGTTGTTTCTGCACCGGTTCTGGCAACCCTTGGCACAATATATGGTAAAACACAGCTATTGATTTCGTCCACGATTCATGAGTCTCGAGTACCCATGTGTCTTGAAAATTCTGTATATAAATAAAAGGATCCTCAGAATCCTTCATTTCTCAAGTCATTAAAGCTCCCATATCAGAAGTATCTGGATATAGCACTCGTAGCGCTTTCCATACTGCGGTTCTACAATTGTTAAATGGAGCTCCGTCATGCGAGGTATTAATTTTGGTAACACCAGGGTAGCCTGCTCTTGCCGACACATCGTCTGCTCTCTCACCAGGTATGGCGATTAGGAGACCCTTAATGTCCCCTATAGCTAACGTGTTTCCTCCTGTCATTTTTTCTAACTCATGTTTCCACTTTCCGGCTCCCGATGTCAGCATTGGAAGTTTGTTTTTCAAGTTTTCTCGATCCATATGTGGCCATGGAATATATTGTGGTCTTACTCCCCCTTTTCTCTAATAGCGGAAATTGGAATGTGTAGCCCTCTTTCTCTTCTCTCATTGTTCTCCTGTCTATTGCAGGGGTAATATTCCCACATCGCCGTCTACCTGGCAATGTCCTTAGTCTGTCTACATAGGGCGATGAAGACTCCCCCCTGACTATGAGATACTCCTTCATGTCAGTCAGACTGCGTGGCTGACTCTGATGCCCTTGGTGCGGACTCACTAGTGTCTGACCATCGTATCCTTTTTTCACTTGGGAGTCGTCTTTCGCTCTGCCTTCCTTCTTAATTTTCCTTGCGCTCCTCCCTTTCAGAGTCGGACATTGTTTGTCCCCAATTCACGCAACTTCTTGTATCCTCTTTATTCCTACTTATTTCTAGCCTATCCAGGGGTAGGTCTCTATTTCCACTACTTCGGGAGACATCCTCAGTGTCATACAGCTGGGTGATCTCCAGGCGCTTGTCTTCCCCCTCCTCTTGGGGTGTCTGTTCTAGCCCCATTTCATCATATATTCTATTGATCATTTCCCCGATGCTTCGGGTGTCGAAGTCATCTTCAATATTTGCCCTAGACATTCCTGATACTGAATCGTACGCAGGAAAGAATTCTTCAATGTCTTCCCAGTCTACAACTGGATCAGGTTTTTGAACCTCCCTCTCCAAATACTCAAGATCGCGTGCTCTCTGTCTTTGCTTACGTTCGATATCGTCATCAAATTCTTTGCGCTTCCTTGCTTCTTCTCTGACCCTATCTTCTTCCTTTGTCTTGTCATTTCTATGTTCATCTGCCCTTCGAATTTCCTCATCTCATCTTCTTATTCTTTTCTCACGTATTCTTTGTTTTTCCTCTAACCTTTGCTGTTTCTGTCTATCTTGATCATTTGCTGCTCTTTGGTTGCGATCGAGCTGTCTATCTTGCTCTTCGCGATATAGCTGTTCTCGCCTTTGTCTGTCTTTCCTTCTTATCCTTTCATCTCTTAACTCCTTCTCCTTCCCCTTCCTCTGTGTCTGGCCGAACATTTCCTTTTGCTCCGCGTCATCAATGCCTTTGCCATCGAGTTTGAATAAGATTTATCTTCCCATCCATTCCTCTTTTGCAAATGCTATCTCATAAGTTCTACCTCCTCTTCCCTTCCATCTCTTCCCTTCACTTTCCTTGTCGAGAGACGCACTTGTCTGTGCCTGATCTCTTCTTTCGTCATCACGTCTCTCCTTGTCCCTTGGGACTACGGAGGTAATATTTTTGTCCTTATCTTTCCCTTGATTTTCGTCACTACTATGTGTAGGTGACTCATACGGGGTATTGCTGTACCCCGTGGCTGCTTTAAGTTCTCTCAGTGGGTATAACCCCTCGTCCTTACTTTCTTCAACTCTTGTTTCGGGTGGGGCAGGTGGCGCAATAGACGTCTCACCCCCCTCTGTGCATACATTAAGTATCCAATCTGTCAGCGTCTCTTGCTCCTTTACCTGTCCATACATTTTCCACAATTCAAGAACAGCAAGGCGTTTTTCTAAATTCTTGCCTGTATATGTGGCATGCAAATATGTCATCATGTGTTGTAAGACGGCTTTAGATAAAGACCCATTTTGTGGCCATGGCATAAACATCTTGTGAGCGGTACCTTTAACCCACTCGGTACTATATTTCTTTAGCTTGGGTGTGTGTTTTGGCAACTGCTTGCATAAGTGTGCTAATGGGGTCATGTCCTCCATGCTTAAATCTGTTCCCTTTCCTCTTATACAATACTTGTCAATGCTTTTGTGTGGTTTAAACAACTTCTGACAATATGAGCGAGCACCAAACACTGCAAGCTCCAATCAAAATTTTCACAACATTGTATATATTCTAATCTACTCAAAAACCATCAATTTGTGTGCGATTTTATCTCAGTTATTAAATCGCACATTTTTCAAAATCAGTTCTCTTAAAAAAAATATTCTCACATATGACGTCACAACACAACATGTAAGACAGACTCTTGACAGACTAGACAGACACCAGCTGGATACAAATATCTCTGCCTCTAATCATTACCCCTTTATGGAGTGTAAACGTACCCCTTTCACAACGTCTTTAAACGTTGTGGTAGCCTAATCATTCCCCATTATGTGGGACTCTGGGTACACGTTTCTTCTAGCGCAGGAATAAGAAGAATCCTCTCTCTTCTCGGGTGTCCTCCCCGATAACCTTTATTTATTTAATTATTCTTGAGTCATTATCCCCATATATATATATATATATATATATATATATATATATATATATATATATATATATATATATATATATATATATATATATATATATACAGTCTTCTCTACTTCTGACTATTTTTGTTTTCCCTCCTCCCTCTGTTAGCTTTTCCCTTTACTTGTTCTAAGGCATGCACTATTTGCCAAAGAATAACATTTTTGTTTCACTCACCGTTCGTATTGTTCCTCTATGGACCCTCGGGATCACCGCCTCCGTTATCGCCTTCTTCAGCTTTTCGCCTGCTCAGCTGCCTGTAGGAATGGGAAGGGAAGTGTGGGGAACACGGGACCCTTAAGGCCCTGACTGCAGACTCTTCTTAATCTACCACTGTCTACGGGGAGCTTCACGGTCTACTCAGCCGAATGGCAAAGGACTCGTGATATTGCCGAGGACCTATAGTTACTTTATGTCGATGGTCAATAGGTGTCTTATTTTAATCAATTATCAATAGTCGATAAACCATCCAATCTTGCTACCAAGTGTACTGGGGAGACCCCCAGCCAGCCCATTGAGTCAGGGTTTGCTCCGAAGTACTTTAAGACGATATAGCTGCACCTTGAGATGGATGGGGGTGCAGATCTATTACTCCAACACCAATCAATAAGGATAACTCAATGGTTTGGCAAAGGGAGTGCGTTTTATGACAAGTACAAAAATCGGGGAGTCATGACAATCAGCTGTGATTCGATAGTCCGTCTCGCTTCAACTCCCTCGAACTTCATACAAAACATAACTTTTATACTCAAAACGTGTCATAATCTGACGTCTAACACTCAAAAGTTAACATGCAATTCTATTGGTTAGGAAAAGGTAACTTTAATATAGGTGCTATACCTGTATATGGTAACGGAGTGAGGGGATTGGGTAAACACTATCAGGTGGGCATCTAAGCCCTTCCTGCAAAATGACTACTGTAGACGTCACTAAAAGAATGACGTCCTATTGGTTCTATTAACTATAGGACCCTAGATTATTTGGTCCATTGTGATTGGGTTGGCATCAACCCCATTCATACATTTTCACTTTGCTTAGCAGCGCGCAGAACGGTCAGCCAGGTGCAGGGTGTCCCCCAATTGACCCTGCGTTTCTTCAATCAATCATCACTTTATGGGCTATGTGTCAATTAGTTCACTGTGGTTGGCTTCAAAACTGCAACTTCTTGTCTCGAAAAGTTCTGATATTGTAACGCTCACCTGATTCCCACGGAGGCGCTGACCCAAACTGGGCTGCTACAGTTGCTTCTATGACTATGATGAGGCGTAGAACTCGGAAGACGCTCTGGGCAGGACCTCCGAATATTGACTGTCTGGCTTGTAAGGTGAGTTTTCTGCAGGTGGAAGAAAAAGGGGTAATTACAAGCTGGTTGGATAAGTTCTCCCACCAATCTTCTGCTTTTCCCACTTCTTGGTTCTCGACTGGTCTCCACGAACTCTCACCTTTGGTTTAGTAAAGCCGAGCTCTCCATCCTGCTTCTGGTGCAGGGGCGCGTGGAATCCAGTTACGTCACTGGATGATTTCAGTGTTTAGGCTCAGTGTCCTTTTGTGGCTTGTAATAGTCCTTCAGGTGCCGAGGAGCTGTTGGCGACACCACCACTGCTGTGCAAGAAGAGGCTCATGAGTATAGAAGATCTGAGGCCGCTTCTGAAGGAGCACCCTTTTATAATGTCCTTTTCTGTCTTTCAGGTGCCGAGATGCTGTGGGTGATGCCGCCGCTGTTGCACGTGCGCTGGCACGTAAGTATAACTGAATTGTGGCCGTTTCCAAATGGGCGCCTCTGATAAAGTCTTTTCCTTCCTTTCAGGTGCCGAAATGCTGAGGGCGATGCTGCCGCTGCTGCGCGTGAAGAAGCGCGTAAGTTTTACTGAATTGTGGCCACTTCAAAATGGGCACCTCTAATAATGTCTTTTCCTTTCTTTCAGATGCCGAAATGCTGAGGGCGATGCTGCCGCTGCTGCGCTTGAAGAAGCGCGTAAGTATAACTGAGTTGCGAACCCTTCGGCTCGGACACCACTAACAATGTCTTTTGTCTTCCAGGTGCTGCGATGCTGCCGAAGCGAAGGCCGCGGTGAACTCCGGTGTGATCACGGATGGATAAGGTAAGCGAGCACAGCTGCGAGCATGTTGCCTGTTTTCTAACCTTATGTCTTTATTTGCAGGTTGTCGGAGACTGGACTCTTGTGGCTGAATTCTGGTGAGTAGATGTTCCTGTGCCTTTTCTTCATCCACAGGTTGCTGCTCGAGAAGCTGAGGGTGTGTCTGGACCTGGAATGCAGGAGCCGACTCGGTGAGCATCCTGCTGCTGTTGCAGAGTAACGCGAAGCACGTGAATTCTATCGGGCGTGGTTTAAATAGTGGAGAAGTGCTTTGGTGCGTATTCTTCCTCCAGCCTCATCCAGGTAAGAAAAGAGTTCCTGTAACAGAGGATTGGTCCCTCCCAGCCAGTGGCTGGGACTTCACCCAGTTTGGATTGTTCTAGCTGAGTATGCAGCATGGTCTGCCACAGGTAAGTCCACCCAATCACTACTGCACACTTTAAGAATATGAGCCCGGCGCCCATGGCGACGGGACTGTGGTTGCTTATGAGCCTGGCGCCAGAGGCGCCAGGACATGGTCCAAAGGGCCCCTGTAGGGGTCTGCTGGAACCGGGGATGTGGATGATGAGCCTGCTTCCGGGGACGCTTGGCCAGTCTTGGCTCCTCGGGAGTAGCGCTCATGACAGATATCTCTGTCTGGGCAGATGCCAAGCGTAGGTCTGAACCTGTGCCTCTTCTCACTCAGATGGTCATGTGCTACTACACCGTGAATTTGCCTCGTTTCTCTCAATTTGTGTATTTGATTTTTGTTTCACCCGCCACGTGTCTTCGCTTTCTTATCTCGATCCTTCAGAGGCAGGATATTTTGTTCTTAGCTTTAATTAAAAGTAGCTACTGTTCATAGTTCTATTGATGTGACCTTGGCTTCCCTGGCACAAGCTGCCTCTGCTGAGTTTCGATTCAGCCTTCTTTCCTCGTGTTTGCTAGAATATGAATCTTTTTGCGTTTGGCCTATAATAACCTGGGTTGGTTCTGCTTTTAGTGTAAAGTAGACTCGCACTTATACAATGTGCTTCGTTTTGAGGTAGATTGTGTACAATGGCGCTTGCTGCTCTATTCTTCTACTTAGCATAGCAAGCCGCACTGTTTTCTTAGCTTTCTTGCAGTTACAAGCATATGTACAGACGTTAGCTGGTTGAATATCTTCATCCTGCTTACAGCTTAAGCTTCTTTGTATTTTAACATCGCTTTCTTCTTCTAGGTTCACAATATCCTTTTTTATGGCACTTTGTCTTTTCTCGTCGTCCTTTGGTCGTCATTTCTTCTATGGGTGCGTTAGTCCAGTCTCTCGTGACGTCACCATTTGTCTTCCATTAAGGACTTTTTGGTTTCTTCCTGTACAGTACTTAAGCAATCTTCATTTCGTCTCATTTGCTGCTAGGGTTTTCTCAATGGGTACCTTACTGTCCATGGTTGTCTGGTTATTGGTACTTCAATAGGTATTGTTCTTCTGATAGGCACTGGGCAGAGCCCTACTGCGGCTCTCAGCTGGTTTATTTGCTCATTATATATCACATATTTCGGTGTGAATGTTCCTGGTACTTCAAAATGGGCTACTGGAGTGCAGGCTCTATCTGGGACCTCCTCTACACTACCAAGTGCATTATACCACCTCACCCTTGCCATATGGCACACAATATGCCTGGGCACCCTAGTACGCCCACTCTCAGGCCACCTTCACTTCCCATGCCTAAACTCTCTCACAACTTTCAGCACATTTCCTCCAATTTAGCATCCATGCTACTGGAGAAAACTAAGGTGAATTCCCAAATCATCTTGCTTGGTGACCTTAACCTTGGACTCCTTGACCCTAACGACCACCATGCATTGGAAACTGCTAGCACCCTCTCCAATTTAGGCTTCACACACTGTGTATGTGAACCCACCCATAATAAAGGCTGCACTCTCGATTGGGTAGCCATCCTTGTAATATTAATATAGAGCTGAACAGTCCATGTGTGTGGTCTGACCGCCACATTATCACATTTAACATCCCAGCCAATAGCATGCATACTAAAGAGGACATTGCACCTGCCATAAGTAAAAGAAACAAAAAGGACATCACACGTGACCAACTTCTCCCTATCATTTTGCCCACACTTAATAAAATTGCATGTACTGACCCCAATGCCCTTGTGGATGCTTACAACTGCACCATGCATGAAGCCATAAACACCATAGCTCCTTCTAAATTTAGGAAACCTAAACAGCCAGCGCACCTCAACTCGTGGTTCACCCCACATCTGAGAGCGTTACGCAAAGAAAAACGAACCGATGAATCCCAATGGAAAAGCCTCCCTTGGCCATCCAACAAAGACAACCTCATTATTGCTACTCTCAACGACAAGGAAGCTACATTCCAAGCTAAAAAAGAGACATATAACACACACATAACACAAGCCGAATCCAATACCAAGGAACTCTTCAAAATTCTGAAGGAGCTAGAATCACCCTCCACCCCCCTGACACCTGCAGCAAAGACAGCGCATGGTGTACTGGTGTACTAACATCCAAAAAGCACTCTTTGATAAGATAGCCTTGCTCCAGCTGAAAATTAACAACAACAAAAAACTGCCTCCAAAAAGATACACAACCTAATCCTGCAACCATACCTCCGGTATACACTCCTGCACCATTCAACTTCTCACCACTCACCATCTTAGAAGTTGAAAGTATCAACAACAAACTTAAACCTTCCAATTGTCAGGGTGACTCTTGTCCTGCCCCCATCATCAAGAGAGCCGCTCGCGAACTAGGCCCCTTCATTACGGCCTTTATCAACTCCTCATTCAATACTGGTACTGTCCCTGACAACCTTAAGGATGCCTGGGTCATTCCCCTCCTAAAAAAACGACATTGGATGCAAGTATACCTACCAATTAAAGACCCATCACCACCATCCCTTTCCTACTCAAAATCCTAGATCACGCGGCTTATCTGCAGATACAGGACTACCTGGAATCTAACAATCTCCTTGGCCTTGGACAATCTGGCTTCCGCCCTAGGCACGGAACTGAGACTGCGCTTATCGACTTTAAGACACAAATTGAGGTAATTAAAGATAATGGCAAACTAGCCCTGCTACTCCTTCTTGACTTATCAGTGGCATTTGACCTGGTCAACCACCATATCCTCTGCCAGCACCTCAAAACTGCTGCTCAGTTCTCGGACAAAGCCACCACCTGGATCAGATCATTCTTCAACAATCGGTCCATGAGGGTCTTCTCCCCATCCGCTTCTGCCGAACCCTCACCAGACCCAGGTGGGGTTCCCCAAGGATCCTGTGTCTCCCCCACACTCTATAATGTGTTCACCAAACTTCTTTTTGACATATTGGACTATCTGGGTGTCACATATACCAACTATGCTGATGTTAGGCGATCCTCTGCACACCAGTCCACTCCACATCAGAACACTGCGCACATTCCCCCAACATCTCCTCCCACGGTTCGAGGCTCAAGTGATTCGGTAAACCCAAAGGACCGAAAACACCGTACCAGCTTTGGTGTAGGGGCTCGATTGCAACCCTTTCTGCATTGGCAATTGCCTTGGAGAACATATAGCAGAAGGGGCGGCGTTACGTCTTCACGTCGGTCACGTGATCCATTGTGGCGTTCCTCACGTGACCTTGGTGGACGTCACATGACCCAGAGACGTCACATGACCCAGAGACACACAGTATAAAGGTCTGAGAGACAGAATGCTCATTGCTTCTCAGCTGTCTTCAGACCCTGTTTGGCGTTACAAATTGCTCCTTGTTACTTCGATCACGGAACTCTACCTCAGACTCCTTCGGACACCCCTTTGTACCTTTGCTTGGAACTGTTTACCTGTTGCCGGATTTTGGACTTCACCTCGACTTGTCTTTGGATCATCCCTTGATACCTTGCTGAACTTCTATGCCATTTCCCTTCTTGGGATTCAAGTCAAGCCCTCTCTCCTACAGGTGGCTAACCCTACATCCACGCTCATCTGCGGTTCTACTATTCCAGGGACCGCCGCATCATCTGAGTCTCGAACCTCTCTACTAGGTTACCTGGGTTTCCCCAACACCAGATAGGTAAGACTCTTTAGATCCTATTGTTTACCTGATTGTATTGTAATTGCCTGGTACTTAACCTCGTTCCCTTTTGACAGCAGCATCGGTGTTCCAGAGGTTCCGTGGATCTGGGAAGACATCTCTCACCTGTGGCCTCAAATGTCGCACAGCGGATTTCTATTAGTTCCCCTGTGCGTCACTTGGGGACGGAGGTCTCATCGGTCTACACGACTCTCAAGTCAGAACAGACTGAGAAGCCGTTTAGTCGTGTTTGACGATGCAGGGATCCACGGAAGAACCCATAGCTGCCTTAGTCCAGGCTATTACAGTATTAAGGGCAGATATGGCCGCCGCGAACACGGTGATCCACCAAAGGTTAGATTCTATACAGAGTGTTCAGCATTCCCTTCCCGCAGACCCTGAGTTTGGAGATGCTAGCTCCTCAACTACTCCTCCTCCCTTGGCTGCTACTACAGTCCCAACCCCGGTGGTCCTCCCAACCCCTTCCCCCCTGGCTGCTCCTGAACGCTATCAAGGTGACCCAAAGAAATTCAGAACCTTTGTTAATCAGTGCAAGTTACATTTCTTATGCAGACCTTTGGCCTTTCCTACTTCCACAGCTAAAGCCGCTTTCGCCCTTTCCCATTTAGCCGGGACAGCTGCCGCTTGGGCTAATCCCCTGCTGGAGAATAATAGCCCAGTCCTTTATGACTTTGATCTGTTGGTTCTAGAAATGTCTCGAGTATTCGACACCCGACACAAGGCACAGTCTAGGGATTTGGAGTTGTTAGATTTAACCCAGGGTAGAAGGACTTTGATAGACTACATCACCCGATTCAATCAACTAGTTGCTGAAACATCATGGCCAGAAAACAAGCGGGCGGTGGTCTTTTATAGGGGGTTGAATAACATCATGAAAGATGCATTAGCAGTGATCCCTTCTGTGCCCACTCAATATCAGGAATTGGTTGATCTCGCCCTGCAGATAGATGCACGGCGATCGGAGCGTAGAGCCGAATTGGGGGTCTCTTCCCATCCTACTCTTGCTAGTACTCCTGCTCCCAGTACAGAAGAACCTATGCAAGTGGGAGGTTTACGTAGTCCTATTACCACATCTGAGAGGGAACATAGGAGGGTGGATAATTCATGCTTTTATTGTGGCACCACTGGACATTTTGTGAAAGAGTGTCCTCGACGTCCCAAGAAGAGCCAGGTTTTTCGGACAACTCGACCTTAGATCCGGAGAACAGGTCGAGTGTTCCGTCATCATCTCCGGGTACCCCTCTTGCCTTTGCTCGTGTTCGACCCATCTCTGTAAAGGCTACTCTATGTCCCTCTACAGGCCTTCTTCATGCAGTCAATATCATCATTGATTCAGGTGCTACTGGTAATTACATAGACATTGATTTGGCCCATTCCCTCAACCTGCCTTTAGTGGTAAAAACACAACCTGAACATGTCCAAGCCGTAGACGGCTCTGCGTTAGTTTCTGGTCCTGTTAGACACCAAACTGCACCTCTCTTGTTGAACATCCAAGAAATTCACACAGAGACCTTAAGTTTTGATTTGATTACCACACCTCAATTCGGTATCATATTAGGGATTCCATGGTTACGTGAACACAATCCGCTGATCAATTGGCAGTCAGGCACTGTGCTCTTCGAGTCCGAGGTCTGTCAGAATTATTGCCTCCCGGTCCATCAAACCACTGACACACCTTCTCGGGCCTTGGGAGCCTTAGCTCAACTCACGCTGACTGTTGACGATCCAGAGATTGTGCATTCTCATACTGTTGGGGGCTTGGTGTCTGGGATTCCATCTGAGTACAAAGCATTCAAATCAGTTTTCGATCATGGCTCTTCTGAGGTGCTTCCTCCACATAGACCATATGACTGCCCAATCGAAATACTCCCTGATTCCGCTATTCCTTCGGGCAGGATCTATTCCTTGTCCCCTTCGGAGGAACAAGCGTTGAAAGAGTATGTACAGAACGCCCTTCGTTTAGGTCATATCCGCCCCTCCACTTCACCAGCGGCAAGCCCTATATTCTTTGTACCCAAGAAGGAGGGGGATTTACGTCCTTGTGTGGATTATCGGCGTCTTAACGCTATCACAAAAAAGGATAGATATCCAATCCCGTTAATCACACCACTTCTAGATCACTTATCACATGCTTCTATTTTCACCAAGCTTGACCTACGCGACGCATACAATTTAGTGCGCGTTCGCGAGGGAGACGAGTGGAAAACAGCTTTCTGTACCCGTTACGGCTTGTATGAATATCTAGTCATGCCCTTCGGCCTATGTAATGCCCCGGCCACATTCCAACGATTCATGAATGACATATTCAGGGATATTCTGGATGTATACATGGTTGTGTACTTGGACGACATCTTAATCTTTTCTCGTAGTCTTGATGACCATGTAAAGCATGTCCGAGAAGTACTATCCCGTCTGAGAGAACATTCCTTATTCGCCAAACCTGAGAAATGTCAGTTCCATAAAACGTCTGTTGAGTTTCTGGGTTTCCACATTACCCCTGGGGCGTTATCCATGAACGAATCTAAGGTCAAACCAGTATTAGATTGGCCAGTACCTCAAACACTCAAGTCCTTGCAGGCCTTTTTGGGATTCGCCAACTTTTATAGACGTTTCATTTCTTCCTTTTCCACAATTGTTGCCCCGCTCACGGCTCTGACCAGTCCTCAGGTACCCTATCGTTGGCAGAGAGAACATCAGGAGGCTTTTGAGGCTTTGAAAACCGCCTTTACTACCACACCGGTACTCCAGCACCCCAATCCTGATCTTCCGTTCATAGTTGAGGCGGATGCTTCTTCTTTTGCTCTCGGTGCGGTACTGTCTCAAACATGTCCTACAACTGGCAAGTTACACCCAGTGGCATACCATTCCCGTAAGTTTTCCAGTACTGAGACTCATTACACCGTTACGGAGAAGGAACTCTTGGCTGTCATGGATGCCTTTCGTGTTTGGCGCCATCATGTTCTGGGGGCTAAACATCCCATCACTGTTTACTCAGATCATCGGAATTTACAGGATCTGGCTTCATTGAAGTGCATTAATAGCAGACAGGTCAGATGGCATCTTTTCTTTTCCTCCTTTGATTTTAATACTATGCATCGTCCTGGCACTTCACATGGAAAAGCAGATGCCTTGTCACGTTCCCCGGGGGGGGTCGAGTTGCCAACCTTCCCGGACACTGTTCTCGGAAAGAGTCATGTGATTTGTCCGATCCTGGACTAGCAATCATTCCGATCAGTTGCGAGAATGGGACCCAGTGTATTCTGATGGATTACCTTTCGTACATGAACGTCTGTTCCTTCCTACACCTGACACTCGTAATCTGGCCCTTGAGTGGTCTCATGATGCTCCCTTTAATGCCCATCCCGGTCAAGAGCGCACTTTTGATCTTCTCAAACGTTGGTGTTGGTGGCCCTCTATGAAGCGCGATGTAGAGTGTTATGTCAATTTGTGCACAGTATGTGCTCAGGCTAAACATCGAAGGGGTCGACCGGTTGGGTTGTTACTTCCGCTTCCGGTACCTCCCAGGCCCTGGCATACGTTGACTATGGATTTCGTTACCGATCTCCCCAGGTCGAAAGGCTTTGATTCCATGTGGGTAGTGGTGGACACGTTCACAAAAATGGCTCGTTTTGTTCCTTGTAAAGGCATTCCTTCGGCCCCGGTCTTGGCGGACTTGTTTTTTGAACATGTGTTCATGTTATTCGGCCTTCCTTCGGTCATTATATCCGATCGAGGATCACAGTTCACCTCTCGGTTCTGGAGGTCGTTGACGAAATTACTGGGCATTGATACCAGGTATTCTTCGGCCTATCATCCTGAGACTGATGGGCAGACCGAAAGGACGAATCAATCTATGGAGCAGTACCTTCGTTGCCTTATATTGCAACATCAGACCTCCTGGTTGGCCGTTTTACGGCTTGCTGATTTCGCGTACAATAATGCGGCTCATTCAGCTACTGGTTATTCTCCCTTTTTCGCCCTCTACGGCCAACATCCCAAGGTCTTGCCGGTCCCTGATGCTTCTATTTCTTCGAATCCTGCGGCCACGACATGTCTTAGGGATCTGTCTGCTGTACAGGCTAGTACTGTGGTCCATCTCACTGAAGCAAAGGCTTCTATGAAGGCCCGTGTGGATGGCAAACGTCGAGCTGCTCCCCCTCTGGTGGTGGGTTCTAGGGTCTGGTTGTCTTCACGTCATCTTCGCCTGGTGGGTTGCCGGAAATTGCTACCTCGTTTTGTCGGTCCGTATGTGATCTCTCAGGTTGTGAATCCGGTGGCTTTTCGTCTAGTGCTTCCTAGTTCGTGGCGTATCCATCCTGTATTCCATGTCTCCCTCCTCAAGCCTTGTCCCGATTCTGTCCGTCTCCGAGCCCCTGTTGCGCCGGTTTCCCTGGCCTCTCCTGATGTCTTTGAGGTGTCGGCCATTTTAGGGTCCAGATGGTTTAGGGGTAGGCTCCAATATCTGGTGGATTGGAAGGGCTACGGCCCGGAGGAGAGTTCATGGGTTTCCACCTTAGATCTGAACGCCCCTCGCTTGGTGGCCCGCTTCCATAAGGATCATCCGTCCTGCCCACGGGGTCGTGGGCCGTTGGGGGGGGACTATGTTAGGCGATCCTCTGCACACCAGTCCACTCCACATCAGAACACTGCGCACATTCCCCCAATATCTCCTCCCACGGTTCGAGGCTCAAGTGATTCGGTAAACCCAAAGGACCGAAAACACCGTACCAGCTTTGGTGTACGGGCTCGATTGCAACCCTTTCTGCATTGGCAATTGCCTTGGAGAACATATAGCAGAAGGGGCGGCGTTACGTCTTCACGTCGGTCACGTGATCCATTGTGGCGTTCCTCACGTGACCTTGGTGGACGTCACATGACCCAGAGACGTCACATGACCCAGAGACACACAGTATAAAGGTCTGAGAGACAGAATGCTCATTGCTTCTCAGCTGTCTTCAGACCCTGTTTGGCGTTACAAATTGCTCCTTGTTACTTCGATCACGGAACTCTACCTCGGACTCCTTCGGACACCCCTTTGGAACTGTTTACCTGTTGCCGGATTTTGGACTTCACCTCGACTTGTCTTTGGATCATCCCTTGATACCTTGCTGAACTTCTATGCCATTTCCCTTCTTGGGATTCAAGTCAAGCCCTCCCTCCTACAGGTGGCTAAGCCTACATCCACGCTCATCTGCGGTTCTACTATTCCAGGGACCGCCGCATCATCTGAGTCTCGAACCTCTCTACTAGGTTACCTGGGTTTCCCCAACACCAGATAGGTAAGACTCTTTAGATCCTATTGTTTACCTGATTGTATTGTAATTGCCTGGTACTTAACCTCGTTCCCTTTTGACAGCAGCATCGGTGTTCCAGAGGTTCCGTGGATCTGGGAAGACATCTCTCACCTGTGGCCTCAAAGGTCGCACAGCGGGTTTCTATTAGTTCCCCTGTGCGTCACTTGGGGACGGAGGTCTCATCGGTCTACACGACTCTCGAGTCAGAACAGCTGATGACACCCAGATACTCATTCCTATTACGGGTGACCACATTATAGACACTAAGGCTTTGAATGAGGTTTATCTAGTCATACAGGCATGGATGGCCCAACATGAGCTCTGTCTCAATGATGATAAAACAGAGCTCCTCATCCTCGACTCACAAAACCGGCTTAATAGACTGGACCCAGCTTTTAAAGCATTTAACATTGATGGTAATACCATCAAGGTCTTCAACAACACCAAAGCCCTCAGAATCTACCTTGATTCCACACTCTCACTCAACAGACAAACTAACGCTGTCATTTCAGCTTCTGCATACACCTGCAAACTGATTTCAGCCTGTCGCCCTTTCCTTAACACCTCCAACTGCACCATACTTGCTAGGACGTTGGTTATGTCCAAACTGGATTACTGTAATGCACTGTACCTGAGGACTAGTCAACGCAACTTAAACAAACTCCAGGTTACTCAAAATAATGCCATTAAGGCGGCCCTTAACATCCCTAGACCCTCACACATTTCAGACACTAGGCAAAGCCTTCATTTGCTATTGGTTACCCAAAGAATTTCACTCAAAACAGTTGCTCTTACACATAAATGTGTGAACAATCAGGTCCCAATTTATCTGGCAAACCGCTTTAATCATCACTCTTCAACACGCCCACAGAGATCTGCCCAAACTCACAGTCTACTCGTACCTAGATACAAACTTCAAAAAGCTGGCGGGTTGAGTTCCCCTGTCCTCACAGCTAAATTATGGAACTCCCTGCCCAACCCTTTCAGAAATGAACCATCTTTGCACTGTTTCAAACACAAAGCCAAGACTTGTTTGGCGTCCTAAGATGTCTAAGCCAGCACACTCTACACAAATTCGGTATCTATACTGTAGATCTCTTATCATGGTCCTCTTGGTCTGTTTTACTGCTTCCACTATGTACAGTCTTCTATGTTCTTGCCGTTTGCTTATTTAGAATTCTAACCTTTCACTCATGTTTTCAAGTAAATATGTGCAATTGTTCTTTTGTAACTGTAACAGAAGATATGCACCCAGATGCCCTTGGGCCAGGCGCGCACTACAAATCAAAGAAATACAAATACAAATAGTCTTTTTAAATGTACTGGCCCAGCACACACTATCTTCCTATAGAGTGCTGGAGGGGTTGCCTAGCTTCCCCTGAGTCAAAACACTCATGTAACAGTCAAATATTACCCTTTCCTACTTTAAATGGCTGGTGGCAGTGGTTTCGATCAACTACCGTGATTTTTCCCGACCACTAACAATGGTAGCTAAAAATCGGGTCAGCCATGTTTTCCAATATGGTGCCCCAGACCTATCTGTAAAAACAGACTATGGTCATCTTTTTTCACCATTTCTTTCAGGAAAGGACCTTCTTGTGTTT
Organism: Ambystoma mexicanum; assembly: GCF_040938575.1. Taxonomy (NCBI): domain Eukaryota; kingdom Metazoa; phylum Chordata; class Amphibia; order Caudata; family Ambystomatidae; genus Ambystoma; species Ambystoma mexicanum. Next base: position 728,668,316 of record NC_090927.1, read on the forward strand.
GTCCCAGCATGCCAAACCAGGTTTGGTCCCTTTGTTCATTGGCCTTTGGCGGGCTTCAGTGCTGAAGCCCTCCTCTGGCGCCTGAGTGTCTGGGGTGGACAGGATGTGAGGGAGGTGCCTGAAACTCCCTGTGCTTAGTCCCCTAGGCGACCTGAATGCACTCTGGCGTGATTGGCCACCTGACTGTCTGGAAAGGACAGCCACCCTGCTGTGTGAGTGACAGCCAGGCTGGAATGAATGGGGGAAAACTGTTTAAAAACAGGCCCTGGGACTTGGAAAACAGGGTCAACCACCGGAATGAGTGAAGGAAGCTGAATGAAGAGGACTGCTGCAACTCCTGGACGACCGGTGAAGCCGAATTGCCTGAAACTCCAATCGGCAGAGAAGCCCTTCTAGGTTAACTTCTTCCAAACAGTTTGGTGGGAACAACCAACTCGTAAACCACCTGGACACCGCCCCCATCTGGACGAATTTTCATCAGCGTGCTGTTGAAAACCAGATGGCCAGAGGGAAGGAAACCAGCTTGTGGACTTTAGGGCACTCACACCTTAAACCGACGTCTTGCTAAGCTTTTGGCTTCATCCCTGGGCAGTGCTGGTACCTCCCGATGTCCTCCTTCTTGTCCCCACGACTGAAGCTCAGGAACTGCGAGATCTGCTCAAACAGCCAGGAACAACTGCCTCAGTTACAGCTCTTCTTCCATACAAAGGTACTGTGCAAACGCAGCCCAGAAATCTTTTCGGCCAATGCGAGAGTTTGTGAAAATGTTCTCAACTTCGAAGGCTTGTCCTTCTCTAAACATTCGTCAAAACTTTTGCCTAGCCAAACTCTTCTAAACTCTGTGGCAAAGACTTAACCGTTATCTACCAGAACTTTGCTATCCTATACAAAGAACCATTGATTTTGGCCCAGGCCTATTGAGAAGAATTGCTGGTTGTAGCTAACTGAAACCCTTTGCCCTGCCTATGAACGTATTTTTGCTGTCTATTCTTATAAGCTTGTCTTTTTACCCCTTTATTAAGTATCTGAAGTGCCATTTTGCTCCCACTTCGGGGGAGCTAAACTTGTATATTTACTTACCGGTTGTATTTTTGTGGTTTATTAGTGTGGACAAACTTGGTACAGCCAAGTACCTCAGTACATTTGATCTCACTTCAGGCTATTTGCAAATAGCACTGACAGACCATGCCAAGGAGAAAACTGCATTCTCAACCTCAGCAGGCCTCTACCAGTTTAAAGTAATGCCTTTTGGATTAGAGAATTCACCTTCTACATTCCAAAGGATGGTTAATCAAGTTCTGAATCGGATGGAGGACTTCTGCATGGCAAACTTGGATGACATTGCAGTGTTCAGCCCTACCTGGAAAGAACATGTTGACCACTTAGGATATGTTTTGCAGGCTCTTGAGCAGGCCCATTTGACCATAAAGGCAAGTAAATGACAAATTGGTCAGAGTAAAGTGGTCTACCTTGGACATGAGGTAGGAGGAGGTGAAATCAGGCCATTGCCTAGTAAAGTACAAGCTGTACAAAACTGGGCCCCCCCTACTACTCAAACTCAAGTGAGAACCTTCCTAGGTCTCACTGGGTACTAGAGGACTATGGGACAATAGCTTCACCCTTGAATGTGATCTCCTCTCCCAAATTCCCTAAAAAGGTCAGGTGGAATGAGGAATGCACTCAAGCATTTGAATGCCTAAAGAAAGTCCTTTGTCAAGCTCCAGTCCTAAGAGCTGACTATAACCAAACCTTCATTGTGCAGACAGATGCTTCAAATACAGGTATAGGTCTGGTCCTTAGTCAGCTGGATGAGAAAGGTAGGGAGCACCCCATTTGCTTCATCAGCAGGAAGTTGAAGGAACCAGAAACAAGGCGGGCAACCATGGAGTGTGAGTGCCTTGCTATTGTGTAGTCACTAAAGAGGTTTAGGCCATACTTGTATGGATCTACTTTTGTGATTCAGACTGACCACCAGCCCTTGAGATGGTTGATGCAAATTAAAGGGGAACACTCAAAACTACTGAGATGGTCAATCAGCCTGCAAGGGTTTGATTTTACCATTGAAGATAGGTCAGGGTGTCACCACCAAAATGCTGATGGTCTCTCCAGGATGTTTGACCGACTGGAGTAAGGAGATTCATCCAGGAGTGGATTAAATCCTCATGTCCCTTAGTCTGGGGGGGACGAGTATTAGGGAGAATTCTCAACATGTGCTCATTTCCCTTACCTTTTGAGACCCCCAGCAACTTTGCTGGATTTCTAGGATTTGATTATTTTACCTGGGAAGAGTGTGAGCCTTTTTTACCCACTCTTCCATGTATTTTGTGTTCTTTGATTATGGAGTTTTAAAACAACTCCATAGGCATCAACTTTTTCTGTGTGTCACACAGCACCTTCAGTGCAGTGGCACAGGAATGTCTTTCAGAATTCCCCAGGTTTAAATACCTTTTCTGGTACTGACTACCGTCTCCCAGAGCATGTAAAGTTAAATTGGCTTTACTAGTCTTTTTAAATTTACTGACCCAGCACACACTATCTTCCTATAGAGTGCTGAAGGGGTTCCCTAGCTTCCCCTGAGCCAAAACACTCATGTAACAGTCCAAGCTGCCCTCTTCCGTGGGCTGCAGAAGCAGCCCACCCACCGCAGCTTCTCGTCTCACTGTAAGGTAAGCCCCTGCGCTTACTGTGAGCCCATTGCAGTGCACACGCACAAAAATCGATATTCGCTATGTTCTACTGCCTACCATCTACGACATTTCACCAGTTAACAGGATTAAGGATGATATGAAGAAACAAGTCTCCCTGCCGCTGAGACAAGTTATTGTATACCCCAAGCAGTATTTACAAACTGCAAGGTTTGCACGTAGAAAGATGGCTGGCACCGCTTAGGATTTGCTTCCTCCAATGCAGAGAATGCTTACTGCAGCCTGATTTGTCGCCTTCTTGCATTTAACCAATCACGGGGCACCAGTAGGCTTTAGCCGGCCCTCAACAAAGGCACCAAAATAAGGCACCTGTCCCATGCCTGTCGAGGGCTTTCCAGTCACAGTCGCCAGAAATCCCTGCCCAACTGCCTTCCTCAGCCCAGCAGCACCTTCTCTTTCCCTTCCTACTTCAGCCCGCTGCAGTTCCAGTACATTGCCAAAACACATTTGGTCGAACAACAGAGCTGGGTAAGACCCATTCTGATAAAAAAAAAGAAAAAACATTTTAACTGTACCTGCCCCCAACAAACGATGAACAAACTCCACTGAGCATTGTGTATAATGTCAAGTACTAGCTTTTGAGCATAAAAGACTCAAAGAACTTGCACCATATCTAAATCAAGCTCCAACCCCACAATTGAGAACAGCCATATTATGTCTGCACTTCAGTCTATTTCCAATGCGTGACATACTGACTAGAAGAACGTTGATGGATCCAAAGGAAAATTATTGAAGGTTCTGTGAGGTCATTGTTCATAGAGAAACCCTCAAACACACTATAACGGAATGTCCTGCTTTAATTAACTTAAGAAACAAATACTTTGAGTAGCATATGCCATACTTCAGTGCTTTACATCCTGAAACCCGTTGGTCAGTAATACTGTCCACCAAATCTATAAGTATCCGAATTGCAACTTATAATTTACTATCTACCTTGAACCTGGAAATGAGTCTGAACACAATAGTGGATTAGGAATGTAAGGGATCCAAGTTAGTGGAACAATTTTCAGTTTACGGATGAATGGACCCTATTATGAGGTTTTGTGTGTTAACCATATACATTTTGGGAAGAGACATTGTTTGATGCACCGTGCAGCTCTAAATTAAAGGAATGGTTCGGTCAAAAAATGTTTTTGCCCCTATGGGTAGGCCATGTGTTTTTAAGCCTAAGTCGCTCGATTTTAGAAAAATTTCCTATGGACCTTACCCGAGTTTTCGTCCATTAAACGCACGTGAAAACAGGCACCAGGGAGCTGCCATTTTGTGATAATCCTATCATTTCCCCCATCGCCCTGGCTGACCTGCTTTTGCGGCACTAAATCATATCCCTCGCCCCTGAGCCTGTCATCAGCAGACGCGTACCGCCCATTTCACAACGCCAAAGCACGTCTCGTGTCAACATTTGCTGCGCTTCAGCTAATGACATGTCGCCATGGAAATGGCAGGACGCCTCTTTCCTCAATAAGTATAAACAGACCGTTTCACAACACACAGCAGCAGATTTTCGATTCCATTCCTCTTTCTGTGTTACTTTGAGTATTCTGTGACTCGTTTTTGTGCCCTGGTCAGCTACCTTCGTTGCTTGTAGCCCGTGTGGACAGATACCAGTACCACCGCTATCAATTATTTTAGTTTGTGTAACACACAATGGATACAATAATGCCCTACATGTATGAGCCCGAGTATACCGAGGAGGAACTACTGGAAAGGGAAACACGCGAAAACGATGGGGCTTCGGACAGCAGTTGGCAGGACGAATCAACGGATGAAGACACTGGACCTAGTCGCATGGACAGTGTTTCCACCTGGTGCACATGCAATCGGTGCAAGCTAATGCCGACTGAGGAGGAGAACTGCTGCTGCTGTGAAAACTCGGGATGCGTGGCCTACATTTCGGAAGGCGAGCCACGACCGCAATGCATCACCGAGCTGCCAGACTTCAGGGCAGCCTGCCTCACACGGTCCGTGTTGAGGATAATGATGGTGCTTATGCATGAACTTCGCGCAACTGTTCGTCCTCGTAATCCGAGTAACGAGTAAGTATACTCTGGTTGCGATGCTGCTACTATTTCATGGTCTTCTACTATATCCAAAATCACATATACATATCATTGTAACGCATGAAAGTCTTTCAATAGTGTGCAGTGTCTAGATAGCATTTGTCCGAGCAGAATGCCATAAGTTACAAGAATTGTCATTGACAACAAACGTTTATTAAACTTATCTTGGTCATTTAAAAACAGTTTGTTTCATTCCTTTTCACAGGTGGTACAGGCTGGTGGCCTGTCGTTCCTTTACATGGTGGCTTCATGGGAGGCTTGGACACCGCGTTCTAAGAGTGATACCCTCCTGTGCCGTTCGTGCCATAAGAGAAACGTTCCCGAGTGACAGCGGTCAGTACAGGGGATTTTCTCTCGCTGTGCTGCAACCTGAACTGTACAATGTGTAAACTTTTGTATTTTTGTGTCATCAAAATAAGCTACAAAATAAAACACCACATATATTTTAACAACGGTTGTTTCGATGTTTTAAATCGATCAGGTGTGTCTCCATTCAAGGATGTACGTCAGACACCTGTGCTCGGAATGGGTGAAGTTCAGGTCGCTGTGAAGCGGGGTGGTCACTATCTAAGCTAACATAATATAGTATCAATAATGCATGCACTGAATAACACTTGTTCAAAGTCTTTCAGTCGGTTATGTCTCTATAAAAGTCACACATATATCAATACTATCAATTAACATTGGATTATACAGGCCTTAGGTCAAGGGTCTTGACCACTATAATACAGTGTTTGAAGTGTGGGTCTGTGCTCACAAGAATCTCAGATATGTGGCATTTGTTATTGATAGGCAACAATATACTGCAGTAGGGGTCTAATGTTAGTTGGGGATCTGCTAGGTGGCCATCATGGCATGGTCAGTGGTCTGGCACATGAAGAGAATACCTTGCAGGGACACAGGGTCAGAATGGCAGTAACTTTCCACTGGCGAGGGTGCGTGGGCAAGGACACATCTGTGGAGATGAACGAGCCATGTGCTTGGTTCAGGCCGGTTCACATGTAGGACCGTGATCTCAGAGAGTGATGTGTTACATTTATTAGCTGTTGCAAATACCTCTGGACTTTTCCAGTCAGAGTGGGAACGAGGCTGTGGGCCATGTGCTCTGCGCGCTGTACTATCGCAGTGAGGCCTGGTCACCAAAATGGAGTGGAAAGGGGGTACAAAAATGGATGCCCCGTGTCCTGTTCAGTGTTCCCATCTACGCGAATGTCATGCAAAGTTAACATCACATAAGGGCAAGGGACGGGTGCAAACGGCCAAGGTGCCAAACAGCATGTACACTTCAAAAGGTATCCCACGCCCAGGGGCCATCGCTCACATGGCCTCCTCAGACCCCGTGTCTCCAGGCAGGCCTCCCCTGAGGCAGGCCGCCCCCCTGCAATCCACATAAGTGTGTCTCCATTCAGCAGTCTTCCTGTGCCTTATCTGCACGCCCACCGGCCCATCCGTCCCACCCCCCTCTATCAAAGGCGGTTCGCACCCGGGGATGAGCGCTGGCATGGGGGGCTGTGACAGGCGCAAACGGCCAAGGTGCCAAACAGCATGTACACTTCAAAAGGTATCCTACGCCCATGGGCCATCGCTCACATGGCCTCCTCAGACCCCATGTCTCCAGGCAGACCTCCTCTGAGGCAGGCCGCCCCCCTGCAATCCACATAAGTGTGTCTCCATTCAGCAGTCTTCCTGTGCCTTATCTGCATGCTCACCAGTCCATCCGTCCCACCCCCCTCTATCAAAGGCAGTTCGCACCCGGGGATGAGCGCTGGCATGGGGGGCTGTGACGGGCGCAAACGGCCAAGGTGCCAAACAGCATGTACACTTCAAAGGTTATCCCACGCCCAGGGTCCATCGCTCACATGGCCTCCTCAGACCCCTTGTCTCCAGGCAGGCCACCCCTGAGGCAGGCCACCCCCCTGCAATAAACATAATACCACGACATACACACGTCATTCATTCACAAATACACCCCAGTTTCTAATACTTTATAAACCACTTGATATGTCTCATGAGAACATCTTTGTGCTTTGCAAGTCAACTCCTGAACCTTCTACCTGAGAAGCACTGAGATCTATGCTAATCTGCTCATCGCCGTGCTATCTGTGACCGCTTCGAGCAAACTCGTCACTGTGCTACCTGTGGCCATCTACCTATTCTCCTGCAACATACTGCTCGGCCTGCTGAATCCAACTGTTTGTTGGTCAAGGTAAGGCCATGTATCCTAGTCATATTTCGGTCATTTTTACATTTCAATCTATTTGCTATTACAGTACCCAATAGAGCTATGGTCATTGGTCTCATTGCCATTGACTTGAGTTTCAATTGTTATGCTATCAATAGATCTCAATAGATATCAATAGATACAGGGCATGAGACATAGGACTCTACTTGCCGTCTTGGCCCATAACGAGAATCTCGACCGTGAACAATCTAGGACTAAGGGTAATGTAAGGATGCCTCGCTACACTAAGGCCTTTTCAAAAAGAAGTAAGCAATGGGTGATCAAACCAGTCTATGAGGAAATGGAGTTCGACTTTGTCAAAAGCCTTATTGTTGCTGTATTAGAGAAGCACAGATATGGAATTTTGAACGTTTCTGTGCAGAGCACTGATCCATTGCCACCCAACATTGCCACTGTGCCATGTCCACCCAAAGGAGAGCTGGTTGTGAAGTACAAATCCCGGTTTAAATAATTGTAATACGATTGTCTTTTTGTAAATACATTTTATTGTACAGTGTGCATACAAAGTACGCTAACCCTAACCCCTACCTTTACCATCCTGGGTGCCGAACTACCTGGGTGTCATCTTTGAATTCTCTCTCTATTCACCTCATATTGCTGACCTTGTCTATATGTGTATGCATATATTTTTGTTGATGTAACTAATTTTCGCAATCTCTTATAAATGCTGGGCACTGTTAACCGAGGGGAGGCTTGCGTATTGCAAATAATAAAACAAACAAACAATAAATCTCACTTTCATCTCAACTCCTCGGGTACTTTATACTTTCCCTGACCTTCCCCAAAAAATTAAAAGTCTCAATAGTTATGGTTCTTTGGGGCTTCAAAACTCGCAGACAACGAGGACAAAATTGGGGCCTTAGAACGCGCCAAGTGAGCCTTTGCAGATGGCAGAGAAGCCAGTTCGCATTTGCACATTGAGGCGCACTTCATAGATGGATTCGAAACTCCAAGTTCTCACATATGGCTTTACTACGGGATGTTTCAAAGAAAGAATGTATGCTAATTTCTAGTGAAGGTCAGCAGCTTTGATTTTCAGCTCGCGCCCTGAAGAGGCCCACAGTATAAGGCAGTATGGCAGTATAAGGTTCTATTGTTTTTTGACCTTGAGAGACAGGGACCATGCAGAAAGAACTTCATTTGAAGGGGGGGTTGTGGGGTGCAATAACGTTTGCGACGATAAGGCAGAAAATTCTTAAACTAGACCGAGTTTCTTGTTAGTTCAGTATACGAAAAATCGTTGTCAAGAGCACAGTGGGATTTATGGACTGCATTACGCAGAGACACAATGGAAATTGCAAATATAATGTAAGTAACTCTTTATACGCTTTTATACCAGAATGAAGAATTAATGAATGGATGCATGAATAAATGAATGAATAAATGAATGAAGAGCTTTGAAAAGGTTTGTGGGATCATCCTTGTAGCAGGCACATGGGCATGCAGGTCCCCATTCCACACGCATGTAAACAAAAAGTCGTTTCACATTGTGTACCAACCTCGATTTATTTTGTTAGTTTTCGCATTGATTTTAGAGCCGAACATACTCCATTTCACTATCCTTGAAAGCAAATAGTTTCAGCTCGGCCGTAATAAATAAAATGAATAATATTAATAAAGATCGGCTGCCGAGACTAATTATAAATTTTATGTTTTCAAAATAGGTATATACTCCCCTTTTGCCCCTGTCACCAGTTTCAGACACCGGCAGACGGTTTCTTCAGCCGCCAGCTGCAGCTTAATGTAAACAATTGCACCATTCTGATGATCTTATGGGACGATCGCCAAGGGCCCATATGCCCTTATGCGGTACTAACAGCTAGAAGCAACATATCAACCTTTACGCTGCCCTAGTGCCTACTTGATGGAACAGCCTTGCGGTTCAACGTGTGACAAAAGTGCTTCTTTGAACGAAAACCAATACCCTGTGTACCATAAAGGAACAGAGCGTGACTCACGATAACATTTTACAGATTTGCGGATAGAGATAAAAGAAAATAAATGACTTTCGGAGTTCATATGGCAATTGCAGAATATTCTATAATCATTTAATGTCAAATAAATATACTTTACCAAATTTACCGTGTTGCTGTTTGATTTTAAAGTACAGTTTCATATTCCGAATTGTGGAGCGCTGTGTTGTGAGCTGATCTGTGTTGGTTTCCGGGTTCTGTGTGAAGTCGCGTAGAAGACGACTGGGCGCGTTTGCCTACGCAGCACAGTAACGTCACGGAGAGAGGCGGGGAATATGAATGTTTTGATAATGTCAGGCTTAGGGGCGGGGGATATGATTTAGTGCCGCAAAAGCAGGTCAGCCAGGGCGATGGGGGAAATGATAGGATTATCACAAAATGGCAGCTCCCTGGTGCCTGTTTTCACGTGCGTTTAATGGACGAAAACTCGGGTAAGGTCCATAGGAAATTTTTCTAAAATCGAGTGACTTAGGCTTAAAAACACATGGCCGACCCGTAGGCGCAATAAAAACTTTTGACCGAACCATTCCTATAAGATACCCTTACTACCATTTTTAACAAGTTGAAATGATTTGAGATCATGATTGACCTTTTACTTTTTTATAGGTGTATTTTATTATGTTACTTGCTAGGACAAATCTGTCTTACTTTGTTTTATTATGGTATGATGTTCTATTGTCTCTTTTATTGTACTTGATGTAAATCAATGAGCTAATGTGTAAATGAAATTTTGTTTAATATTGAAAAAAGATGAATTCTTTTAGCTGTATTCAATAAAGAAAAAAAAAGAAAAAATAATGTCAAGCCATATTACGCATTGTGCACCTAAGACCTGAAATCAGCCCTGAAGTGAACATCTGCTCCTATCATTGGACCACACGCAACAATGCTCTTACGTCTGCTCGTTAACCAGCCCAGCCCAGTACTAGCCACCCACGATCAATTGCTTAACGAGCTTGCTCAATGACCCCCCAGCCTTGTGTTACAAAGCCATTGATGTTCTGAACGACTGTTTCATTTCCCAACTGCCAGCGTTAGTCGCGCTAGTTGCGTGCACAATCAATCTGCTGTTACGTGCCCCCAACAAGCAATTCGATCCCAATCTGCGTTACGGTATCACTTTCATAATTCATAGCAATCAGCGTCTGATCCATTACGTTCTACCGTATTCGTACTATGCCTGTTGTTTGCATTATACTGTATCCTCACTGTTCTGCTTTGCGCCCTCACAGCCCATGTTAACGTTCTGCTATTGCTAGGCAGTATCTGTACACTGGTTACTCCCTACTACTGGTGAATTCGCAGTGCCTGTTGACTTGGTGATTTGATGTGCCTTAATTTACTGCCTACTATGCATCCCCCATGTTTTTGTTACCATGCTTAGATCTCAGCACTATATCGATTATTTGACTTGTCCCACCTTCTCCGATGAGATTGGTATCCATGATATTCACATTACATCCAACATGTTGTACTCCTCGATTATCCTGTGTGCCTTGTTTAACCACTAAAATCTGAAACTTGCATAGTGTTCCTTTGACTTACTTCAGCTTTGGTCATACCTGCGGCTTTGGGCACTATGCATCATCTTTACACACTTGTTGTTGCTAAACATCCTGCTTTGTGCTTCCTCCTTGAATTAACTGCTTTGACTGTGGCACTCTCTTATTGTAACAACGCCACTCCAGCAGCTTCACCACATATCAGGCCTTGCTCACATTCCTTGCTACTCTGCACACAACCTAGTTTCATTGTGCTTCCTAGCCCATCTGGCTAAAGCTTCAGGAGCGCTCTGCACAACACCACACAGCAACACCACATTTTAACCCTTACCTCAATTTGCCTGCCCTCTGGATTGATCACTTTGCCACCAAACCTACACCCACACAACCATGTGCTACACCTTTGAGGAACTACAGGCTTGGCTCTAGACTCCTGCATACTTCCTACCACCACACCAACACTATTAGGCACACTAACATGTCTCCACCCACTGCAACAGCCCACACCACCTCACCACACTCACCCACTATGAAGACCAACCTTGTGACAAACACGCCACTTGCTCCTATGACCCTGATCAAGGGGGTTCTAATTAATGTCAGGTCACTTACTGCACATGCACTCGACATGGCTGAAGTTATCCTTACATATGATCTCGACTTTATCGCCATCACAGAAACTTAGCACCACCCTGCCTCAGGACCACTCCTATCTCTAGCTAACCCTACAGGCTATACCATCATTAGAAACAATCGCAATACCAATCAAACTAAAGTAGGTGGCATTGCATTCATTAATAAAAATTCTATTAATCTCTGCATCTCCAATGCAATGCAAATCGCGTCAGCGGAAATACTCAGTCAAATTAACACCAACCGCTAGTCAGAGTATCACACTCCATTTAATCTACAAGGTTCCTAGCTCTGTCACCACATTTGCAGAAGACCATTCTCACATTCTTGCCTCCAACACTAAAACCAAATCTCAAATCATTGTACTAGGTGATCACAATCTGGGTTTACATGACCCCAATGATTCCCCATCACACGACATCAATAACTGTATATCTGGCCTCAACTGCGAAATAAATGTTGATTCCAATCAACCGTACGTCTGGACAGACCACCATCTAATCACATTCAGCATCTCTGCCAAAATTACCCGTATAAACCTGACATCGCACCTGCTATTTCCACTAGAAATAAGAGAGACATAACACGTGCAAATCTGCTCCCACTTATCCTCCCTATTCTCAATGATCATGTCTCTATCTGCACTAACCCAACTGTCATGGTAGATTTGTTTAACCAGACTATACTAAAAGCGCTAGACCAAATTGCACCTATCAAACTTAAACCACGGGTCGATCTCAACTCTTGGTTCACACCTCAGTTGAGTGTCCTACGCAAAGATAAACTTAATCTAGAAGCGTGTTGGAAAAGTAACCCCACCAAAATGAACAAAGCAAGTTTAGCTTTAGCCACCTTGAATTACAGAGAGGCTATACTTCAAGCGAAAAAAGATACTTACAACAAACACATTGAACAAGCTAAATCTAACACCAAAAGAGCTTTTCATAATACTAAAAGAATTGGAATCACCGGTCCCTCCTCCCAACACATGTATCAAAGACAGCTCCTGGTGTGCCAATATACAAAAGGCACTCCTTGGTAAAATAACACTCTCCAAACCAAAATCAACAACAAAAAACACAGCCTGCAGTTCGACCCACTAGACAAATTTCACCAGATTAGTACAAACATCAACTTCCACTCCCAGAAACCATTTAACTTCTCGCCCCTTACTATCTCTGAAGTTGAAAATATTATCAACAACCTTAAACCCTCAAACTGTCATGGAAATGCATGTCCGGCCACTATTATCAAGGAGGCTTCTAACAATCTAGCGCCTTTCATCAATGCATTTATAAATTCCTCCTTCAGCTCTGGGATTGTCCTCGACAACCTTAAGGACGCCTGAGTCATCCCGCTTCTTAAAAAACCCTCATTGGATGCCAACATACCTACCAACTACAGGCCCATGACTACTGTGCCATTCCTGCTAAAAATCCTTGATTGAACGGCATATCTGCAGATCCAAGACTACTTGGACACTAACAAACTCTTGGGACTTAGCCAATCAGGGTTCCGGCCATGTCATGGAACCAAAACTGCCCTGATTGATCTTAAAACACAGATCAAGGACCTTAAAGATAAGGGCAAATTTGCCCTCTTACTCCTACTCAATTTATCTGTGGCGTTTGACCTAGTAAATCACCAAATCCTCTGCCGACACCTTAAACTAATAGCCCATTTCTTGGGTAAAGCTATGGCCTGGACTAGCTCCTTTCTGGACAACAGGTCTATGAGGGTCTTTTCCCCGTCCGCTTCTGCTGAACTTTCACCTGTTACATGTGGAGTACCACAAGGATCGTGCGTTTCACCTACACTCTATAATGTGTTTACAAAGCCACTTTTCGATATCTTGTATTATCTGGGTGTCATTTATATCAACTATGCAGATGACACCCAGATACTCATACCCATTACTGTTGACCATATATCTGACTCACTCGCCATTAACTCTATCTACCAAGTCATCCAAGCCTGGATGGCGCAACACAAACTCTGTCTGAATGACAAAAAGACAGAGCTTCTCATCATAGGCACTCATAAAAGTCTCAAAAAACTCGACCCCTCATTTAACTCCTTCATCATTGATGGTAACATCATTAAAGTTACAAAGGACACTAAAACCCTAGGCATTTATATAGATTTCACTCTCTCTCTTGCTCCAGGCAAACCAACGCAGTATCTTCCACAGCATCCCACACATGCAAGCTCATTACAGCCTTCCGCCCCTTCTTATCTCCAGCCAACTGTATCACATTAGCCAGGACCTTCGTAATGTCTAAAATTGACTATTGCAATGCCCTATATCTTGGCACTAACCAATGTAACCTCAACAAGTTGTAGATTATTCAGAACAATGCCATTAGAGCTGCATTAAGCATCCCTTGGAATCACCACATCTCTGACACTAGACAAAGTCTCTGCTGGTTATCAGTAACACAAAGAGCATCCCTAAAAACCCTTGCTCTAACTCATAAATGCATCACCAACCAAGCTCTTAGTTACCTTGCCAATAGATTTACTATCCATACCTCTAACAGACCCCTCAGAAGCACCCAGTCCAATTGTCTAGCTATACCCCACTTCAACGTCCAGAGATCAGGGGGGATCAGCTTCCCTCTCCTGGTGACGAAACTCTGGAACTCACTACCGAACCCCCTCAGAGCGGAACCTTCATTCCCAGCTTTCAAGAGGCAAGCTAAAGCCTGGTTGTCTGCCCAGAACCTCCATTGAGCCAGACTGCTCACCAACCACCCACATGCCTAGACAAACCATCCTCTGCCTCTTTGTACATATGGAATTGTTGATGTCTATTTACCGTGTAACTATTGTTTAACTATTGTTTACTTGTCATTTGTCGCCCTCTTCTGTATATTATATGTAAATGCTTCATGTATATTATTTGTAATGACTATCTTGTCGATGCCCTTGGGCCAGGTGCGCTTTATAAATAAATAAAATACAAATACAAATACAAATACTTGTGTGTTGCCAACAGGGCTACTCACAAGGATTCTGGGGCAACTCAGATGAAGGATGATGGGAAGCAGCAAAAGAAAGATGGCAAAGGGAATTCTAATACCTCCAATTCAAATGAGGGCTCCAAACATAAGAAGGGTAAGCCACATGGGAAACCAAATCAGGCTAGTGAAACCTGTGGTGCCAAACCAGAGGGAGGTCAGCAGGAACCCCCATTTATCAAAACATTTGGAAAATGTTATGCTTGTGGGTCTACTGACCATGTGAAAGGGGATCCCATATGTAAGGGTACACCTTCAGGGGTCCACACTGTCTCCTTAGCCTTATCCCCATAGGAATAAGTACATATGACAAGTGGTGACTTTCAAGTACTGGTTGAAGACCCCATTGGAGTATCTTTCAGTGTTTCTTTAGTGTCCCTGGATCTGTGGGAACAGCAGAATTTAGATGTCTATAATTCATTTCCAGATAACACAAAAATAATTACATTGTCATTAGAGACACAGGGGCTTTGCAGTAGTGGATGAATCTTTTTTCAAGGCTGAGGATGTTGCTAAGGCTCCCAAAAGCCTCACTAAACTTGCTGGAGTCCCTGTCCAAGAGCTTCCTAGACTCCCAGCTCTCATCCAGTGCAACAACATGACTGTCAAGATACCTGTTAGTGTACAAAGTGAGGTGCCTGGGAGAGTCCTGTTGGGGAATGACGTAAAAGCTCTTGGAGTTGTATCAAGCACCCCCAGACCTCCCAGCAAAAGGAAACTGGAGCAGACAAGGAAGGCCAGATAGAGAACCTTACCTGACTCTCTAGTTGATGTTACAGATGAATCTATAACACCCAGTCCACAGGAATTGCTCACTGCTATTTCAAAGAAGAATGAGACAAAGGGGAAACCCAAGCTCTCAAGGAAAAAGCCAGAAAGCACTCCTGAGAGGAATGTCCAAAGTCACACCTGTGACTGCTCCACCAGCTGAGGTAGAGTGCGAAGAACAACCAGGAAAGGTTGAATCAGCTGCTGAGGATTCAGAGCTGAAAGAAGACCTTATCCCTGATGGATCTGGATCCTAAAGACCACCCTGAGCTGTACTCTTTATTGGCCGAAGGTGGTCCCTGTAGGGCAGACTTCAGCAGAGGTCAGAGAGAGTGCCCTTCTCTTGAAGGTCTTCACCAACAGGCAGCTTCCAAGCTGGACAGGCAAGAGCCAGGGAAGCATAGGTTATAATGGGAGGATGGCCTCTTCCACAGTGAACCAACTGAGTCTATCCCAGGGGACTACATAAGCCTTGTAGTGCCTCTAGAGACAAGACACCAGTTCCTTGAAATTCCTTTAACCGGTCACTTGAGCTTCAAAAAGACCAAGGAAAGGCTTTCTCTATATTTCTACTGGCCTAAAATGGGGTCTGATGTCGATAATTTCTGTAGTAGCTGTTACACTTGTCAGACATCTGGCAAAAGTGGAGCCAAGAATGTGGCACCTTTGGTGCCTCTCCCAATAGTGGAAGTCCCTATTGAGAGGGTAGGAATCAACATTGTTGGTCCGTTAGACCTTCCAACCTCTTCAGGCAATTGATTTATATTGGTGGTAGTAAACCATGCTACTAGGTATCCTGAAGCTATACCTATGAGGACCGTTACAGCTCTGGCTGTTGCTAAGGTCCTACTTGGTATTTCTACCAGGGTAGGTTTTCCTAAGGAAGTCATCTCTGACAAGGGATCAAATGTTATGTCCCGCTACATGCAGGCCATATGGAAAAACGGTGCAGTGACTTACAAGTTCTCAACTGCCTACCATCCCCAGACAAATGGATTGATAGAGAGGTTTAACCAAACTATGAAGAGCATGATAGGTGCATTAGAAGAACTACTTAGAAGAAAGTGGGACCTTCTACTGCAATGCCTTCTATTTGCTTATAGAGAAGTCCCTCAGGAGGGAGTTGGATTTAGTCCCTTTGAGCTTCTCTATGGTCATCCAGTTAGAGGTCCATTGGCCCTAATTAAGGAGGGTTTGGAGAGTGCTCCTTCTCCCAAGCCAGTTATAGTCACTGACTATGGGTTAGGTCTCTGGGGAAGATGACACACATGATGACAGAAGCATCTGATAACTTAAAAGCAGGCCAGGCTCTGGTGAAGCATTGGCATGACCAGAAGGCCAACATGGTCGAGTTTACTCAAGACCAGCAAGTTTTAGTTATGGTACCTACAAGCTAGAGGGCCTTACAGGACAAATTGATAGGACCCTTCAAGGTTGTGGGAAAACTTGGAGAGGTCAACTATCTGGTGGACTTAGGCAATTCTAAGGAGGCCCCCAGGGTCTTTCACACCAACTGTCTAAAAGCCTATATCTCAAGACCAGAATCGGGAGGTTTGTTTCTAGCTTCAGCTCAAGAGGAGGAAGAGAGTGAACCTCTACCTGATCTCCTCAGGGGACAACCTTTAGATGAGAAAATAGAAGGAGTTAATCTCTCTTCTAATCTGACAAAGAACAACAGGATGAGTGCAAGTTTCTGTTAAATCAGTTTGCCTCCCTATTTTCACTATCACCAGGCTTGACTCCTTGGGGCCAACATGATATTCTCATTGGTGACTATTTACCTGTTAAAAGCAGAGGTTACAGGATGTCAGACCATGTAAGAACCCACATAAAGGAAAAGGTCAACAAGATGCTTGATCTCAGGGTAATAGAACCCTCTACCAGTCCATGGTCTAGTCCAGTTGTACTAGTACCAAAGGCAGGCTCCAAGGAGTTGATATTCTGTGTGGACTATAGAGCTGTAAATGCAGTCACTAAAACTGATGCCCATCCTTTACCTAACACAAAATGGCTGGCGGACAAACTTGGTTCAGCCAAGTATCTCAGTACATTTGACCTAATGTCAGGCTATTGGCAAAAAGCTCTGACAGACCATGCCAAAAAAACTGCATTTTCAACCCCAGCAGGCCTCTACCAGTTTAAGGTAAGGCCTTCTGGATTAAAGAATGCACCTGCAACATTGCAAGGGATGGTTAATCAAGTTCTAAATGGGATGGAGGACTTCTGCATGACATACTTGGATGATATTGCAGTGTTCATCCCTACTTGGAAGGAACATGTTGACCACTTAGGATATGTTTTGCAGGCTCTTGAGCAGGCCCATCTGACCATAAAGGAAAGTAAATGTCAAATTGGTCAGAGCAAAGTGGTCTATCTTGGACACGAGGAAGGAGGATGTAAAATCAGACCATTGCCTAGCAAAGTACAAGCTGTACAACAATGGACCACCCCTACTACTCAAACCCAAATGAGAGCCTTCTTAGGTCTCACTGGTTATTATAGGAACTTCATAGAGAACTATGCGTCCATAGCTTTTCCTTTGAATGTGATCTCTTCACCCAAATTTCCTAAAAAGGGTGCCTCCTTCTGGTGAATGTTTTCTAAATGATTGTTTAATACATTAATCAGTGTTTTACCAAGAACCCTTGAGTATAAGTGTCTACTTGAACCACTGTGACCGTCACAGGAGTGTGTTCATTCCTTCCTCAGCAGTGAAGAACTCTTATGACCTTGCTCATTCTTGTTCTATTTATGATATTACCCACCTGGGCAGAGCAAGGCATCAACCAGGTCCCCTTTTTCGATAACAGATTTGAGTACAGCCCGCGGCTGTGGGCATTTCTTTATACACACAGGTAATCCTAGATCATCTCCATCCTAATCATCAACATGGAGAATGTCAACATTGTATCATACACAGATGACTATTATAAAAAAAATGCTGGGGACTACATCTACCTTCAGCAATCAAGACGGCCTGGCGAAAGATGAATTTGAAAACATAAATCAAAAGAAAAAGAAACTTATACGCACAGAGATGCAGAGTAAATTCATGTTGGAATACCTTAAGGCAGGAATTATACCAGAAGTACTCCAGGTGAAAAATATTCCACGTGTTTTTACAGATAATCCAAAATTCACCAAAAAACGTTGGCGGTGTTGGCAACAAATGTAGCCGTGATTGGCTCATTTTGGTCATCAACACAGCCGACGGAGAAAGCAAAAAGCAAGGCGCTGAACTTATGGAAATAGGGAAAAAATTCCAAGAAGATGCCACCATTCAAGACGCCAAAACCAAACTTGAGAAATTAGAAGTTGAAATCGACAAATTCAAAGCGATCACGATTGAAAGAAAGGCACAAAAATTCAAGAAAGATCTACAAAACTACGCCGAGGAGAAGACATATCCATACCTTCGAGAGAATTACTACACAGAAATCCAACAGCAAATTAACTACAACAGAAGAAATCGAGGCGTAACATTCTCAGGAACATCATCAAGTAGTGATGGTAGCGACAGTGCAGGCCCAAGCAACCAACAACACCAACAGCAACTTTTTTTTCCCTTGGCATGCAACGAGGACATCCGAAGAGGAGACCAGCACAACAGGGACAAAAAAATGTGCACCCGCCAGTGGTATTACAACCAGGGACAGCAGAGAGGATTCCAATCTTCAACGTATCCGACCACGTAATGACCACCGCAGAATTAAAACTCTTGGAAAAAGGACTTTCTTTTGTACCTGCAGCCAAAGCTCAAGGATTCCATACCGAGGTCGAACTGAAACGCTTTTTCCGGCACATTCGCCTCAAATATTTCTTTGAGATTTACTTACCTGAACACTCACCAGCTGGAACCGACAAACCGGACAAGAACAAGGACAACACCACAGGACTAAAAATGAAATCCACATTCATGCCACCTCCACATACCAGTCCCTGCGAATTTACAACCTATGAAAAGATGGTGACCACCGCCATCCAGAAGGGTCTAGAGAAAAGGAATTTCTAACCAGACAATTTATCCACAGAAGAAAGAATGGCTTTAACGGCTCTGAAGACCAACCACAGCATCACGATTAAGCCAGCAGACAAGGGCGGTGGCATCGTGATTTCCAACACCTCAGTTTACGACAATGAATGCTTACGCCTCCTCAGTGACACAGCAGCATACCTACCTCTACAGAGAGATCCTACCAAAAACCTCCAAGATGAAATTCTCAGCCTCACCAACCACGCACGACAAAAAACATGGATATGTGACGATGAATACCATTTTTTTAACAAAACTCATCCTCGGATTCCTGCCTTCTATATACTACCTAAAATTCAAAAAATCCTCAGGAATCCACCTGGCAGACCCATTGTCTCGGCATGTGATTCGATTTTCGAACCCTTGTCGGTTTACGCAGACTTCTTCTTGAAACCCTTCATCAGCAAAATTGACTCCTACTTAAAAGACAGCACAGATACCATCTTGATGCTGGTGGAGATCACAATGGAACACGAATACATCCTGGTCACCTTGGATGTTGAAGCTTTATACACGTCTATACCCCAGAAAGAAGGTCTAGAGGTACTCCAACTTTTCCTGGACAAAAGAAACAACACCACAGTCGTCCCCACCAATTTTATACTAGAGTGTATAAGATTGGCAATGACTGAAAACTTTTTCTTCTTCAAAGATCAGCTGTACAAACAAATCAAAGGAGTCAGCATGGGCTCAACGTTCGCCCCTGACATTGCTAAACTTTACATGGCCAACTACTAAACTAAATACATCATGTCAGCCACCAACCCTTTCAAGAAGAATATCGTCCTTTGGAAAATATATATCGATGATATACTACTCATATGGCAAGGCAACCCACAAAACCTCCTGGCCTTCCATTTCTGGCTAAACCAATGCAACCAACACATCAGATTCACCATACATTGGGACTTCCACGGCATCGATTTTCTGGTTCTCCACATCTACAGATCCGGTGACCATCTGCATACTGAACTTTTCCGTAAGCCCACAGACAGAAATACATTGCTTCATTTTGATAGCTACCACCCAGAAAGCTTGAAGTATAATCTGCTGTACGGCCAATTCCTCCATATCAGAAGAAATTGCACCAGCTCCGACACCTTTGAGAAACACGCCACTGATCTTCAATCTTGTCTACTTAACAGGGGATACCCTCGGAAAGCAATCAAACACTCCAATAAATGGGCGTACAATACAGACCACACAATATGCCTCACGAAAACACTGAAAAAAAGACTTAGATAGATTGGTATGCGTTACCACCTACAGTCCCTTGAGCAACCTCATCCAGAAGACCATCAAACAACATTGGCCGCTCATCAAAAACACAGGATCGCTACAAAAAGTCCCTCTGTTTGCCTTCAAAAAGAATCGAAACATCAGAGAATCATTGGTGCATACTTTCATTGAACCAGCAAAGCAAATCTATACCCTGTGGAATCTACCACCTGTACAGGGCTAATACTGATGTGGTAAATGCCCAGCATGCCAGTTCACCGAAACCACGAAAACTTTCCAACACAACAACATCAAGTGGACCCTCCAAGATCACACCAACCGCAACACGAAACAGGTGATCTACATCATTACCTGCCCTTGCAAACTGATATACGTAGGCAAAACCATGAGACCAGTAAAAACCAGGATCTGCGAACATCGCTCCTGTATCAAAAACAAGGTACCAGACAAACCTCTTGTGGACCACTACATAAAAAAGAACCATACCAACATGGACTTAAAGTGGATAGTACTACAGAAAGTTAACTCTACCACTAGAAGGGGGGACGTGGACAGAACCCTCACCCAACTACAACAAAAGTGGGTGCACAAGCTGAACAAGAGGCCTTAACATTGCCTTAGAGTGGAAACACTTCATGTAATCAAGTATACATGGATGTCCACAGTATAACCCATTAACAGTTAATCTCATAGTGGACGCACTGGTAACATTACACCACCCCATGGATCTTCCGATTGGTCTCCTCTACCACATGAAATGACTACACTGCATTAGCTCCTGCAGCGCGCCCTATTCAAAGCAGGCCCATAGGCGTCTTGGTCAGACACCTGACATGGATCTGGCAATGCCCGACCACGTCTTGACACACATACCTCACTCTGTGGACTTTGAACGCCACAACGTGACCAATCTGTTAAACCTACTGTAATTGACTTTCGCTCCTGCACAGACAGGCACCTGCCTTGACAGCCCCAGTTCCCCAAAATGGCCACTCACAATATAACGTGAGTCAGCTCCTATGAGGCTCTTTCCTACCATTCCGGACAGACGCGGCTGCCGAGTGAACCAGCACCTTGCATTCCATTCCGCCGACGAGCGAGGTAAGCACTCACACAGAGCGATTCCGGGGGCACAGCCGGTACGTGCAATTTGCACAGTCACCGCCGTTACACTCACCTTCCAGGCACACACGGGGCACTTGCCCCAGTCACCTTGCAGCTCTCTCAGTAGGGGCACATACCCCCTTTCCACAGCCAGCTCCTTAATTATGTTCTTCTATCCTCAACACCGAGCCGTACTTCTCATAATCGTATTTATCTGGATGTATGCACTCATTATATCATCGCCGGTGACTGTACACCGCCAGCAAATAGGCATGGATTATTCCACCACACTGTACATTGGCAATCCCTAGACCTCACTCTACAACTAGATCACACGCAGGGCTTTGCCCACTCCTGAAGCCACATCAATCACAATAGTACCTCTCGCTTGTATGCACGCGCAGCTCCACCACGCACGTGCATCTTGGTACTCGTTGTTATCATGGGACCCCATCTGAGCCTCCCATTTCTCTCCGCAGCCATTCATCCCCGCGGACCTCCTTCGTATTTATTACGCCAGCCTTATTCATTAGGCCACCTATAGGTAAGCCTGACAAATATATTTTGCTTATCTAGCTGTTTTACACTAAATTACACCACCTGACAATTACAGCTCCCCTGACCATCCTATCTTACAGGAATGGCCACACCAAGGATCCAGCAATCCTTCCAGTGTACATAGCCACTGCTACTCTTCGGGCCAATGCGCTCCCCAGATCCGGTAAGCACCGGTTCTTCTTGTACTTAGTCACCTCTCTACTGCTAGACTCTACGAATTGACTCACTCCTGACACACTCTTGTCTGTTTACTTCTACAGACCGCTTATGATACTTCTACCTTTCTACCTTTGGAATATCCCGTCCTGATGAAGGCCACAACAATTCAGCTCATCTAGCTCACTCCTTGGCCGAAACACTGTCGTGTTGACCTATTGTATTGTTTGTGTTGTTGTTCAACCCTACATTGTTTGTACACATTTATGTCGCTCATCAAGCTACTACCACACTAAGTTCTCTGGTCTCCTTCCCAAGGATACTACAGAGGATATAGAAGCTAAAGATTGATGCTACAAATACCTAACATTTGTTCTACGTAAACTGGTTAATATCCATGTAAATGCACTAATATTGAAGTATCCTCTATTTTTACTCAGTCAAGTGTACTGAAAACATTCACTGCAAATAAATTGGATTGAAGTTTGCAGCTAACAGTAGTGTCCTGTCAAATACTTGAGGGAAACTAGTAGTACTAGTTGGCCTCCACCACGTCACGGTGATACCATCACAGGAGTGTGTTCATTCCTTCCTCAGCAGTGAAGAACTCTCATGACCTTGCTCATTCTTGTTCTATTTACAATTAGGGAAGGGGTCAAGAGGAGGAGGGACCAGGACCGGAGACCAGGGAAAGAGTGTTAAAACGTGTGCAGGTGCGCTTTTATGTTAAAAGAATACATGCAACCACTACTACACCGCCCAAATTACAGAGGCCTAACAGCTCCCTCTTAACTTTTTGGTAGGCGGTGACAATGCGGAAGGAAGAGAGCGCTTGAGGCTGAGACCTGCAACCACGAGGGAAAAGGGCCAATCAGGGAAGGGATCAGGAGGAGGAGGGACCAGGACCGTAGACTGGGGAAAGAGTGTTAAAACGTGTGCAGGTGCGCTTTTATGTTAAAAGAATAAATGCAACCACTATTACACTGCCCAAATTACAGAGGCGTAACAGGCACCCTCTTACCTTTTGGTAGCCATTGACAATGCAGGAGGGAGAGAGCGCGTTTGACTGGGGCCTGCAACCACGAGGGAAAAGGACCAATCAAGGAAGGGGGTGGGAGGAGGAGGGACCAGGACCAGGTAACGGGAACGAGAGGGTTAAAACGTGCGCAGGGGCGCTTTAAAAAAAAAATGTAACCACTATTACACTGCCAAAATTACAGAGGCCTAATAGCTCCCTTTTAACTTTTTGGTAGCCGGTGAGAATGCGGGAGGAAGAGAGCGCATGGGACGGAGGCCTGCAACCACGAGGGAAAAGGGCCAATCAGGGAAAGGGGCAGGAGGAGTAGGGACCAGGACCGGAGAGCAGGGAAAGAGAGGGTTAAAACGTGCGCAGGTGCAGTTTTATGTTAAAAGAATACATGCAACCACTATTACACTGCCCAAATTACAGAGGCCTAACAGTCTCCCTCTTACCTTTTTGGTAACCGGTGACAATGCAGGAGGGAGAGAGCACGTGAGACAGAGGCCTGCAACCACGAGGGAAAAGGGCCAATCAGGGAAGTGGGCAGGAGGAGGAGGGACCAGGACCATGTGAGAATGGGTTAATTCCTCCAACATTAATAAAGTGTGGTCCTGTTGGGAAAGATGTTCTGAAAGACACTCAGGGGAAGTTATTTCAGCTTCTGGGCCAGTTCCATGTTTTACTTGATGTAAAGTCAGTGAACCCAGCAAGGATCTCTGTGTCCGCGTAGATGAGTAAGTATTTTCTGAAAGGAGATTAGTCCGAGAATGTGGAAGAGGAAGTTTCAACGCTGTAATATAACCCTCCACGAGGGACAGTGTTTTATGTAAAGGTATTTATTTGTGCCACTTGCTCGTCAGAGTTTGCCTTTATATTCTCAGAGAGCTTCACCAAAGAGGTTAAGACAACATTTAATGCAGAAATAGTGGTATCCCCTAAAGGTGGACACGGCATGGAGGGGGTGAGGTGGATGAGAGGAAAACAGTGATGATGACAAGGACCATGAGGAAGACTTTGAACTTTCAAGGATCTTGCTCACCAGGACTGTCGAGAACTCCAAGGATTTCGAAACACATTGCTCATGGGACTTGGGCTCTGGGTGAAGCATGGCTGCGGCAGTGGTCATGACTTCTGCAATAGCATCAGTCAGTCAGACAACTTGTATTCGGTGGAATACCTTCAAATGCATAAAACACATACAATACAGTTAATTTCCATTTCTAATTGGGTTATAGAAGCAGAAAAAGATAGCAAAGATTAATAAGAACTAATAAAACAATTTAAAAATGGTATTATACAACAATTCATCAATAGCAGAAAAGGTCCTAGATAGCACGAATATGCAATAATTGAAGAGAGATTTGCGAGGAGAGTATCCTCGCAGTCTCGCAAAATAAATAGCAGATTCTTAACACAATCCCCGTCTACAAGTGGATGTATCATGTCATTATGCACCTTCTTGTTCCACACATTTGGGGGCTCCCTGCTTTATAGCTCTAATCCTTCGCATCCAGGCTCTAGGTAGGTAGCATGCTGTTGAGAACATCCATACCTTCGCCAGCAGTACGAATCCAAGCCATCCTTGTAATTGGGGTCAGATTGATGCGTCTAAATTTATATCAGAAAAAGGTGGATCACTGTTTCACTTTCAGACCCACATAAAGGGCATTCAGCTTTGCCAGTGCCACTTCATTTTCTTGTAAAGGATGCTAGGTGAAGAGTCCCAACCTCAGGCAGACAAACAATGACCTTTCAAATTGTGGCACAACCATATCTGAGTAGTTTTCATATCCAGGTCCTGTTTTGTGACATAGATCTAGAGGCTTCGCTGACAGGCGTTCTGTTGATCTATCGGTAGACATGTTTTTTACTGTAGTGAGGGCCTGAAAATCTAGTCCCTGGGGGTTATCCCAGGCTCCACTCGCCACCAGGGCAAACAAAATATTCTTTACATGTAAGACTCACCTTAAGTTCTTGCCACCCCCCAGTGTCAGAAGATGTTTCAATGTCTTCCCATATTTTTCCAGGCCCTCTGAATGCTATAATCTAATCCAGTACAAGCCTGACTTTAGAGAGACTAACTCACCCACCGGTATGCCAAGCTCCAAGTCAACAGTGGCAGATGGGGAACTCTGTGGGAGTAATAACAGCTGTTTTAGGAACTTATGTTCCGAAATGTCTCGTGCCCCAGTACTCTCACATCCCCATAATTCTGCACCACAGATGGACGCAGGATGGAGTTTGAGCTGGGGAAATAGCAGCACTACCATGTTTGTTAAAAGAGAACTTAGTGGACACACTATGTTTCCCTAGGGTAATACTTGTCTTTACAATCTGGGCAAACAAGGCTCGTTCTCCTGAAATCTGACCCCCCAGTGCTTCACTTGTTCTAAGATCGTTTGACTAACTTTGATTTGGAGTGAGCAGTACTTGATAAAATGTGGCCTGAACACCATCACCTTTATCTTCTCTGTATTCAATGCATGCATTAATTCATCCCATTTGCTCAGAAAGACATCCAATGTTGCCTTCAGTCCTCGTGGGGAGGTAGCAAGGACAACCACATCTTCACCGTAAAATAGGGATGGGTATTTTTCAGCACCCTTCTTCGCGCAGTGTAGGCACCCCCTCAATAATGCATCAATGATCCCCTGTACATATACACTGAAAATCATGGGTGTCAACACACAGCCCTGGCTCACGCCTATGTTGACATTGAATGGGGGTGTTACTCCTCCACATAGGCCCGAAACGAGCACCAACCTCGTTCTCAGAGAAAAGTACCTGGATGATCGAAACCAGCTCTGCGGAGTATTCCGTGATGGTAATATATGCCATAGAGTATTCCTAGATACCCCTGGAAAGGCTGTCCTGAGGTCCAAAAAAACTGCATGCAACTTCATTTTCTTGAGGGCTATGTACTTTTGAACCAGCAAAGAAAGCATAAACCACTGGTGTAGCGCCCCTGTTCCTCCTACACAATAGCATCGTTAAGTAAGGCCCCCAGAAGGTGAATTGGTATAGTATTAATGGATTGAGCTGACGGGCGGATGAAAATTCAACTGCGTGCCCAAGGGCAAGTAACTCTTTGTATGGTATTTACGTAGCGGATGTCATATGCATACCTTCACAAAAGGTTGGATTATTTAAAGAGGGGAGCTGATTTAGAAAACAAAGCAGTAATTGTTGCATTCAGTGTTTTGACATACCTATATTGCGGGGAGATGAAGGAGAGTGCCACAATGCTCCCAAAAGGCGAGTGAGGCAGTTGATCCAAAGTGGAGTTTGAGCTTCTGTTCAGGTCTGGAGGAGGGGCAGAGTCCACAGAGGCAGCTGGTGCCAGCGGGGAGTGGCCTCCATACGTGGAAGGGATCTCGGAGTCCTGTAAGGTTTTACCGCGCAGCAGTGGAAATTATGAAATACACTCAATATAACAAAGTAGTGATTTCCGAGCTCACCACAGTCACACTTTGGCTTGCCAAATACTCACACCTTCAGAAAAGAGATAATAGCACCTTGCCATCTGACTTGTGCCTTTCGTGTAACTGCAGTAGGACTGCACTTGTCTGCCCGCACTTCACCCCGTGCTCCACACCACAGGAGGTTTATGTTTCTTGTCACTATGCCGTTCAGCATGGGTGAGCTCAGAAACACAGCCTCTACTGCAACACCGTAAGCACTCTGCAGAAGGACTGCACTTGTCTGCCTGTACTTCGCAGGAGTATTTCTGCACAAAATGATAGGCCTCAGAAAAATAAAAAACAATTTCACTCTAAATGGGTAGCTCTTCATCTGGAACATGCAGTCTTTTTGGCTTATATGGACAAATATTACTTTTCAGTCTTGCCTTTGCGAATATGGTACATTAGAGAAAGCCAAACTTCATAACGTGATATCCCAAAATAAATTGGGTCTTAAGAGCCCACTTTATGTTTGTTTTCTTTCACATTGCCAAGGGTGGTTTATAAATGTTTTTAATTGGTGGGGCATAATAATAATTTGGCATTTATATAGCGCTACAAACACTCAGGTATCTGAGCGCTGCTTATTATTACCCACCGGTGTGTGGTGTTCATTTTATCAACTTTGGAAGGATGAAAGGCTGAGTTTGGCCCCGCTGGGATTCGAACCTGTGTTACCAGGCTCTGCACAGATGTCAAAGCGAGCGCTCGCTGTGCCACTTTACCAGCTTATATTTCCCACACATGTGCAAGTGACTCAGCGTAACAAGGGAGCCTTACCCAACCAAGGATGGTCTGCGGGGTGTTCTGCCCCTAGAGAAAATGTTTTAAATAATTGGTTAAAATGGGGCATTACACAGCACACTGTCTGTGAAAAATTGGTTAAAAAGCCATACAGTTTGTATTCGGTTTTGTTGGGTAATTCATGAAAAAATCCAATAGATGCAAGTCACCAACAGTGAACATGAGTGTTTCCCAACACATGCTTATGATGCCTTTCCCGCAATATATACCAGTATGAAAAACATTTTCACCCTGCCTGCTGACTGCACCTACATTGACAATATTCCCCTATCGGAACATACTCCTGTTTTGCATAATACCAGTAATGATACCATAAGAAACATGTCTAAATTGGCACTGTGAATATAGGCTAGTAACTGCACATAAGAACATCCTCCTGTTGGCTTTGTCATTAAAAATACCATGCTGCAATAAGAAAGCATGTTTCAACTGGCAGCTACAATGCAGGCCACTCCAGACACATAATAACACTTAACATGTTCGCTTCATCATAGATGATCATTAAAATATGTCATTCATGCCATAGTAAGATAATATAGCTAGATTGGCTGCACCAAAATGCCAGTCTATTCATGTAATAGCACTTATCAAGCCTGCTTTATCATAGATGGACAGTAACAAATGTCATGCCACAATGAGAAATGGCAAGACTGATTGCATCAAAATTCCAGTGTAGCCACGTAATATCATGAATCATGCATGCTTTATCATACTTTTAAAGCAATCATGATGAGTGTTCTTACATGCCTAGACTGACATTTTAGTGTAGTAAGTCTAGCCATTTCCTATTGTGGCACGACATTTTTTACTGCCCATCAGTGACACTTTAACATACATGGCCAGCAAAAAACACCATGCAACAGTAAGAAATGGCTAGACAGATTGCATTAAAATACCGGTCTAGCCACACAATAACACTCATCATACTTGCTTTATCATGCTTTTAAAGCAAGTATGATAAGTGGTATTACATGACTAGATAGCATTTTCATGCAATCAGTCTTGCCATTTCTTACTTAGGCACGAGGTTTACTGGGCATCTATGATACAGTATCATAGAGGCCCAGTAAAAAAAAAACTCCTCCTCACCCCTTCTTCACCACTTGTCCCCCAGTCCATATCAGCCTCCCAGGCTGGCACAAACTCAATGTAATCTCACCCACATTAATTCACTCATTCAAACACACTTTCATACAGCAGTCACACAGCATTCATCTCGGAAATTATTTGCACAGTATTTACTCGTTTATTCAAACAACATTTACTCGCTCAAACACATATTCATGCCTTCAAATTGAATTTACGCAGCATTTACACAACATCCACTCACACATTCAAACACATATTCATGCATGAAAACAGTATTCACTCGCTCATTCACACACACCCTACCACCCATACATCAAGTACTTGCTCATTCACTCATGAATACATACATACATAGAACATACACATACAAAATTACATTTTCCTTCCACTTAACTCTGAGACAGCGCCGGTCCAGATCCTGCTTCTGAGGTCCTCTTGGCTCCTGTGCACCAGAACAAAAAACAGAAAGCATAGAGAGCTTCCTGATTCCTGCACTTGCACGCAGGAGCCCTGCCTCTGCCCTCCTTCAGCTTGGATTGCAGAGTCTGTGGCAGGAGTTGCAAGGGAGTCATTAGGGTTTGCAGCTGTGACCACTGGCAACGCCCAAATGACAACCGTGTACATAACCCTTCCACAGCTGAGCTGTGCTCACAGTGCTGACACATGTATGATGCCTATCTGATGTAGTGTCTTGTAGTTATGCAAATTACTATCTACCATACTCCGATATGGCTTTAAAGATTGATCTGCCTCCAGAACAGTAATTCCTATTAACTATGTGGGTTTTAAATAGAGGTCAAGACTATAAATGCAGCCTCTGCAATGAAGTAAATTGGCCATCACAGTAGCTGCCTCATGGGAGCATGCAAACCTATGGACCAACTCTGTGCCACTTGCGAGCAAGCACTGCAGATCAAGATGCTGATTCAGAAGGGCACAGGTGTACACTTTGTCATGGAGCTCATGAAAGGTTCATAGTAGCTGATCACCCTTCTGGGATGTAATTACCCAGAACATTTGTATTAGTTAATAAAAATAAAGTGATCCAGGGATTCTACACCTTTGCAAGATGGGAATTCCTCACAAGATATCTGAAAAAGTTCTGTGAAAAGGAAAAATAGAACAAGTTCCTCTTTGCAATACTGTGTGATATGATGAGTCATGTATAACGCGCCTGTACAAAAGTGTTTCTAGGCGCGACAAGACAATGGAGGGAAGACAGAGGGAGGACAAAAAAAAATCTTACTAGGCCTTGTATCATTCGGATCATTCAAGTGTGACAAGACAAAGTGCAGGTGGATAGATGAAGTGCCAGGGAGAGAGAAGGGGGGAGTGCAATCAGGGCAGCATTTCTGTGAGTATGTGAAGCCAGGGCAGAGCGGCTCTGGGTAAGTGCAAGGAGGTAGGGTTACAGTTACAGCCCCTAAGTGAGCGGTGGGCCCGGAGGCAGTGCACATGTGACTGGTCATAGAGGAGCCTAGTGCCTGCCCTGGGAGACTAAGAGGGAATCCCGGAAACCATTCAGTGCAGCAGACAGGTAGATCATCAGGGAAGAGAGAGAGAAGGCAGAGGCGAAAAGGAAGGTCTTGAGCTGCTTCCGGAACTTCACATGGTACGGCTCACGTTTGAGAGGGGCAGGGAGGCCATTCCAGAGGGTGGCACCTGCAGAGGTGAGAGATCTACCTCCCACTCTCTGCCTGGAGAAGAGACTGACCATTAGAGAGTTTGAGGTGGCTGAGTGAAGGGCTTGAGAAGGAAGGTGTTTTCGAAGAGAGAGTTGGATTTAGTGCAGGCCCCCGGGACCAGAAAGCCTTGTAAACAATGCAGAGGGTCTTGAACGTGATACTCGCAGCCACCAGTAGCTGATGGAGAGATTTTAGTACTAGGCTTGAGGCCAAGGACAAGTCTCGCAGTACTGTTCTGGATAAGTTGAAGAGGGCAGAGAGTAGAGGAAGGTAGATTGAGAAAGAGGCTTCTGCATTAGTCCAGCCTAGAGAGAACCAGGGTACTGGAGACAGTGAGCTTCTGGGGGAAAGTGAGAAAAGGAAGAATACCTCTGAGGAGGTGCATCTGGTAGTGGTTCTTCTTAGACAGGTCCGTGATGTGAGGAGAGAAGGAGAGAGTGGAATCGAAGATGACACCAAGGTATTTTGCCTCACAGGAAGTCAAAGGTCGAGGTTCCTAAGGAGGGCAATCAGAGTGAAAGAGCAAAAGTGGGAGCAGAGGTCCCAATAAAAAGGATCTCAGTCATAGTGGCATTAAGGCACAGATCGTTGGAGGTGCACCAATCCTGAATCACGGATAGACAGTCAGGAATGAGCCAGAGAGGAGAAGAGGTTTAGGGCAACCTGAAACAGAGCTGAGTGTCATCCACATAACACTGAAAGTCACCCTCAAAAGCATAAACATTGATGATTATCTTGTCATAGTCAAGGCATGCATGCCCAATACCTGCCAGAACAAGAAAACAAGAACACCGTTAGTATTCGCTTACCTATTAGCGAGCCCTGCTTCTGTCATCCGCTCCAGAATCCAGAACATCCAGCATCTCGGCGAATGCTCGCTCTCTCTCTTGGAAGCCACAACCTGGGGAGAATAGAGAAGCAGCATTAGTAAGCGTTTATTCTTCACATTTAAAAAACAATCAAAAGGTGTACGCTTACCTGAATTGGACTTGCTTTTGGTCCACATGCATTCCGGGCCGTTCAATGACCTGCAAGAAGAAAGACAAGGCTGTTCAACATGCATAAGTGCTAGAAGGCGGTTCGAACAACACCTTACTCACCGCTCTCCATCTTCTCGGCAACATACAGTCCGGAACTTCACGGCGGCCTGCAAGAAAGGGACAACAAACAGGTTAGCACAAGAAAAGCACATAGCACTGCGCTCCGCGCTTTCACTTACCATCTCGTGCACAGCCCCAGCCAGCATGGCATCATCAGAACTCCTTCTGCACCTAAAAAAGAAGGAAAGACATTAATAGGGGCAATTACAAATAAAGGAAAAGCTGTCAAAACAGAAGACTTACCTGAAGAACTGAGTCGCAGCAGGTCTGGACTCTGAGGGGCCCGCACCAGTGAAGCAACTATGTTGTGTCACGCCCATCCACAACGCACCCCTGCACAGAACAGCAGGAAGAAGAGCGCACAGGGTATCAGGTACAGGGCTATCAGAAGTTGTAATTTGTGGAGAGAGAGCTAGAAAGGCAAAATAAGATTTAGAAGGAGAGGACCAGCATTAAAACAAGGGGTTCGTTGAGGGAATGGTAAAATGATGAATGACGATAATTCATAAAATATGTTGACTAGTATAAGAGAGAATCCCAGTGGCCATCTTGCATGACATAAACCCATGTAACATTTGCTGTAAGTGAGTGACTATGAACTGAGGAGAAAATACCAGAATTGTTTGGTCGCAGGCAGAAGATTACATTAGGTGGTGGTAAATGGGTATGCCATGGCTTTCTGGATGAGGCCAAGATACTTGGTGTGCATTGAACATAATGAAATTGCTTTGTGGAAGGAGATTACATTCAATTCCTGCAACTGAACTAACCAAATGTTTGTGAAGAGACAAAATACTAAGCGCAAAGACAAATACATAGAATTGTTAGGTGGCAGGAGATTACATGCAGTGGATTTGTGTGGGACGTTTTGTGATTGATGCGATAAAATCATATTTGCAAGGTTTTGTGTCTAGCCAACGATAATAGAAGTATTGTATGCAGGAGATTACATTACATTTTGTGACAGATGAGACAAGATAATAGTTGTTCCCATTTTTGATGAGGAAAAAAACAATACTGGCAAAGAAAACTCTTTGAATTGTTTGGATACAGGAGATTACATTTAGTGGTTCTAACTGAAAGAGACAATTTATTGTGGCAGACATAAGAAGGAAAGGCAACGCTACTCGTCCACCTTAATATAGTCTCTGTCAAATAAATCCTGGCAGATCTGAATGTGCAATAT
Source organism: Ambystoma mexicanum (assembly GCF_040938575.1). Lineage (NCBI taxonomy): Eukaryota > Metazoa > Chordata > Amphibia > Caudata > Ambystomatidae > Ambystoma > Ambystoma mexicanum. The sequence continues at coordinate 728,700,655 of NC_090927.1, forward strand.
GTTATCATGTTGCATCCACATCTTCAACTGAAAATAAAAGTTGTGAAGAGTTTTGATGAGACAAAATACTTATTGTAAAGAAACATTCTTAGGATTGTTTGGAGGCACACGATTATATTCAATGCCTGTGAGTGAGTGTGTGACATTCTTGTGCAGTGAAAGACAAATTACTAGTAGCAAAGACATATTCTGAGAATAGTTTGGAGGCATACGATTCCATTCAGTGGCAGTAAAAGGGAGTGCACATTTGTTTGATGGTGAGAATTATATTTTGAGGCAGGAGATTACATTCAGTGAGTGTAAGTAAAAAGCAAAGATTATGTGACTTACTAGACAAATGATAACTGTAGGATTTGTTATAAGGTAAATTACTAGTTGTGAAGAACAATGTAAGACTTTCTCGAATGCATCATTAACATTAACATTAACAGATCACATATAGTGGTGGTAACAGAGAGTGCAACACACATACCATCTTCTTTTGGCTAGGGAAGAGAAGTGATGATTCTGAGTGTCAACATGTCCAGACTTACTGAACATGCTGAGGGGGGGGGGTTCATTACAGGAATGCTATAAGTGTGAATGCTAAATTGAAGCAATCAATTTTGAATTTAACAGCAGCACCTTCTGCCACTCTACACTCTGCTGTATAAAATGAAGCAGTACATGCTCGGGTATTGCAATTAGAGAACAAGGCATAGGTTCAGATCTTTCTACCCATCCTATCTGCAGCTGAAGGGGACTTCTTCTTTTAATAATTAATTGGTTCTATGTATTATTTATGTTAATTAGTCACAAATACTGATTTAATTTTGGTTTGAAAACATTTTAATTATTTTTTATATTAATGATGTTTTATATAACTGAAGATTGATGATCCCATTTGTGTAAATGTTTTGTAATTGTTTTATGGTTTTGCTATTGTGTAAAAAGCAATATGTTGTAACGAAGTTGTTTCTTTTTGAAAGGTTGAATTATTCAGCCTATCAAATAAAAAAAAAGAAGGGGACTAGAAGTTTCAAACTGTACCTACTGATGACACGCCGAGAGTAACAGCAGTCATGGCATGCTTGTGGTCCACACCACCAGCCGCATCCATTGAACAGTCTGGGAATACTAATGGTGATTATCAAGAGGAAGATATTCATCTATCCAAGTCCAGGCTGTAACATGTTACTATCAAACCCAGTGATACCAGTCTTAAAGAAGACAATGCTATGGTTACAGACATAGAATGAAAATAATAAGCTACTTCTCCAACCTTTGTAGAATGCCTTTAAAATACATTTTGGCAGATCCGAAAGTTCACAAACACGAAAAGGAGAAAAAAGGGAAGGGAATCCCATAATTGACCACCCTCAAAAAAGGTCGACAACCTTTAATACTTAACAACGAGATCAAACAGGCATCTTGTTTGTTTTCCACATAGGTAGATCCGAAAGTTCAACAGGTCAGCAACTGGTAGCCACAGCACTGACTTCATTCAAACCACATTAGCACAGTAGGGCACCTTCACACATCAGAAAAATATAAACTGTGGAATGTTTTCATACAAGATTAAGAACAAAGACCCTGACCATCTTCAATCTATTTGAAGAAAAATGTGATGGGGAAAGGCTAGGACCAACTTGGATTTCACGTCTTTGTGGCCACAAATGAAGTGACCCCTTGCACAGGACTTTGATGAGCCCAGAACTCATACAATGCAGCCCTGCCACCTGCAACAAATCTCCAAACAATCCCATCCCGCGCCTTGAAACACCTGTGTATAGGTGCGTTATAAATGCCATATCATATCATATCAATTTAAAATGTCATGCCATAAAACTTTGCTGCGGAATATTTCATTGTATATTCTAGTGAGTGTCAACTGAAATAATTTGTTGTGGTTCATTTTTATGTTCTACAGCATTAGGAGCTTAAATGCCCACTCCAAAAGTTGCGAAAATCTGAACAGTTGTTTAAGAAAACACACCATAAATGCCAAAATTGCAACTTTCTTGAACTCAAAAACTATGCTGTTCACAAAGTCGTAATCTGGTGTAGTTATCAATGTACACTCACTTCAAAATGTTATGTTTGGCTATTATTTCATGCAGCCCATTTAGTATCAACCTTGCATTCAGTGGCTTTTGCAATTTCACCATTTCAAATATGCACTGTGCTTTCTTCCATCGATGACAAAAGAATAATGCAAAGGGATGATTCCTACCAAGCAGTGTTTTGCATGCTGTAGTTGAAAACTACAACTACTAAATAACTGCTATGAGAGGATACTGTAACATTTTGCAACCGAAATTCTCTATCAATGGCCAACAGTAGGAGGCAGTGAAATTGGGTCCTTATGAATTGATTCTGGATTAACCCCTTTTTCAAAAGGGTTCGGATTGGCCCAATGAACTCAGGTACACCTGCCAAACCTGCATGCAATATTTGGGGCTGCTTGTGAATCCTTAAATATCTTGCATGTCTGTCGAATCCTGGATCTGCCAATTGGTTCAGCTTGTGAGTTTGACCATGTGTAAATCCTACCAGGCTTACCAGTCACAACCCGGCACACAGCTAGGTTAAGATATTTGGACTTTGGACGAAGCATGTTTGACCTCAGATGTCTCCAGATAAATTGCATACCGGAGTCAGGTAAAGGGATACCGAGTAAACTAATTGATGGGAATTGAAAAACTGGCAATCATCAGCTAACAAATTGTCTGATGACAAGTTACCATTGAAGACCCTGCTCTTCTCTTAGAGAGCTCTCTTAGCTTCATATCTTATGTGCCCTGCTTTTGAAGTTTCCTGATTCCTGCCATCACCTCCTGTTTTTTTGTTTTTTGTATGTAAGTCCGCACCCGTCAGGCTTCGGGTACCAGGTGCGCGTTATAAATGCCTAAACATAAACATAAACATTGATATGAACATTACTAATTGCAATTTTTCATTGCAATGTTTACACACTTACACACACACATACACACACACACACAGACACATACACATAAATTCCAACACTCCTTTAATAGTGCTAGTATACTTCTAAATACAGTGTGCTAGTTGGCCATTACCATGTATCCTTAATTGAAAAATACATAAATCTTTGTTAAAATGCATGGAAATTATGTGGAAAGGGCATTTTTAACGGAAATCATAGCAGCATAAGTGTAATTCATCTGGGCATATATTGAGGTGTATTGTACCGTGCTGCGATGATATTTATTTATTTATATAGCGCTAAGATGGGAAGGCAGGCATAGGAGTGCTTAAACAAACAAAAAACAGAACATATCCAGCCACGTAGCTGGACCACCAAAGAGAGCCAGGGAGAGTCAACAGACTTTGGTAAGTAAAGGTATTCACCGAACACTAGCACTATAGCTGTAATCCTATTTGTTGCTGGAAACTGATGGAGAGTAGTGAGTTTTCCAGAGGCTGATGCTTAATGCAATTGATTCAGTAACATATTTGCTGTCACATTTTGAACTTGTTGCAGCCTATTCACACCACACTTGCTTAAAAAGCATGTTACACTTCATTGGATTCATCAATTCATGAAGTTACAAGCACCGATTTTTGTTGTGAACTGCAGTGGTTTATGTGATGAAATGAAATGTAAAGAGGTCTTATATAGTGCACCTCTGCCACTTTGGTGACCACATTCTGAGGTACCCTGGAAATAAAATAGTGGTTGGCGTGTTTGGGGATTTATGCTAATTTTTAAAATGGTGTCTCAGAGTCCTAAACTGGACCCAGTATTCCATTTTGTAATCCTTGGATTGAAGGAGAGCATGCTTTTGAGGATTACACCTTAATTCCTCATTTCACCATTTAGAGCAGGAGGAAACGGAAAAGAGCAAGTCTAGTAGTCTCCTCCATAAATGATCATGGTGGGCGAAAATGCTCATCTCCATCTTCTTTGAGTTATCTTAAGCTTATTTATATCTATCCATTGTTCAATATGTAGCCGGCAGTCTTTCAGGCGAGAAGAGTCCAATTGCTCTCTTCCAACTGAAGCAAAAGCTTAGTTCAAAACATAATTTAATATGGGCAAGTGGCAAGATGTAAATATTCAAGAGAAGCAGGGATAATGTAGATACCGCTGATACAACGCAAGTCTCATGTGGAGGCTGAGATGTGAAAGGGGCAACGCTATTGATTGGGAGCACTGAGCTAGAAAGGCGTTACACCAGGAAAAAAAGTGAGTCCCCTATTCTCTGTCTGTTCCATCCTGAACTGGAGGCTAGCGAGGCTCACAGTGTCAAAACTGTAGATAGATCTAAAACTATCAACACACCAACACCATCATTGTCCAGGTTGTGGTGGATATCATCTAAGACAGCCATCTTCACTAGATGTCTCCCTCCGCCAGGCCAAAAGCCTTCCTACATCGGGTCCAGAATGTGCTGCTCTCAATATAGGGCTGGAGATGGCATTGATCTGGTTTTCCTGTGGGTTAAAATGTAAGGTGGATGTTAGAAAATGGAGAGAAGTTGGACATTTCATCTGAACCTACATGTATTTATTTCGGAATAGTTGTTACCATTGCATGATTCAATGATGGATGGAAAAAACATGATTTGGAGGAATTGATGCGTGATCTAAAAGGTGATGCAATATTGGGCACTTGCAGAATAGTCTTAAACATTGTATGTCATGAAGGGTCAATGGGGGATCCAAAGCAAAATATCCCTATGGTGAGTAGCTTAAATGATTGATGGGATGGGTAAAATCTTGTCTGGATGAAGGAGAGTGTGGTTCAACGGCCAGGATGCAATTCCATTAATAATGCACTGTGTACCTGTAAATAGGGGTGCTTAAACATCCCAAAATGTGTCCTGCAGGAACGGTGAGCTTTTCTGGGCAGGTTCGACCCACCCTTTGATACTCTCTGGAATTTTCTGAGCGTCGAATGCCACTGCCAGTTGTACAGTGGGGTACGAGGACCACTGAATGCAAGGCCTGAGAACAAAGAGGGGAGGCCCAGATAGCTTCCTGCTTCCTTTGTGTGTTTTGTTTGGCTGCCGTGTTAGGAGTAGCCAGGATATGCTCATAGAATGTTGTTTTTTAGTGTTTCTGGTTTGTTAGAAAGAGTGCTGGCATGTTTTGGAGGAAATTGCTACTTAGTTGTGTTTTGATCTCATTCTGATCCCCTTTTGTATGTTTGTGTCTGCTCTTTAGGCTCCCTCTCTAATCTGGCCTTTTTAGTCTTACTCATTTAAAAAAAAAAAAAAAAAAAAAATCAAGTTCCCCTTTTTCATGTTCGTGTTCTTTTTGTGTCACCTCAAAAATAAAAAAATAAATAAAAAGTTTCCTAGCACCTTTCCTTTCCTGTGTTTGTAGAGGCACCATTGAATGTGAACCCGAGATGTCTCACAATGCTTTGGTCAGTCACCTTTCCCATTGTTTGTGTGTTTTGAGAGCGCTTTCCCATTTTGTGATTTTTGCAAGGATTCCTAAGTCACTTTCACTTGTTTTGTGCTTTGCATGTAAACACCTTATGCACATTAGGCACATTTGTATTTCTCACATTGGGACTTTAGCCAAGCGAGGAGCTAGTCTACTACTCATCCACGTCAGAGGTTGAGCAAGTCAGCATCAAGGGAGAGGCAGAGCCCAAGAAGGAGTGGTAGGTGGAGTTTGATATTACATGTAGGATAAGGGAGACAGTGGTTAAGGAGGGGAAGGAGGCAGTTACGGAAGGGGAGACAATGACGACTAAGAAAGGAGAGAAAGTGGATAGAGGGAGACAGTGTTTGAGGGGTGGTATATGGTGTCTGAGGAGGGCTAGGCTTAGTATGCTGAGTGGGAGACAGAGAATGAGGAGGCGAAGGCAGAGCATGGGGAGGGAGACGTGGAATATGAGGTTAAGGAGGATGTAGCTAAGCTACCAATTGGTAGGAATTTGTGGTAGATGCAAAGTCACCAGGGGAGTACCAGCAGAGGCTGGTTGAGTACCTTGAACTTGCACTTGGTGGGATGGAGGAGGTCCTCCTAGAGCGGCAGGGAGAGGTAGCCAAATAGTTGCAGCGGTACAAGTTGTAGAGGGTAGGGAGGTGGTAGTGCCCCAGGATACCAAAGATCACCAGGTGGAGGAGCCAAAGATGGTCCAATAGCAAATGGCTCAAGAGGAGCAGTCCAGGACCACTTCACCATTGAATGCCCATGTGAAGGGGCAACACATGCTCAGGCTTTTCTCTAGAGGGTGAAGTGCGGAGAGAGGACATCCCTACCCATGACATCACCTCCCATGTGCTCCTGGGTGTGAGACTATATCACGTGGCTGGATACTGCCGCGGGGGGGTGTGGGGGGGCGAGGGGGGGTTGACAGGAAGATGTTCTTCAGGCTAAACTATGTTAGACTGCCACAGCCATCTCTTCAATGCACATGCACTGTAGGCTGTGGCACAATGATGTGTTCATGGAGCGCATATAATGTGTCATAGACACAGCTAGTGTACCACCCGCCTACAACGATGACAGTGGTTGTAAATGATCAGATGACGCTCTGGCCCAATTGTCTCGTTGACACTCCTTGTTTGGTCAGGCACAGCCTAACCCAGTAGTTCCATCAATCGAATCCGTATAATAAATCGGAAAAAATGAATTGGAGATTTGAGTGAATTTCGTCAGTATGAACATTTCGTACTGCCGAAAATGTCAATCAAGTATCCCATTCGGTGCCTTTACAGTGAACAAGGGGCTCAGGGGTTGTGGGGGTCCCCCCCACACTCTTGTTCACTCTAATAGCTTTGGGGGTTGCAGGTGTGTCCCCGCTTGCTGAGAAATAAAGTAAAAAAAGAAAAGAGGACCCTGGCGGGCTGGTTCCTGATCACAGGAAGTGTAGGGAACTGGAGTTGCAGGGACACAGCGAGCCGAGCCGGCGGCACACAGCAGAGTTTGCCGCCGATGGATAAGTAAGGGGGTGGATGGGAGCGGGTTATCTGAATGACCACAGGATGAAAAACCGAAAGTTATTTTAGAACAAATCACTTTCCTTTTTTCTCCCCCGACCATTTCGGACGATTTAATCATGGTAAACCGCCATCAATTAGTAGGGCCACTTTCTTACCACTCACAACTGAGCCTTCTGTTGGTGGTGGTAGAATTCAGGATGAGATGCCATTTGGGCAGAACGGGTGAGGCAGAGTGAAGAGGAATGCAGACTCATACCGCGTGCATTGGTTGTCCTATGGCAGTGTTAGCTACATGAAGGGGTAGTGGCGGATGCCACTGAGAGGCACATGCACCTGCACCACCCTACACTCTTCTAGATAGCTGGCAAATGAGAACATTGCGAACTGGAAGAGTGCTAAAAAACATTAGTAGCTCCACTGGTTAGCAGAACCATTGTTCTGAGTATTAGCAGAAATTGTTCTGAGTATGTTACTATGACTGGGGAAATTGTTGTGCTGGCTTCCAGAGACAAATAAAATGAGGCAGAACCTCCAGTTTGTGAGTTTGGCACTAAGATTCAGAGATTGGATCACTGCTTGGTAGAGCCAAATAACCTGATGAAGAACCGCCAGTTTCTGAGCATATAACTAGGACTTAGAGAATGGCTCACCTGGTAGAGCCAAATGCATTGGGGATGATGGGAAACTCAGGATTTACTCTTGCAATGCACTCAACATCTGTCAATGTCTATGACTCCACATCCATTCCCCATGCTGCTCCATCCACGTGACTGTGGCTTGTTCGCACACACATCTTCATTGTCTTAAGAATCTCTTATGGGTTCTTCCTAATGATGGGACTGGTGTTTTCTCCTGCCATGGACTTTGGCAATACGCTGTTTCTTTTTATGAAAATAAGTTCTCTCACAGGTGTTACACTGAAGCTCCTCCTGTGGGCTGAGATAATCGCCACAGCTCTAAAAAAAACATTCACACTGCAGGTAGGCTTTTAAAAGCTAAATGAACAGGTACAGATGGCCACGCTGACCAATTGCCAAGCGAGAGTCACAGTGGATTGTCACCACTAAGTTGCCATGTTTTTTGGAAGATAGGCTTCTGCCGTGGGCCCCCTGAGATCTTGGGGATCAGAATGCATATAGAAAACCAGACAGGGGAGGAGCCTGTCCCACAACCTCTCACCATTTTCGTTTTTCCCCTTGATGCAGCCTGAACTAGTGTCAAGAGGCCTTTAGAACGAGCATGCACTGTCAGATGAACTTCATTGCTATTGTGAAGGTTTGCAGTGGCTTCTTGATCTCTGACCTATGTCTCTCTCTTCTTGCTCCAGACAGGCTTTTTAGGGTCTGTTTAGGCAATCCTCATGTATGGCTACCACAACCTATTGTAAATGACAGGCCACTGCATTTTCCTCATGCTCACGCGCATGTTTAAAAGTTGTTACCTTGACTTTAACCGAGGTTCAAGAAAAGATGCCAGGAGGGACTCCATATTCCCCTTCATACCATCAATGCGTGCATCCTGTCAGAAGGTTGAGGGCAGCTTTATAGCCATTTAACCTGATTCTGCATTGCTAGATGGATAGTTCTAATGTCAACAGATATAGCAGTGGCAGCACCTTGCCAAGTTGTATGCTGTACAGGTTAACCCACTGCAAAGAGCAAACATCGTCCAACATTTGGCACTTTATAGGTGTTAAGCAGGCATCATCCAACTGTCTTAACTGGCTATTGCAGTAGTTAATCATTACACTGAGCTGTTCTCGAAAAACACTCCAGCATTCAGGGTGTTAAAGATGGGGGTGTGGCTGCAAAATTCCTAATATGTTCTAGGCATTATAGGAGTAGCTAAAGAGGCCAACTAAAATTTAGTAAATGTATGTGGGGTCCTCTCCCAATCACCCAAAAAACGATCCCAGGCTAATACCATTACACTACCTAGGCTCTATTATCCCTTTAAGTTTACTCTAACCTAACTATCTTACAAAGCACTTCATTAACAAGCTTGAGCTACTGCTGCAATAGACTGTACCGAGTTTCTACTCACCTGCCTTTATAAAGACTTAAGGTCAAACCTCTTATCTTATACCTTGAGAACAATCTGAAAGGTTTGAACTGGACGTAATCCCTGGAATGTGTACAGGTTCAAGTTGCTCAAACCACCCCATGCATGCTTACCTTTAAGAAGCAATCATTCGGATGTAGGCATTTAAGTAGTGATGTGTGTGCTCAATTGCATCGATTTAAAAACAAAGGATGGTAAAAGGTTTTTCAACGCTCGGCATTTCTGGACATATTTAAAAGAGATATGTCTCACTAACGACCTAATGAGGGTAAATGGGCATAAAAATGAAAATTGCTAAAAGACAATTTAATTAGATCAGTATTATACTCTGTCCTCGGGATTCTTTTAAATGTCTTGCTTCTGGCACTGTGTACTTGTTGTGTACACAAAACAGACAAATGACACCTTTAGGACTATTCGGGATGATAATGATCATACCCCTATGATGTATTACTTCATTAAGGACCAATTTGATGAAAGCTACTTTCATTATCACTGATACTGCTAATTAACTGTAGAAGGAATCCCCCTGGCCGTTACTGTTTTTATCAGCTAACTGATTTGCTGTAGAAAAAAACATGGATTCTAAAACCGTGTTCTCTTCATCTAAAACATGCTTAATCATTCCATCAGATTCCTTTAATGCCATTGCATAGACTAGTTAATATGGAATAATATTCATCATCAAAATGCAGTTACATTCAAGTTGCCTCAATCTTCCTACAAAAGTGCATATTACTTTTTAATTAGGTTAAGTACGCTAGTTGCTTTGGATTCAAGTCATAAAGTCGCCTGGAAAAAGGTTGCCTGGGGCCGACATTTCCCCAAATTTGCACTGCTACGTAAATCAAGAACTTTCCCTAAATATTCTAGGATTGGAGTTAGAATAGTAATGAATACCCACCCTAGAATGTATGGAGGAAGGCTTTTAGGGGCGCAGGGAAAAAAAATCACCTACCTGGCCACTTTTTCCGAGGGGACATTTTCAGATGGAATTGTTGCTTCTAGTACTAAAACAAAGCATCACTACATCGCTTTACCCAGTATTACGCTAAGTTTTTAATTTCTGACTAAAGGCAATACCAGTAAACTTCTTAAATTGTACTTTAAAAATACACATCACCCTTGGAATGAATTAACCAAAAAGGAATTCCTACATGTTAGTTTCTTCATCAGTCTTCTGCAGTTTACCACGAGGCCCATAGAATGCCAGGAAAGGGCAGACATGCAGTGGACCCCATTATGAGTTTGTGTAGCATCTGTGCCGTCTAAAGGAGAAAACATTCTTTGGAATGCAGCAGCCAGCCGAGAGCGTGCTTCAGCGAGAGGCAGGCGAGAAGTAACGTGACGGAATGTGGAAGGCTGGTTGAGAGTCAACAGCGGAGAGTCAACAGCCACAGCTACGGATATACGTCCTCTCCCTCCTCATTATATAGATTTGTACTTTTCAATATATAGTAAGCTAATTAAAGCAATTACACATTCTCCCCTTTGTGATCCCTTATTTACCCACGTTCGGGCACTTCATTTGGCGACGAGGAGCTGTGCAGCTGTCAGTGCAAACAGTCTGACAGTTACGAGGCCGCTCCACCCATGCCCGGGTGTTGCAGCGGCCCGATCCTTCATACGGTAATGATTTTATGACCTTTTCCTGATCTCATACCGTGCTGCAACCCATTCTGCCGTCACACTCATTACGATTCATCCCACGGCACACAAACGCACTTAGATTTCCATATCGTGCGGTTCTTACTCTGTCTCCCCATCCATTCATCCATATGCTTGCGTGTGCAGATATGCCTAAAGAAAGCACATAAGAAGAAATTCCGGCACGTGTTCATTTAAAGTGACATGCACGCTCTGTGATTATTAGGAGAAGAAGCTGCTGTGGAACTCATATAAAGCATGTTGCAAGTTTACTTATACCTCACAAGCTAAATATTACATTTACCATTGTGCATTATATAAGAAAATTATTGCCATCTGGACATCTACATAAACTGTTTCATTCCTGTTGTGATGGCATTCAGCAGTGTACCTCCACTGGCATTATTTATGCCAGATGCAGATGAACCGGCCATTCCTTGGAAGAGATGGATACGATCTTTCGAACATTATGCAGGAGTAGTCTGTGGCCCGAATTGCAGTGCAGAGAAGAGGAAGTCACTGCTATTACATTGCCCGAATTGCAGTGCAGAGAAGAGGAAGTCACTGCTATTACATTGCTTGGGGCCTGCTGGTCAAGAAAAATATGAATCCTTACCTGAACTTCCAACTGAGGAGGACACAGACATTAATGAATATGAACGCACTGTAAAGAAAATAAACAAACATTATGAAAAGAAAGTGAGTATCATTCTGGAGAGATACAAGTTTGGCAAGGGGACACAAGAGGAGGGAGAAAGTGTTGAGAAATATGTCACTGCGTTACGTAAACTTGCCAAAACCTGTAACTTTAACGAACAATTAGACGAAAGGATAAGAGATCAATTCATGTTAGAATGCAGAAGTGCTAAAGTAAGGGAGAAGTTATGGTCTGAAAATGATCCTTCATTAGATATCGTGCTTAGAGTGGCAAAAGAAGTGGAGCACACCGAGGAGTGTGTGAAAGAATTAGAGAACAAGATGAAATCTGTCCAATTAGAGTCAAATAATGTAAAACTTGCTAGATTGACAAGTGACAACACTGATGAAAGAGAATCCATCGCTATGGTAACTAACACCAATATAAAAAAGAAAATGCCCAATAAGTCACCAACCACAGCCAGACAGAGGGAAATATAAATCCAATCAGAAAAATAATCCAGGTAATTACTGCAAGAAAGAAGGTTTCATTCCCAATTCAAGGAAAAAACGTCAAGGCAGATGCTACAGATGTGACAGTGTAAATCATTGGGCAGATGATCCCGAATGCCCAGCATTGAAAATCATTTGTAGTAGATGTAAAGGAAAGGGACACTATTCCAAGTGTTGCAAAATTCGCAACATGTCCATCAACTGGATAGGTGGAAATTCAAGTAGTGATCGCAGTGATCAAGATGAGGGTGAAGAGTGTGTATTCATGGTCATGGATGATGAAGATGAAGAAGTACTAGATAGCCCCAAATCCAAAGTCTACATTGATGGTGTTGAAATAGACATGATGATTGATACAGGAGCAAAATATACTTTGGTACCACAACAACTATGGGATAAAGAAAGACATGAATATCTACATGAGACAGATATAAAACCCAGAGCATATGGTGGTGTGAGAATAAATACCATAGGGTGGTTTTGGGGCAGTCTGAAATTCAAAGGAAGAAAAGCCAATGGGAAGATTTACATCACAAACTCAGGTCAAACTCCCCTATTAAGCTGGACACATCAAAGCAAACTACAAGTTAAAATAGATTCAATTGCTAAGGAATCTGTGTTTGCTGTTCAAATAAACCAGATAAGCAGAAGAATGATTCCGAAGTGAAGAATCACACTCCTGAGGATGTCATGGCAGAAGTGTTTCGTGATGGTATTGGATGTCTTCGAGGGTATGTGCATGAAATAAAGCTGAGAGCCAATCACATGCCTGTAGTTCAGAAATTAAGGAGTGTTCCAATATCCATGAGAGATGAAGTCAAGAGGGAAATCAAACTCATGGAAACTCAAGGCATAATTGAAAGCATTGACGCTAGTGAATGGGTGTCACCATTGGTAGTTCTCAGGAAAAAGTCGGGAAAGCTGAGAATATGTATAGATATGAGAGAACTCAATAAATGCGTTATACCGGACAGGCATCCTCTACCCAATATTCAAGAGTTAATATCTACCATTGGACCTTCGAGTCATTTCTCCACCCTAGATCTTACATCAGCTTACCACCAAGTCAAGTTGCACGAGAAGTCGAAACACCTTACGGCCTTCATTACACCAGACGGATTATATCAGTTCAAGAGAATGCCATTTGGTCTTGTGTCGGCAGCATCTGTTTTTCAGAAGATTATGCACAAACTTTTTGAAGGAGTGCCAGGAGTGATATGTTTTCAAGATGATATATTGATTCATGCTGATAGTAAGAGACTTCATGATGAAAGGTTAAAATATGTGTGTAGAAAACTCTGGGGAGCAGGTATGACTTTAAGCAAAGAAAAATGCAAAATTGATTGCTCTGAAATTGAATATCTAGGACATAAGATTTCGGCTAATGGAATATCTCCAAAAGAACAATTAGTTAATGCCATAAAGAAGATGCCCAGACCGAGTACTAAAGAAGAAGTACGCACATTTTTAGGTATGGCAGAGTATTATTCAAAATTTGTACGTGATTTTGCTGTACATACCATTCCCCTTCGTGAAATCAATAAGGAGAAGAATTTTACATGGAACAACGAATGTGAGGAGGAGTTCGAATTCATTAAATCTGCTATTGATAAGGCTCCTGCCTTGAAGAATTTCATTAGTGATAAGAAAGTCATCATCACCACAGATGCCAGCAATGTTGGGTTAGGAGCTGTCGTCACGCAGGAACATAAGGGGCAAGAGATGGTGATCGCATTCGCTTCAAGACTTCTCAAAGGGGCCGAAAAATCGTATGCAGCTATAGAGAAAGAAGCATTGGCAATTAAGTGGTCAGCAGAAAAATTCAGGAGTTTTATTTGGGGCCGTGAAGTAGAATTCCGTACGGACCACAAACCATTGATTCATGTTATAATGTCCAAAGGGTTGGACAAAGTATCCAACCGAATAAGAAGATGGGTGATACTTCTTCAGGAATTTAATTGTAATATGCAATATGTACCAGGAAAAAAAAACATTGCAGCGGATTGTTTGTCACGGCTGACAAACGTTTCAGACATTGTAGATGAAGATGATAATGCAGAGAATGTTCTAAATATTGAGTCCACATCTATTTCAAGGATGGAATGGAGTGATACTGTAAAAGATGACAATTCCATGAACAGTCTTAAGGAACTCATATGCAATCAAGATTCATGGAATAAGGCCATGTTTGAGAAAACCAATCTTTCTGAATATTGGCTCATTGCTGATGAATTGCATATTCAGAATGATATAGTAATGAGAGGAGACAAAATCATTCCACCTAGTAGTTTGCGACGTAGAATCATCGAATTAGGTCATGAAGGCCATCAAGGGATGGTAAAAACCAAGCAACGCATAAGAAATGATTACTGGTGGCCAGGTTGCGACCTGCAAATAGAGCGACATATCAGGGATTGTATCCTTTGCAACAATAATGACAAGAGCTGTGTGGGTGTGAAACAAACCATGGTGGTGACTGAAATTCCCGATAAAGCATGGAAAGATTTGGGAATGGATGTGTTGGGCCCAGTGTGCAGTGCGGGGATACAAAAGTATTGTCTGGTAGTGATTGACCTACTCACTAGATGGGTTGAGGTACTTATAGGACCTAATATCACTGGAAATATTGTAATAAACTTCCTATCTAACATATGTGAGAGGGAAGGCTATCCTAATAGTATTTTGACAGACAATGGCACTCAATTTAGATCCAAAGAAATGAGAGACTTTTGTAAAAAATATTTGATATTACACAAAAAAAGTGCCATTTACCACCCTCAAACCAATGGCACTGTGGAACGCTTCAACAAAGTGTTGAAACAGACCATCAGGTTGGCATGGTCCAACGGCATAGATTGGGAAACAGCTGTTAAGGAAAGAATTATTGCGCATCGTTTCACACCCCATTCCACTACGGGACTTTCTCCGTTTGAGTTGAGCAGGGGTAGGAAAGAATGCACTAAATTGGCGCCTATGTGGTTAAACAATAAGAACAGTGGAGTCAACAAGGACTTCGGGGTGGTGTGTGACAATATCAGGAGCATGCAGTTAAAAAACAAATCTGTATATGATGAGAAGAGACCCATAGGCAGATTCGATAAAGAAACTGTAGTGGGTAAGATGGTAAGAGTTAATTTACCTCCTGTTCTCAGAGAAGGTCCCTGCAAGTGGTCCAAACCTATCAGAGTACTGGAGGCTTTTAAACATTCGGTTAGAACGGAAGATGGTAGAATCTGGAATGTTGAAAGAATATGGTTATGTGGTGATAGAAAAAACTCTGCCGACAACAGTGTTAGAGCGATGGTGAGACATGGGAATGAGAAAAAGAAAGGCCAAGGTGATGTAAGTAGTTGGAGAGATCAGGGGGCTGTATCCAGAATGAAAGACGTGCGGGATGAAATGTCCAATCAGGGCGCTGTATGTAGAATGGAAGACGTGCGGGATGCAAGGTCCAACAAATCGGAAGTGATTTCCTTGCCTAGTCACATCAGCGAGATGCCTTGATGTTCTAGATCTGGGAGAGTTCATCGCAAGCCATAAAAGATGGAAGACTTTGTGTGTTGTGTACATAGACGTTAATTTTGGTTGTTAGTTGAGTTTTTTGTTTACATATAAAGGAAGGGAGATGTGTAGCATCTGTGCCGTCTAAAGGAGAAAACATTCTTTAGAATGCAGCAGCCAGCCGAGAGCGTGCTTCAGCGAGAGGCAGGCGAGAAGTAACATGACAGAATGTGGAAGGCTGATTGAGAGTCAACAGCGGAGAGTCAACAGCCACAGCTACGGATACACGTCCTCTCCCTCCTCATTATATAGATTCGTACTTTTCAATATATAGTAAGCTAATTAAAGCCATTACACATTCTCCCCTTTGTGATCCCTTATTTACCCACGTTCGGGCACTTCAGTTTGACAGTGCGATAGGAAAGTGGTAGTAATTACGTTATTCCCACATTTTGAGGAGTTAATAGAATTACTGACATTTTTACCACACTGCCGAAGTATGGGTTTGGAGGAAACCTGGAGGATTTACCTTGAGCAACAAGTTGGAAGTAAATCCTCCAATGTTGTCATGAGTCTTCTTTTTTAGAAATGGGATGACTTCTTGAAGTGTTGTCATTCTGAACTTCTGTGGTTTGACATATGTGTTTGCTGGCCTGAGGGATAGCACTTGGTGTTTTGTTTTGACTTTCTTTGGCTCAAGTAAGTACAAAGAATAAATACCCTTGTTTTCCTCTGATTGAGAGAATGGTTCTATTGCTCCCTTTTGAATATACAACTATTTCTTCTTGTAGCATCCACTGGTGTTCTAATGGAGTTTTTCTGTGCCATGGTGGAGTGTGTGGCTGCTCTTGGAATTGTATGCAATATTCATGTCTTACTATGTCTAATATCCACTTGTCCAATGTGATCCACTCCCATATGTGGGTGAATTGCGAAAAGCTACCCCCTGCCAGGGTCATATGGGAGAGGACTTGAAGCTGTGTGTTATTGCTTAGAGGTTGTTGCTGAACCTCTAGCGGTTTGGTCACTTCCTCTAGCACATCCCCAACGAAACAGTATCAGTAATGACAACTGAAAGCTGACACCTTGACATTGGGCAGAAGACCATAGAGCTGTAGCTGCCACTGAAGAGTAACTTGCTTGTCCCTGTGACCTAGAGTAATCCTGGTTTCGAAAACTATGGCAGTTGGATTGTGATCCCCTTTGAAATTGATGATTAGAGAGTTGGTTCAATGTCTTAATTGTTTCATGGTCTTTTTGGGAGGCTTCTAGTACTTTGTCTACCACTTTCTAGTATAGTAGTTCCCCCGGTCACGACAAATCAAAGCAATAAGAACCACATGTTATTGTATAGGTTATAGACGTATTTATACCCCCTTCTTCATTAATCTTGAGCATAATTCTTTCTTCCTACCTCTTTCCATAGTTGTCCATATTTATGTCTATGGCCAAGACATTTACATTTCCCCTTTGAGGTCATCAAATCTCTGAGGAAGGTAAGTGTAATTTAAATTTTAATCCGTCTCTTCTATCCTATTCATGCCATATTGGCACATCACTGACAGAGAACAAACAACAAAAGTATCAACATCATATGGGCCTAGAAATACTCTTGAACACATAGTATACCTATACACATTCATTTACTTTGATTTCTTTCATTATGTAAAGAAAACATACATCTATGTCATAGTCTTGTATGCCCCATCTGGTGATGTCATAATGCACATAACATTATGTGATGAATCTAGCCAGGTTGTCACTACTTCACCGGTGGAAATCTCCCCTTTGTGGCCAAGAAAAGGCAGAAGCTACCTGACTCTGACCCTGGGGGTGGATATCTGTGAGAGGACCACATGAGGGAAGACAACCCTTGGGAGGCGGAGAGTCACGGCAAAAATTTCCCTTTTGCTTTAGCCTCTGGTAACTTCCATTTGACTCCCTATTCGTGCATGGCATACTGTAGTATGGGTGTAGAACCTCCAGTCATGACCAATCACCAACTGTATTTAACATTTCCCTTTGCTTGATAACACTATGAGCAAGAAGAGGACTGGACCAATGAAGATCAATAGAACCGGAAAGCAAACTCTGCGCTTTAGTTGTTGTAAAAGGTTAACAGGTGCCAGGGCATTTAAAAACTCCACTCCTGGAGAGAAAGAGAGACTCACGTCTCCTGACGTTGATCGGGACACAAAAGGAGAGCAGGCTGCAGTGCAGAGCAGAGAAGCTGCTGGAGGTCGCATCCGGCGAAGTCTGGAAGCAGAAGGTTCACTGCAGTTGTGCCACGGACAGCAGGAGTTGTTAGGTGAAGAAGGAGGTAAAGCAGGAACCAGAGAGCAGCCAGGATTCCCTCCCATCTGGCAAGAAAGATGCAGCTAGAACAGTGAGATGCAAAGAATGCTGAAGCAGCCAGCAGAAACCAGGGATCCAGAGAGTGAGCTTGGGATTCTGGGGCGCTTCATGGTGGATGACGTGTACCGTTAATGAACCTGATAAGCCCAAACAAGGGAGCTGGCACACCAGGGTGATCGACCAAACATACTAAAATGAATGAAAAAGGGTCACTGATCCAATATATGAAAAGTATATTTAAATAATATTGGAACTGTGTGGTAGAACCTTTCAGTGTTCTTATGCACAGAATGGGATTATCATAATAAATGATCACGGACCCAAATAAGCAGATAGACTCAAAGAATATGGCAAACTACTACTTTATTATCAGCTCAATAAAGTAGGGAAACCTGGTGAAAAACAAATCATAGTCCACACACTCTCACTGAATTGCACTTCCGCAAAGAGTTTTACAAATCATCAAACATCAACTATGATGTCATCCTACGTGGCAAATAATAATACCTATCGGACAGAGGGATTGGTTAGAGGACAATATCATTTAATTTGGCTGCCCCTCATCTGGCCGGCATTCCTTGAACTTCCCTCTACCTACATATAATACAGATTACAGCAGCGGATTGACCCATGCAACATTGTATTCTCATCACTGCATAGGCCATAATGATAGGTTGGCATTCTTTCCCAACATTGGATATTCGACTTGGTAGCAGCAAGTAAGCAAAACGAAACCCAGGTGCAGAGAACAACATCAGACTACTGCCCACATGCCCAATTAGTCTAGCATCTCTCATCAGCCAAGCCTCAGCCAAGACTTCTCCTTTGGACATGACCTTACTGAATGTTCTCTCTTAAGGGGAGATAAAGTACATTGTTATCTTTGCCTGAAGCTTATGAATAGGCCTTGTTTTCTGGTCTTGCACCAAATGGGAAGAGACCATGATTTTGCCCATATCGCCTTTCTACGTACTGCTATTTGATTCAATTATCCTAGGTGTCATAACTCTCTTCAGCCTCTGGAGACTTGGTTGCTCTGTCTCACATATGCTGTCTGCATCTTTAATTGTTCAATACTCGGCATTTATAAATGTTTGCTCATTTACTTAATCTAAGAGAAACATGTCCTGAGTACATTGCTTATCCTCAGTGACTCTGTTTGTAGCCTGCAGTTGCTTCTTGCTGTGGCATCCTTGATCTCTGGCCAACAGCTGTTCTTTGTTCATGCACAATTTTGTATTTCCAGCGTCTATCAGCTCTGCAGCCCTGTTATCTTCCCTCCAAGCTTCTCTCTTACTTTTATTCAGAACCGGCGTCCATGTTTTCAACATAACCGCTTTACTTGTGTTACATTTTCTACTGCAGCAAGCTTCGGTGTGGCTCATTTACCCAGCATTTCTGCGTATATACAGTTACTAATCAACTGGTTACTTATCATCTTCATATATATATGTGGTTTCTTCTCACTCGTATACATGTTTACTTAGCTTCTTCAGTTACATCTTCATTCTTTAAGTATTCTCATATCCTTTTGGTGCATCATTGTATTTTCTCCTTATGACATCACTTTGCACCTGTCAGATTTCCTTTACAGTTCTTTGATGTTCACTAGTGTCTGCAAATCTCCTGCTATCACTTCAGTTCGAGGTTACCTACAGTATGGTTGTCTGAGTGTATACCATCTCCCGTAGACTCGATGCGATATGGGAATGATACCTGGTGTCATTCACAGTGTATTCTTGTCCGTCATCCAGTATGTCGGAGGTGTGGGGGCGGGTTCTATTAATGACGTACAAATCTGGTCGTCTATAGGCCCTCATTCTGACTCAGGCGTTAAGGGGTTTACGGCGCCGTAAACGGCGCCGACCCTTAACGCCTGATTACAAGGTTCCCTTTGCGGGATGGCTTTTAACGGCTGCTTTTTTGCAGCCTTTAAAATCCATGCCGCAAAGGGACCTTGGCGATAATTACGGCACCGTAATTTACGGTGCCGTAATTATCGTCTTTCCCCATTCCCATTATGCCCTATGGGGCGAAAATGGGAATGGGGGAGGGTAAAATGGGAAATGGGGATTTACCGCCCCACTCACCTTGGAATGGGGCGGTAAATCCGCCAACCACCATGGCGTAAATGTAGTTTACGCCATGGTGGTAAGGGTACGACTCAGGCGGTAACTTACTGCCTGGGTCGTAATGAGGGCCATAGTCTCCCCTCTTGTCGAGTCCTCAACCACCTTCGCTTCAATTTTCTTCATTCTCCTTACACAGAACGACTTCTTTGGGATCCATATCTTAGTCACCACCCTCAGGTGACCTGCATTCGTTATGTGTTCATCCACAATCCAGGTCATATGGCAGCACTCCCAGATGATTGACAGAACACCCAACACCCTACATAGTTCTTATGGTCTATAGGGTAATACAACTTTGTTCCTAGGGGTGCTAGAGGACTTTCTTTCAGGTGCTCACAGGTGGTGGTTTCGGCCTGCATGTGCTTGTCAGTCACAGCATTCACATTGATCATTATCTTCATTCCAGTTGCTTTTGTTGCTGTATTCTTGCACTGTTCTATGAATATTCTTATAAGTCAGAATCCCAACAACACTAACATTAGTATTGCTCCAAGTGTCAGTCTGAAAAAACCAAACCCCTAACCGTCGTGTTACCCCCCTCTTGGGTAAGCACGCTCCGGTCTACAGACAATCTTGGACAATCTCCTAGGGGGTTATGGATCACTATACCCCCCCTTGACTGCATTCGTATCAGGCCCTATGTGCACTGTGGTTACTTACTCCTAGATTACTACCGTGGACACAAATAACAAATAACATTAAGACACAAAGAAAACACAAAGAATCGATTCAATTTATAACAATGGGATACATTCATTTATATACACACAGCTAAGCATAATGCATAAAAATGCAGGCAGTCCTAATGCTATGTCTAATTTGCACCTTTTATACTTCTGGTGCAAAGCTACCATGCAGTAACTATGTAAGCCTGTGCTGAAAGTGTGTGGTTCTAATGCAATCTAAAGCAAGCTTCAAGCATCCAATCCACACCATCTTCACACTACACAATCTAGACAATCCCCTGTATGGTTTCCCCCTCACTCAAAACTCTGTGTGTGTGTGTGTGTCTGTTCCCCTCAGTTTCGCCCATGCCAAAGCCATACTGTCAATCAGTCAGTGGCAGGCCTCAAGACTGCCAACTGCCAAGCTCTCTCAAGCTCTCTCTCTCTCTGCTTCATCGATCTCATCAAGGCCCATCAGTCTGCTGCACCAAGCACCATCTCCAGCCAACTGTCTCCAACTCCCTCGAACTCCCGAACTCCTCATACTCCTCGAACTCCTAATTCCTTTCTCTCCAGCCCTCCTGGTTATAGTCTCCAATGACGCACAGAATGTCTAAGAATGTCTCTCCCTGAGCATTTAACAAAATGCCTGCCTGTCTCCTTGCATGTGTCTTGCACGGCATGTCCTGTCACTTCGTGTACTGTCAGCGTGACATTAGAACATCATATCTTTCTTTCATGGTCATTCTGAGTGCGAAACCATCTATTCCCTGTTTCTCCATTCACTGCACTGTAGGCTCTCTCGAAATGCTGTTTTAGGGCCCGTCCCTCTCATACAAAAGGCACCTCTCCATCTCTCCATGTCACTCCCTTGGCGCAGCGCCCACCCTTGCAGTCTCTCTGCGAAGCACACCAGCCATGCTGATAAGCTTCCTGGGCCGTCTCTACTAGGACAAGGGTCCATGTTATCTGTACTCTCTGCCAATGTTTACGAATACTTTCTCAGTGTAATTCAAAACAATTCTCTGCACTGAGCCCAGTGGCGCAGGCAACTTCTTCTCTATCAGAATTGATCCAAATGCCAGCCTAATGCTTTCTAGCGTTTACCGCAAATCCAGGCACTATAAAGCAACTCATTCTAAGTGCCTCAACATACATACATACATACATACATGACATACCAAACATATCTCTAAATGTGTCTCTATAAAGCATAAAAATGTGTGTTATTCTAAATCGCTGTTCATGGCATTTCAAATATGACAGTGTGTGTGTCATTCCAGGCCTAATTCGTTTCTCTCTAGTGCAAACATAAGTTTCTCTCACAGCCTGAGCGCTATTTCTAATGCAAACATAAATACATAGCATATCATGGTGAGTATATATCGTGTCTCTAAAACACTACATGGCACTTCAGATATATGCAAGTGTCATTCTATTTCAAATGGCAAAGTGAAAAGTGGCAGCATGTTTCTCTCCTAATGGCAAGCATAATATGCATACAGTATCATTCTAAAAGCATATCTGCAAATGCATACAAAGGTGACAGTCTAATATGTAGATAGTGTCTTCTTCAGCAATGTACTAATCAGAACTAAACAGAATGCAATAATGGAATGATTCCATAGCAAAGTAATGGGGCCTCATTCCGACCCTGGCGTTAACCAAGGCCCTATTAGCGCCTTGGTTGACTCCGTTATTTTTCCGACTCCGCCATGGTGAATGGCGGAATTACCGCCCCATTCCAAGGTTGGGGGGTCGTTAATTCCCCATTCACCAAGGGCCCTTCCCCATTCCCATTTTTGCCCCATAGGGCTGTAAGAGGATTCAATTCAACACTACAGCTAAGTCAATGCCTAGTCTGGGATACTGAATGGAAACCTTTATTGATATATCTTTATGTCCAGTTCATGCGTTCTGGATGACTACCCCTATATAACACCCCTCTCTTGGAATCCCCCTGACCCCACTGAGCCAAGAAGTAGTTCTGTTTTGCAAGTTAAAAAGGTTTATTTGATTATTTAAACAATATATATATATCTCACGATTTATAATAAATTAATAATTGAATATCACACTGAATCTGAGCAGTAATCAATAATGGATAGTCTGGCACTAGCACACTTGTGAATAGGAACAGAAGAATAAGGTGGTAGAGAATGCTTTATATAAGTTCAGATGGATGTAATGTTGAATGAAAATGCAATACAGAAAATACTCAATATGATTTCAACAAAACAATGTAATCACTTTTCTCTGGCAATCCCCTCCCCCCTTTATGCAATGCAAGGAAATGGAAGGAAAGCACACAGTTCTCAGAAATGCAATCAACTGTAATTCAGTTCACCCCAGCAAGCTTACACTACAGAAGTTGGAAACACAGGGCCAAAATGCTTTTATATATGCTGGCAATGAAGTGAAAAATATGCTAAAATGCTTTTAATTCCCTCTAGAGGTTCAGGGTGAGTGGTATCTAGGTAATATTAGTCCAGGCTCACTCTAGCAATGATTCAGGGATGGTTCTTAAGAGGCAAACAAATTTTTAGCAAGGAAACTGCTGTTTTCACACGTGGAAAAATTTGCAAATCGCGGCAAATTCGCGAGTGCGTTTTTTTGCGATTATGGCAAAAGTATCGGGGGTAGGAATGCGGTTCTAGGTTCGTAGAAAAGCCACAATTCCCAGCTTTCAGAGGAACGTTACTGCAAGTCTCTAAGACAAACGGTCACGGAGATATGAGCGATATGGTAAAGGTCGTTTTTCAGATTTGAAATATTAAAGTTCAAAAAGACAAGTGACAGCTAGCAACTAGAAAATGGCAGGTGACAGCTTTGCAAATGACAGGTGACAGTTAGGGGGCAGTTCTACTTAGATTAAAATAGATTGAATTATATTATTATGCTGGGTACTCACAATATATTTTTGAAATAAATGGGCCTCGCCACGGATCTGGTCAGGTTTTAGACTGGACTCTGGTCTGGTCTCGGCACTTCACAGTGATCTGGGTCAGCTCTCTGGTTCTGCTAACAGTGGTCTGGGTCAGCTCTGCTCTGCTGGTCTAGCCTCTCTGGATTCTGGAGATTGATGGATTTGAAGTCTGGATCTCTGGATGTGGTATGGTCCGGTAGAGCGCGTTGCAGCAAATGGAATTGAATGTCCCTATCTGTCCTGACTGTCTGCTTTTATGTGTTTTGAAAATGGGTGTGTGTGCAGCATCACTAGGCTCTACCCCTCTCCACTTGTCATTGGCCACTTCATTCTCTTCCCCTTGATTGGGGGAATGAAATGAAGTGTCATCATGATGAGGTCTGTTTATGGTACAGAGAACCCACCCCTGTCAAATTACACAAAATCTATATTTTGACCCAAAAGACATATTTGCACAGGTACACATTTGTTTAAAATTACACGCACCCATCACATATCACAGGAGGTATACCCTGTCCAAATCTGCTCTTCCTGGGAGCTTGCATTCAGAAATGGCAACATATTTCACTTTTTGGTCAGGTTACCAATATCAGATTCTTACTCAAATTTACCCAAATGTGTGCAAGGCATGCAGGCATTAATTGATGAAGTATCAGACTTTTAACTTGCATACATTTTAAGTAATACCCTCTTAACTGCTAGTTTGCCCTCAGATCATGCCACCGGTTCTAAAAAACAATCTGGGTTCCGCCCCCGACATGGCACTGAGACGGCCCTCCTAGATCTAAAGAACCAAATGGATGACCTCAGAGATGTAGGCAAACCTGCCCTCCTTCTGCTCCTGGATCTTTCTGCTGCGTTCGATCTGGTTGACCACAACACCTTGTGTCACCACCTAGCCACCCAAGCCAACTTCTCCCCGAAAGCCTGCCAGTGGATCACCTCCTTTCTCCAAGAAAGGGCCATGAAAGTCTTTTCTGAAGCTGCCGCCGCCACCCCTAGCCTCCTCACCTGCGGTGTCCCCCAGGGATCTTGTATCGCCCCAACACTCTATAACCTCTTCACAAGGCCCCTGTTTAGCATCTTGGATGCCCTTGGTATTTCTTATACCAACTATGCTGACGATACGCAGGTACTGATCCCACTCACGGGCGATTACCTAGCAGATTCCAACACCCTCACCTCTATCTACACTACCATCCAATCCTGGATGGCGGAGAATTGGATGTGCCTCAACAGCGAAAAGACAGAACTCCTCCTCATTGGGTCACCCTTCACTCTGGGTAACCTCGGAGATCAGTACGCCTCCTTCTCCATTGATAACATTCAAATCAAGGTCTCGAACCATGTTAAGACACTCGGAGTCTACCTTGACTCCGACCTGTCCATGGATAAACAGGTCAATGCTATCGCTGCATCCTCAGCCTACTACTCCAAAGTCCTCAACGCAGCCAGGCCCTTCTTGGCCCGTCAAAATTGCCTCACGATTGCCAGGGCAATTATCGGGTCAAGACTTGACTACTGTAATGCCCTTCTCGTGGGGACATCCAGCAAAAACCTGGCCAAACTGCAGCTAGCCCAGAACAATGCGCTAAGGGCAGCTACCGGTACCTCTAGAAGAAACCATATCTCCGAAATCAGAAGGCAAGCACACTGGCTCCCTGTCAAAGAGAGAATTGTTTTTAAAACTCTTGCTCTCACACACAAATGCCTTCATGAACTTGCCCCTCCTTACCTGACCAACAGAATTACTAGGCACACCGCCAAGAGACCTCTCAGGTCCCCTTATGCCAACACAATCGTCACGCCTACTACTCGGAAAGTGCGCGCTGGTGGCTCTAGCTTCCCCACCCTAGCAGCCACGCACTGGAACGCTCTGCCACCTCACCTAAGACCCATTCAATCCCACCTAGCCTTCCGTAAGGCTATCAAAACCAGACTCTTTGTTTAACCTGAACCTGTATCGTCCACTGCATATATGCCTACCAATCTGTAACTAAGAGCCCTCCTGGCACCTGTCTGTAATCCTAAGTTTTCGTATCCTCTGTAACAGCGCCTCGATGCCTTATGGGCTGCAAGCGCGCTTAACAAATGCAAATAAATAAATAAATAAATAAAAACCTCTTAAAATGTGGGCAGAAAAATCACAAGAATTATGGTATCATTTAAATAATTATGACAAGTCCGTACTATGAGTTATTCATCTTTTTCTAAAACCATATTCTGGCTACAGGGGTGTGGTTTCCCCCCAGCACAAGGTTGAATTTCTGGTTTTTCCAGTTCTGCCAAGCCAGCTTGCTCTCACAGGCAGTGCTCCTCCCCTTTCCTTCCAGGAGGAAGCCACTTTTTACGGCCCCCATAATAAAACATTTGCCTGAGTCAGGACAGGGCTTTGTTCAATTTCCTGCAGAGCCCAGGTAATTCAATCAGGGAAGTGTCATATCCCTTTTGGTGGGAGCAGCAAAAGGGCAGCTAGGCCTTGGAACACAGCTGTTTGCACGTCTCATCTCCTGTCAGGGGTAGCTGGTGGGCAGAATTCAGTTTCATTAAGCCAGGTTTCAGATAAAATGTCACTTTTTGTTACCCAGTTTAAGTCAAGACAATGTTTACATATGCAGCTAGAAAGCTGATTCTAAGTTTAAAACTATGACATTTAAACAATTGCAACCTATGTGACACTCAAAAGTAGGTCACTCATTTCTTTTAAACATTTAGATTTTTAGTGTCTTTCAGTCCAAATTTACTTAAACTGCTGAAATCCACAGCTCAGCCAGTCTTGTTATAAACCTTCAAGTCACTTCAGAATATAACTTTAGATTGTATCCACCTCTCAGTAAGTCTTTCTTTGGCCTGCCTTGGGTTCATTTATTCAGTTTTACACAAAAAAGAAAAAAATCTGGTGTTGTTTTAAACCGCCGGCTTTCTGATAGTGGTGAGTACTGGTAATGCACCCATTTTTGGGATTTAAGAAAATGAATTCCCCACAATTCTAGGTTGCTTTTGGCAATCAGCATTGCCATTCCCAATGGTTTCAGACTACTGTGTGGGTAGTCCAATGGTGGTTTTAGGCAGTGCCCTTCTGTGCCCATAACATCGGCAAAAATGAGTGGCAGCCTATTCTTCATGCATTTCCCTGTGCATTTTCTGGGAAGCTCTGGCCATCATGATGTTTTCCATGTCAGTACTGCACAGTTTTTGAGGTAGGGCTCGGATGCATGGGTAAAAACATCCCACAGGGCTCAATGGGAATGGGGAAGGCGCTAATTACGGCACCGTAAATTACGGTGCCGTAATTAGCTCCTAGGTCCCTTTGCGGGTTGGTTTTTTAACGCCTGCAAAAAGCAGGCGTTAAGTACCAACCCGCAAAGGGAACTCGGAATAGGGCGGTAAGGGTTTAACGGCACCGGTCTCGTTACTGGTGACCGTTAACCCTTACCGCCCTACTCGGAATGACTCCCACAGTGACTCTAATGATTCTTTAACAGTGAGTCTAATAATGGGTAATGGTTAGTTTCTCCAGAGAGTATGGATTCTTCTAATGGGTGTTATGATTCTTCTAAAGATAACAATCCCAGGCTCCTCATTTCACCCAATTCCACAATTCTCCTGTTTTATCCTGTAGATAATCATAACAAAATATAGCATATGTCATACATAACATAACAATAGTGGCAGTCTAATACCAAGCAATATTACTAAGGGAAAAAAACATATTTCTCATGATGCAAAAAACACTTCTAAAAAATGCAAGCATTTCACTCTATCAGTGGCAAGTTAAAATATTCAAATGCAAAACTGCAAATGTGCCAGAAATCAGAATAGCATAGTCAAATGTCAAATGTCAAAAGTCAAGCCAAAATCAAGTCAAGAAGTCAAAAGTGTCTACAAGCCAAAGGTGTGATAGTGTCTCTACAAGCAGAAAACGAAAAATGCAATGCATAGAATCAATGCATAAGTTCTGTGTATACAGGTGTTTCCATTTCAATGTGTCAGACACACAATATGAAAATCACTTTCATAGGTGTCAAAGGCCAGTACAGATGTCAGTAGCCAAACAGGCCAAACATTCCATAGATCAATGCATACATATCAGTGTATACATGCAGTCTATTGGTCATATAGGCCAATTCATTTATATTCCAGTCCAAGGTATTTCCAAGTCACTCATGAGGTATGTGTGTCCTCACAACCGTACACAGTACAAATTCTAATGCAAAAAGGTTTCAGCCAAGGAATGTCAACAAAGATGCAATGTCAACAAAGCAACTGTTCATAAATCGGATACTGTCTTCACTAAGAGAATATCAGTGTGTTCAGCAAAAGGTCAAAGTTCAGGTTGCAAAGGTTCTTTACAACAGCAAACCTGTGAACAAACGTGAAGCAGCAAAGTGTTCAAGCCAATATTGTTCAGGCAGCAGAAACAAGTACAAGCCAATTCAGGTTGGCCTGCTTGATAAATGGCGGAATGATTTTTGCACAGGGCTCCATCAAGGAGCAATCAAGTGTCAGGTACCATATGAGCCCCACTCATCCCCATGGGGTGATCAACATATGCCCTTCACTTCAAAGGTAGCACAGGGAAAACCATGTGTCAGGACTTTCAATTGATGCAAATTGATGCATACGCTCCTTTTTTCCCTAGGTCTCATTCTCGTCATGAACAAGGCGAGTGCAAAACAAAAGCACATGTGCACTCATTCAGAGTGTTTGCAAAATAATGCAGGTGGTTACTCTCCTCTGGACACAGAGGTCCTTCTCCATAGGCCCATCTCTAGCAGGTTCAAATTCTCTCCTTCTCTCTCGCCAGGTCATGCTGTTGCCATGCCATGCCATGCCAGCCAGTCCCATGCTCTTCAAATGAGGGACAGCCAGCGTTAAATGCAAGTGCAAATGCTTTCAAAGCACCATATGCTCAGTCTCCTTCACTCAAGAGAACAAAGCTTCATTGCTATCAGACGTGGATCAGGCAAGAAATGCTTTCAGAGCATGTCTTCCTGCTCATTGCTTCTCAGGCACAAACTTGTCTGGTGCAAAAGGCATTCCAAATGGATTCTCTTCTCGCTGCAGAATACAAAAGCTGCTCACAAAGCAATTCAAATTTCTCATGCTGCTTCAATGCTGAACAATTTCTCACTGCTCTTCCTCTCTCACTTCTTGGCACAGGATGCTGCAAGTTTCTCTCTGCACAGTCGGTCACGATCTTCACTTCTCATGGCAATTGGTGTCATGCCACAAAGTCTCTTCAGTCTGGGTATCAAGCAGATTTTCTGGGTATATTCTCAGAGCACAGCCATTGGACAAGGCGCACACCCTAAGGCCTCAAGTCAGTCGGTCGGCATTCCCCAAAAGTACTGCTGCAAAGCATCAAGGTCAGATGCCAATGTCTCATCATTGCTTCAAACAAACAGCCATGATGCAAAGTCACATTACACGGTGACAAAAGCCAGTCTCTTTCTGGTGCTGCTTCAAAACAGCCATGCAAAGTCACAAGGTGTCAGCCATCATGGATCTCGACCAGAAGGTCAACAAGGTCTGGTCATTCTGTTCTGGTCATCATGCCGGTCATCAGGACATGCTGCTCTCAGGCGTCATGCTGCTCATTCATGGTCTGGTCAGTTCATGCGGCGATGCCATCTCGTCTGGTCAAGGTGTCTCCAAATTTCATGCAAAGAAAAACAAAAGTGCAAGAATCAGTCTTACTCAGTTTCACGTGTTTTTCAAAACCAAAATAAAACAGCATTTCTCATTGTGCATTGAAGTGCACATCTGCAAGTCCTACACTTTCCCATGTCTCTCAAAGACATCCATTCTATCTCCCTCCTGTGTCACATCAATGTGTCAGTGCATATAACTACTGTTGTGCCTGTCTCTCCTTGCCTCATAATGCATGCATGCTTAATGCATGACTCCTGCCATTCCATTGTGATCTTTTTCAAAACAAAACAAAACAATCAGTTTCACATACTCCAGACATTTCACATTCAAATGCTGCACATTCAAAAATATCACAACTGCATTCAGTTCTGCATTTCCTTCTGTGTCACTTCCATGTTCTCTAGATGTCACAACACTCTCCCCATTTTTCTTCATTAAGAATTCACAAAGCTGAATTATTACATGCTGAAAAATCAAATCAGTTTCATTCAAAAAACCTCTCTCATATACAATGCAATTCACATTCACACATGCACTGCTAACTCGTGCTTCAAATACACAGTCTCCCAGTCCTGCACGTTCTCGAATGTCAACAAACATGCTTTCCATGCACACATTAAAACTACAGAAATTCCAGGCATGCAAGCTTTCAAAACATCCAAATTTTAGCATGATTCCTTTTATCAGTGTTCCCTTTCAATGTTTCCAAAATATCTAGGTCATTGGACAATATTTTATTTTTACTCGAAAACGTAGCAAAGTGCTGATGTTACCACTGCTGCAAAAACTGTCTCTGTTCAAATCAAAGATCTGCACATAACTCTCTTCATGCACACAGCTCTTTTGATGCAGGCTCTCTCTAATGACACAGTTTCACAATACCTCAATCGTCCATGGGCACCCCCTTTATGCATTCCTCTAGCCAATTCTCTAGGCACACTGCACATGTCTGTCAAAAATGCACTAACTCTTCCATTAGTCTGAGGTAACTTTTTCTCCCCATAAACAACATGAACTATATTCCTGCCCATCACTGCTGACGAAATTGAATTCAATGGGTCTGATGCTTTTAATGGGACATTTTCCCAGTTACTAATCACATCTCTGAGACGATATATTACTGAGTGCAAGTCAACAATATGTGGGCCCCCTTCTCTCATAGCTATGTCACTTTTCACTTTCAATACAGTTGGTTCCTGTGATGCATCCAATAGAGGATCCCAGACCTCAAGCATATTTTTAAGCCAATTTCTTATTGCCTTCAGGTCACTAAGAAATGAACTAATTCTGCAGTTTCAATACCCCAAGCGTCTTCAAGAAAAAAAAAAAACTCACTCAGTGAACTAATGTACATTTATTCATAAAACATGTGTCAACTAATGTCAACCAATTCCGGCAACCAAGGTCAAACAATTACGCTCCCCTTACTACGACAAACGAAATTGCAGACAGCATGCTCTAAGACAATAACATAACCAAGACAGACAAAACATGAAACAAAAAAAATCTCTATTCCCACGACGAACTAACAGAAAAACAAAAAACACAGTTGCACAAACAAGATGTTCATACTTTGACCGCTGCGAAACTGATAAGTGTGTCAACAGACCAGCTGCAAAACATCTATCTCTATCAGTAGCATTTAGTGAAGATCCGGGTGTCCCCTCCATTTGTCAGTCTGAAAAAACCAAACCCCTAACCGTCGTGTTGCCCCCCTCTTGGGCAAGCACGCTCCGGTCTTCAGACAATCTTGGACAATCTCCTAGGGGGTTATTGATCACTGTACCCCCCCTTGACTGCATTCGTATCAGGCCCTATGTGCACTGTGGTTACTTACTCCTAGATTACTACCATGGACACAAATAACAAATAACATTAAGACACAAAGAAAACACAAATAATCGATTCAATTTATAACAATGGGTTACATTTATTTATATACACATAGCTAAGCATAATGCATAACAATGCAGGCAGTCCTAATGATATGTTTAATTCGCACCTTTTATACTTCTGGTGCAAAGCTACCATGCAGTAACTATGTAAGCCTGTGCTGCAAGTGTGTGGTTCTAATGCAATCTAATGCAAGCTTCAAGCATCCAATCCACACCATCTTCATACTACACAATCTAGACAATCCCCTGTCTGGTTTCCGCTTCACCCAAAACTCTGTGTTTGTGTGTGTGTGTGTGTGTGTGTGTGTGTGTGTCTGTCTGTTCCCCTCAGTTTCGCCTATGCCAAAACCATACTTCCCATTCTGTTGTCAATCAGTCAGTGGCAGGCCTCAAGACTGCCAACTACCAAGCTCTCTCAAGCTCTCTCTCTCTCTGCCTCATCGATCTCATCAAGGCCCATCAGTCTGCTGCACCAAGCACCATATCCAGCCAACTGTCTCCAACTCTTTCGAACTCCTCGAACTCCTCGAACTCCTCGAACTCCTAATTCCTTTCTCTCCAGCCCTCCTCGTTATAGTCTCCAATGACGCACAGAATGTCTAAGAATGTCTCTCCCTCAGCGTTTAGCAAAATGCCTGCCTGTCCCCTTGCGTGTGTCTTGCACGGCATGTCCTGTCACTTCGTGTACTCTCAGCGTGACATTAGAACATCATATCTTTCTTTCATGGTCATTCTGAGTGCGAAACACCATCTATTCCCTGTTTCTCCATTCACTGCACTGTAGGCTCTCTCGAAATGCTTTCTTAAGCCCCGTCCCTCTCATACAAAAGGCACCTCTCCATCTCTCCATGTCACTCCCTTGGCGCAGCCCCCACCCTTGCAGTCTCTCTGCGAAGCAGACCAGCCATGCTGATAAGCTTCCTAGGCTGTCTCTACTAGGACAAGAGTCCATGTTATCTGTACTCTCTGCCAATGTTTACAAATACTTTCTCAGTGTAATTCATAACAATTCTCCGCACTGAGCCCAGTGGCGCAGGCAACTTCTGCTCCATCAGAATGGATCCAAATGCCAGCCTAATGCTTTCTAGCGTTTACCGCAAATCCAGGCACTATAAAGCAACTCATTCTAAGTGCCTCAATATACATACATACATACATGACATACCAAACATATCTCTAAATGTGTCTCTACAAAGCATAACAATGTGTGTTATTCTGAATGGCTTTTCATGGCATTTCAAATATGAGAGTGTGCGTGTCATTCCAGGCCTAATTCGTTTCTCTCTAGTGCAAACTTAAGTTTCTCTCACAGACTAAGCGCTATTTCTAATGCAAACATAAATACATAGCATATCATGGTGAGTATATATCGTGTCTCTAAAACACTACATGGCACTTCAGATATATGCAAGTGTCATTCTATTTCAAATGGCAAAGTGGCAGCATGTTTCTCTCCTAATGGCAAGCAAAATATGCATACAGTATCATTCTAAAAGCATATCTGCAAATGTATACAAAGGTGACAGTCTAATATGTAGATAGTGTCTACTTCAGCAATGTACTAATCAGAACTAAACAGAATGCAATAATGGAATGATTCCATAGCAAAGTAATGGTGATTCTAATTATTCTCAAACAGTGAGTCTAATAATGGGTAATGGTAAGTTTCTCCAGAGAGTACGGATTCTTCTAATGGGTGGTATGATTCTTCTAAAGATAACATTCCCAGGCTCCTCATTTCACCAATTCCACACAAGTAGTTTGAAAGCATTCGCCAATCAGGGTGGAACCCATGAAAACAGGGATGCAAACCAATCTTCTTCTGTGGTCTTGTCTACGTCTTCCACGATCTTCCTGTGGAGGGTTGACAGCATAGTAATTGCTTCTGTCTGATTTCCATTTTCTTCAACGTGTGCAGGATGGTATGTACAGCAAGAAGGCCCGATCTTGGCACACATTCTTCCTTCCATTGCTTTAATTAAGTCCAGCATGTTAGGCAGAATTATATGTAGTACCCTTTGGGAACACCACACACAATTAAGACTACAAGTGACAGTACAAATTCACCTTTGGTACAAGCCTGTACTACACAGTAAAGTGGTAGCGATGGCTGAGCAGCCAGACTTATCTCAACAGCAAGTGAGCAGTATCAAAAGTTACACAAAGGACAGCAATTACTATGATTCAAACAAACACTGAGTAAAAGAATATACATTTATTTACACATCAGTTGTAAAACATTTCACTAAAGTAAAGCAGTTGAAAAATCACACTCTTAATACACTACACCACTCCCAATAGATTCTGGACAAGTTAAACTCAAAATGAATTATGAGAACAATGGCACGCCAGTAATTTAAAAAGGGAGAGAAAGACAAAGTTAGGAAAAATTGAGCAGCACCAACAGGTAAGTAAGTAGCGCAATCTAGAAAGAGGAACTACAGTGATGGAATCGAATCAAAAAGGCGTAGGGCCAAAGTCAATAGGACAAAAGTCTTTTGCTCAAGATCACATAGTTCAGGGTAGTTCGCGGTTAAGTCTTTGCCAAGAGTTCAGGATGAATTTGGTCAGCAGAAAAGTTAGTTTAAAGAGTAGAGAAGGACAAGCCCTCGGATTGGTGAACGGTTTCACACACCTTCACCGCAGCTGGATGAAACAAACAACCGGATTTGCACAGTACCTTTAAATGGAGAAGAAGCGGTAGCTGAGGCAGACGTTCCTGGCAGTTCCTGCAGGCTCACGGTTCCTAAAGCGACTGTCGGACTGACATGAAGTAGGAAGACGGGAGGGTCCTGCACTCCCCAGGGAAGAAACCAGCAGCAGAGCAAAGCAAGAAACAAAAGGTGCCCTCCTTAAAACCCAAGCAGGGTCCGACCTTCCTGGCTATCCGGTTCACTGTAGCTCTGTACAGCAAATTCGACCAGAGGAGGTAGTCCTGGCTTGCAGTTTGGGTGAACTGGTTGGTCCCAAAAACCTCAGGGGAAGAAGATTCCTGGTAGATCTTCTCTGTTGTTGGAGCTGGAAGATTCGTACCTGCAGCAGAGCTTCACCAGGTGATTCAGTCATTGTGGGGGTCCTCTTCTGTCAGCTCCTAATTGGTTCTTTCGGTCCAGCGGCGACTCTGCCTTTCCAATCCCAGAGACCTGCTTTCTATGCAGTTTTCCCCCATTTACACAGCCTGGCTGTCAATCACACAGGAGTGCGACTTGGGTTATCAAGGGGAACCCATAGCAGGGGTCCCAATACCCCTCCCTCACATCCTGCCTACCCAGACTTTCAGGCACCTAAGGATGGCTTCTGTGGAGAAGCCCGCGAAAAGTTGGTGAACAAAGGAACCAAACCTGTTTTGGCGCACGGAGTAAAACACGGGAAAGACATTTACAAAAACAATTGATGAATAAACCCAGCCAGAACCGTATAAAAACGCATGGGCCAGCGGGTTTAAATTTGAGGCTACCCAGATAGCCTAAAATTATACCCAGGTTATTTAAGATATCAGCAGTAGGAAAAATAGGGTAGTTACCACTGCCACCAACCAAGTCTAGATGAAAAGGGTGCGAAACAATGATCCAAGAGAAACAGACACAAAGGGATGAGTATTAACCCTTTCCAGTACTCTATGTAAGAAAGGGTGTACTGTGTCTGTGGATTTTAAAAGACTAATAAAGTTAATGGCAACTTTACATGTTCTGGGAGACAGTAGTCAGTCCCAGAAAATGGAGTCTGAGTTGGGAAGTCTAAAAGGCAACCCTGCATCACTGCACTGAAAGTGTTGTGTAACACACAATAAAAAGATTATGCCTATGGAGTAGTTGAGGCTCCACAGTCTATGAACACAAGAAAATGTTAAACACACACAGCAACACACATGTAAGAGTGGGAAAAAAGGCTCACACTCTTACCAAGTGAAAAAATAAATCCTAGAAATACAGCAAAGCAGCTGAGGGACTCAGTAGGAAAGGGAAATTAGCCATTCTTGAGAATTCTCCCTAACATTCGCTCCCTCCACCCCCCAGACTAAGGGACAGGAGGATTTAATCCACTCCTGGATGAATCTCTACGTCTAGTCGGTTAAAAACATCTTAGAGAGACCATCAGCTTTTGGTGGTGACATCCTGCTCTGTGCTCAATGGTGAAATAAAACCCTTGCAGGCGGATTGACCATCACAGAAGTTTTGCGTTTTCCCCTTTCATTTGCATTCACCATCTCAAGGGTTGGTGGTCTGTCTGAATCACAAAAGTAGATCCAAACAAGTATGGTCTAAACTTCTTTAAAGACCACACAATGGTGAAACATTCACGCTCTATGGTTGCCCTCCTCATTTCTGGTTCCTTCAGTTTCCTACTTATGAAGCAAATGGGGTGCACCCTACCTTTCTCATCCAGTTGACTAAGGACTGCACCTATACCTCTATTGGAGGCACCTGTCTGCACAATGAAGGGTTGGTGATAATCAGGAGCTCTTAGGACTGGAGCTTGACAAAGGGCTTTCTTCAGGTTTTCAAAGGCTTGAGTGCACTCCTCATTCCATCTAACCTTTTTAGGGAATTCTGGAGAGGAGATCACATTCAAGGGAGAAGCTATGGTCCCATAGTTCTCTATGAAATTCCTGTAGTACCCAGTGAGACCTAGGAAATCTCTCCCTTGGGTTTGAGTAGTAGGGGTATCCCAGTTTTGCACAGCTTGTACTTTGCTGGGCAATTACCTTATTTCATCCCCTCCAACCTCATGACCAAGGTAGACCACTTTTCTCTGACCAATTTGACATTTGTTTGCCTTTATGGTCAGATAGGCCTGCTCAAGAGCCTGCAAAACATATCCTACGTGATCTATATGTTCTTTCCATGTAGGGCTGATCACTGCAATGTCATCCAAGTATGCCATGCAGAAGTCCTCCATCCCATTCAGAGCTTGATTAACCATCCTTTGAAATGTAACCAGTGCATTCTTTAGTCCAAAAGGCATAACCTTGAACTGGTAGACGACTGCTGGGGTTGAGAATGCAGTTTTCTCCTTGACATGGTCTGTCAGGGCTATTTGCTAATAGCCTGATATCAGATCAAATGTACTGAGGTACTTGGCTGAACCAAGTCTATCCACCAGTTCATCTGTCCTTGGCAAAGTATGGGCATCAGTCTTAGTGACTGCATTTAGAGCTCTATAGTCCACACAGAATCTCAACTCCTTGGATCCTGCCATTGGTACTAGAACAACTGGACTAGACCATGGACTTGTAGAGGGCTCTATAACCCAGAGATCAAGCATCTCGTTGACCTCTCCTTTTATGTGGGATCTCACATGTTCTGACATTCTGTAAGCTCTGCTTTTCACATGTAAACAGTCACCAGTGAGACTATCATGCTGGCCCCAAGGGGTAAAGCCTGGTGATAGTGAAAACAGGGAGACAAACTGATTGAACAGAATTTTGCACTCCTCCTGTTGTTCAGAAGTCAGTTGAGAAGAGAGATTGACTCCTTCTATTTTCTCATAAAAAGGTTGGCCTTTGAGGAGGTCAGGTAGAGGTTCACTCTCTTCCTCCTCTTGAGCTGAAGCTAGAAGCAAAGCTCCCACATCTGGTCTTGAGACATATTCCTTCAAACAGTTGGTGTGAAAGACTCTGGGAGCCTCCTTAGGTCTGCCTAAATCCACCAAATAGTTCACCTCTCCAAGTTTGCCCACAACCTTGAAGGGTCCTATCCATTTGTCCTGCAAGGCTATCTGCCTTGTTGGCACAATAAGTAATACAAGCTGGTCTTGAGTAAACTCAACCATGCTGGCCTTCTGGTCATGCCAATGTTTGACCAGAGCCTGACCTGCTTTTA
This sequence comes from Ambystoma mexicanum, assembly GCF_040938575.1. Taxonomy (NCBI): domain Eukaryota; kingdom Metazoa; phylum Chordata; class Amphibia; order Caudata; family Ambystomatidae; genus Ambystoma; species Ambystoma mexicanum. The sequence continues at coordinate 728,737,371 of NC_090927.1, forward strand.
AGTTATCACTAGCTTCTGCCATCATGTGTGACATTCTCCTCCGGAGACCTATCACATAGTCAGTCACTCTGACTGTCTTGAGGGAAGGAGCACTCTCCAACCCCTCCTTGATCAGGGCTAATGGACCTCTGACTGGATGGCCATAGAAGTTCAAATGGACTGTAACCAACTCCCTCCTGAGGGACTTCTCTATAAGCAAAGAGAAGACATGGCAGTAGAAGGTACCACTCTTAAGGGTTCTTCTAAAGCACCTATTATGCTCTTCATAGTACGATGAAACCTCTCTACCAGTCCATTTGTCTGTGGATGGTAGGCTGTAGAGAACTTGTAAGTGACACCACGGTTTTTCCACATGGCTTGCATGTATTGGGACATAAAATTGGATCCCCTGTCAATGATCACTTCCCTAGGAAACCCTACTCTGGTAAAATTACCAAGTAGAGCCTTATCCACAGCCTGAGCCGTAACAGTTCTCATAGGTATGGCATCTGGGAATCTTGTGGCATGGCCTACTACAACCAGGATAAACCTGTTCCCTAAAGATGTGGGAGGGTCAAGGGGACCAACAATGTCGATGCCCACCCTCTCAAAAGGAAATCCCACCACTGGGAGAGGCACCAGGGGTGCCACATTCTTGACTCCACTCTTGCCAGAGGTTTGGCAAGTGTGACAACTCCTGCAGAATTTGTCGACTTCTGAACCCATCTTAGGCCAGTAGAAGTATAAGGAGAGCCTTTCCTTGATCTTTTTGAAACTCAAATGACCAGCCAAAGGTATCTCATGGCCCAACTGTAGGAACTGGAGTCTGTTGGCAAGGGGCACTACAATTCTTTTGCAGTCCCCAGGGATAGACTGACTCTGTTGCTTCACAGTAGAAGAGGCCATCTTCCCAGCTTAAACTGTGCTTTCCAACTTCTTGCCCATCAATCTGTTTAGCAGCCTGTTGTCGAAGACCTTCGAGAGTAGGACACTCTCTTTGTCTTCTGCTGAAGTCTGCCCTGCTGGGTCCACCTTCTGACAGTAAAGACTGCAGCTCAGGATGGTCAACAGGGTCAAGATCTCCAACCAAAACAGTGTCTTCTTCCAAATCTGACTCTTCATAAACTGGCTCAACCACACAAGGTTGTATCTCACTTTCTGCCTCAGCAGGTGGAGGGATCACAGGTTTGATCTTGGACAAACTTGGGGATATCCTTGTTGGTAGCACAGCTGTGCTGTCTGACTTTTTCCTTGAGGTCTTGGATTTCCCCTTTATCTCTTTCTTTCCAGAAATAGCAGTGAGCAAATCCTGTGGAGTGGGAGTATAGTTTCCTCTATTAACTCATCTGGAGAGCCTCTTAAGGCGCTCTCCCTTGCACGCCAAGTGAGCTCCTGTCTCCTCTTACTGGGAGGCCTGGGGGTATGTGACACGACTCCAAGAGTTTTCAGGTCATTACCCAACATAACTCTCCCAGGCACTTCACTCTGCACACTAACAGGTATTTTGACAGTCATATCATTACATTGGATGAGAGGTGGTAACTGGGGACAGAGATGTTTTTATGGGAGGGTCAAAGGGGCTCTTGCCCGGGGCCCCCACTTTGGAGGGGGCCTCACAGGGCTGCCTGATCTGAAGAAGTAAGATTCCATTTTTCAATAGCTTTAAATAGCACATGTCAGAATATTTTATGGGGTGCTGTTGAGGCTGTAAACCCATTGCCTTTCTGTTTTGACAACAACATTCTGCCTTTATCAATTAATCATTCATTGCTTCCTGTGTTCTATCTAGTTTGTGTGTTCCTTATAGCACAAATCTGTAGCATTCTTTTCTTCCTGTGGGAATTATGTTGATCATGTGCAATAGGCAACAGTGAAATGCATATTGATAAAAAGATTGCCAAAATGGTTCAGAAGTTAGCTCAGTGTGTGAAACACCCGTTGCAGAGATATGTGTCCATAAGTAAAATTAGAATATCACATTCCAGCAAGGTGGGCTGAGCCTTTCCTATGTCTGAAGGTTTATAACCTAACTGCATATGTACTTGGTTTTGCAGAACAACATCTGCTGTTATCAGCAAAGTACCTGCACCAAATAGGGGTTGCTATAAAAACTAACATATCATCCATATGGTGAAGATCTAGAAACTGGTTTGTTCTGATGGGGTGTTGTAAAACCTAGGCAATCGCCTCCCATGATGACATAAACTGTTAGTCCAAGAGGCGAGTAAGTATCGAAATTTAAGACTATCAAACAAAAGCGCTCATGCTTGTATCCTGGATTTGCCAGCAGACGACACAGTGATCCTGTTCAAATCATCTAATATATCTTACATTACACTATGCTGTCTTCTGTGGGGTTTGCCTTCTTGCATGCTGCTGGTATCGCTTAGCATATTACTTTATCTGTCTTCTCATGTAGGCCATTTGAGTGGAAGGATTGGCAGACAGAAGATAGCGGACCAGATGTTGCTGGCCTCAGGCAAGCATATTTTAAGGTCTGCTTGTTTGACACAAAAAAACGGTTTGCTTCTTGGTAAAAGTCAAAGGTGTTTATGTACGTTTATAAATGAAAATGTCACAAGCCATTGTTTTGGAAGTATTTAAAGCTTTAATATACAAAAGACAAATCCAGATTAAATTTTTTAAATCACATTGATTAGCATGCTGGCACTTATATACTTCCCTTGATGATAGAGAGAATGAAGCTAGAATAATTCCCATTTTGCATAACACCCTTTGATAATACTTTGTTTAAAAATGGTCATGTTTGGTAATGTGATTTGTGTACTTTCCAAGTCTGTTTTCATAAAAATAGATTGTTTTAGTTCATGGTAAGAACTGGAAAAGAAAGTGTTCAAATGTAGAAATTGCAGAGTCGGTACAAATCCCAGCTTAACCCCTTCGCCCCTTAACAAATGTGTGATCCTGGTTATCTCATTTAATCTTGTATTGCCTAACCTCTCAATATTGCCTGTCCCTAAACCTTTCAAAATTGTCAGCCCTTCAGAGTGATTTCCTTCTCATGATATGATCTTCATAAAAGCCTTATTCATGGTTTCACTGGCTATAGTGTTGCTTCCACTTTAATAGTGAGCATATTTATATCTCACATCACAGGCATTTGTTACTTTGATATCTAATGACAACACTATTTGAAAACCATACCCCACTTTTAATCTCTGTCTGGATAAAGACACCTTCCTGGTGGCTTCTTATCTGTATCCACTATCCATGCTAGGACATATGTAGCTTTCTCCTTCCTTCCAATTGGTCTCCGCTATCCATGCTTGAGCACTTTTGCATTCTGTGAGGCAACTAATGTAAGTTTTCTGTCTATTATGGGTTACATGTACCTTTTACATACAGTCCTGCATTAATACTACAGGCTGCATACCTTCCTGGATGCTAGTGATAAAAAGTATCCTATATGTACTAGAACAGTAACCTCTTCGTATACTGCTAATGTTGGTCTTCAAATGCTACTTGTTTATCATTCTTATTAGAGCAAGAATGAAGAGGGCAAGGGACTTAAAAGGAGTAAACGTGCTTACTATGCTGCGAGACAGTACATGAACCCATAGGTTGTGAGAGCGATAGGTGGGGTGCGGGGAGGGCGCAACCAATATTCTTGATCCCTTAATTCCTTTGGTTTGGTGGAGGGGGGCCCCAAAGATGTCTTTGCCCAGGGCCCCAAAAATGCTTAAAATGGCCCTGACTGGGGAAGCATTTGCACAGGGCCTCCAGCTAACTTGGTGATGTGTTTGGGTGCCTTAGCAACATCCTCCACCTTAACAAATGATTCATCCACCACAGTTATCATGGCTCCAGTGTCTCAGATGGCAGGGGTCTCCTGTCCATTCACAAGAACACTATCTTTGTAATACTCTTTAGTAGTATCTGGGATGGAATTAAAGACGTCTAAATTAGTTCCCACAAGCCCAGGGACACTGAAGAAGCACTAGCTGTGACTCTCATTGGATCATCAGCCAGTAGGTGAAAGTTTCCACTTGCCATGGGTATGTCTTCCTCTGGGGAGAAGGCTAAGGAGACAGTGTGGACCCCTGAATGTTTACCCTTACATCTGGGATCTCCTTTCACATGGTCAGTTGACCCACAAACATAACATTTCCCAAATGTCTTGATGAATGGGGGTTTGTTCTGACCTCCATCTGGTTTGTGTCCAGATGGCGCACTAGCCTGAATTGGTTTCCCTTGTGGTTTACCCTTATGTTGCTGTTTGTGGCCCTCTTTTGGATTGGAGGTATTATAATTCTCCTTGTTATCTTTCTTTGGCTGCTTTCCCTCATCCTTCTTCTGAGTTGCCCCAGAGTCCTTGAGAGTAGTCCTGTTGGCAATCCACAAGTTAGCAGCCTTAGCTTACTTCTTTGGATCTATCTCCGTAGAATCAGCCAAGTGCTGCCTGAGCTCAGGAGACTAGGCATCATAAACTTGACTCCAACATAACAAGATTTCTCATACCTTCATAAGTGGTTACTCTGTAACCCTTAACCCAACCATCTAAGTTTTTCAAACATACACATACCCAGGTAGCCGAAGGGGTACCATCATGCTTTTTGAGGGTCCTAAACCTCTTAGGCTACTGGCAAGGGGTCTTCCCAAATCTAGCAATTAAAGCTAGCTTCACACAATCATAATCCATCCTATCCACCTCCCCCAATTCCATTACAACATCAGATGCAAAAGTGGGTAGCCTAGAGAAGAGCCAGGGAAGCAACTGATTCCCTATAAGACCTTGAATCCCATGGTTATATTAAAACATTGCCAACCAATCCAAAATATCAAGCATAACCTCATACATACCCACAATTTCTTTACGCATACAGGGTCTCTTAGGACTGGAAGACCTAGAAGACTCTGGGAGAGAAGCATTTTCAAGAGAAACCCAAGTCATATCTAGTTCATGATTCAACTCCATTTCTCTGAGCTTAAGTTATTGGGGCTTTTGTTCAGTTTGAGCATTTAAATGTTTGAATTCCATTTCAAGCCTCAACTTTTCTAGAGCAATGAATTCAGGACTGAAGTGGAGGAACTAATGGGGTGCCAGTGGACAAAGCTTGAGGTTGTTGAGCAGGTAAGGGAGCAGTGAGGCCTACATTAGGAGACACATCTACTTCCTCTAACTCATCAATAATAGGCACATTATCATCCTCATTATTTTCCACATTTGCTGGGGGTCAGGCTTTTCAGACCCACCCTCCAGACTTTGGTTCTCTAACAACCTTTCAATCAATTCAGAATGTTTGCCTTTAATAGAGAGATTCCTTTCTCTACACAGATGTTTTAAATTACTATACTTGATCCTCACTGCTGTACAGCAGTGTTAGGCAGAATTATATGCAGTACCCTTTGGGAACACCACACACAATTAAGACTACAAGTGACAGTACAAATTCATCTTTGGTACAAGCCTGTACTACACAGTAAAGTGGTAGCGATGGCTGAGCAGCCAGACTTATCTCAAGAGCAAGTGAGCAGTATCAATAGTTACACAAAGGACAGCAATTACTATGATTCAAACAAACACTGACTCAAGGTTTCTGAGTAAAAGAATAAACATTTATTTACACATCAGTTGTACAACATTTCACTAAAGTAAAGCAGTTGAAAAATAACAGTCTTAATACACCACACCACTCCCAATAGATTCTGGACAAGTTAAACTCAAAATGAAGTATGAGAAAAATGGCACGCCAGTAATTTAATAAGGGAGGGAAATACAAAGTTAGGTAAGAATTGAGCAGCACCAACAGGTAAGTAAGCAGGGCAATCTCTAAAGAGGAACTACAGTGGTGGAATCAAAACAAAAAGGCGTAGGGCCAAAGTCAATAGGACAAAAGTCTTTTGCTCAAGATCACACAGTTCAGGGTAGTTTGGGGTTAAGTCTTTGCCAAGAGTTCCGACCGAAGTTGGTTTAAAGAGTAGAGAAGGACAAGCCTTCGGATTGGTGAAAGGTTTCACACACCTTCACCGCGGCTGGACGAAACGAACAACCAGATTTGCACAGTACCTTTAAATGGAGAAGAAGCTATAGCTGAGGCAGATGTTCCTGGCAGTTCCTGCAGGCTCACGGTTCCTGAAGCGACTGTTGGACTGACATGAAGTAGGAAGACTGGAGGGTCCTGCACTGCCCAGGGAAGAAACCAGCAGCAGGGCAAAACAACAAATAAAAGGTGCACTCCTTAAAACCCAAGCAGGGTCTGACCTTCCTGGCTATCCGGTTCACTGTAGCTCTGTACAGCAAATTCGACCAGAGAAGGGAGTCCTGGCTTGCAGTTGGGGCAAACTGGTTAGTCCCACCAGCTCAGGGGAACAAGATTCCTGGTAGATCTTCTCTGTCGTTGGAGCTGGAAGATTCGGACCTGCAGCAGGGCTTCACTGGGCAGTTCAGTCATTGTAGGGGTCCTCTTCTGTCAGCTCCTTGTTTGTTCTTTCATTCCAGTGGCGACTCTGCCTTTCCAATCCCAGAGACTAGATTTTTATGCAGTTTTCCCCCATTCACACAGCCTGGCTGTCAATCACACAGCAGGGTCGCTGTCCCGCCGGGACAGTCACCTAGCCAATCAAACAGGAGTGCAACTTGGGTTACTATGGGAACCCATTGCATAGGTCCTGAAACCCCTCCCTCACATCCTGCCTACCCAGACTCTCAGGCGCCTAAGGAGGGCTTCTTTGGAGAAGCCCATGAAAAGAAGGTGAACAAAGGAACCAAACCTGGTTTGGCGCATGGAGTAAAACACGAGAAAGACATTTTCAAAAAGAAATGGCGAATAAACCCAGCCTGAACCATATAAAGATGTATATGGTCCAGCGGGTTTAAGTTTGAGGCTACCATTATAGCCTAAAAGAATATCCTGTTTATTTAAGATAACACAGTAGGAAAAATAGGGTAGTTACCACTGCCACCAGCCAATTCTTGATGAAAAAGGAGCAAAATAATGCTCCAAGAGAAACAGACAAAAAGGGATACGTATTAACCCTTTCCAGTACTCTATGTAAGATAGAGTGTACTGGGTCTGTGATTTTAAAAAGACTAATAAAGTTAATGGCAATTTTACATGTTCTAGGAGACAGTAGTCAGTCCCGAAAATGGAATCTGAGTTGGGAAGTCTAAAAGACAACCCTGTGTCACTGCACTGAAGGTGTTGTGTAACACACAATAAAAAGATGATGCCTATGGAGTAGGTGAGTCTCCACAGTCTATGAACACAAGAAAATGTTAAACACACACAGCAAAACACATGTAAGTGTGGGAGAAAAGGCTCACACTCTTACCAGGTGAAAACAATAAATCCTAGAAATCCAGCAAAGTTGTTGAGGGACTCAGTAGGAAAGGGAATTTAGCCATTCCTGAGAATTCTCCCTAACACAAGTCTGATGGCCCTCAGTTCTTCTCTGATCACATTACATCCTTTTATTGTCGTGTTAATCATTTTTATAAGCTCCCACCTAATGATCTGTACCACTTGGCGTTTACTACAATCTGAATTCCTGGCATGAATATATCTGTAAATATCAATGCCATTCTACTGAACAATGTATGCTCATCTGGAATGTCATTTTAGGCTTTTGTTGCCTTTGCTGGGAAGTAATTCCCCTCTTTTGTCGAATAAGCGTGTATCCTTTTTCGTGAAGTTGTCAATATGGAGATCACTTTGGTGAATCACCAATGCAGGAACATGTATGATCACCAGAGAACACGTTCCTCCCCAATTTTTAGGCAGTTGCATATAGGCCTGGAATCCACAACCCCATAATGGTCCATCAGCACGGTAGTTCCTCCATTCATTCCTGGCACATCAATTTTTTGCTTGCATCCTTTATTTTCTCCAACTGTGATTGCCCCTCTGTTTCTGAAACACAGTGTTGCTTTCTTCGCTGGTATTATGGACACAGGTCCTGCTTCATTTTTGACCCATGTCAGTAATTTTGAATACTTAACCCACGACTTTAGGCATTAATCATTTACTACGTAGACTAATTTTACTGGTGTTGTCATCAATGTGTGCACTACACTAACATTCCATCTTCCCCTCCTGTACTGGTGGAAAGTCCTCCATACACCAGCAGCTGGTGTCTCTCCCAGCATCCTTTCAATCCTGGTGTTTTCCATGTGCCTACACAATTCAGTCCTCTTTGTTCAACAATCCTTATCTGTTCTACAGTCATGAATGTTCTTTCTAGAGAGGGGCGCCAGCTACCTTTTTTTTGTATTTACTTTAAGGAACTTTGGGTTGGTCACACTAAGTTACCTGGGGGAACCCAAACATGGATCCTTTGCTCACTGCGCTCAGAAAGGCACAGCTCCACCTCACTGATGTGGCCCAACAAGTCTAAAACACGTGTTTGGAGGTGCCGTTAATACTCTTGTTTAAAGGAGGTTTGACTGGCATTTTGGTGCTGGACTGCCCTTGTGGGCAGGACAAAGACTGATATGCAAATGGATATTCCTCCTTTGTACAGTGGGCTAAAAGCGAATACATGTGGAAAAAAACACAGAACAGGTTATCATGCCATGTTCTTTCTAGATAGGGGCACCTGCTACCTGTTTTGTATTTTTGTAAGGAACTTTGGGTTGATCACCTTAAGTTACATGGGGGAACCCAGACGTGGACCCCTTGCTCACTGTGCTTAGAGAGGCACAGCTCCACCTCACTGATGAGGCCCAACAAGGCTGAAACACATGTCTGAGGATGCTGTTGGTTTGCTTGGCATTTTGGTGCTAGACTGCCCTTGTGGGTGCGACAAAGACTGATATACAAATGGATATTCCTCCTTTGTGAAAAGTGAGCTAAAAGCGATGGCTGCGGACTCTCAAAGTGGGTAAAAACCACTTAACAGGTTATCATGCCATGTTCTTTCTAGAGAGGGGAGCCAGTCACCTTTTTGTATTTAGACAATGCAATTTACAATAAACTGTGCAACATGTTCTAATAAATTTGGTATAAACCAGTCTTCTGTGATAATTGCAGCAAGACTCTCTCTGGTGGTGTGCGCAGGGTAGTGAAGCTGCTCCAGCGTCACCTTCAATAATATTGGAGATTAACTGTTTTTCCAGTACTTTCCTGTCTCCATATAGCCAAAGTGGGGGATAAAGAACACTCCCGTCTCTTGCATAAATCCTGTTGCAGAGCTCGACCTTGCAGCTCAATTAACTATATAAAAGATAACATATTAAATCCTTCCTGCATTATTATGCATTTTTCTGACCTTGGCGTTCATCCTCTAATTCAAAATCTGAAATATTTGTAAAATATGCTGCTCTTCTGGCCACTAAGTCTGCGGCTTAATTGCTGCGAGAAAACATGTCTGCCCCATTAGTGTGGGCTGCACATTTCACCACTGCGATAGCCAGTGGGAGTTTAAGTACTTTAATGAGATTGCCCAAGAGAGACACATGTTTCACTGGAGTGTCTTCTGCACAGAGGAAATACCCCCTTTCCCAACATGACAACCATGCGTGTATGGTTGTTGTCAAATAGGCAGACTCAGAATACACTGTCACTTCCTCATCTTCAAATCTCTGAAGCGCAATGATGAGTGCCACTAATTCTGCAGCCTGTGCTGAACAATGTGAAGGCAATCTCGCACTCGTCACTACTTTGAATTCACCATTCTTTTTTAACTTTACTACTGCCATTCCTGTATGCCTTTCACCAGTCGTTTGGTCCATTTTCAAAGAACCATCAATAAAGAAACCCCCTCCTCCCCCTCTGAAAGCATTTTCTCTAACATGTGGAATATCATCATAGAATTCAGTATAGGTTGTACAGTCATGCACATAGTCCTCCTCTTTTACTGGTTCTGCTATAAATGATGCTGGATTCGCTATTCTACATCTAAACATTTTGGGGTCGGTTCATGGAGCAAACGCGCGGCGAAAATCCCAGCGCAAGCAGCCGCATGGTGGCGCAAGCGTGAGAAACCCAGCGCACACGCACGCATGCGATTCAAGGAAGACGCTGCGCGTGTTTCCCGCTGTCCGTGTGCCAAATCCTGCCATGGTGCACGCGGGCACACACGGCGTGCGCTACGCGCACAGTAAAAGCGCACATAGCGTGGCGCACACAACCAAAGTGTGCGGAACAGTAGGCGTAACACGCGGAATGGGGAATAAGGCGTGAAAAAGAAGGCGTAACTGGGGAAGTACTGCAGGGAACTACCGGAACGCCCACACGCACGCGAACAACCCGTATTCATGGATTCGAATACGGGAAACCCGTGCACGGCAAAAGACGCACAAAGGCATCAACGCGTCCACCACACGAAGGAAGGCGGAAGCGTCCCCACGGACAGTATAAAAGTGCGCGCAAACAACAAACACGTATATACAGCTACGATGAATGCCCCATTTGTCGCAGCACTGATCGTGGGACACCGCAGGAGGAGGAGAATAGCCAGGGCACGCATTTTCGCACCACGGACAAGCCTTTTTGGGATGCCTGACGACCAGGTCTACGGCAGGTATAGGTTTCCACCCCATATCATCCTAGACCTGGTCAGGGAGTGGGAAGATGACCTTACATCCCCCACCCTTTGCTCCCAAGCATTGAGCCCCTTGGAGAAGGTGCTCAATGTCCTGCATTTTTTGGCCACTGGGTCATTTCAGCGGACTACTGCCATAGTGGGGGGGGGTCTCACAGGCCACGCAGTCACGCTGCCTACACCAGGTACTGGCAATCATGACAGCGTGCCCCTCAGTCCGCAGGCACATATACATGCTCAGAACTCCCGCAGAAAGGGAGGCCGTTGTCCTGGATTAGCACATCTACCGAAACCGCAAGCACTGGCATTCCATCAATGTACAGGTGTATGCAATGCAAAGGGAATCATCATCTCTGTCTATGCAAACTACCCTGGCTACACCCATGACAGTTTCATATACAGAATGTCCGCCCTGAGCCGGGCCCTGGAAGCTGGGCAGCATGGCGACACATGGCTCCTAGGTGAGTTCAAATGTCTCACACACACACACAAATACACAAACCCCAATAATCACAACCATTTACACCTCCCCAGGGGACAGTGCCTACCCTCTGAGCAACCACATGATGACGCCAATCCGGAACCCCACCACACCACCCCAGGTAAGATACAACGCCGACCATATTGCAACCAGGGCCATAGTGGAGCGCACATTCGGAGTGCTCAAGTCACGTTTCCGCTCCCTTGACCGCTCTGGCGGGCAGCTACTCTATGCACCCCCAGTAGTGTGCAGGATCATTGTGGCAGCATGTGTCCTGCACAATGTTGCAACACGGCAGGGCATACAGGTGGACATGGTGGTGCCCCCACATCCCCAACCACAGGCACAGGCGCTGCCCATGGGAGGGGACAGGGCATGTGGGGAGGAAGCCCGGACCCAGCTTGTGGCCACATTTTTCACCTAAACTCCCACCCCTGCGGAGTGCACACAGGCCTGGCACATACCAGGTGACAATCGATGATGACAAAGAGACAGTCAACTGTCACAACCCTACCACCCTGAGATAGTTGCCATGGAAGTGCCACATTGTCTGCATCCCTAGCTACTTAAACACAAGCTATCCTGTGTGACCAAAAGGCACACATATGACAAGACATGATATGGCATTTGTAACGTGCCTATACACAAGTATTTCAAGGTGCGATGAGGCAGGAAGGGGGGAACAAGGGAAGACAGACAACGATACTACTAGGCCAGGTGTCATTTAGATTGTGCAAGTGCAGGGGTAGGGGGAAGGGAAAAGTGCAAGAGGAAGGGGAGGTGGGGAGTGCAGTACAGGGTAAGTAGACTAAAAAAAAAAAGTATAGGCCAGCTGGTGGCAACTGCAAAGGTAAGTGCAGACAAGTGCTGGGAAGGGGGGGCTGTAGGGATAGAGAGACAGTCCCGCAGTGCAGGGGTTGCCAGGGAGGCAGTGCAAGTGGAGAGTGGCTGGGCAGGGACTGTAGTCGGTGAGAGTGGCCCAGTTGCAGATCCAGTGCAGTTCCAGTGAAGAATTTTGCAAGGGAGAGGCAGAGAGAAAGCAGAAGCAAAGAGGAAGGTCTTGAGGTGCTTCCGGAACCGGAGATGGTTCTCCTCAAGTTCCAGTGAGGCAGGAAGGCTGTTCCAGAGGGAGGCCCCTGCCGTGGAGAGAGATCTACCCCCAGCTAGTTGCTTTGAGAAGCGGATGACCCTGACATGCAAGGTGTGAATCACACACACCTGCAAAACAGGCCATGGCCATCACAGTTATGTCACTCAAACCCTCCCAAACCACAACATGACAAAAATGTACAGTGGCATCAGACAATGATGCCTGACATGGAATCAGATGAAATGACTGACCAACAACCTCCCACCCAAAATAAGTCATTTCCAAATGCATTACAAGAGTTGTAGACGTAACATAACAATAAATGCCTGTCTACATGCACATTGTGCATTTTAAAATCAACACTGCAGCTTCTGTGTGCTGTGTCCAACTCCTGCAACACACTGCTCAGCGCACAGCACAGTGAACAGCCATTGTGTGTGATGCACACCCTGAGCATCACATCTAAGCAACAGACCACATCAAAAAGCAAATTAGGCATATACAGGATCCATAATTGGTCACAGAACATGTGCTGCAGGGACGTAGTGGGCAGCAGAAGGCAAATAGTGTACACGTGGATATGCAAGGGTGGTTGTACATGTAGTGCATCATAGTGCAAGTGTGTGGGTCAGTAAGGACATGCACTCAACATATGCATGTGCAATCAAGTGACCATCAGTGTCCTTTACACATCACATGTGAACATTCACCATGTGTACACCCCAGCATGTCAAACCACAACTATCCCCTCACACCTGAAAGGTAAAAACAACACATGAACAGGCATTGATCAGCAGAACACAACATGTACATAGGATACCACCATTACAATGTCAGGGTTCCCATCACACTGCAGGGCAAGGCAACTATCAACAACAAACCCCCCCCTCCCTTACAAATGACCATGACCCACTGAACAACTGCACCTGGGTCATGGAGCCTTCAACCCTCAATTTCACCTGGCCACAGGATCACCCTTCCCTTTCATCACCATCTCCCACCTTGTGTGTAAAAAGGTGCCTGCACCCTCAGAGTCCACCCTCATTTGCAAAATCACAAAATCCAAGCCAGAAAAACGAACCAGAACACCCTCCAGTAGATGACTTGATGTAGCAGTACCTCACAAAGGCCAAGTACTACCACAATGATGTAACAACCACAGTAGCACAGTAAAACAATGTCACAACAGGATGTGAACCATGTGTGGTACATAACATAGAATGATGCACCATGAACGGATGTGTACTGTCACAGGTCCCGTGTACAGGTGCGGGAGTGTCACGAAACAACCACCCCCACCGTGTCCCGGGTGCCTGCAAGGTCAAACTCACACAGGCCTCTCAGACCCTGGTGGGGAAGGAGGGTCAGGGATATGCAGTCGGGACAGGTGTTGGCACACTGGATAACTGGAATGAGTGGCAAGAGAGGGGAGGAGGAATGACACATGAAAGTAGGGAATGCACGAAAATGTACTACCTGCATGAACACATACACAATCCGAACAAACTTGGACATCATTGTCATGGCCTTCTGTAGTCCAGGCTTAGGAGTGTCACGAACCAACCACCCCCTCTAGGGTTTTGGCGCCTGCAAGTTTGGGGCTTACACAGGCATCCGCAACCCCAGTGGGAAAAGAGGGTTAGTGAACGTTGCTTGGATAGGTACGGGAAGCAGGAACACCGGGTAGAGGGTACAGGGCTTAAAATTGGATAGGACTCTGGGTGATTAGGGGAAAAAAAAAATACCAAATTGAATTACACATTCATCCATGCATTAGTGCACCCCCCAGCAAGCCTATGCAGAGCAGTTTGAAAGAAAAACAAGACAACTGAAAGAGAGCCACAGTCAATAATCTGTACGTGCCCATTACACAAAAACACACCACCAAACATGCCCCATAGCAACAAACTACTCTACAAACAGACAATCTGGTGTAGATGCTGCGTACCCATATATAACATTACCCCTGTGATGGGTCATACACAGTCAATGCAGTAAGTCAGCCGCCGGTGGGTGCGTGGCAAATGGAACACCAATGTGTCACAATTCACACAACATGCAATGTTCCCTGGGTAAGCAGACAGACCCATATAGCAAGGCATGACTTCAGAACAAGTCGTGTTCCACCATGACCGAAACAAAGTTGGCAGTGCATGTATCAAAATGTACATGGAAATGAAATGCACTGCACCCGAGTATGTCCCTTGCTGTATGTCCCTGTGAGCTGCCCCTTTCCATGTCTCGGAAGGATACATGGTTGATACAAGTGCCTCAATGGACCTTGGCGTACCGGAGGGTCTGTGCCACTGCCCCTGCAGGTGTCCCAGGCAACCTTACAATCAACAGCCATGAGTCCACCAACACATCTGAGCTGCATTGTGTGCTTCAACACCAATATTCGTCCAAGCTCACCCTCAGTGCTGTGACTAAGCCTGCATGTGCAACTCGCCTGGTGCAAGCTTTGCTGTGTTGTGGCCCCCCTGTGCTGCTCACCTTGCCTGGAGTTCCTTGGAACATGTCAGCAGTTCTAGGATGTAGGTCTGCAATCCCTGTGCCTCTGCTTGTGCACACATGTGCATGTGGGCACCAACCAACGTGTCCAGAATTCAGACGTCCAATGGGCCATGTCTGCTGGCAAAGGTGCTCTGGAGGCTCATCCCCCTGCAGAAAGGGCATGAAACACATGATTAATGCTTTAAAGTCATCTGTGTGTGTCTCTTCAGGCATCTCATTACTGGACCATGTCAGAGACTTACATCAGAAATCACACCATCAGTCCGTCTTTCACATCAAAAGTGTGGAACACACTATTTACGGCATGAATTGCAACAAGCACGTGTACAGTAAACATAAGAAACATACTACACAATGCATAGCAATGAATGTACACATTAATCATGAAACACCCCATCTAGCAAAAGCTGAACAGTGGACAATAACACCGCAATCATCCCCACTAGGGGTGTCAACACAAGTCACACAGCACCAGACATGCCACAGATATGACAGTCCAAAGCCCTTGTGTAATAGGTTGTCACACCGAACCATCCTTGCGAGCCCATGGATAAGGGAGGCAGGGGTGGCATATGTGAATCAAGGACCCCAAGCAGCAAACACATACACAAGACAAGCCTGCAAGGCCCAGCTGGAACAGACAGTGAATGCCTTCAAAAGCCACAAAGCACCGCACCGTCACATGAAAGCACAATAGACAAGCAATTTTAAACTATAGTAACTAATTATACTAACTATGAAAAACCTACATTACCTAATTAAACTAACTATCAAACAGAAATTTAACTAACTAAACTAAAAGAAAAATCAAAAATGGCCACATACGACCCGGGGAGGAGGGGAGGCACCCAGGAGGGGGGAGGTGCAGGGTGCTGCTCAACACCCACATGCGATGATGCTGAGCCAAAAAAAAACCCTCCATGGGCTCAACGCCTGCACAGCCCGTCCTATGTGGGAGATAGATGGTCGTCCGAATCTGGCTCATCCTGCAAAGGAGGACGTGGCACAGTAGCCTGGCCACGCCTAGCCGTAGCTTGCCCCTCGTCGGCAGCAAGTCTGTCGGACGGGTGAGCCTGGTTCTGTGTGGCGATGTGACGTAGGTCTGCATGCAGAACCTCACGTGATACACGTGCTTCCTCTTGCAAGGTAGCACGTGTAACACGGAGTTCTTCCTGCAAGGCCTGGCTGGACAACCGCTGCACCTCCCGGCAAGCCTGTAGCTCAACCGAGATGGTACGCTCAAGCTGTGCAAACCTCTCCTCTGCCCGCTGCCTCTGGGACATCATAAGGACACCCAGAGTGGATTTGAGGGAAGCATACTCCTCCCTCAGGGCATCCATGTGCTCCTCTGCGTGAACAGCAATTGCTTGACGCAGAGACAACATTTCAGCCTGGCGTGCCCTGTCTGAGGCCGCCATGCCCAGCCTGAGCGAGCGGGCCGTGGACCGTGCCGCCTGCTGCTGGAGAGGCACCTGCCTAGCAGGGGGAGCACAGATCGGGCCACATGCTCCATGCTCTCAGCGATGTTCTCCATTGCTGCCCCCTGCCGTTCTGAATTGGCAGTCAGGTCTTGCTCCCACTCAGTATACTGCGGTTGTGCGCGGCAACCGCGTTGCCGGGCTTGACCCCTGCGGGACCCAAGGACCGGGGGTCCTCGCTGTGTTGGCACCGCCCGCGGCTGCACGACTACATGCCCCCGTCGACGTGATGTCCCAGGCACATCAGTGACTGGTGTGGAGGGTGACCCTGTGTCCCGATCCACCACGGGCAGAGGAACCAAGACTGTCTGATCCCTCAGTGCAGGTGTCGCAGACAGAGGAGTGTCCACATCAGAATCACTCACCCCTGACACATGGACTTGATGCTCATCCAACTCAACATGGACGTCAGACTCGTCATCAAGGCTGGACTCATAGGCAGCCAGAGACAAGATGGACTGTAGCACTTGGGGGTTTTCGTGGCCTACCACCCCAGGACCCCTACTTGTGCCGGGTTGATGTAGTGGTAACAACCCTGTGTCTGGCATGACAACACCATCCTCCGCCTCCATTGCGTCATCACCTGAAAAATAGATAGAAAAAAGGTCACTACACATGTCAGAAGCACACAACACACACACACACCGACAACAAACGCATCAGGCAGACATGTGACACACAACATATAACCTGGCATGCATGCTGGGTCAACTTTGAATTGCTTCTGTGATCAGACCTGTTGAAAGGTGGCAGTTTCCATGGAAGTGGGTCTATGCAGTGCAGAAAATGTGTACGCCACTCACTACCTACATGTACAAGGACTCCATGGTGTGTGCCAGGAAATGTGAAGGCAGTGCAAGGTCAAATTCAGGCATCACGTGCATTGTGCATTCAATGTGTACCATATCTAGAGCCAAGCACCCCTCCACCCCAGTACAAAAGCAGGGATGCCTAGCATGGTATCAAAAGGCTGACCATACACCTGTGTATTGACAGGCAGTGTTGACTGGCATCAACAGCTTAATGTGATTCAAGTGACAACACTGCAAATGATGATGGGACAGTAAGCAGGACACATGATGAAAACTCTGGAGGCCGCCCACGTGTGAAGAAGACACAACAACAGTTGGACAGAGTCATTGGCCATTGAACAGGCTGAGGCCTGTGAGCCACACAGATTGTCAGACCCTAAACATGTGTGCAACGCAGTACTGAGCCACAGTTGACATGGGAAGGCTGATGAGATGCCATGCAACGTATGTCACCCAGGACTTGTATTACAGTGATCATCCAGTCAAGGACACATTGGGGCATGGGTGCAATGCACAGTACAAGTGAGATACCCTGCATCAAGTACTAAGGCTGTACCACACGGCATATGTCTGGCAGATTCTACGCTGGAAGTTAGCATATACACAGGACGCATGAACAGGAAAGTACACATTGGCAAGATTGAAGCAGACCAGTGCAAAGGTGGAACTGGGGTGCAGAGTGGCAGAGGAGGGTCAAGGGAGCATGCCTACATGGAGTCCCCGCATGCAGGCAGAGGAGACATGCATTACGGAAGCATTGCATTACTTACACATCAGAACCATGTACACGTCACATGTCGTGGCAATCATGCACAACACATCCCACAAGTGAAACACACACGTCCTCAACAAACACGCATCAACACTCACTGGACTGGGCATCAAAGTCCAGCATCTCTCCCACTCCTTCGACCAATTCAGGTGGTATGAACTCCGCAACGAGTGCCTCATGCGGAGTGAGCTCTTCCTCCTCTGGTGCAGGCCCACCGCCAGTCACCAGAGTCAAGTTGTAATTAGAGGCACGCTTAGCCTTAGTGCTGCGTTTGATGTCATTCCAACGCTTTTTGCACTCTTGCGCCGTGCGCACCTCATGGCCAAATGAACTGACATGTTCCGCAACATGCTTCCAGTGGATGTCACGTTGGGCAGCCGTAGTCTGACTATTGGCACCCACTAGCATGTCACGGTTGTGGCCCCGCACGTAGCCCATGAGGAACTCCAGTTCCTGCTTGCAGAAAGGCTTCTTCCTCAATGTGCAGGAGGTTGTGGCTGTGTGTGGGGTCCCAGCCTGTGCTGCAGGTGCAACCTTCCTTCTCTTGGACTGTGGCGCAGACCCTGGCTGGCTAATGCCGCCCTGACCAGTATGGCCAGTGGATTCGGTGGATTGAGCCAAGGGAGTGGCAGGTGGAGGGAAGACCAAAGGCCTGACTTGTGTCAGTGACAGCTGGGTGCCCTCTAATGGACCCTGCGCAGCAACATCAGCTGTGGCAGGGTCATTGACCGCAACGCTCCTGGTTGGCAGACTCACAACCGGGTGTTGTTGGGTGCATCTGCCCCTGCACTTGCCAACACTCGGCTGTTCGGGGCAGCAGATGACATAACTGCCCCAGGGACACGTGTCTTGGTCTGAGCAGCCCGACCTGCCCCTATGGTTTCCCTCCTGGCCTGTTGGAAATCTACCAAGGGCTGGCAGACCCTGAGTCTGGGTGGCGGTGTCCACAGCTGAACCTGCAGCTACCACTACCCTTGAGCCCGTGGCAGTCGATGGAACAGACTGCCGGGTAACACGGGCACCAGTGCCAGATGCAGAAGCTGCATCCCCCGGGAACCACAGGGGGTGGTGGCATGACTGCACCGACACATGGCACAACATTGTGCTCAAGTGGCGCACCCCTGCCTCTTCCCCCTCTGTGGCCGCCCTGGACACCCTGGAGTCCCCCTACTCCCTGGTCACCACGGCCACGTCCCCGACCACACCCGCCATGAGGAGTACGCCCAGCTGTGGCGCCCCTCACCATTGGTGTCCTCCCAACCATGCCACAGATGTAGTAGTGCCGGCACAGATGGAGTAGTACCAATGGGAGGTGTACACCAAAATTGACCTGGGCAATTGGGGTGAAGGGGGTGGGAAGCAAGATGTTAACACCCCCCTGCACCTGCAAGGCTGTATGTGACCCCGGTGATGTAGTGACCGGTCACGCAATGATCAGGCACCCCAAAACTGCAGTAAAACCGTGCACGCACCCCTGCAGCCTACGTGCGGGGATTCAACCTCCCGCGGTGGCACCCAGTAACACGAATAACGCATGCACGTGGGACACGCAGGCTACTATGACATTGAAAATGGGTGCGATACACAGGGGCACCCGCAGTGGGAAAAATAGCGTGTGCGACTCACCGTCTGACTAGAGCGATGCAGAAAAACACGCGTAGCCAATACCCCCGCCAAAAGAAGAGATACGTCCTTGATAACTGTGAAGTTGTGATGGCGCGCGAAACAACAGGAAGCAGCAACACACGTCGGTCTCCATGAAAAGCACGTACAGTGAACTGCTGGCCCCGCTCACCTTTAAACCGTGCTGAGGGAAACGCCCGCGCGCGTCACCTCACTTACGCGCATGGGCCCTTTCCTCGGATTACACACGGACGTGCAGTTTTTCACGCTCGCTGAAACGCCCTTGCACACCTGCGCGCGTCATGTCACAGAGGCGCTTGCGCTTGAAGGGCCTTCTATCCAATGAAATTGCGTATGCGTGCAGACGCGCTTACGCGCTAAGGGTCTTTCCTCGAATTACACGCTGACGTGCAGAATTTTCATGTGCCAAATCACTCCGTATCAAGCTGGCCACGCGTAAGCACACGGAAGACCATGCTCCTGCCCAGAAGGCCGAATTACTGCTCCCCAGAGCCCCGAGCACGCTCCCACCTGCCATCTGCTGCTGCCTGACTGCCTGCTGCCCACGTGCCCTGCCATTTGCTGCCTGCACATCAGCCAGGGGTGCTGTTGCTGTGACCACCCCTGCTGGAACCGACGACTCCCGACTGGGATTCCATCGCTCCACAGCCCAGCCCCAGGACCCAGTTGCCCACCCACTCCTGCCTCTGGGGTTGTCATGTCGGGCACTGCAACATCTGGCACCACTGACAAACCCCGGCCAGAGAGGCAGAGGGGCACCAGCTTCAGTGCCAGGGAAGTTGGTGTCCTGGTGGAGCAAGTCCTGGGGCAGTATGATGCCCTCTTCGGAAGTTCCCACGCCGACAAGGAAGGACGGACTCGGATCTGGACGGACATCGTGACTGCCATCAATGCGGAGGGGGTGGCAGTCCGCGACTTCCAACATGTCAAGAAGCCCTGGGAGGACTTCAGGTCCAGGACCCTCAACAAGGCCTGGCGCCTCTTGAAGGCAGCGGATGCTAAGGGGCGCCGGGGCCACTTGTCGGAAGATCAGATGAGGGTCCTGGAACGCATATCCCCAGCGCTCCACGTCCAGGTCCTTGAGAGGCAGACCCGTCTGGAGTCGAGCGGTAAGTGTACATGCATCCTGATTGTAAGCTGTGCGTGTGGTGATGTTTCAGTAGTGTGCAGGTTGCACATCTGTTTGTATGGGGCCGAGTATGGGTGGGGGTGTACAGGGCTGTGAGGCTAACACATGCGAGGGCTGTCATGTGTGAGACATGGATTGTGCTTGTGTGTGTAGGCTTGCATGCCAAATGCAGTTGTGTGGGCACACATGTTTGGATGAATGTGTATGTAAGTAGGTATGTTCGTGATGTCACGCATGTATGTTGTTTTCAGCTGCATGTATCAGCACTGTGTACATGTGCATGTGTGTGTATTTGACAAGGGTGCAACAGTGATGCAACATGGATGCATGTGACAGCGGGATGTGGAAGCCTGATTGGCAGATGTGACATGGATGCCCATCTGAACACTGCGACAGTTGGCAGAGGTGTACACATGCATGCAAGTGTGGTGGTGTGTGTATATGTGTAGTGCACTCCCTGTGTTGCATGTGATGTCTGGCTCACCTTTGCCTGCTCATGCTGTTGTATGTGTATGGATGGTGCTGGCAGTTGCGATATGGCTGTGGTATGGCTCATGTGTGCAAGTTGAAATGACATGTGTGTTGGGGATTGTGATGGCATGTCTGAGGTTTGCCAATGCCACTCATGTACAACTGTCATGTGTGTATGTGTCCATTATACTGTGCCCTGATGCCTGTGTTTTACTTCTCCCTGTCTGCAGCGTCAACTGATAAAGAGGGCGGACAAGGTGCTGTGGAGCACAGCGGCGGGGATCGCACCGCCAGCTGGAGACGCAAGGCCCGGCTCCCCTCCCAGGTTGTGATTTCGTCGGGGAGTGAGGAGTCCGGTGCCGCGTCCCAGGCCGCAGCTGCCGGGGGGAGATCCAAGAGGCAGAGTTTGGAGTTGGACAGCAGAAGGGGCAGCTGGGACCCCACAGGGCCCAACGAGGGAAGATGGCATGGAGTCATCCAGGTTGGTGGGGGGTTTGGTGGAGGAGGAGGCCGTGCAAGCAACAGAGACGGGGTCTGGAGGTGGGGATTCCACTGGTGCTAGTGGTGCAGTGCAGGACCAGGGACAGGAGGCAGCACAGGCCGCCGCGGAGGTGCCTGATTGCAATCCTGTCCCTGATCCTGTCACTGCATCATCTTGCACCAGCAGGGATGCCTACGTCCAGACCCGTTTTCAGGCAGGGGATGAGCTCACGACAACTGGCCTTCCTCTGCCTGCGGACGTGGCTATCCGGGTCCGGGTTGAGCCTGTCCTGATTGGTGTTGCGTTGCGTCAACGGGCCATGCGAGGTGACCTGCAGTCTTTTCATGAGGAGACTGCACGTCATCTCGAATGGCTCGTTGACAGCATCGGCCTACTGGGACAGGTCACCCAGGCCGGATTCCTCCGTTTGATGGGGCTTGCTACGACCCCCTCCTCAACTGAACCCCCTATGCGCCAGTCGTCCTCCTTGCCATCTTCCCACCCATCAGTCACCTGGGTGCCCTGTGGAGCTGCCTCTGATGGTGCGGCCAGGCTGGTGGAGGAGGCATCCCTGCCACAGTCGGGATTCGGACGTCCAGCAGGGGTGGCCACATCAACGACTGCAACCCAGCCAGCGGAGGATGTGCAGGCAGCAGGAGGCAGTGCACGGGCAGAGGCACATGATGGCTCGGGGCCTTCGACATCGGAGGGGCAGGCATTGGCCGGAGGGCAGGAGGACCCAGGACAGGAAGTGTCTTCCGTGTGGCAGCGGTTGGGCCACGCCATAGATGCGGAGCGGCAGCGGGTGGAAGAGGCACGGCTCACCATGGTCAGGGCGGAGAACTCCATGCGGAGGGCCCTGAGGCGGGCTGAGTGCCTCAAGGCAATCCGCAGGGCGTTGGAGGTGGACACGTCGACGGCCCTGCGGACCCTCGGGCCATGGAGGAGGACCGCCTCCGGGACATTGAGCAGGAGTTCGATGATGCACTGGCCCGGGACATCCAAAAGTGAGCCGTCGGACTAGCCCGCTGCCCTTGTAAATAGTTCTGTAGTTAGTGTTAGGTTTCCTTTGGTTTTGCATTTTTTTTGGACCTTTTGGACAATGGGCCACATTTTTGTATATAGTTTTTTCTTATTAGGTAGCGTTATTAGATAGGTTTCATTTCTTCTGTTGGGATCATGGACCCTGGATTGTTTATCTGTATATAGTTGACTGTTGGATTTTCATTTTTTTTACGATTTACCCATGGAGCAATGGTTTTCAATTTTAATTTTCCATTGGATTTACTTTTGTGGACTGTGACTTTGGACACCTTTCCTTTGGATTATGATTTGTGGTTTTGCATTATTTCACGGACATGCTGGTTTTTATTTTTTTAAATTCCCATTTTTGTTTGTTTATTTTTGATTCAATTTATGTTTCTTTTAATACATATTTGTTGTTCAATTTTCAATGTGTAGTATCATCTCATTGGTTTCATGCATATCATGATATGGGTTTTGAGATTCACTGACACCCATTGGGTGTATGTGAGGGACATGTGTTCATTTCCAAACTTGCAATTGGGGTTCTATCATGTTATTGCCATTTCTAAGTGGGTGGATGCAATACTCGGGTGGGTGTTTGGCATTTGGAGGCTGACCATAAGGGCCAGGGATCTAGATTGTGATTACATGTTGGCTGGGGGACATGTGTGGGGGCCTGGTGGAGGGTGCCCCACAGTTCTGGGGGGGGGGGGGTGCAGGGGGACATGAGTTGGGGGCCTGCTGGCAGGTGCCCCACAGTGCTGGGGGGTGGGGGTGCAGGGAGACATGAGTTGGGGGCCTGGTGGAGGGTGCCCTGCACTGCTGGGGGGTGGGGGTGCAGGGGGACATGAGTTGGGGTCCTGGTGGAGGGTGCCCCACAGTGCTGGGGGGTGGGGGTCCAGGGGGACATGAGTTGGGGGCCTGGTGGAGGGTGCCTCACAGTGCTGGGGGTTGGGGGTGCAGGGGGACATGAGTTGAACATGAGTGGGGCCTGCTGGCAGGTGCCCCACAGTGCTGGGGGGTGCAGGGGGACATGAGTTGGGGGCCTGGTGGAGGGCGCCCCGCACTGCTGGGGGTGGGGGTGCAGGGGGACATGGGTTGGGGGCCTGCTGGCAGGTGCCCCACAGTGCTGGGGGTGGGGGTGCAGGGGGACATGAGTTGGACATGAGTGGGGGCCTGCTGGCAGGTGCCCCACAGTGCTGGGGGGTGGGGGTGCAGGGGGACATGAGTTGGGGGCCTGGTGGAGGGTGCCCCGCACTGCTGGGGGGTGCGGGTGCAGGGGGACATGAGTTGGGGGCCTGCTGGCAGGTGCCCCACAGTGCTGGGGGGTGGGGGTGCAGGGGGACATGAGATGGGGGCCTGGTGGAGGGTGCCCCGCGCTGCTGGGGGGTGGGGGTGCAGGGGGACATGAGTTGGGGGCCTGGTGGAGGGTGCCCCACAGTGCCAGGGGGTGGGGGTGCAGGGGGACATGAGTTGGACATGAGTGGGGGCCTGCTGGCAGGTGCCCCACAGTGCTGGGGGGTGGGGGTGCAGGGGGACATGAGTTGGGGGCCTGGTGGAGGGTGCCCCGCACTGCTGGGGGGTGGGGGTGCAGGGGGACATGAGTTGGGGGCCTGGTGGAGGGTGCCCCACAGTGCTGGGGGTGGGGGTGCAGGGGGACATGAGTTGGACATGAGTGGGGCCCTGCGGGCAGGTGCCCCACAGTGCTGGGGGTGGGGGTGCAGGGGGACATGCGATGGGGGCCTGGTGGAGAGTGCCCCGCACTGCTGGGGGGTGGGGGTGCAGGGGGACATGAGTTGGGGGCCTTCTGGCAGGTGCCCCACCGTGCTGGGGGGGGGGGTGCAGGGGGACATGAGTTGGGGGCCAGGTGGAGGGTGCCCCACAGTGCTGGGGGGGTGGGGGTGCAGGGGGGAATGAGTTGGACATGAGTGGGGGCCTGCTGCCAGGTGCCCCACAGTGCTGGGGTGGGGGTGCAGGGGGACATGATTTGGGGGCCTGGTGGAGGGTGCCCTGCACTGCTGGGGGGTGGGGGTGCAGGGGGACATGAGTTGGGGGCCTGGTGGAGGGTGCCCCACAGTGCTGGGGGGTGGGGGTGCAGGGGGACATGAGTTGGACATGAGTGGGGGCCTGCTGGCAGGTGCCCCACAGTGCTGGGGGGTGGGGGTTCAGGGGGACATGAGTTGGGGGCCTGGTGGAGGGTGCCTTGCACTGCTGGGGGGTGGGGGTGCAGGGGGACATGTGTGGGGGCCTGGTGGAGGGTGCCCCACAGTGCTGGGGGGTGGGGGTGCAGGGGGACATGAGTTGGGGGCCTGGTGGAGGGTGCCCTGCACTGCTGTTGGGGGTGGGGGTGCAGGGGGACATGTGTGGGGGCCTGTTGGAGGGTGCCCCACAGTGCTGGGGGGTGGGGGTGCTGGGGGACATGAGTGGGGATGCAGGGTAGTCCCCCGTGGTGTGGGCTGCCTGCAGGGGCCGTGGAGGTTGTGGATCGAACACCTGGGAGAACCCACACGGCCAATTCACATGTAGTACTCCACGGAACCCCTGAAATACACGTACCCTGCTGATATCGTGTGTGAAACTTCCCACGCACCCCAAAATACACGTACCCAGGACATTCGCGTGTGGATCTTCCAGCACACCCCTGGAATACACGTACCCAGCTGAAATAGCGTCTGAAACTTCCCGCGCACCCCTGAAATACACGTACCCTGCTGAATTTGCGTGTGAAACTTCCCGCACCCCAGTAATACACGTACCCTGCTCAATTCACGTGTGTAACTTTCCGCGCACCCTGAAATACACGTACCCAGGACATTTGTGTGTGGAACTTCCAGCGCACCCCTGATATACACGTACCCTGATGGAATTGCGTGTAGAACTTTCCACGCACCCCTGAAATACACATACCCTGCTGAATTCACATGTGTAACTTCCCGCGCACCCCGAAATACACGTACCCAGGACATTCGCATGTGGAACTTCCAGCGCACCCCTGATATACATGTACCCAGCTGAAATCGCGTGTGAAACTTCCCACGCACCCCTGAAATACACGTACCCTGCTGAATTCACGTGTGTAACTTCCCGCGCACCCGAAATACACGTACCCAGGACATTCGCGTGTGGAACTTCCAGCGCACCCCTGTTCTACACGTACCCAGCTGAAATCGCGTGTGAAACTTCCTGCGCACCCCTGAAATACACGTACCCTGCTGAATTCACGTGTGTAACTTCCCGTGCACCCCGAAATACACGTACCCAGGACATTCGCGTGTGGAACTTCCAGCGCACCCCTGATATACACGTACCCTGCTGAATTCGCGTGTGTAACTTCCCGCGCACCCCGAAATACACGTACCCAGGACATTCGCGTGTGGAACTTCCAGCGCACCCCTGATATACACGTACCTAGCTGAAATCGCATGTGAAACTTCCCGCGCACCCCTGAAATACACGTACCCTGCTGAATGCACGTGTGAAACTTCCCGTGCACCCCTGATGTACACGTACCCTGATGGAATCGCGTGTGGAACTTCCCGCGCACCCCTGAAATACATGTACCCAGCTGAAATAACGTGAGGAACTTCCCGCGCACCCCATTGATACACGTACCCCGCTTGCCGTGCTGGTACAGGGTTAGCGCAGCCCTTTGCGCTGGATTCGGGATTTTGATGGCTTTTCCCTGCGCAAGGGGCGTTCTTGGGGGCGTAACTGGCGCTGCTGCAGGGTCACTGCGCCACTGTGCGCCACGGCTGGTTTTGGTGGCTGGAATCCATGAATACGCTGTGTGCGGAAATGTATTTTGGCGCAGGCGGCTGGCGCAGGGATTCGCACGCGCACACTGTGCGCCAGCCGCGTGCGCCACTTGTGTACTGAATTCTATGAATTACCCTCTTTGAGTGCTGGATTCAAAATAATCACTTTGTATCCACACGCTATTGGTATAGGTTTCTCAAAAATGCCAAATAAGGAGTGCTCGACACATAATGTTATTGAGCATCCCATTGTAATATTGGTATCTTTTTCAATCACAAAAGCAACAGCTGTTAATCCTTGTTCGCAAGTATAATGGCTTTCATTACTGTGTCTAGAATCCCACTATAATAGGCTAATGGTCTGTGTCCATGTCCTAATGTCGTCTTCTGTGTAAGTAATGCTGTCATCACTTTTACATTTGAATGTGAGAATAAGTAAAACTCTTCATTATAATCTGATATTCCTAACACAGGAGCTGTGTAAATCGCCCTTTTTAATTCTTCGAATCCTTCAGTTATGTAATCTGCTTGTGGTATCTTACTTTTGCCTATCTATACTTCCTTGAGTCCTTTCATAAGTGGTTGAATATGTGTACTGTAATGAAAAACCCAGGCCCTTCAATAATTACATAGGCCTAAGAATTGTTGCATTTCCCTCACTGTCTCAGGTTTTGGAGTTTTCATAATTGTTTCTGCTCTTTCAGGTATCACTTTTCTCCCCTCTTGAGACATGAGCTGTCCTATGTACAGGACCTATTCCTGACAATACTGTAGCTTGTCTTTGTGTACTTTGTATCCTTTTTCTGCTAGTATTGTCATTAGTCGAACTAAGTCTTCCCTGCATCTTTACCCTGTTTTACTGCACACTAATATTTCATATACATAATGTATTATTGTGCTTTTTGAGCTGTATGTTACCTGGGTACATCCGAAGGACCCTATTAAAGATTGATGGAGACTCAAAGTACCCTTGAGGCAGCCTTGTATGTTTTAGATGCTGATTTCTACACAAAAAGTAGGTCAAATGCTGTGAGTCTTCATGAAGTGGAATTGAAAAGAAGGCATTTTTTAAATCTTTTACTGTAAAATAGTTGGCTTTTCTGGGATGTTACATAATATTTTATCTAGGTTGGGAAACAATGGAAACTCTGATACAATATTATTGTCCATGACCCCGTGTTGATTTCTTCACTGGGTACACAGCCGTGTTACATGGGGACTCTGATGGCCCTAATAGTCCCTGCTTTATTAAAGTAGAAATAGTCTTAAAGATGCCTTCATCTGCTTCTCTGGACATGGAGTAGTTACTGTTTTGCACAAAATTGCTCCTGGTTTAAGCTTGATGTTAACACCTCCTGTTCCACTCAATAGACCCACGTCACATAGACTGTTGGTCCATAAGTTGCTTGGCACTTTTTCTAAGTCTTATTTGAAAAATGAAGGTTTCTTTTTTAACAAATGCCATTTCTTTGTTCTCAATTTCCATCCAATAAGTGAGACTTATGGAAAATACTAATTCATTGTCTGAATATTCATCTCTAAATAAGTCTTTCTCTGTCAGATCTGTCAGGCTGTATCCCTCTATAAGGGCTATTGCTGTTCTCCATGCACTTCCCTCATCATCTGTCCAATGAACAACCACCCTTTCCTGATTTACCGCTGCTGCTTCTAACTCTATGGGAATGACCTTTCCCTCCTCATCATCCATAGGTATTTCTGGTCTGAACAAAAATTCATCAGGTATTCTCAATGTTTTCCCTGTCAGTCCAGGAAGCAATGTCAACAAAATATTTACTCCATACAAAAATATTTCTGGATCTAAAGGGACACCTCGTAATCCTTTTTGGCCTGTAAACTCTAATATAAATGCTCTCACATTTAATGTATCACTGGAGTTGAACACACTATCCCCTTGTCAGTGAAAGATATCATCATGTTTATTTTTGTCATCAAGTCACGTCCTAACATATTAACTGGTGTCTGCTGAGAGTACAATAGTGGCATTGACACATCATGTTCACCTATAGAAAGTGGTAATTCGTCAGTAAAAAGAACCAAACTTGTGGCCCCAGAGAATCCTTTTTCATTCACGGTGATCACAGACATCGGGTATTTTCCCTCTCAGACACAGTAACAATTTGCTACTATATCCACAAGGAACAAAAATGTCTTGCCTCTTATTGTTACCCTGATCCTTGGCTCCTCTTGTGGGTCTAATGTCAAAGATAGTACTGAATACATCAAGTCACTCTGTAGGCTTTACTATTGTGGATATACATTCATCCCTGTACCCGTAAAAGGATTCCCTCCTACTACTGTCAAACTCCCTATCATGGGTGTGGACACTTGTGGGGATCCTGTATTCACCCTCCATTGTGTCACTGTCGCTTGTCTGCACTGCTGTATACTGTGGTTGCTCTGTCTGTACTTATGTCTTCATGGGTGCTTGCTGTGGTTGCCCTTGTGATGACTGTGTTTTGCTGTGTTTGTGGCCTGCTTGTCTGATACTGCGTGTGATCTTGGTCATAATATTTCTGTTGTTCTGTATTGTACTGTGGAGAATAGCCCATCCCCCCTCTTGAAGCTTGCCAGTTTTGTTGCATGTCTCCGCCTCTACTTCTACATGTTTGGGCTATATGTCCTGTCCTCTCACAATTCCAGCATTGAATCCTCCTCCCCCTTGAGGGTTTTGAAATCAATCTTGTCCTCTAGGTCCATTCCCTCTACCTAGTGGCCAAAGATTATACCCATGCTGATCCATAGGATACATTACATTGCTTTGCTGCGCTGGCTGTACCTTTCTTGCCACAACTTCACCACTTGTCAGTACTGCCCCATCTATAGCAAACTTCAGAAATTTCTTCTGTACTAACTTTGCTTCCTCCTGCTTTCTATTCTCAGCTTTCTTCTTATTTTTCTCTTGCAACAATTGACAATGCTGTACAATGATCAACTGTTTTTCTGCCCATGGCTTTGCTTCCATCCCTACCTGTTTCTTCATCTGCCGTTTCACTGGCTCAGGCAGTCCCTAAGATAAAATATGATAAAATAATGACACTTTTGGTTCTCTCATTGCAGGATGCCATTGTTCTTGAATCTCTTGAATAAAAGCTACAGGGTTGTCGTCCTCTCCCATTTTCCTAGTCATAATCGCACTCATGTCTGATGTGTCAGGAGACTGTCCTCTAAGCGTTCTCCATATATCGGCCCTGCAATTATTAAATGGTGCTCCCTGTGTCGTGTTTGGTGCTGTTATACTTGCATATCCTGCTCGTTCATCAGCCCTCTCCCCTAGAATAGCTGCCAGTAGGCCTTTTACATCATCCACTCCTAATGGCATTGCCGCTGTCATTCTTTCTAATTCATGAATCAATTTCCCTGCACCCGCAGTCAAACTAGGTAAGTTACATTTCAAATTCTCTTTGTCCATTTGTGGCCACGGAACATATTGTGGTCTTCCTCCTCCTTTCTCAAATAATAGGAATTGTGTAAACCCCGGTCCAAAATCACATCCCCCTACACTTTGTAGCTTTCAGGTGGGGCTAGTTTCACCCCATTCGTCTTCTTCCTGGCAGCGGTTTTCACCTGCTTAAATAAGGCA
Source organism: Ambystoma mexicanum (assembly GCF_040938575.1). Taxonomy (NCBI): domain Eukaryota; kingdom Metazoa; phylum Chordata; class Amphibia; order Caudata; family Ambystomatidae; genus Ambystoma; species Ambystoma mexicanum. The sequence continues at coordinate 728,767,107 of NC_090927.1, forward strand.
GGGACAAGTCTGATGCACTATGCGATCATGCTGCTGGTCGTTCATAATATGGTATAGACTTTGGTGTTTTCCTTTGGGTATTCTAAATCTGACCACTTTACCCCTCTCTCTATGTTCGAATCTCTTGAAAAACAGAAAGTGCCTTCTTTTCGTGCTTTCTCATTCTCCCCCCTCTCTTCATCTGACATAATCTGACATCATTATACCCCATCATTATACCCCAACTGCTATGGCTGTTATCCCTTTCCTCATCATCAATATCTAGTCTACTTAGGGACACCCTCCTATGCCTGTCCATCAATGCGTTATCTGATCCATTTCCTGTTTCCTTTGGTGGAGACGCTGTGACCTACCCATAGCTTCATAGCAACCCCTATCTCTCATCTGTCTATATAGATCCCCAATCCTTTTCCCTATGCCTTCTGTCTTGGCCCATGTTTGTATTTTCAGTAGCCATTGCAGCTTCCTGCGGGGCTGTTCTGATCCTTCTCATCTTCCCATCGCACTTGTGCTTCAATGGGTACATATTTCTAATAACAATATGATCTATTTCGTCATCTCTTTGTCCCTTGCTCCTTGTAATTTCCTCTTCCCTTCTTCTCATCTTTCTTTTCTCTTCTTCTTTTTGCCTTCTTTGCAACCTACATTCTTCCAATGTTTAGGCTTCTATTTCTTCACGTTTCTTCTCTTCCCTCTTTCTCTTTTCTCCATTCTTCATACCTTCTCTGTTCCTCCTTTCATTTCCTTTCCTTTTCTTTTTCTTCCTAATACGCTCTTTCTCATTCCTTTTCCTTCTTTTATCTTCCTCTTTTTCGTATCCCTCTCTTTAACATCGTCAATGTCCTTTCTACATAATTTAAGTAGTATCTGTCCTACCTTCCACTTGTTTTGTACTATTGCCATTCCACTTGCTTTGTCTTTCTCACGCTTTTGTCTTTTGACTTCCTCTTCTATTCTGTTTATCCCTTCTCTCATCACACTCTTTATGTTCATCACGTGTGGACATATATATTTACATTCTTTAGTCTTACTTTCTTCCATGCTTCTTCACTCTTATAAGCGTGATGTGCGTGTGTTGGATTAACATACTCCGCCGTTGCTTTTAATTCCTTCATAGGATAGATTCCCTTTTTGTCTTCCATCATGCTATCATCTCTAGGAGGAGAAAGAGGAGCTGAGGGCATTACTTCCTCCTCCTTATGCTGATTGAACATCCACTCCTTTCTGTAGATTCTTGCCTGCATATGTAGCATGCAAGTATGTTGTCATGTGTCGCAGTACTGTTTTTGATAAAGAACCTTCTTGGGGCCATGACAAGTGTGTTTTATTAGTCGTGCCTTTTACCCACTCAGTGTGATACTTTCAAATTTTAGTTGTGCATCTTGGTAATGTCCTGTATAGGGGAGTGTCCCCCATAATAACAAGTCATTTTTAACTGTCAATACTTACCAGGTTTTTGAGTTTATTATTTATTTAATCACAATACACCAATCCCATTAGGCCAGCACCATCAATCGGCACCTATTTCCAAGAACCAGTTTCTCCAAACAATTTCCAAGCCTATTCAACAATATTTATTTTATCTCTTAATTTATAGTTTTTATCAATCCATAATATCCCATTATTTTTGTTTGATAACTTTAAGAATCTTATTTTATTCTGCTTTTCCTCAAATACTACCCTCCTTGTTTTGATTGGCCCCAATCACTTGCTTTCCTATGGTCTAATAACTTGTCATATATTATTATTATAGTTCTTATAGTTTTTAGGCTTTCAACCTATTTTATCACCACTAATACAAAACATGTCAATATATATTTTTTTACATTGATATCTTTTTTTTTTTAAAAACACACATGCACACTTTTTCTATGATAGTCTTGTCCTATTCTCCTGATCGAGGTATACCATCTCTATATTAATGCATTATGGAGTTTGCTGCGCATCCTTCTTTGGCTGTGGCCCAGGAATCCCTTAAGTAAGACTCTATACTGGAGGTTGGTTCAGTCCCTTCTCCCTCCTTGAGGACATGTATTGAGGTATCTCATTTTCCCCAATAAATCCAGTTACGTTCCCCCACTATATACATGTATACATGCAATATGGCCCCTCCCCTTTCATTTGCCACTTTTCAATGCTTCTCACATCCGTTGTTCCGTTCGAGCCCTTCGGTATTGACTCACCTCCAATCGATGACTTTGCCTTAAATCCACGGGGCGCCAGCGGGGCGGACAGACATGTCTTCAAGTGGACACCTGTCAACCATCTCAGGTCACATGTGTTTTACTACCACTCTCTACAGGAAACTGTGTGGTCTTCCTGCTAATGGTTGAAGACGTCAAGCTTTGAGGGTCTGGAACTAAACCATCTGTACCACTACCAAAATGTTCAGTAGCACCGTTGAGCGTTTTTATGCACAGAATGGGATTACCATAATAAATTATCTTGGTTCCAACAAACCAGACAGACTCAAAGAATATGGCAAAATACGACTTGATTATCAGCTCAATAAAGTAGGGAGACCTGTCGAACAACAAAACGTAGTCCACACTCACTGAATTTTACTTCCGAATAGAGTTTTATACATCATCATACGTCAGCTATGATGTTATCCTATGTGGAAAATAATTAAACCTATCGGACGGTTAGATTGGTTAGGGGAACATATCTACTGATAGTCTCTATAGGTTTTAGTAACATGACTAGCTGCCCCTCATCTGGCAGGCATGCCTTGAACTTCCCTCTACCTACTGTTAATACCTATTATAGCAGTGGATTGGACCCTGCAACAGTGTATGCTCATCATTGCGTAGGCCCTCATAATAGGTTGGCATTCTTTCCCAACCTTGGACATTAAGCTTGTTAGCAGCATAAAAACAAAATGAAACCCAGGTGAAGAGAACGACGTCAGACTACTGCCCACTTGGCAAATTAGTCTACCACCTCTCATCAGCCAAGACTTTTCCCTTGTACTTGACCTTGCTGGATGTTTGCTTCTCTGGAACTTTAAGGGGAGTTAATGTAGTTTAGTTTATTTTCTTATATAGCGCGCCTAACCCAAGGGTATCTGGGCGCTTATACTTGGGAATACATGGTAGGTTACACATCTTAAACTCGGGTTTACATGGTGGGTTACAGATCACCACATAAATAATCACAAAATATAATTACAGGTCAAGGTTGCAGGCAAATATGTACAGATAGCAGATGAAAACATGTAAAGCAAATATAAATCTGGGTACAGGGATGTGACATATATACAAAATTTTACATTAAAATGTACAATCAAAACAGAGGTAAGCTATACGGTAGCAAAGTGAGTGTGCAGATCACTATACAGAGTGAATGTACAATTGACTACAATGTGGTTTGCAGGGTGTTCTGAGAGCCTAGTTAATTTTCAGATTGGGTGAGAAGCCAGGATTTGGTCTTGGTTCTTAATGTCCAGAAGGGGGGTTCTGCTCTGATGACAGGGGGCAAGGAGTTCCAGAATTTGGCCGCTAACACTGGGAAAATGGAGCTTCCTGCTGTTTTAATGTTGTATTTAGGAATGGTCAATTGGTTGAGGTAGATGGACCTGGTCGGTCTGTTAGATTGCAACCTACAGAATGTATCTGTCAGATATTTCGGTGCCACATTAGAGAGGCATTTGTGTGTGATGACCAGTGATCATAAGGTGATTCTATCATGCACGGGTAACCAGTGTGCCTCCTTTCTATGGTTAGATATATGGCTCTGGCGAGGGCTGTTTAATGCTGATCTTAGCAAATTTTTCTGAAGAACTTGGAGTTTGTTTAAATTCCGAGCGAATGAGCCCAGGAATAGAGTGTGACTGTAATCCAGCTTTGACAGGATCAGAGCTCTGGCAAGTGTGATGCAGCTGTAAGTGGATAAGAACTGTGTACATGCATTTATGAGTTTGTTGGTGTAAGCCGTGGAGGACGCTCTGCTGTTAACTTGTGTTTTTAGCGATAGAGTGGAGTCAAAATAAGCCCCAAGCGTTTTGACTTCACTGGAAGCTTTTATGGTGTTCCCATCTATAATGAAGGCTGAGTATCGGTTATCTAATTTGTTAATGTGGGCTTGGATGCCAATGATCAAGAGTTCAGTCTTGTCATCGTTTAAGCATAGACTGTGATTAGCCATCCATGCTTGGATCTCGTGGTAGATGTCATTGATCAACTTGGTGTCTTCCGCGTAGCAACCAGTGAGAGTGATCAGGATCTGGGTGTCATCTGCATAATTAGTGTAGGTGACACCTAGATTGTCGAGGCGGTCGAATAGGAGCTTTGTAAATATATTGTAGAGCATGGGCGAGATGCAGGAGCCCTGTGGCACTCCACAGTGGATAGGGATAGTGGGTGCTGACGCTGATGGCGCAAAGACCCTTGTGGTTCTGTTAGCAATTAAGGATTAGATCCACCTTGTAACACTCGAGGAGAAGGCAGCTGCTGTGGTGAAGTGTTTAGTCAGGATTTTGTGGTCGACCAAGTCGAAGGCTACTGAGAGGTCTAAAAGAAGGAGAATGGCCACTTTGCCTTTGTCTTTCCCTTCGTCCACCTGTATATTTAGGTCTAACAGTGCCGTCTCAGTACCTTGTCTGGTTCTGAAGCCAGACTGTCAGAGGCCTAATAGATCATTATCTTCCATGTGTTTTTGGATTTGGATATAGGTAGCACGGTCTAAAATTTTTAGGAGGAAGGGAACCGTTGTAATGGGCCTGTAGTCAGTAGGGATGTTGGGGTCCAGATTGTTTTTTTTTAGAAGTGGCATGACCCACGCTTCTTTGAGGTTGCCCGATACTGAGCAATTTTTAAAGGAGGAGTTCATCCGAGTTGTTATGAACGGAGCACCATCCATGATGACTGACGCAGGACAAAGGTCACCTTGGCAATTGGATGGTTTTATCCCAAGGATTGTGGTGACCGGAGAAAAGTGGGACAGAGGGCAGGGTGGAGGTTGGCGTGCATTGGTTTCAATATTGTAGGTGCTGGGGGGTAGGTTGTTATCTTTTGTTTCAATTTTGGATTGAAGAAGTGTTATTTTGTCTGAGAGGGCCTTCTGGATATTAGCACACCAGGCAACGTCTTTCAACTTGATTCGGTGGCTGTGGCTGGGGACTGTAATTCCCTTAGAATAGTGAAGAGCTCCTTAGTGCTTGACTTAGCATGCTGTATTCTTTCATTGTATATTTCTTTTTTAGGTCTGAGAATGGCTACTTTATAGGCGGAGGCTGCAGTGGCAAATTTCACTTTGTTCAGGGGGGATGGAGTCTTTCTCCAGGAGGATTCAGTGAATCCTTTTTCATTGCGGAGCAGTTTTAGGTCGGCAGTGAACCACTTATTTAAGCGGGCCGAGGGTTTGGCCTTACAAAGTTTTAATGGGGCAATCTTTTTGATGGCTTGTTCCATAGTGGTATTATAGGTTTCAACTAGATAAGCAGGGTCCTTATCTGGAGATAAGTTGGTAATGGGCTGTAATAGGGGCCATAAGTGTTTTATGGTTAAGTTGTGCTTGTTCCTTGAGGTGAGGGATTGGACTTTCTGACTCAAGATGAGGGCAGATTTGCGGTGATAGGTGCCTGTACTGTGGTAGGTCTAGTAGGGATCTGGGGCATGCCTGCCTTAGGTCTGGATATCTAAGGGCAGAAGCGGGACCCTAGTCTTGTATTCCTCCAGGGGAAGGAGCGAGGCATCAAAGGCGTTGGTGGCAAGGCAAAATCAGTGATCCATTCCTCCGAAGTGAGTGAACAGGGGGCCACTGGGGTGTTCCAGATAGCTGGGGGGATGTTACACAGGTAGGGTGGCGGAGAGTAAGTATGTGGAGTGGTTGGACTACTTTGAAGGAGAGTGGTCATTATGAGAGTAAGGCTACAGAAGGGGGCCATTCGGGAGAGTGCTATGCACAGTGTAATTTTGGCTGTGTGAGATTGCGGGGTTCTTAGGCAAACACTAGTGGGCAGCAGCGTGGATAGGTGGTAGAGTGCTGTGAAGAAGGTGGTGCTGTGGTGACTAGCGAAGCAGAGCAAGCAGTGCAACAGATCTAAGCCCAACATCAGTATTTAAGCACATCTAAGCACAGCGTCAGCAATAAGCAGAACTAGGCACAATATCCGTATATAAGCAGTTAGTACTGGGTGGTAGTGTCAGGCCATGCATTGGTTGAAAAGAGTCTTGCAACATGCAGATGTTGTTTAGTGGCGAGAGCCAATCTAATGTCACTGAGTAAATTAGCAGTATAGGTGCTGCAACTCCCGGGAACAGTGTTTCAATTGACGTGTGGTGTCTGGTACAGCAGGTATGAGACTAGGCACTATAGAGCTGTGGCATCTGCAGCACATACGCTTACTAGGGCTTGCAACAATAGCAGTGAAACTTGTACGGGTGAAAGCTAACAGAGCAGGAGAGTCAGGAACACTGGGAAGTGAGGCACACACGCAGGACGGAGATAGGGCAAAAACTTGCAAAGGCTTGACCCTCGTATTAGTGTGCCTTGTCGGGGTAAATAAGATGTTGGAAAGTATCGCAGGCTAGTCTAGGAGTGCTCGGTAGAGCTTGTTTGTTAGCAATGTGAGTGCACAGGCATAGTATGAAGCTGGCAAGGATGGAGTTTACTGTGCAGCGTGGCTAAAATACATACCAGACAGTGACAAGGTGAGGGCTAGCAGAGATCAATCCTTATAGTTGGTGTGCCTAGACAATGTGTAGATGCAAATAGGAACAATAATATCTGGAAGCACAGCTGGTAATAGGATGCAGTATAATATGACAGTCGCTTATACATTAGCAATCATATGCAGATCACGATTAATTGCAAACAGAGAGACCATGAGCTTGATCGAAAATAAAGGTACAGTTTTAGGGGGCGGGAGCAGGAGCAGTATTCGTATGTAATAATAACGTGGAGAGCCCAAAGACTAAATGCAGATTGGCACCGGTTTCTACTACCTAAGGCCGGGGATCTAGAGATACAAAGTTGCATGGGGATGTAGTAGCGTTTGAGTGCACACCGCAGATCAGATAGGCCTTGAACGGAGTGAGTGAGAATCAAAGAATTGGTGGAGGTGGGGTAGAGGAATGGGCTTGGGTCCTTACCCACGTTTCTGGTACATTGCTATCTTCGCCTGGAGCTTATGAATAGTCTGTGTTGCACCATGTGGGAAGAGCCCATGATTTTGTCCTTATAGCCGTTCTATTTAGTGCTATTTGATTCAATTATTCTGGTTGTCATAACACGCTTCAGCCTCTGGAGACTTGGTTGTTCTGTCTCACATTCACGTTCAATACTTGGCATTCACAAATGTTTGCTCATTTACTTAGCCTAAGAGAAATATGTCCTGCATACATTCTTTATCCTCATTGACTCTCTTTGTGCCCTGCAGTTGCTTCTTGCTGTGACATCCTTGATCTTTGGCCAACAGCTATTTTTTGTTTATGCACAAATTTGTATTTCCAGCATCTATCAGCTCTGCAGCCCTGGTCTCTTTCCTTGGAGCTTCTCACGTACCTTTAGTCAGAACCTCCCTTCCCTTTTTTCTGTGGAAAAGTCAAGGAAACTCAGGGGAAGAGGCATACCCCTTGAGCCTGTGAATTGTGAACCTGCGAAGTCTGTAAACTGTGGGCAAGTCAAGAAAGCTTGGGGGAAGAAGCATAGCCCTGGAAGCTTGGAATTGTGGAACTGTGAACTCTGTGGACTGTGGAGAAGCTCAAAAAGCTCTGTGGCAGAGGCATATTCATTGAACCTGTGAACTGTGGAACTTTGAACATCTCAAGCAAAGGGTAATACCCCTTTAGATTGTGGAATGGTATAAACCAAAAGGGGATCAAGAGAGAATTTGTATATCTTGAGTTGATGAACACTGTAAACCAGAGGAAACTCAGGGTAAGAGTCATCTACCTTGAGATTGTGGAGTGTGGTAATGTGAAAATGAAGAACACTGAAATCATAGAGAAATACAGGGGAAGGGAAGAACCCCTTTAACTGGTAGAACTTTGGAAGTGTATGTTGATTTCTTTTTCACTTTGGAACTTTATGTTGGAACTTTGGAAAGGAGCTGCAGGTGATAAGCTAAAAGACATGTTCCCGTTCACGTTATATTGAGTTTAGTGTGTGAGGGTCAGGTTAGGATTTTGGACACAGGACAGAGAACATGATGTTTGGGACAATCTGAAATGGATGCTCCTTAGTTTTGTTGAGGCAGGGAAAGCCCTCCTAGAGGTAGGGATAGGTAGGTTTTCCCCAAGCCTTTCTTTAATTGTATAAATTAAAGTCTTTAACGATCACCATAATGCCACTATGTCTGAGTCTTTCTCTTGATCCCTTACATATGGTGTCAGTAGTGGAATCCAGCTCAGCTGATGCAAATTGGGGGACCCTTGATTTTGTAAAACTCAGTGAGGGGGCTATCAGTCCATCTGTAGCCACTAAGGAGTCCATTGGCTTTTAATTAGCAAGTATTATAACCAGGAGACTGGTTGTTGATTCCCACAGATCTAGTCTGCATACCCCTACAGGAACATATATACGGTTAACTTTGAGTCCAGAATTGCTTGGAGGCATGGCTCGGATGTCATGGCTGGGATGGTAGACCCCGACTATAGGGGATACGTTAACATTTAGCTTCAACATAATGAGAAGAATCCCTACACTGTCAAGGTGGAAGAGAAAGTAGCAGAGGGAATTTTGCATAAGAAATTGTTCCCTAAAGTGGTGAAAATTACCAAAACTAATAAAACCGAAAGGGGTGAGCAAGGATTTGGGGCGTCAGATGAAGACCCTGCACCATTATTCTAGGTTTGAAAACCCACTCTCCATGTTAATGAGCCCAAGACTATCCCCGACTTAGTGTTTGCCCAATGCAATAACCCCATATTGGCAGAGGCCTTACTCCATACCATTTCAGAGGAAGAGTGGAGAAAGAAGAAAGGACCATTGTTCTTTATCGGGCAATGCCTTCTTTTTACAGAGGTGACACCAGTCCAGAGGGCTCTTCCATATTTAGATTTTAATCCCCAAATCTCATCAAAGAATGGTGCTAGAGTTCGCCCATTCACATCTGTCGGGTGGACATTTAGGAATGGTCAAGACTCAAGGAAATGTGATAAACAGGTTGCATTGTCCTGGCATGTACATCAATGTAAAGAACTTTGTTCTTACCTGTCACTTGTGTCAGAGGACCAGTACCAATACACCTCCTCCAGCCCCACTCCAACCTTTACCCATTATTGTCATTCTTTTCTCCCGTATTGGTATGTATACTGTGGGAGCTGATGGATGGCATGGTTGAGCATTTTAATAATACTCTAAAAAAAATTCTTACGAAATTGGTAGAAGCAGATGTGAGGAATTGGGATGTAATGATACTTTGGGCCCTCTTTGCCACCCGGGAGACCCCCCCCAATCCTGCCTAGGTTTCTCACTCTTCAAACCTTTGTATGGTAGGGAACCCCAAGATGTGATAGACATGTTGAGGGAGATGTGGGAAGAGGGGGAAGAAGCTTTATTGCCACTAGCTCAGACCGCCCAATGTCTGAAGGACCACAGTACGGTCTATAGTTCATTCCCATCTAACCAAAGCTCAAGAACAACCCAAATCCCTCCATGATAAAATGGCCACACTTCCATTGGATAAAAGCTTCTTGTTTTATTTTCCACCTCTGAGAACAAGATGTTGTCTAGTTGGCATTGGCCATACGCTATATATTAGAGCAGACAGGCCCCTGTAACTACTGGGTTTCTCAACCAGATAGATGGGATAAAATCAAAATATATCATATTAACCTTTTGAAAGACTGGAGAGAAGACCTGGTCCAATCTAACTCTGTAGTCAAGGCTAGTGTGTTGACAGAAAGTCCAGATGAGGATAACTTAATTCCCATAAAATCTTTCACAAAACCAAAAACAGGACCACCAAGATCAGCTGGAACAGTGTCCAGATGTTTGTAGTAACGAGCCAGGAAGAGTAAAGGTTTTTTTTTTTCATTATATTCGTACCCCCCCAGGGAAGGTGGTCAACCTGAAACCTTATAGAATCCCTGAGACCCGAAAAGGCATGATCATAGAGGAGCTGTAGAAAATGTTAGCAACTGATATAATAGAACCTTCTCAAAGTCCCTAGTCCTCTCCAGTTGTCCTTGTTGCAAAGCCTGATCAAACCTGGAGGTTTTGTATAGATTTCCGAAAAGTAAACGCAATATCAAATTTGAAAATTATCCCATGCCAAGGATTGATGATTTGATTGATCGATTGGGTTCCACTGTTTACCTTTCCACCATCGACTTAACAGAAGGCTATTGGCAGGTGCTACTGAACCCAGAGCATAAAGAAAAAACTGCTTTCTCCACCCCTGTGGGATTGTTCCAATTCAACGTACTTCTCATTGGACTCCATGGGGCACCCACAACATTCCAGAAACAAATCGATCAAATACTCCGTCCATACTCTGTACTCTGTGGAGCCTATTTCGATGACATAGTCATCCACAGTAAGACCTGGAATAAAAGCATGAATCATCTTTACAAAATAACAAACCCTAAGGAAGGCGTGTCTCGCTGCTAACCCTGGAAAGTGTCATCTTGCTCAACCAGCAGTAAAAACCTGTTTTTTTATGGGGAATGGTCTTGTCCAACCCCAAACAGAAAAAGTTAAATTGGTACAAGAAACACCAACACCAAAAACAAAGAGGGATCTAAGCGCATTCCTTGGGTTAATACAGTATTATAGATGTATACCAGAGTATTCTTCTAAAATGGCTTGCCTTACTGACAAACTTAAAAATGCTGAGCCCCAAAGGTTAAAATGTACTCAGGAAGACCAAGCTCGCATTACCACCCTCAAGCAAATTCTATGTAGTGAACTAGTCTTGAAGGTAGCCAACTTCAATAAGGAGTTCCTTTTGCAAGTGGATGTACCCCAGGTTGAAACTCTTTTCTAGGGAGAGAAATGACACCACGCACAGGACCATTTTCCCATTTGGGGAGAATAAGGAGGACTCTAGAGCTCAAAATTAAAGTCCACATATAATCATTAGCATGTGTACAATACCCTATAATCATACATGTATTTTCCAAGTTTAGAATGTAACCACATAAAATAATGTAAACCCTCTACTTTTTATTTCAATTCTGCAAAATAATGAAGCTATGTGCATTTTTGTTATAATACATCCGTAGTTTTAGAATTAAAATAACTTTTTGTTACTTGATTAATGAACTTGTGTGTCTAATGCAAAAAAGTCAATATGGTGTGTTTCCATGAATTATTTATCATGTTTTTTTTTTAAATTAGAATATTCAAAGCCAAAGACTGATTTATTTCAGGCATTGACGATAAAATCATATACAAATTAATAACATAGTATTCAAAGTAAAAGGTTAAATAATCAATAAAAGTAAAAAATTAGCTGTACCTTTCCTTATCAAAAAGACCGTAAAAGAGAACAACCCTCAGGACCATTTTCAAAAGAAATGCAACGGAAAAGTTTTATAAAGGTGTGTTCTACTAAAGTGCTTATTATGTTATTATTACTTATTATGTAATCACACAATCAATGTCAAATCATATGCTGGACCTTAAGGGCTTTAGAGGCATGTATCTTAAGGATGAAATGTGCAAAGATCTTACTAAGGATTTCTCTACAAAACCTTTTCAAATATTGACAATTTTAAATAGTGATACTTGTATTATTAGGGTGTGTGTGTGGGTGTGTGTATGGACTGGTAAGCGGTGGAGCGCTTTACAACAGGAACTCACCCAGGGTTAACATGTAGGATGCTGGGTAAGCCGAGAAGGTGAGATGGGCAGGTAGATCAAATGAAGGAGGACTCCAGAGAGGGAGAAAGGGTTGAGCAGAGTGATCAGTTGATGGTGGTGAAATGTTCTATGAAGAGTAAGGGTCTTCATGTCCATCATGAAGTGAAGAAGACCAGTGTTTTCAGCATCTGTAAAATGTTCTAAAGGCAAGGTGCATGGAAGGAAGAGACCTGTTTCTTTTTGTCTTAGCCACATTATTTGTGTCATGAAGTTATTATCTTGTGATTTTGACATGATTTTTCTTATTTCTGATCAATATTTTTATCACTCTTGTATTTTTCGGGAATTACTACACATTTGTGTTCACCCTGATTATTACTATTTCTGTTCAACATTAATTGTTCTTACTACGGGATTTTTTTTCATTTTTATTAACCTTGAGCATCAGTGTTAATTATTTTTTCACCATGATATTTTCACTTATTGTACCCGTTTACCTACCTTGATTATCATTCTTCCTGCTCGATATTAGATTCTGTCACTATCTTAGTTTTCATGGATTACTTATTTTTTTAAATACTGAGATTGTGCCAGTTTATGTCAAATTTAAATTAGTGGCCACACTTTTTATGAGATGGGTGCAGTAAGTAATTTGTCCATTTCGGCTTTTACACAACCTTTGCACCAACAAAGTTTAACAGCTCTGCGAGATTCACAAGCATACGTAATATGTTTATAAAGATGTTTATTTAGAATATGAATAATATCTCTATCTGCGCATTAGTATTTTCCTAACAAACCCTGATTGCTGCAAATGCATTCATACTTATATTTTTATGTCTTCAGAAAACTGCATCCACTGTTAGAACAGGTAGTGAAAATTGAATGTCTGTTGACTATGAGCAGAAGGCATCATTCCATTTGAATCATAGGGTAACAAAGTAACAGGGGAGAGGTACAGTCACAGTAGGAGAGGCAAGCGAGAGGCAAGCACGGGAACAATCATGAAGGTCCAGCTGCTGTGACTGCAGAAAAAGTAATTCTTTCAGAGAGGCGTGGGAATGGTACTAAAAGCTAATAATACTTAAGGTCAATATACAAATATAGTAAATTAATGGACAATTCCCTAGTGACAAAAAATACATTGATAAGAAATAATAGCATTTAAAAAATAGTAAGAAATGGAAAATTAAATATTTTGAATACAATCCACCCTCAACCCAGATGACCTGGCCAAATATTGCCCCATCACGCATCTACCCTTCCTCAGCAAAGTGCTCGATCAGACCATCGCCATCCAGTTGCATGAAAAGATGAAGATGTTCCTCACCATCACCTCTACAGGCCCAGGTAGAAGGAACAAATTACAAGTTAGAATTGCTGGCCCACGATAGTGATGAACTGATATTAGGGCTGTTGTTAGCCCTGAGCATGTGTGTGCAAGTGTGACTGAGGAGCAACAGAAATAAAGCCCAAAGCACACAGCATTGGTGCTACCCATGTATGCCATTTTTACCCCAAGAAAAAGCAAATGATATAGTTGGGCATGTAGTCCCAGTGCAAATGGAAGCACAGTGGCACATACAGGTTGAGGTCTACCATCCCTAGGGGTTTGGTGTTCATCTATGTTGTGCACGTTTTGGTCTTCCAGCACCACTAGCAGCATAGGAAGCTCTGTCACTCAGTTTTCCATTGTGAAAATCCCTCATCAAGGGCCAGGAATGTCTTCACTATTGTTAAGCACAATTACCACATTAGTATCTGCACACTCTGCAAAACAAGTGAGCAGTGTGGGAAGCCATTCACACATTATCATACTGATGGCCCACGGGAATCACTTGGAAAACAATATTTGAGGGAAATTGTGTACTCATATGGAAAAGAGCAAAGGTGAGTTGATTGCTTGAATGTCTACTGAACGAATAAGGCTTATGGTCGAGGAAGACATTGATGATGGTCAAGCAGCTGTTGGACCACATCCTCAAGATGTGAACAGGGCATTGGGGCCATGCCTCCTCGAAAATTCTGCATGTGGCAGAGCAATGCCTCCCCTGCTCATAACTGGTCATCACTTAGTGAGCATGGAACCTAGCATGCACATCTGGTAGCACATATTCACAGTCTGAACCTCTTAAACAATCCAGCATCAAGACTGCTTCCACCAAGCCCATTTACAATCACAGAATCCACCCCTTGGTGCACGTTTAGAATGGGAAGTTGGCCAAAATGCTTGCTCTTTGGTGAACGTCGAAGGCTTCTGGGAATTAGTCAAAGCCTTTTGACAAAAATATCAGGTACCTACCAGCATATATCTCTCCACAATTGGAATGCTGAGCTTCACAGAACACTTTTAGCAGCAAGAGAAAAAGCACTGATGGAGTTCACTGTGCATAATGTTCATGTGGTAGCGGACATGTGTTCCAGGTAACAAACAGCATGTTATGTATGCATCATTGGGATTATTTTAAGGTAGTGCACAACAGCCCCTGAACCTTCCCCTCCTCAACTACCATACCGCAAAAACATTGCTGCGAGCAAATCGTTCAATGTTTGCCATGGAGAAAGACAACATCTATTTGGTATTTAATTAGCTCAGTGGAAGAGTGCAATAACTTCAATACTGCCTTTTCTGTTTATCGGTTTTCCACAAATAGTGGTTTCCAAAGAGAATGTTCTGTTCTGTTACACTTGGCTAATAAAGTACCAAATGGAGATGACTCACATTATATTTATTTGGCACAGATCCCAATAAAAGGGAGTAAGGTATGATACAATTGATTTAATCCATTACTATGAGAGATGAACAAAAGGTGTTTTTAAAGTGTGGCTGTTTTTAGCATCAGCATTTTGGGCACATATCACAAATTCATTTTTAATTGATATCTAATGTAATCTTTATTGAATAGTAGATAAGTCTGCATTTGGGTCTCTTGAAACATTTCCTCTACTGTCTTAATGGAATGAAACATGTCCGATGACATAACCTTGATTACACGCTGATTGTGGATCAATTGATATACCTTATTGAATGTGATGTCTAGCAAACTTACATTCTAGTGGTATACAAAGCATTTAATATGAAAACTATATTAACATATGGGCATAGAATTAATGTAGGTAGCCTCTCCATGTATAAATTTTGTGTAATGATTTGCATTTATTATGGCTAGTCCTTTAGCTCATTGGAGAGGAGTGAAGAGTGTTATTAAACACACATTGTAGGAGAGAGTTTAGTCGCATTGTCTTTATTTTCTTGTTAATGGTTCCCATTTAGCTCTTTATTCAGATAATGCTACATGACCCTTTGTTTCAGTAGGCCGATGCCACCACATCTGTACTGCATCGCAAGATACTTCTGGACATTCCACACACAAAGAATAATGTATCTGTATCTGTATGAATATGTATTTATATTCAGTTCTTCCAGTAAGGTAATTTGGTACGAGACTTATATTAAGTTTGTAAATTATCAGTAGTCGTTGCATATTTTATTTGCAATTGCCATGTTTGTATTTTTCTACGTTCATCTGAAACACTTGGTGGATTCACCCTCCAAAAATTCAGTACTTAAACTATGTTGGTACTAGTTTGTTGTTTCATATCGAAAAGAAGTCAAAATATCCCTGCTAACATGTTTCACGCCTTGCACTTTCTCAAGGTGATGGGATTTAATGATAACATTCAAATGATGATACTTGTATGCTAATTCTTTATTACTGATAATCCTATGTGTGGGTTTTCATCACTATTCGTCTTATCAACGGGTAAGAGATCCTCTCATATTCTCAATTCTGCGATTTTGACAAACCACTCTACTTGAAGCTGATTTTGACTATGAGTTGGGGGAAACCTTTCTCTTACATAAAGACATAGAAAACACATATAGGAAGCAGAGGGTAAAAATCATCCACATGCCAACCTTTTACCCTGCACAGGGGACTACTGGAGAAGACACAGGCTGCCTGTTCATGCGAGAAAGAACAGACCCAAGGAGAAATAATTGGTCCTACCACACTGACCATCCCCTTGGAATTTATCCAGGTTTGTTGCACTCCATGTCACCAATAACTTTCAATAACAGACAAGGCTATGAGAAATATGCCCATTTTCAAACACATCTAGGCATCTGTTGTGACATTGCTTATTCAGTTATTGAGATCAGCTGGCTTGTATACAATAGAATCTACTTTTCACAGAAGAATTTGCAAGTAAGACCATGGCTGTGGGATACCAATACATGCAACTGCCCAGTGTCTTACAATGGATTATTAGGAGACAGAATATAACTTCACAATTGTACTGAGCAGGGATGGAGGAGCAGTGTCCTTGACATTTACCAGACACTGACCAACCGGTGGCAGCTGCATATATCTCAGAGTGTTGCAGCAATCAGGGGAGAATTTTCAAGGACAAAGTGGTGGAGCAACCTGCTCACCATAGCTGGTTGAGATTTGTCATTTTAGGACCCAGGAGCAGGTCAAAGGGTAGATTAAGATGCCCACATCTTCCTATAGGGGAATAGGCATTATGAAAAAGACAGCTTTAGTGGATGGAGTGTAGGGGGGTACAGAAAAGCACAGATAGCACTGGAGGCAAGGAAGAGAGAGGAAAGCTAGTGAATGGTTTTTGAGTGGAGTAAAGTGAGCAAACCAATAAGAAATGCCCTGGAGGTGGAGGCGTGAGAAGAAAACTGCTGACTGCTCAAATAACTAGCCTCATCAAGAAGTAAAATTTGACATGAACACCAGCCCCTGTGCTCACGCGCATCCTCTGTACCACAACTCAATCACCTTTCCATCACATCCTAATGCTTCTCCTGACTACCTTCTTTATGCCTATCACTTGGATTCCTCTGCCCCCACTCTCAAACTATACACTGTTTCCCATTCCCCTGCATCCACGTCGTATTCACATTCTCTTTATACCTCTTACAAAACACTGTGGCCTTTTATCTGGCCCCACCATACTGATTCAAACCTCCTCTATCCTACTAATTTCCCACAAGTGTCCTAGCCTTTTCACTCTCCAAGCGTTTCTTTTCCTTTAGAACTAATCCTGAGCATCTAGAAGGCCTCTGCAATATATCCTACTTAATCATGGACCATTTTGACTGGCATTACCCCCAAACTCTCTGTGATGACCATTACCAATGCTTGGATCCCCATTCAAGATTCAGGGACTTGCTAGCTGGCTGCCACGCATACGTTGGTACTTTCTCCGAAACCACTCAATTGACGAAAAAACATTGTGATGCCCCTTTCCCCTCCACTGCTTCTTGTCTTCTTCCTTCACACACATCCCTGTTCAAATTCTTGCACCCACCTCACGCAGGATTCCTCTCATCTATCATCCATCAGGCACCCTCAACCTCTTCTTCTCTGATCGGGACCTACTACTTGATATCCTCCCGGCCTTTTTTCATCGGTAGCCTCAAACTGATAAGTGCATTCTAAGTCTATAAAATGCAACTAGACTGAATTTTGTCCATTCGTCAAGCCAGTTTTCGAGCTGTAATGGCATGTGGGTTGCACAAGGTCAGGTGTGGGGGGTCCTGCTGGATGGGTTGGCATGTGATGCAATGCTCCAGCATTTCAAGTTAAGGTCCGTTGGTTCAATGCACTGACATCCCTGCATTGGATAAATCCCATGTATGCTAAAAGGGGGAGACAACCCCCTTTTTCCTGTGAGTAGTCTGTACTAATCACCCTCTAACCACTAACAAAGACTAACACGTAACCAAGCCTTATTGAAGCCCAAAGACTCCATCTTGTGGCACACCAGATGGCATCTTTTACTAGGCCCAAAAATGATCTCTAGAAACCTGTCTCTCCCCTGCCCAGCACCTCGCACAAACAGTCCATGCCACCCCCAACTCCTGCAAGCTCTGTACAAGTCCTGTTTTCACGGATGTCCAGCCAGTCATTGTTGCAACATTTAGTATTGAGCTCACTGCACTGTGTGAGACCGGAGCAGGCCCCAGCCCAAGAACACATCCATCTTCACTAACCTGCCTGTGCTCCCTCGACCCCCACCCCGCCAAGCGACAGTCCACTGGGCCCATGCCCCTCTGCTCTTTGATACAGATATACATCTGACCCCTCACATTGACCAGATGAGGACAACCAACATATCCATTATCTCATGCATCAATATATACTCTACAGAAAACAACACGTCTAATCGTATCATGAGGCATCAGGTAGACACATGGAACACTGGATTGATCTTGAAATGACTAGGCAATTTCATTCTCATTGCTCTCTGGCACACACATTTATTGATCACCTAATGCCCAATAAATCTAGGCATACATTTCTGTGGCCCCACTAGCTGTACATTTTGGGTCGATAACCACACCTTGTCTCCTAGACATTAAGGGAGGCACTTAACATTGCTTATATGCTTGTTTCTTATATACCTCCTTAGCTTTTTCCAAATTTTGCCATGCCCTTTGCCTGATATCAAGAAGCATATATTTGTGCTCTAGTACCACAGGAACTGTGTCCATTTCTGGTAACGTTTCAGGAAGCACATTTTGTGCCAGTCCTTAGAGACATTCATTTGGCGACATTCCCAAGTGAAAATGCTCAGTATTGTTATATTTAAATTCTGAAACCCACAACACTTGTGCCCAAGCAGTTATTCCATCCTCTAAGAAACATCGTATTTATTGCTCAATGGTCTGGAGCCTCATTTCTGTTTGTCCATAGGTTTGTGGATGGTAACTAGTTGAGAGCGCACAGTTGATTCCCAACATTCTAAAAAAGGCAAGCCAAAACCGAGAGGTAAATTTAGAGCCCCGATTTGACATTGTTGTCTTAGGTAATTGTGCTAGAAGTGTGCCTAATATCCTCTCTGCGAAAAGTTGAATTTAGAAGTGTCCCTAATATCCTCTCTGTGAAAAGTTGAATTTAGAAGTGTGCCCAATAACCTCTCTGTGAAAAGTTGAATCTAGAAGTATGCCTAATATCCCCTCTGTGCAAAGGTGAAGTTAGAAGTGTGCCTAATTGCCTCTCTGTGCAAGACTTGAATTTAGAAGTGCGCCTAAATATCCCCTCTGTGCAAAGTTGAATTTAGAAATGTCCCTAATATCCTCTCTGTGTAAAGCTGAATTTAGAACTGTGCCTAATTTCCTCTCTGGGTAAAGTTGAATTTAGAAGTGTGCCTAATAGCCTCTCTGTGCAAGACTTGAATCTAGAAGTGTGCCTAAATATCCCCTCTGTGCAAAGTTGAATTTAGAAGTGTGCCTATTAGACACTCTGTACAAAGTTGAAGTTACAAGTGTGCCTAATAGCGTGCCCTAGTCAAACTGACTAGTGTCCCTAATAGTCTCCCCGTGCAAAGTTGAAATTAGAAATGCACCTAATATTGTGCCCTGGTTGAATTTAGAAGGGCACCCAATAGCCCACCCTGGTTGAATTTGGAACAGTGCCTCATTTCCGCCCTGTGTAAAGTTGAAATTAAAAGTGTACCTAATAGCCTCTCTGTGCAAAACTTGAAGTTAGAAGCCTGCCTAAATATCCCTTCTGTGCAAAGCTTAATTTAGAAGTGTGCCTAATATCATCTCTGTGTAATGTAGAATTTAGAAGTGTGCCTAATAGTCTAATATCCCTTCTGTACAAAATTGAATTTAGAAGTGTGTCTAATATCATCTCTGTGTACAGTTGAATTTAGAAGTGTGCCTAAATGTAACACTCACCTGGTATCCACGGGGACGTCACTCAGCCTGTTCTGACCTCTTACGACCTTGAACCCTTCCCTGGAGTATACTCGACTGGAGACTGGGCCTGAAACACAGGATTGGTAGAGTGTAACTCCCTATTGTCTCTGTGTGCTTGAACCCCTTCATCCCCGGGGTCCAACCCTTCCCTTTGATCCACAGCTCACCTTGCTTTCTTGTAAAGTGTGCTCTCTGTCCTGCTTTCAGCGCAGGGGCGCGTTGATTGATGCAGGCTCGTTGTTGCCTAGTTACTTCACTGGCAAGAGTCCGACAGGTAAGTATAATGAGTCTTTTGAACAGTTCTCTAACTTTGTTCCTTTCCTTCCTTAGATGATGGCTTGCGTCCGGGGATGGCGACGTGCTGCTGAGATGAGTAGTGCTGAAGGGGAGTGCGATGTGCGATGCGACCCGTTTGTATTTGTATTCAACAGAGTTATTTTTCTGTGTCTTTTGGGTGCCGCAATATTTTCAGCATGGAAGCCCGTTATGAAGAAGAAATGCGGTGAGTAAGCGCGGTATGCAGCGCCTCTAGATGTTCCACGCTAACCTAAGTGTCTTTTCCCTCTCTGCAGATGGATGCGAAGTTCCGGAGACAGAGTTCCCCCAGAGCGGCTGGGATTCAGGTAAGAGTTTGAAGCTCGTACAGTCTTTAAAAATAAGCAAAGATTTGCTGAATGCTTACTGATGCCTTTTTTTCTGTTCTTTTCCCTTTTCCTTAGGAAGCAGCATGCCGGGATGGGAATGACACCGCTGAAGATGCATGCAGAACAGAAGAAGTGATCAATGATGGGCAGAAGCGCCGCAAGGTAAGGCTGTTCCTAACTGTTGTTCTTGCAGGAGCTGAGCGCAGAAGAAAGATGCAGGCCTACTGGAGACTGATCCGAACACGGTGAGTGTCATGCTGCAGGTGCAGAAAACACAAAGCATGTTTCTCAGCCTGGGCGTGGCTTAAATAGTCTCTGGGTATCCCAGGTGTCTCTGGGCTGAAGCACACACAAAAGACTAGACTGCACATGCAGTTCTGGGAACCGAAATGTGTGGGGGCATCCATCTTGTCCCCATCAATGCGCTACAAGTCCAATCCCCAATGTTATCCAATTGGAGTGAGTGAGTCTGGTGCCACAAGTGCCAAGTCTGACTCCAAGTGGGTCTTTGGAGGGATGGAGAGGGCCTTGAGGGCCATGTAGGTGATAGCGGCCTAGCTCCAGCCTGACATCTTGGAGGGCTGGGGACATGAGGGGCAGGAATCATGACAGCACTCACCCCCAAGGCCCCTCTCAAGGTGGCTCTTCTGTCTGGTCCTGGTTTGATTGGATGGTTTTGATGAAATCGTCGAAGCAAGCGAGGTGCATGGATGTACTCATAAGGCTCCCATGTCCTGTCTTGTGGACCATACCCCTTCCAGTCTACTAAGTGGTATAATTTGGATCTGACATACTTTGAATCCAGGATGTCCTTGACTTCGAATTCTGGCTCCCCGGCGACTATTACTGGCTGCGGTGGCGTTGCTACCCAGGTCCCAGGATGAACAGGTTTAACGAGAGACAAGTGGAACACAGGATGAATCTGCATGTTTGACGCCAAAGCTAGTCTGACCGCCACAGGATTTATCACGGAGGTGACGGTGAATGGACCCAGGTATCTTGGACGGAAAGTTCGGGTTCCTTTAATGGACACGTATTTAGACGCCAGCCAGACTTTGTCTCCCACTTGGTAGTTGGGGGCCTTTGCTCGGTGTTGATCAGCAAACTTCTTTTGGCGATTCTTAGCTTGAAATAGGTGTTCAGATGCCCTTTTAAAGGTTTGAGAAATGGTTGTTTGCAAGGTTTTGACTGCTGGCATTTCCAGGGTTGTAGGAACGTCCAACTCAGAAGTACGTGGGTGCCTGCCATACATGGTATAAAAGGGTGTCTGCCCAATGCTGGTGTGTAGGGAATTATTATAAGCATATTCAGCTATCCATAATAGGTCGAACCAGTTTCCTTCAGCTTGGTGTAACATGCAACGCAGATACTGCTCGAGTGTCTGATTTGTCCTCTCAGTTTGACCATCCGTTTGGGGATGGTGACTGGTGGATAGCCGGATGTCGATCTGGGCCATAGAGCAGCATTTTCTCCAGAAGTTTGATACAAATTGAGTACCTCGGTCTGAGACTAAAACTGAAGGAAACCCATGGAGCCGTACAATGCCTTCAAGAAATACCTTTGCCATAGTGGAAACATTTGGGAGCCCCTTAAGAGGAATGAAATGTGCCATTTTTGAAAATAGGTTCATGACCACAAGAATAGTGTTAAACCCTTGACTGGGTGGTAAATCAGTAACAAAATCAAGGGACAACGTGTGCCAGGGTGCTGGTGGGATTTCCAATGGTTGTAATAGCCCAACTGGTTTCTGCTTGAATGACTTGTTTTGAGCACACACTCCACAAGATAGGATGAATTGGATAATGTCTTTACGCCACGTGGGCCACCAATAATTTCGTTTTACCTTGGTTAGGGTTTTAGCGATTCCAGGGTGGCCCTCGATCAAGGAATCATGATAACCGGACATGATTTGTTCTCATAGTTCTTGGTTTGGTAAGAATAAACGATTCCTGAAGTAGGACAATTGATCTTTTATCATGTAATGTCCTCCTTGTGCACTCCACGCTTGTAATTGCTCCAGACTCATCAGGTTTTGGATTTCTTCATGTAATTCTTTATGAGTTATAGTTGCTGTGATTCCTAGGAGCTTGTCACTCGGGATGATTGCTATTGGGTCAAGGGTCTGATACCTTTGCTCTTCCACCCCCATACGGGAAAGGGCATCGGCCTTCCCGTTTTTTTCCCCTGGTTGAAATGTAATCAAGTAGTCATATTCAGCAAAAAAAAGAGCCTGACGTAGTTGTCGTGAGGATTGGGCCTTTGCCGTTTTTAGGTACTGGAGGTTCCGGTGGTCAGTTATTACGATGATTGTGTATCTGGTGCCCAAGAGGTAGTGCCGCCATGCCTTAAAGGCTGACTTAATGGCCAGGAGTTCTTTGTCTGTGATAGCGTAATTGAGTTCAGGGGTGTGAATATACGCATCCAGAAGGCAATAGGGTGTAAATGGCCCATTTCGGGGTCCTTTTGTGAGAGGACGGCTCCCATAGCCATGCTTGAGGCATTCGTTTCCACCAGGTATGGGAGATCAGGGCGAGGGTGGCGTAAGATTGGGGAAGATGTGAATCTTGCTTTGAGTTCCTGGAAAGCTTCCTCTGCTTCTGTTGTCCACTGGAACTTCTTGTTGCTTTTACTTAGCAATGACGTGATGGGATGCACGATTTGCGAAAATCCTGGGATGAACCGGCAGTAGAAGTTTGCAAAACCCAGCATACTTTGAACCCCCTTGAATGAATTTGGGGATGGCCAGTTCAGGATAACATCTACCTTGTGTACATCCATTCGGATTCCATTCAGGCTGAGAATAAAGCCCAAGAATTCCACCTCGGAGACGTGGAATAAGCACTTTTCGAGCTTGGCGTAGAGCTGGTGTTGACAGAGTTTCTCCAATACGGATCGGACATGTTTAACGTGGTCCTGCTTTGATGCGGAATATACTAGAATATCGTCGATGTACACTAGAGCACAGACATCAATCAATTCCTGTAGGACATTGTTCATGAAGTATTGAAATGCTGCAGGTGCGTTGCAAAGGTCAAAGGCCATTACTTGATATTTGTACACACCGTATTTGGTGCAAAAAGCGGTTTTCCATTCGTCCCCCTGTTTTACACGAACAAGGTGATATGCACCCCTCAGGTCTAGTTTTGTGTCGATTTGGGCATCTTTGACTTGATGAAGCAATTCAGGGATCAGTGGCAGGGGGTAGCGGTAATCTGATTCAGCGCACGATAGTCGATGCACGTTCTCAAGTCCCCCTCCTATTTCGGTACGAAGAATAGATGAATGGCTGCTGGAGACTTCGAGGGACGGATGAACCTGTTGGCTAGGTATTGGTCAAGATAGGCCTTCAGGTGCTGGTTTTCTGGTTCCGTGACTGCGTAAATTCACCCACAAGGGATTTGTGTGCCGGGTATCAGGTCGATTTGGCAATCGTATGGTCTATGCGGTGGCAGGGTATTAGCCTGTTCTTTCTGAAAGACATCTTGAAAGTCCTGGTATTCACTTGGTAGGGTGCTGATTGCCACAGTCGCAAGCATGGAGGTTCTGGTGTCTATTGGTTGTTTCTCTTGGCGATAACATGTGTGGGTGCAAGTCTCGGGAAAGGCCAATTCTTTTGCTCGCCAATCGATTCGAGGATTGTGAGCTACCAACCATGGCATTCCCGAAATCAACCGGAACTGTGGTGCCTTAATGAGGTCGAAAACGATAGATTCTTGGTGTCCATCCTGGCACAGAAGGTTTAAAGCTGCAGTGCATTGGGATACTGGACCAGAAGCTATTTCTGTGCCGTTGACAGTGGTAACAGTGTCGGTGGTTGATTTAGGGCGTAAAGGAAGCCCCATCTTTGCCGCAAGATCCTGGTCGATGTAATTCCCAACGGCACCACTGTCAATGTTCGCTCATACTGCGTGCATCCCAGATGGTTGTTGGTGATTGATCAAGACCACAGATAGTGCAAAATGGGAGGTCTGTAGTTCACTTTCTTCGCTCGACAAGTGGACCCCTACACTTGCCGGGCTGGGGAGTTTACCGATTCCTTGATGGTATCTTCCTTGTCCATGGCCCCTACCGTCCTCCTCATTGGCTTCACAGGCACTCTTTAAGGAAATGAACTGACCTTCCACAGTACAGACATAACTGCTGCTGTCTCCTTTTATCCCTTTCCGCTTTAGTCAAGGGGGATCTGACCCCCCCATTTGCATTGGTTCTCCTGAACCTTCCGTTGTGCGGGCAATATTGTCCTTTGAACACACATACATAGGGCGAGGGTACGGTCTGGTTCGATCTGCTCTTTGGTCCTGCAACCTATGATCCAGTTGAACAACAAGGTCAATGAATTCTGAGCAGTTTTACGGGGGGTTCACTACTTGTGTGAGAACATCCTTGAGCTCCCCCCGCAAACCCGATGAAATAACGTGGTTATCTTCTTCACTGGCCATTCTGCTTCAACTACGAGTCTATTGAAAGTGGCTATGCATGTTAATAGGTCTTGATTCCTTGGCGTAGGGACATAAGTTCACTGTCTAATGCCTGCCCATGAGTACGATGGGCGAACAGCTTTTCCATCTCCTGCTGAAAGCCCTGAAGTCACGCAGCAAAGGATCATCTTGGGCCACAAAGGGTACAGACCAGTCCGCAGCACTACCACTCAGGTAGGATAGCACAAAAGCGACCCGTGATTGGTCATTCGGAAAGGCCCCTGGTCTACAAAGGAAGTGCAGGTGGCACTGGTTTATGAACGTTGCATACCTCTTGGGATCCCCCGTAAATCGTTCGGGCAGGGCCAAGGGAACTGTCCCAGGAAGGGTTATCTGAACTGGATTGGCTGATGGTGCTGGCATCGAGGGCGCGCTTCCCGGCAATGGTGCATGCCATGCTTGTGACTGGAGAAGTTGCCGGCTTAAATCATCAGTGCGTTCTTTGGCTACTATCAGCTCTCTCCTCAGGGTGTTGGTCTCCTGCCTGGCTGCATGTACTTTGGAACGTAGCTGCCCCAACATGTGGGCTAACTGGTCGGTTTCTGACGCTTCCATGACGCCCAGGCGGATTTTGATGTGAGGCTTTGTGTTCTGTAACGCTCACCTGGTATCCATGGGGACGTCACTCAGCCTGTTCTGACCTCTTACAACCTCGAACCCTTCCCTGGAGTCTACTTGACTGGAGACTGGGCCGGAAACACAGGATTGGTAGAGTTTAACTCCCTATTGTCTCTGTGTGCTTGAACCCCTTCTTCCCCGGGGTCCAACCCTTCCCTTTGATCCACATCTCACCTTGTTTTCTTGGAAAGTGTGCTCTCCTTCCTGCTTTCAGCGACGGGGCTCGTTGATTGATGCAGGCTCGTTGCTGTCTAGTTACTTCACTGGCAAGAGTCTGACAGGTAAGTATAATGAGTCTTTTGAACTGTTCTCTAACTTCGTTCCTTTCCTTCCTTAGATGATGGCCTGCGTCCAGGGATGGCGACGTGCTTTTAAGATGAGTAGTGCTGAAGGTGAGTGAGAGCGCGATGCGCGATGCGACCCTTTCGTATTTGTATTGAACTGAGTTCTCTTTCTGTGTCTTTTAGGTGCCGTGACGTTTTCAGCGTGGATGCCGGTTATGAAGAAGAAATGCGGTGAGTAAGCACGGTATGCAGCGCCTCTAGATGTTTCCACGCTAACCTGGAGTGTCTTTTCCCTCTTGCAGATGGATGAGAAGTTCCAGAGACAGAGTTCCCCCAGAGCGGCTGGGATTCAGGTAAGCGTTTGAAGCTCGTACTGTCTTTAAAAATAAGCGAAGATTTGCTGAATGCTTACTAATGCCTTTTTTCTGTTGTTTTCCCTTTTCCTTAGGAAGCAGCATGCCGGGATGGGAATGACACCGCCGAAGATGCCCGCAGAACAGAAGAAGTGATCAATGATGGGCAGAAGCGCCACAAGGTAAGGCTGTTCCTAACTGTGTTCTTGTTCTTGCAGGAGCTGAGCGCAGAAGAAAGATGCAGGCCAACTGGAGACCAATCCGAACACGGTGAGTGTCACGCTGCAGAAAACACAAAGCATGTTTCTCAGCCTGGGCGCAGCTTAAATAGTCTCTGGGTATCCCAGGTATCTCTGGGCTGAACCACACCCAAAAGACTAGACTGCACATGCAGTTCTGGGAATCGAAATATGTGGGGGCATCCATCTCGTCCCCATCAATGCACTAAAAGTCCAATCCCCAATGTTATCCTATTGGAGTGAGTGAGTCTGGTGCCACAAGCACCAAATCTGACTCCAAGTGGGTCTTTGGAGGGATGGAGAGGCCCTTGAGGGCCATGTAGGTGATCGTGGCCTGGCTCCAGCCAGACATCTTCGAGGGCTGGGGACAGGAGGGACAGGAATCATGACTCTAAAAGCCTAATAAAGTCTCTGTGTACAGTTGAATTTAGAAGTGTGCCTAATAGTCTAATATCATCTCTGTATAAAGTTGAATTTAGAAGTGTGCCTAAAAGCCTCTCTGTGCAAAACTTGAATTTAAAAGTATGCCTAAATATCCCCTCTGTCCAAAGTTGAATTTAGAAGTGTCCCTAATATCCTCTCTGTGCAAATGTACATTTAGAAGTAGACCTAATAGCGCACCTTGCCCGAATTTAAAAGTGTGCCTAATAACATGCCCTAGTTGAATTCAGAAGTATCCCTAATACCCTCTCTGTGCAAATTGCACTTGGAAGTGTGCCTAATATCCTCTCTGTGCAATAGTGTGCCCATTAGTGTTGAGTTATTAGTTGAATATAGAAGCATCCCTAATATCCTATCTGTACAAAACTCAAATTTAGGAGTGGGCCTAATAGCGCCCCTTCCTTGAATCTAGACGTGCGTCTAATAGCGTGCCCTGATTGAATTTAGAACTACAAATAGAAAGTCCTCCTAAACTGCAGTTAAAAGTCCACCTAAAAGCATACCTGTGGCGTTGCTACATTCAATTTCTCCCTAATAGCTTACCTGTATCCCAGCTTGCTAGAAGAAAGTCTACCCAACAGCGTAACTGTGTTGTAGTTGCAACTAAATAGGCCGCCTAACAGCATATCCTAAGGTCTAGCTACACTTCAAAACGGCCTAATATCTGCAGCCTAGTTAGAATTAGTACACTAAAACCTAGAATAAGTGAATAAATATCACCCTGTTTAGTGAGACCCTGAAACCAAGACCACCCAGTGATATAGCCGAACTTATGAAGTCCAATAAAGTGTAAGTAGCACCTGAAACTACACCTGATAGCACGTACTAACCATGCGTGCACGCAATCCACCAGGGTCGGCCGGAAATGACCACCGTGGACTGCCTCCACTCTCCGGTCAGCCTTGCCTCCCGTCCCCCCTTCCCAAATCATCCCACCCTCCTTCACATCCCCTACCCTTCCCCTTTCCAAACACCAAGCCAGAGGGGCACGAGCCAACCACCCTAAGAACACTGCTTCCCGAACCCCACCACCGACCAGCCTACGTTGATCATGCCCCCTCCCCTCACTATCATACTGGGCACACGGCCCTGCAATCATGCACCCCCCACTTTTCCCACTAACCCCCACCATCATCCCCCCTGACCACACCCCTTCCCGTCCCTAAAAACTGCACGCCTTGCCCTAGCAAGAACAGAAGCCTCATCCCTCTCCCCCTCTGACCCCCCTACCCTCTCTCACACAGCAATTGCAACGAAGACACTAAAGAGGAAATGTACCTGGTCCCCCTCAATCTCTCAGCACTCATCGCCTCCCCTGTCTTGACCCACCACCTCACTCCCCCAATCACCACCACCCCCCTCGCTTCACCCTTCCTGAAACCCCTCTCTCTCGATTTCTCACCGACTACAACTGAAACTCCTAACCACCCACACCCCACCTTCAAATCCCCCGTGCCAAACCCAATCGCCCTAACACACGCATCCATCCATCATCAACCACCCCATCCCACACCCTCTCCAGTTTCCACTTTCTCCCCCCACCCCCTTCCGCTGCAGCTCCGACACGAACCTCACCTACCGAAGTGAATTGCATCCTATTTAATGCCCGATCCGTAGCAAAAAAAAAGACACAACATCTTTGACCTCCTCGCCTCTGACAAACCAGACCTGGTTTTCATCAACGAAACTTGGTTCTCTGACGACTTTGCCCCAATCGCCAATGAAGCCTCCCCCCCGACTACTCCCTCATCCCACTGAACCATCCCTCTAGAGGTGGGGGAATAGCATTTGTCTTCAAGTCTCAATTCCACGGCTCAATCATCGACAATCAACCTTCCATTCCTTCCTGCGAATCACTCCTTGTTAAACTATCCCTCTCCCCATCGTTCTCACACAGCTTCCTTATAATTTACAGAACCCCTGACTACGATAGACAATTCTCAAACAACCTCTGCGATTCTATTGCCACCCTTCAACTACACCCTTCTTGGAGATTTCAACATATGGATCGACATCCCCACCAACCCTATGACACACTCTCTGGTTGACGGTCTAGATGCGATTAACCTCCAACCCCACATAAACAGCCAGACTCACTATAAAGGACACACTCTTGATGCCATCTTTAGCTCACACAACCAGATATATCTAAACCCCCCCAAACCTATTATCTGGTCCGATCACTTCATTGTTTCTTTCGCCATTCGCTCACCAGACCCGCTTCCCATACTCGAATCTGGACTGCCGAATCTACGCAAATGCTGGAAAAAACTAATAATCGTTCCTGACCTAGCTGATGCACTCCTCCAGTCTCTTCCACCTACCTGCCAACTCAATAAACAACTAACCACCGACACCTTTGACTCATGGCTCAACACCTCACTAATGCGGCTCACACCCTCTTGCAAACCACCAGCCCTCCAAGGCCTGTTCCCTAGATGGTTCACACCTGATTTGAAGACCACTAAACAACTATATAAATACCTAGAACTCAAATTCCAGAAAGACAAAACCCAAGAGAGCAGAGCCACCTTGGCCCGACACCTTCATCAGTACAAGGGCGAAATCCGGAAAGCAAAAATATCCCACTACAACTCCCGAATCCTAAACTGCAAAAACCCCAGCAAAGAACTTCACAAAATCATCTCCGAATTCATCAAACCGGCATGCACCACCACTATCCCGACCCCCTCACAATCACTGTGCGACTTTCTCTCCACTTTTACGCCACGGCTCTCAAAAGAACAAATGCTCTAACCACCAAACTGGCTCTCTTACATACACCAGGCAACCCTCCGTCCATACTGGCCAACCCACAGCCTTCGACCACTACGCAACCAGCGTTCGACTCCTTTAGTCCAATATCCCCCCGACCAATTTCTCAAACTTCTCTCTGCCCGCAAACCATCTGGCTCTCCGCTAGACGCTTGCCCGGCCACAACCCTCAAAGAAATGCTCGCTTCTACCTGCGCAGGAGAACACGCAAGATCCATAATAAATGACTCCCTTTCCTCAGGTATTTTTCCCGACATATTCAAAACTGTTCATGTCAAACCTCTAATAAAAAAACCTTCCCTCGACCCTCTCGAGCCCAAAAACTACCGCCCCACCTCAAACACCAGGTTCCTTGCCAAACTCATTGACCAAACCGCCTACTCCCAACTAAATGCCTTTGTCGAAGCCAACAATCTCCTAGACCCCACACAATCAGGTTTAAGAGCCGGTCACTGAACTGAAACCCCCCTAACCTCAATCTGGGATGACCTTAAAATCACGGCAGACTCCGCGGGATGTGCCGCATTAATCCTTCTTGAACTATCCGCGGCCTTCGACACAATCAATCACTCAATCCTCATTGACCGCCTCCACTCCCTAGGAATTCGTGGAACCGCTCTCAAATGGATAGCTTCATTCCTCAAAGATAGGTACCAAATAACGGTACTCTTCACCGATTCCTCCCAAGCCCGACCAGTCAACACGGGAGTCCCACAAGGAGCATGCCAATCTGCCTTCTTGTTCAATCTCTACTTGATCACCCTCCCACCAATAATTCGATCACACAACATCCTGTGTTACAACTATGCTGATGAGACTCAACTAATTCTAAAACTCCTGAACTCAAAACCCAACTGCCGACCTGACCTTGCCTCCTGCCCCCTTGACATAGAGCTCTGGATGACCCAAAGCCACCTCTTGTTAAACCCCTCCCAAACTGAAATCATGATATGTGGCAACTCCGAACTTCTTCCACACCCACTACCCTGGCCATCCGCCATGGGCAACTCACCGACTCCCTCTAACTCAGTAAAAAACCTTGGATGCACCCCTTCTCTGACCTATCACTCTCGCGCCAAGTCAAAAACGTCTCAAAGTCCTGCCACTACCACCTTAAAACACTTAGGCGCATCTTTCCATATCTCTCCTTTCCCAACAGACTCTCTGCGGTCCAATTAATTGTTATATCAAGACTGGACTATGCAAACCCCTATACCTCGGAGTCCACGCTTACCAACTGAATACATTTCAAAGCACAAAACGCTGCAGCCAAACTGCTACTTGCGCTCGGCCCGAGAGACCACATCTCCCCAGCCCTTAAGACTCTGCACTGGCTTCCAGTGGCCCGAAGGGTGACTTTCAAAACCTTATGCATTTCTCATCGAGCATTCCATAAAACCGGACCTCAATATCTTCAAGACAAGCTAAAACCCTATCACCCTCCACGTACTCTAAGATCAAGCTCAGCCGGACTCCTAGTCATACCTAAAACAAACACATTCAGGTTAGGCGGATCATCATTCTCAGCCTTGACCCCCACGCTGTGGAACACACTCCCACCCCATATCCGCCTAACTGAAGATCTAATGTCTTTCCGCAAACCACTGAAAACTTGGCTCTTCCCCTAAAACCAACCCGTACGCAAACTAAACCAAACAGAATAACAGCATCCCAATGACACCAATCCAGCAATCTACTAGATCTTGAATAGCAATACAACAAATAACAATACAACATCAAGATCCATGCGAGAAATCAATAACTAATAACCGCTAATGTAAACTAAAAGGACAAACAGAATAGAACGAGTAAAGTAGATCAAAGCAGTGAAGTGGATAAAAAGAATAAATCGTACGAAAACAGTAATGAGGTTTGAATGAATGAAATGGATGTAATGAGTGCAACAGACAAAATGAACAAAATGGGTGAAATGAATAAAGAGAAGAGGATGGAAAGATGAATACAAGAGAATGATGAGTACACAGACAGATGACTCCGCTGGATGAGTGCATGGCAGAAATGGAAAGTACAGAATAGACGATTCAAGTACATGAGACGGGTGTAGTGCATGAAATAGATAGAGAGCACGGAACGGATCCAGTGCGCATGACAAATGACATGGCCTGAAATGATAATGCATGATGAATGAACGAAGTGAATGGAGCGGATGAAATCGTTAGAATGGATGAAGCAGGGGGAACGGATGAGTGCGCTGAGTGGATGAATGCGTTGAGCAGATGAGTGTGTAGATTGGATGAGTGAATAGAACGGATGAGTATGTTGAGTGGAAGAGTGTGTAGAGTGGATAGTGTGTAGAGTGGATGAGTGTGTAGAGCGGAAGAGTGCGTAAGTGAGGAGGAGTGTGTAGAACGCAGGATTGCATAGAGCAGATGAATGTGCAGAGCGGATGAGTGTGTAGAGCGGACGAGGGTGTAGAGCGGATGAATGCGTAAGTGTGGAGGAGTGTGTAGAACGCAGGAGCGGATGAATGTGCAGAGTGGATGAGTGTACAGAGCCGATGAGTGTATAGAGCGGATAAGTGGACAAGTGTATAAAGCGGGTGAGTGCGTATTAGCGAACGACTTTGTAGAGCTGATGAGTGCATATAGCAGATTGTACGTGGAAAGAACGAGTGCATAGAGCGGATGAGTGCGGGGAGCGGATGAGTGCGCGGAGCGGATGGGTGCGCAGAGTGTGATGGGTGCACAGAGAGTGATAGGTGCGCAGAGAGTGATGGGTACGCAGAGCGTGATGGGTGCGCAGAGCGTGATGGGTGCGCAGAGTGTGATGGGTGCGCAGAGCGGGAGAGTGCGCAGAGTGGAAGAGTGCGCAGAGGAGGGGTGCGTAAGAGCGGGTGCATGTGTAGAATCAATGAGTGCATAGAATGGGTGAGTGCGTAGAGCGGGTGAGTGCCTAGAGCGAGTGAGTGCGTAGAGCGGATGAATGCGTAGAGTGTGCGAGGGCATAAAGCGTACGAGTGCCTAGAGCGGACGAATACACAGTGCGTGCAAGGGCATAAAGCGGACGAGTGCCTAGAACGGACGAATGTATAAAGCGGATGAGTGCGTAAGGCGGATGAATGCGTAGAGCGGAGGAATGCATAGAGTGGATGAGTTACGTAGAGCGGATGAGTGCGTAGAGCGGATGAGTGCGTAGAGTGGATGAGTGTGGAAGTGCATGTAGAGCGCATGAGTACCTAGAGCGGATGAGTGCCTAGAGCGGATGAGTGCCTAGAGCGAATGAGTGCGTAAAGCAGATGAGTGCGTAGAGCCGATGAGTACATAGAGCTGCTGAATGCGTAGAGCGGACGGAATGGGTGAAGTATGTGGATGGAACGAGTGATGTATGTGAATAGAATGGGTGACGTATGTGGATGGAACAGATGACTTATGTGGATGGAACAGGTGACGTATGTGGATGGAACGGGTGACGTATGTGGATGACGTATGTGGATGGAACGGGTGATATGTGTGGATGGAACGGGTGACGTATGTTGATGGAACGGGTAACGGAATGCATGGAACAGATTGAAGTGCGTGGAGCGGACTGGAGCGGAACGCATGGAGCGGACTGGAGTGCATGGAGCGGACTGGAGCGCATGGAGAGGACTGGAGCGCATAGAATTGTGCGACTAACATGGAATGGGTGGAGTGCATGGAACGTTTGAAAGAGCATGTAACCCATCATATCACATCACCACGCTTACTCTCTTCTTTACACCACCATTCAACTAGAACACAGAGATACTATGACACCATTAGGTATAGCTGTTCTCATACCATACCAACAACTGCCTCATACTCCCCATCACTCTAACTAAACACTGCTGGTTACACACACCCCAGCCAGGCGTTCTCCTCAGGCCTAACACAGCCACAATCGGTCTGGATAAATCCTGCCAGAACAAATACATACTTTTGATCTCTCAACCAGCACACCTCCCGCTAAGAAGCAGCTATTACACGAATGCCACACCAGCTGTACACATATCCGGTGCTCACACGCACCTTTGACTCTCTCTACTCTCTCTACTGACATGAACTTCGGTTCCCAAGGGCGTTCAACCTACCAGCGCCTTCAGACCATACCAATGGTACATAAGGCGCTGTATAAAAGCAAAGTAACATAACATAACATAACAAACAATGCAATGGCACTATGTGTTGTAAAAATAATTCTGCCAGTTGACTAGCAGTAGGTATTCCATTGCATGGAACAAAATGTGCCTGCTTAGAAAAATAGTCAACAAAACCATAATCAAGTCAGGATTACACTCCTTTGGAGAATCTATCACAATGTCCATTGAAATCTGTGATCATCAGGGGTAGGCAAAGGTTGCAACAAACCCATCTTTTTTGAATGATCAGCCTTGCTCCACATGTATTCATCACAACTCTGCAATTAGTTATGTAGAGATCTGTTGAACCCAGTGCACCAGAAATATTTGACAAACACGCATTCCACAGAATGTCCTGCCAACAGTGATTTATGACACCAATACAAGGCTTTCTCTCGTAAAGCCTGCTTAGACAAATGCAGGCACTGGGCATGGTATGAAAGCCCATTCCAAAGTGTTCTTAAAGGTGACCTTCCACCCAGGATCGTAAATCCTCCCCAACCAGACTGTTCGTACTTGTTCTAATAAGCCTTCAGTCACTGCCCCATTAATCTCTTCTGGGGGAATTATCCAAAGTGATATAGAAAACGTCTTTGGGCCTCATTACGAGGTTGGAGGTAGCCATGGCGCTATTAGCGCCTTGGCTGCCTCCAAACTCACTCCGACTCCGCCCTGGTGAATGGAGCAATTACTGGTCCATTCCAAGGTTGGCGGGACCGGTAATTCCCCATTCACCAGGGCCCTTCCCCATCCATTTGAGTCCCCATAGGGCTCAAGGGGAATGGGGAAGACGCTAATAACGGTACCACAAATTGTGGTACCGTTATTAGCTCCAGAGTCCCTTTGCAGGTCCCGTCCTTAACGCCTGGAAAAACCACGCATTAAGGGAGGACCCGCAAAGGTAACTCTTAGTAGGGCGGTAAGGGATTACCGGCACTGGTGCCCTTACCGGTGCCGGTAATCCCCTACCTCCCACCTCATAATGAGGCCCTTTGTTACAATACTGTTGAAGCAATTCCGCCGACGTTAATTCCACCAAAAACGCCCCATAGAGTCCAAAGGACTATCAAAAAGGGCGATAAATTCCACCACCGCCACCTGTAATCTGGCGGTAATTCCGCCGGACCAAGTGGCTGTAACGATAATTCTGTTGGACTGAATTCAGGCGGGTTTACCACCGGAATACCACCCAACTCGTAATGAGG
The DNA here is from genome assembly GCF_040938575.1 of Ambystoma mexicanum. Classification (NCBI taxonomy): domain Eukaryota; kingdom Metazoa; phylum Chordata; class Amphibia; order Caudata; family Ambystomatidae; genus Ambystoma; species Ambystoma mexicanum. Next base: position 728,801,732 of record NC_090927.1, read on the forward strand.
CCCAGTTTTCTGTGTGGCTTTCAGTGTTCTTCTACCAACATAGGGAAACCACAGCATTTTGGAGAATGTCTGTATTGTGACCAGCGATAGCATTGTTACTTACTGATAATGTACCATTAAAGTTGTTAATATTAACACCTGTTTTAAAAGTGATTATGAGTTGTAGAAATCCATAATTGAATGCTATGTAAAACGTACATTATTATTATCATTATAGTTATTGGTGTTATTATTATTATGCTTCACATGTCAGAGAGTTTGACAACATTAACCATTTAATTTTTAATCAAAATATGCAAGTAATTGGCAGGTGGTAATACAACTGACTTGAATAATTGTTCTTCTGTTAAGATAGCACACTGGGGGCCTCATTACAACCCTGGCGTTAAGGGGTTAACGGCGCCGTAAAAGGCTGCAGCGCCGTTAAACCCTTAACGCCCGATTCACACTTTAACGCCTGCTTTTTGCAGGCGTTAAAGTCCAACCCGCTAAGGGATCTTGGTGCTAATTACGGCACCGTAATTTACGGTGCCGTAATTAGCGCCTTCCCCATTCCCATTGAGCCCTATGGGCCAAAAATGGGAATGGGGAAGGGGCCATGGTGAATGGGGATTTACCGCCCCGCCAACCTTGGAATGGGGCGGTAAATCCGCCATCCACCATGGCGGAATCCGGCATGGACCATGGTGCTAACAGCACCATGGACCAACTAAAGGGTTGTAATGAGGCCCTGGCAATTTCTCTTGCACTATTCACTTTAGAACCGTGTGTAGAGGCATGAGATGTAGCCTATAGCTCACCCCTATCATTCACCTTGTTCAGCATGTAGTGAAACTCACCTTGTTCAATTCACTCCATGGGCGCACTTGCCACTTACATTGGAAAATAAATGTTCATTCACTGCATCTTGAATTGTGGTAATAGGAACAGTGGTGATTGTTGTGGGTTGGGTGGCATAGCTAAGTGTTGCATCTGTTGTATTTGTGTTATGATGGGATTACCTAGCGAAATCAGCATCTTCATTGAAAACGCTTTCTCTCATACGACAGGTAAGCGCGGTGTGTGCACTACATTTTTACAGGCTTATGGTTCATAGGAAAAATGATGTGCCTAACATGTAATTTGCGGGAACTTGTTTTGCAGTTACAACCCAAATACAAGCTAAGTTTGATTATAGGAACTCGTTATATCAAGATATATCTAATTGTTTAGCTTCAACTAGTTCAAAATTCAGCCTCTCCTCAGAACCTTAACTAGCTGATGATACAGAAGATGTTTCTCTCGCGCAAAGGCCTAGGTCACCTTCCTAAAATGCCAACATGCTAGAAGCAGCAGCTCTTATTTGACAAACATTGCATGTTTGTAGCTATTCAAGGAACACTGCTAGATCTTCTTTCAGTCTTAGTTGCCGGTCTTTGGAGAGCTCTAGCTCTCATTTTCCAATCCACTGCCAGGAACAGCACATAAGGGTATTTAGTAAATCGTTTCCGTTCAATACTGTTATAAGTCTTTCCAAGTATATTTATATGTTGACAAGGCGGCTGTCCCAGGACTGCATTCCAACCATACACACTCGGCACCCAATACAGTTCAAACTGAAGTTTGCCCCTGATTAAATATGTGAAAGAAATATTTCGCTCTGTGAACAACATTTGATGGGGTCTATGGAACTTTAAACCCTAAAGCTTGTTACCAGTTTGGTATGATATTTTCAGTAAGTTCTATACAAGATAGCAAACATGTATTTTGTGTGTCTTTCAGCATGTTGAAAGGACAGCACTTCTGTAAACCAGTGAGGATATGTTACGTTATTGTAATTTATACATTTTCATGGTCTCCAGGTGCTCTGGCGGATCTGAAAAGGAAGAACATGGTGTGCTGGTTTGTTTTTAGTTAGTAGACGTTATGTGGTGTTTGAAGCATGAGTGTGTATGGGGTGATTTGTGTGTGATTGGTTTAGTTTCCTGTTGGGTGTTGTGGAATGTGTGTAGTGTGTGGTGGTATTAGCTTTTTTTTCTCTGTGGCGGAGGTATGAGTGTGACTTGCTCAGTTTTTGATAATGAACATGCAGAGTATTGGAGAGCTTTTAGTAGGGTTAGTCGGGAGTTATCTGAGTCCTTTGGTGTGAGGCTATGTTGATCTGCTGAGTTAACATTATTCTGTGGTGATATGTAGTAGAATGCTTTATTTCTTTGGGTGGCCCCGTTTCAGTTAATCAGGTTTCAGTTGATTTTGGTGTTTCTATTCTGATGTGCTGGCAGTTTGCCTTCGACAGTTTTTCCTATTGAGCTCAGTGAGTTAAAGAGCCATGTTTTTAACTATTTTCTGAACTTTAGGTGATCTCATGTTGTTTGTATTTACCTTTGGGAGCGAGTTCTAAAGCCTCGATGCTATGCAGGGGAACTCTGGTCCCCCAAATTTCTGCTTTGAGCATTTTTTACGTTTGAGGCAAATTTTGTTGCTGGACCTTAGGGATCGGTTTGGTTTGTAGAACTAATTTTTGGTTCTATGTGAAAATACCTCATTATTAAGGTCTCATGAGGAAAAGACACATTTTTATTGTCGAATTTTCGAGCCCTTAGAAATGTGGTATTTTCACATAGAACACCTTTTTTTTAAGTCAGGGGGTTTCACCCCGTTGCCCTCCCTTTGCACCCCACCCACCTCTTTCCCATGTTACTACCTTGCCCCTGCCCACCCCACCCCACCACTCCCCACTGAAGACTCCCCTAATCCAAAACACATACATACACACAACACACACACACCAACACATAGGGCCTCATTACGAGTTGGAGGTAACCAAGCCCTTATTAAGGACATGGCTGCCTCCAAACTCGGGTCCTGGTTCCCTGAATGGGCAAATACCAGGCTCTTCGACCTTGGAGGGCCTGGTATTTCCCCATTCAGGGAACCCGGACCTGGTACATCCCCATTTGAGCCCCCATTGGGCTAAATGGGAATGAGGTGCATCCTAACAACGGCCCCTTAATGACTGGCCCTTTGTTAGCATGCTGGGCCACTCGTGGGACCCGCTAAGGATTTCTGGTAAAACCAGGTGCCCTGAGCGGGTCCCGCGAGCGGACCTCGCAATGAGGCAGTAGGGGGTTAACGGCGCCGGCATCTCTACCGGCGCGTTAACCCCATACCGCCAGGGTCGTAATGAGGCCCATACACACCCACCAACCTATTCTCCTCGTCAGGCGCTACCCGGTCACACTGAGCCTGTCAGCCCCACCGCGCACTTGTGTGCGGAAGGGGCGTGACTGTTCGATTTAGAAAAAGACCACTCTGTGCGATCATGAAGCAGTCTTTCTAAATCAATTTTTTTGTAAAGAGATCTTAAGAAAAAAATCTTTACCCCTAGAACAACATTTTTCCCTGTATGAATTCTGCTCCTTGGCTGTGGATTGCTCTGTGTGTTATGCAAAGCGTTTTTAAGAAAATGTGTTTCTTGACCTGTAGCCAATGTGGGGTTCTCAGTGCTGGTGTAATGTGTTCTCTCTTAGTGAGTCTGAGGAGTAGTCTTGCTGCTGTGCACCGTAGTCATTGTAGTTTCTTGATAAGGTAGTCTGGTATTCCGAGATAGATGTTTTTGCCGTAGTCTATTCTTGACATGATGTGAGAAATGGCAGTGAGTGTTCTATGTGGGAAGGTAAAAAAGGGAAGTATCTGTTTTATTGTGTGTAGGTGGAAGAAGCACTTCTTACTACTGCTCTGACTTGCGGTTCAAGTGTTGTCATCGACTGGATCGCACAGCACAACTGCCCACTCATCATCACAGGAAACACTCCCACCCCATGGTCTGACCACCACATCATCACCTTTAACATCCTCACAACTAGCTCCTCCGCTGCCCCCTCACCCCAACCGCTCCCACCCTGCCTCGCCAGAAGCTCCTGCCAGCTCACAAAGGTAAGGCTACGGCCCTTCCTCCAAGGCCCAGCCTTCAGATCACCTTTCTCCACAGACCAAGAAACTCTCGCAACAGCCTATGATACTGTCATCAAAGCAGCTATCAACTCCATTGCCTCTCTCAAACCCCGCAAATCCAAACCCACTAACCACTCTAACTCATGGTTCACCCCTGACCTCCTCATACTCCGCAATCAGAAAAAGGCTGCACTCACACAGTGGCAAACGTCCCACTCTGACAAAGATAAGATGATCTTTAAGGCCCAATCCACTAAATACAAAAAGGCAATCACCCAAGCAAAAGCCAAATATTTTGAATCCAGAATCTTAGAAGCCCAATCTAGCACAAAATAAATCTTTGCCATTTTTAGGGAGCTCAAGACACCCACTCCCACCCCCCAGAATTTCACCAAAGACAAAGACTGGTGTGATGAAATACAAACGGCCATGCAAACCAAACTAAGCCTCCTCAAAAACAAAATACTAGCCACTAAACAAGCCCTTCCTAATAAGCACATCCCTGTCCCACCACCTGCCCCGGACCCCCCCAACCTTTCTCCTTCAAACCCATTCAGGAAAAAGACATCATCAACATAATGAGGAACATCAAGCCCTCGAACTGCAAAGGTGATGCATGCCCAGCCTCCATTATCAAAGACTGAACTGAAACGCTAGCTCCCTTCCTGACAGCCTTTGTGAATGCCTCCTTTGCCACAGGGAAAGTCCCCGCCTCCCTCGAAGGAAGCCTGGGTCTGCCCTCTTTTAAAAAAAACAACTCTCTATCCCACCTCTCCCAACAACTACAGACCTATCACCACTGTCCCTCTCCTCCTCAAAATACTAGACAAAGCAGCCTACCTGCAGGTTCAGCACTTCATTGAAGAGAAAAAACTCCTTGGACTCCGCCAATTTGGTTTCCGTCCCAGACACGGGACCAAAACCGCCCTACTTGACTTGAAAAACCATATGGATGATGCTAGAGACATGGGTAAACTAGCACTTCTCCTACTCCTTGATCTATCCGCGGCCTTCGACCTCGTAGATCATGGTGTCCTATGCCACCACCTCTCCTCTACTGCCGAATTCTCCCCAGAGGCCACAGCATAGAACACCTCCTTCTTACAAGACAGAACCATGCAAGTATTCTCTGACCTAGCCTCCGCCTCACCAACCATCATACTCTGTGGGGTGCCCCAACGCTCCTGCCTCTCCCCCACCCTCTACAACATCTTCACATGCCCCCTCTTCCTCATCCTCGACGCTATGGGCATCTCCTACACCAACTACGCAGATGACACTCAGATCCTCCTCCCCCTCACTGGGAACTATGACACTGACTCCCTGACCCTCAACAACCTCTACAACACCATCCAAGCCTGGATGGCAGCCAATGGACTATGCCCCAACTCTGACAAGACTGAACTCCTCCTGGTAAGTTCCCCCGACACGCTAAAACATCTAGACTCCCAATTCAGTCACTTCACCATTGACACCATCAAAATTCCTGTCTCAGATTCTGTCAAAACTCTTGGAGTCTACCTGGGTTCCAGCCTATCCATGGATAGACAAATCAACGCAACAGCCTCCGCAGCTGCCTATCATGCCAAACTAATCAACGCAGTCAGACCCTTTCTCTCCAAAGAGAATTGCACCAACATAGCCAGAGCCATCACTGGTTCTAGACTAGACTATTGCAATATACTCTTTCTAGGAACCTCCAATAAAAACCTAGAGAGACTGCAAGTCATACAGAACAATGCTCTCCAGGCAGCCCAAGGCATTGCTAAAAGAGAACACATCTCTGAGGCCAGAAAATTACCCCACTGGCTCCCAATAAAGGAAAGGATCGTCTTCAAAGCCCTGACACTGATCCACAAGTGCATGTACCTCACTGCTCCTGCCTACCTCTCACAAAGGATCCACCCTGTCTCCACTACAAGGCCAATCAGATCATTGTATACCAACATGCTCTCTGTGCCATTAGTAAAAAGAGCCAGAGCGGGCGGATCCAGCTTCCCTTATCTCGCACCCACTCACTGAAAGGCCCTAACTCCCACTATTGGAGGTGAGGCCTCCCTCACCACCTTCCGCAAAGCCTTGAAAACCATCCTCTTCACATAAGGCCCTACACATCAGCATGAATACTTATCATATGACCCGTTGCACAAGTTGTAATATAATGACTATGTGCAATATCTGTAACAACAGTATGATGTTTTGTAGTATTCACAATGTGTCAACGACCGCTACCATGCCTGTACCTGTGTAACTAAGTTCTTGCAAGTAGCAGCACCTCAATGCCCCTGGGCTGCTTGCGTGCTATATAAATATAAATAAATAAAATAAAATAAATAAATTGTCAATTAATATTTTCAGATTGTTGACCACTTTGGATGGTTCTGGGTTGCTTCCCAATTCAGCAGGCCATGGACTTTGGAGATGGTTCAGCGTGTCATTGGGCACAATCATGATCTCTGTTTTGTCCTGGTTGAGTTTAAGGCAGTTGGTACCCATCCAATGGTTTATTTCTGTGAACAGTTGGCAAGGGTTGGGTTTTGTTCTTCTCTAGCGTTGATTTTCTAGGTGATTTGTGTGTCATCTGCGTAATTGTAGCAGGTGAGGCTGTGTCTTTTGATGAGATTGATGAGAGGGGTCTTGTTTATGTTGAATAGTAGTGGGGGGAGGGATGAACCTTGTGGGTCTCTGCAAGTTGTTGTGCAGGGATTGAGTTGAAGGAGGTGAGACAAGTTGTTTCCGTTCTTTCTGTTATGAAGGATTTTAGCCAAAGTAAGGCTGTGTTGCCAATACCTATATCTTCGAGTCTTTTGATGAGCATTTCGTTGTGGACTGTGTCGAAGGCTGTTGATAGATCAAGCAGCATTAGTGTGGATTTGACGCTGGAGTCTGCGTTGGATTTTAGATCTTCCCATATCGATAGTAATGCTGTTTCATTTCCTCTCATGGGTCTGAAGCTGACTTGTGCCTAGTGTAGTATCTGTTTCTCTTCTACATGTTGCAAGACTTATTTGTAAACATAGCTTTCTAAGAGTTTTGCCAGGTGTGGGATGTTTGAGATTGGTCAGTAGTTGGTTAGGTCTTCAGTGTTTCTCAACGGGTCTTTGAGGAGTTGCTTGATGTATGCAGATTTGAATGTTTGTGGCACAGTTCCTGTTGCTAGTGAGTTTTTGAAGAGGTTGAATAAATATTCTGCAGGTGTTTTCTGGGTGTGGATAGTCTTGTATATGTCTGGTGGGCAGGAGTCTGTTGGAGAGCCAGCTCTGTTGTATTTTCACACTAGGCTTTTGAATTGTTCTGTTGAAATTGGTGGGTAGCTGTATAGTATTGTAGATGGTTCTGGCATAGGATTGTTATGGGTGTTTTTGGTGTTTTTAACCATGCTCATAATGACTTGCTGGATGTTTGCAATTTTGTTTTTAAAGCGGTCTGCAAGGTCATCACATAGTTTTTTGTGATGGTGTGGGTGTGTTGTTGCATGTTGGGTTTCTTAGCTTGTTGATGATGTTGAACATCCGTTTCTGGGTGTTGCTTGAGGTTGTGATCTGTTTGTTATAGTATGTCTTTTTTGCTTTGAGTATTTCAGCTTTGTATAGGCGTATCTATCTATGGTATGTTATTTATTTTTGTTGATTATTGTTTTCCCTCTATTCTTGTTCCAGTTTCCTGTTAATATTCTTCAGTGCTCTGAGTTGAGGCATGAACCATTTCACCATTGTTTTCTTTAGTGAGCAGGTGAATGATTTTTCTCGTGCATTGTCATCTATTGTTTTCGTAATCCTTTTTTGGATTGTCTCAGTTCTATCGTCGATGCTGGATGTGTCTAACATGGTGATTGATGGTTTTGTGGCTTCCAGCCTGGTGTTTAGGTCTGCAATATTTATGGATTTCCATCGCTCCAGAGGATTTGCATTGGAGGTGCAGTTGTGACCATGTTTTTGTTCGCAGAAGATATCATCTAGTATGTGGCCTGCTGCGTGTGTCGCTCCATTCACTGATTGCTATAGATGCATTGATGATAGCTGATTTGTTAGAGGTTTGGGTGAATTGATGTTTTCTTCTTCGAGCCAGTTGTTGAAATCTTCCAGTATGATCAGGTGATCATGTTTAATAGTGATGTTGGTAATGACGCCCACAAGTTTATCTCTGAAAGTAGGGTTGTATGTCGGTGGCCTGTAGATAAATAGGAATGATAGTTTGGTTTGGTGATCCCAAGCCAGGGGCAGGAGGAGTGATTCACCATTTGGGATGTTCAGTGGTGATGCTGTTGTCATCTTTAGCTGGTCCTTGTATGCAACAGTGAGGCCTACTCGTTGTCCTTCTTGGTTGGCTTGTTTAATTTGAGGTTGTTGGGTGAGGAATCATGTGCTGTTACATTGAAGTTTTGAGATAGCCAGTTTTTGGTGAGAAAAAGGATGTCCGTCCCTCCATCCCTTACTAGTTTGTATATTTCTGTTGTGTGTTTTGACGTTTATCTGGCTTTGACTTTGTTACAGTGTATCTTTTTGTTTTCTGCGGTTTGTTTGTCCTTTGGCGGTGGGATTGGTAATGTGATGAATCTGATGATGTCATCACTCCTTTCGTGGTGGTAGCCTCTCCTCATGTGGCCAGGGGACGGCAGCCGCTACCTGATTCTGATCCTGGGGGTGGCTGTGCGAGAGAGGATCACATTGGGAGAGACGACCCTAAGAGGGGTAGTGAGACATTGTCAGGAGAGACATGGTAGCCACCCTTCCCTTTAAGGGTGGTCCTCTCCATTCCTCATGTCTTTACTGCATATTGCTATGTGGAACAGGAGACAGCAAACACAACAGACTATTCCCTACATGTACATGACCCAATCTGCACTACTGGGACGAGGAAGAGTGAAGGAGCGATGAAGACCCACAGAGCCTGAAAGCCTACAACACATTCTAGTTTATGGAAGGAATGGTGCTGTGGCAGGCCCTTTGAATTCCTGACAGCTGATGTAGAGAAGAGAAAGGTACGTTCTGGGAAATGCTGTTCTGTAAAAAAAACGAAGAATCAGAGGTCTACCAGGGTGAGGTCAGAGACAGCACGTGGCTATTGGAGGACACCTAAGATGAAATTGGAAGGCAAGCAGAAGTGAGACGCTCCCCCGAAGCGCTGGCAAGCAGCAGAAGCAACCAAGCAGCACGAGGAATGCCGAAGCAACTACCTAAAACCAGTGAGCCCAGCGCTAAGAGGTGGGACACTGAGTCGCTTCACAGCAAATGCTGTTTGATTGGGCAGAAAGCTCTGTAAAGCAAAAGAGACAAACGAATTGCCAAGCAGAGGGTGGCTGACCCACTTGATAAGGAAAACATGGAAAATGTTGTTGATTAGTTGATATGTCATTTACAGCACACCTGTTTACATGTCTTTCTAGGCGCTCCAAGACAAGGGAGGGAAGACAGAGGGAGGACAAGACAAAAACAAGAGCAGATTATAAATTGACTGTGAATTCTAGGAAGGAGCTATTGGAGACTCAAGCATGGGAAGACCTTTTGAGTGTCATGTTTTCCAGGGACTCAAAGAAGTTTTGGGAGTTCGATGTGCAGGGTCCCCCATACAGAGCAACAGTGACCCTTAAGGAAAACCATGTTGAAGCAAAATCATGGATGGCCCATTTTTCATCAGTGTATGGGAGCCCCAGCATCAAGAGCTTGGTTGGGGACCGGGGCTCTCTTTTGCAGTTGACATTGAATGAGATACAGATCGCTATTAATCAACAAGCTCAAAATCAAGCACCTGGACCAAATGCAGTCCATACAGATTTGTACAAGGGAAAAGTTGACTTGTGGGCTCCAATTTTGACAATCTGGTTCAACTATTTTCCTGAAACAGGGATATACCCGTCCTCTTGGAAAAATGTTATTATCCATCCAATTTTCAAAAAAGGGGATCATGGGAGCCCTTTGGCTTATAGACCAATCTCGCTCTTGGACACTTTGTTTAAAATCTTTGGCTGCATAATATTAAAGCATGTGAAGGAATGGATTTCCTCTCAGTTGGTCCTCTCGGATGTTCAATATAGCTTTAGGTCAGGCTTGGGGAACTCGTGATCAAGCACTTAATCTGTATCTGGTGGGGGCCCAATCAGTGTTTGTTATGAGTGAGCCGATTTACTTGACCTTCATGGACTTAAGCACAGCCTTTGACAAGGTTAACAGAGTCAAATAATGGCGGGTGCTTCAGTCCATGGGTTGCCCGCTGAGCTTCTAAGAATCTTGCAAATGATCTGTGAGGACCCTAAGGCATGTGCATGCTTTGGCAAAGAGGGGCAATGTACCAATTATTTTGATGTTGTGACAGTTTGACAGGGCTGTGTTCTGGCCCAAGTTCTATTCACCCTGTACATTAATGGTCTTTATAAGGCACTTGTACAGTCAGATGTAGATTTTCCCAGGGTTGGGAAGAAAGCGTTCCCGCTTGACAGGGCTGTGTTCTGGCCCAAGTTCTATCACCCTGTACATTAATGGTCTTTATAAGGCACTTGTACAGTCAGATGAAGATTTTCCCAGTGTTGGGAAGAAAGCGTTCCCGCTTATGGCATACACAGATGATACTGTTATTATAGCCCAGACACCAAAGGCACTTAAAAAATCCATCAATGTCTATACTGATTTTATGACAAACTTAGATTTTATGACGAACTTAGATTTAAATATAAACACAAGCACATTGGCTGTCATGGCCAGTTCTTCCAGGAAAATAAAAAAACTAAAGATGCACAGCATGTCCAGTAATGGCTCTGTAATACTGCAGGTAACCAGATCTGATTACTTGGGAATGTGTTTTACTGAAAATTGGAGTGGGCTGGGTCATATACACACCCAAAGCACTAAAATGGGCCAACCTTTGAGAATGATCATGGAGGTGTACAGTGAATAGACAGAGGCAAATCACACTATGGGGCATCTTTGTGGCGATTTGAAAAGGGATCAGCAATAGAGGTTACTGAGAACACATTCTTTAAGAAATTACTGGATCTCCTGTGTGCAGCTGCTAGCTATGCTGTGCATTCAGGGCTTGGAGAGAAACACATTGGAGAGGACTGGTATGCATCCCTATTTATGCACTAGTTAGGTATATTGTCAAACTCCAAAGCATCATTAACCCATGAAATAATTGGAGCATTGATGCAGGGCGCCTTCTGCAGCAGGATACCATGGCTAAAGTTTATTAATGGGTGTATCATCAAGTTTTTTTGACCCTAATCCCCTTTGTCCTGTGTATTTGCTGAATATGAAGGAGCGTAAAATGCATACAGTGAGGTTCCAGTATATCATAGAGTGCAAACGAGAGTCGATATGGATGTTGTTTGAATCAAATAGAAAACATGCTATCATAACAAAGACTGCTGCAATGCAGTCCTATCTGACACAGAGCAACTACCCAACAGATCACTGGGTCTTGACTAGAGCACACTTAAACTGTCTGATGCTGCGAGCAAACACTATGTCTTGGCAGGGTTATGTTTCAAACTCAATTTGTCCATGTTGTGGCGCTGCAGTTGAGGATTTATCACATTTTCTGTTTTATTTTGTGCATGTTGCAGGAAGATAAGAAAGCAGACAATTATGCCATTGCTGAAGCAACTAAAATGTAGGCCAGCTTTGATATTTCTATTGCAGGCCGAATCATGTCCTGTTGCTTGGGGCTTCCTTGTATACTTGAGGAGAGCATGGAATTTAGGAAAACTCATTTTGAATGCTTAGATGAAATGACTTCCACAGATTATATTTATTTTAGGATGTCATTTAAACAGTTATTGTCATGCTCCAGGATGATGATGATGCTGAGGTCGGTTTTAATAATATTGACTGTATAACATTGACTGTATTCATTGATTGTATTGATGTATACTTAATTTTATGGTTGTGTGATGGTTGCCAATTTTTCTTTTGTGTTGAAGGAATTGGTTTATGGATTTTTTTTCCAAATATATTATGATTGACTGACTGACTGATGACAAACGATCTTACAAGGGGCATTGTGTCATTCAGATCGTGTAAGTGTGACAGTGCAAAAATGCAAAGGAAAGGCAGAGGGAGGATGCCAGGGCAAGGGAAAGGTGAGTGCAGTTAGGGCAGCATTGCTCTGAGGAAGTGCAGCCAGGGCAGCACTCTGAGTAAGTGCAATGAGGCAGGGCACTGTAGAGGTTACAGTTACAGCCCCGAGTGTGCGGTAAGCCCGGATGCAGTGCAGGGAAGACTGACCATGGAGGAGCCTGGTACCCAGTTAGACTCTGAGGGTAGCCAAGCAACCAGTTGGTGCTGCAGACAGGTAGCTCAGCAGGGGAGGGCGAGAGAGAAAGCAGAGGAGAAATGGAAGGTCTTGAGCTGTTTACAGAACTTCAGGGTGTCCTGCTCAAGTTTGAGAGGGACAGGGAAGCCATTCCAGAAGGAGGCACTCGCAGAAGAGAGAGATCTACCCCCCCATTCTCTGGCTGGAGAAGTTCTGACCCTTAGAGAGTTGGAGGTAGCTGAGCGAAGGGCTCAGGAAGGAAGGTATTTTGGGAGAGATAGTTGGATGTAGTGCTGGCCCCGGCCCCAGAAAGCCTTGTGGGCCATGCAGAGGGTCTTGAAATTGATCCTTGCAGCCACCGGGAGTGAGTGGAGAAATTTGAGGGCTGGAGTGATAAGGTCCCTAGGTTTGAGACCAAGGATAAGTCTTGCAGTCCTGTTCAGGATTAGTTGCAGAAGGCAGAGCCTAGAGGAAGGCAGATTGAAAAAGAGGCTGTTGCAGTAGTGCAGCCTAGAGAGTACCAGAGCTCTGGAGACAGTGAGCTTCTGGGGGAAAGTCAGAAAACGAAGAATAACTCTGAGGAGGTGCAGCTGGTAGTGGGCCTACTTGGCAAGATCCATTGTGTGAGGAGAGAAGACGAGAGCGGATCGAATATGACACCAAGGTTTTTTGCCTCACAGGAAGGCAAAGGGAAAGGGCCTAAGGACGGTGGCCAGAGTGAGAGAGGGAAAGCAGGAGCAGGGGTCTCAATGAGAAGGATCTCCACCCAACTGGCATTAAGGCAGAGATCATTGGAGGTGCACCACTCCTGAATCACGGATAGACAGTCAGGACTGAGCAAGAGAGGAGGCTGAGGGGAGCCTGAAAGAGAGCTTTGTGTCATCCGCAGAACACTGAAAGTTAGAGGAGAAGGTAGGGATCAGGTGGGCCAAAAGGGCCAAACAGACATTGAAGAGCCACAGTTAGAGGATGGAGCCCTCAGGAACATCACATGTGGAAAGAGAGGTCGTAGAGACAAAGGACCCAAGCTGGACCTGGGAGGGTCAATCCAGGAGGAAGGAGGTCAACCACTCCAATGGCCTGATCTGTGATGCCCAGGTTCTCCCAGAGTCAACCTCTTTGCATGTACTATAATAAGTTGGGCTACACTGCTGGTTGGGCTACACTGCTGGGTGGGACCCCCCGGCACCCCTCCCTTGCGATACAAGAGGGAGAATAAGTGTACAATTGATCTAATATGGAACCCTGGGGGTATGCTCTGTTATACCCAACAAATCACATTTAATAAAACTGATTAGACTGTCCCAAACAGGGAAAAGATTGTTGATATTACTAGTAAGGACTTTTATACACAAAAAGCACAAGTACACCAAAAGAGATAATATAGTGCATATAATATTTTTTCAACTCATACACTCCATTCTTGCTTTTTTTACTCTCATCCACAGATGGAATTCTGAACCACATCTTTCCTGCCCTAAAAACTCTTCACTGGCGCCCAGTTGCTTCACGGATTAAATGAATATCCGTCTGTACCATCCACAAGGCTTTCTGGGGCCGGGAACCACACTATCTGCAACTCTCTCTTACTAAATATTCTCCCTATAGACCTCTGCATTCCTCTGGCACCAACTCTTTATGTGTAAAATGTTTCGCTAAATAGAGGGCACAAGTTCGATTGACTTCCTCAGCTGGCTCACTTCTATGGAATCGCTTTCCTCAGCTGGCTCCCTTCTATGGAACAGCCTCCCCCTCCCTCTGCGTCTTCAGCAGGACCTTCTTAAATTCTGTAAGATCCTCTTTACCTCCTCCTTCCTCCGTTCTCTCCTCTGCTAATGTCCCAGTTGCTTTGATTGAGTACCAGTGCCCGTATGCATCCTCGAGGCCCTGACCTCTGACATTGAATCGCCCCCAGCTTCTGCTTATCTGCAGCACTTTCCTTGGCACACCATCTGTACTGCAGGCTCACACTTACCTTACCATGCACTTTATCTGTTGCTCACACACGAGCATGGGCACCCAAGCACTTACACCCACTGCCCCCTCCCTTCTGTACTTGCACATTCTGAATACTCAAAAGGCATACTAGGTTCGTCCTTTTTTCCCCTCCACTGTATTTAATATTTTATGTATTTTAATGTGTCTTATTCCCATGTTCCCTCCCGGTTGCCCTGTGGGCACTTTGAAACAGAATTCACTTTCTGAATAAGAGTCTAACAAGCAAACAATACATAAATAAACTATATTTGAAAACCAATTGAAACTAGTTTGTGTAGATAACATGTATAACAACTTGGTACAGATCAGGAATTGATCAATACAATCAGATACGGAATTCCTAATTGTAAAACAAAAATGTGTTTGCAAGCATTGGTTTGTAAATATTGTGTATAGTGATCTGGTTTAGACCAGGAATGTATTTCATAGTCTAGAGGAAGCGAAGGGATTGGCGAAAAAAAAAGCATGTGTGCCAAAAGATTGTTGTTGGCTTAATCATAAGGTTGCATGTACTATTTGAATATGAATCAATATTCTAAGAGTATAAACTAAATTAAAACAATTGGATTGGGGAGACATAGAATTGTGTGTGTTTTATTGAGAAGTATTTGACACCAAGCGCACAACTGTGGGGAGTCAATCCTGTGCATTACAATAATGTATCTGACTGTTAAGTGTAACAGTCTTCTCCCTACTTGGAGCAGACAGTGTAGCTCATAATAATTGAAGTGAAAATACTTCAAGCAGGGTTGGAGCTCAATGGGGCATTTATGGTGCAATTACTGCCGTAAATTGCACCAAAAATGGGTGGAAAGTTGGCGGATTTACCCCCAGCTCAGAACTGCGGGTGGATCCTCAGAGTCGCCCCAAAGTGGGGATTGGTCGGAGCGGTAATGCAGTGATAATAGCGTTAACGCCACATTTTTACCACCCCGCCCAACCCCTTATAAGAACCAAATTCCTTGTGAACACATATACACCAAACACATTAACACAGCCCACAAACGGAAACACGCACACACATCCACAAAGACACACATACATACTCCACCTTATTCAAAAACACACACACATCTAATAGCTCCCGCTCCATCACCAGGTGGAAGGTGTATTCCCCTTGCAATTTTCTCTGAGTGAGTTGAAATATCAGCCAACTTTCCAAGAAAGTGCAACTTGGGAGCACACAAAAAAAAACAAGTCCCTTTGCCGTCTTTCACTCTACATTATCCAAGTGCAAACCCGATAGCCACAATTACCAGCAGGACTTCGACCATGGCTTCTTGCCATGTCTAGCAGTGGCTGACTGGCAAATCAAGGTGGTGTACTGTCTAACTGTAAGCAAGGGCAAGGGAGGGTGGTGAGTGGCAAGGAATGTGCTTGGTGTGATGTGCAAATAAAGGGCATGTGTGGCAAGGCACTGGTGACTGGCCAATGTGGGAAAGGGAAGGAGGTGCGTGCAAGGTAAGGGAAGGGGATTGAATGAACAGTCAAATGATGAAGCACACGTGGAATGGAGGTCTGCAAGTTAATTGTAAGAAACAGGAGCGGGGGGTTTGAGAATGTGGTGGAAGGGAAGAACACTGGAGAATTACTTGTAAGGAAAATAGGGTAAATGAGATTGAGGTACACGTCTGGAATGGTAGGTCAGCAGGTTGGCTGTTGCTGAGATCTATGTCTGACCTGCATACTCCTGCACCTGATTGTGGGACTGGCTTGATCTCCTTTATTTTTTCGGACTAACTGATGTATACTTGATTTATTAACATATCTCTCAATTACTACTTCTATTTTTTCAGGTTGATTTATCATGTGACCTGATGCTTTGAAAGAGCTCACAATTGTACAGACTAAGATTATAATTATTGTACATTTTCATTATAATTATAATCTTAGCCTGTATTTCAGATGTATTTGCCCCAGGATACAGATGATTAATACCTTCCCTCTTGTAGATACATTGGTGCTTTGAAAAACAGATTTATTGAATAGTATGCTAGTTTAGCCCTTGAATAACAACTTTGCATAACACATTGTTTTTGTTTTTAATTTGAAAATGGAATAGGCCAAGATGGAGTCTCCCCTGGTTTCTGAATTGGAAACTGTTGTGTCAAGAAGACTTTATACTTACTTTATAAATAATGTTCAAATTTATGTTAAGCATACTGGTGAGGAGGCAGGATGCCAAGTGAGGGTTTTATGCTGTGGGGGGGGGGGGGGGGGGTAGGTACACATGATACAGGTATGGGTTTTGTTTGTGGGCTGATGGGGCAGGAAGCCAGAGAGGAGTGTTTGTTCATGCCATGTTTGACTTTGAGAGCATACCCAGACCCCCTGGAACAGGAATGACTCTGCTTCACAAATGAATTCTCTAGCTTCGCCACTTCTTTACATTGATGGGATGGGAGAAGATGTAGTCTTCTGTCAAGTTACAAACTGTATCACATTGAAAACTGGGCTCCAAAGCCATTGATTATATTATCCTGGCGAAATAATTTTACTATATTTGGTAAGTGGGAGAATTTCCAAGAGTCCAGGTCTCTAAGAAAACAGGAACAGAACTGAAAAATATGTGGCAGAAAAGGAAAGCAAGGTCAATAATGTCTGCTATATATACCAGAGAATATGTGGGAGGGAGAGAGGATGGTATTGAGAATACTTGTTCTGTAAGTTGGGGCCACTGCACTATGGGCCATAAAAGCATTCCGACAAAGGGGGCTAGGTCACCCACAAACTAAGGGTCACTGTGGACAATGATTTAAAATTGTCAATTGTTTCACCATTTATGGAATTCCAAGGGATGAATTGGATCTGCACCCCACTGCAGTCACCCAACAAGACCTTAATATTGATGGTCTGTACTAGTTGAAAGGATATCTGAAACAGGTGCATTTAGCAAGGCAGAGCTGGTCAATGGTATGCAAAAGGATTGGTCAGATATACCTAACTGAGATCTATGCTGTGGGAAATGTTATATTTAGAAGGTTCTTTGCATGTCCAGTGACTGGAATGATGCTGTGACAAATATGTATTCCCATAAATATTTTGGACTACTGGAAACTAAAGCATAAACAATGTGTTTCTTAATCCTGTAACAGTATTACTTTAGAGGGATTCATTGCAGGACTGTTTTGGTGACATAGGACTGAATCCCTTCCAACACACTACAGAATCAGTATTGCCCTGTTGTCTGAGTTTATCATTGCTCCAGCATCCATATTATTACTCTTCCCCAACACCTTCTGGTTGGTCCGATAATGCAGTGTCAGTCTTTGCACAATGACTTTCAGCACTGCCTTTCTCAACATCTTCCGAGCATCACAGGATTGTCAGTCCATCTTTGTTGTACCTGCATACCCAGGAGCACTGTGTCTCAACACCTTTAGTACAGCTACATGGCCCTGCTTTCAGCATCACACCAGGAACCCAGAAAAGGGAAAAATACTCCCTTTGGTTCAACATTTTCACAACAAATACAATACACCACATCCAATTGCCCAGTCAGTATAATCTGTACTTCTGTAATTGTACAATGATCAATAGAGGAGAACTCTGAAGGGGATAATTTCATGGGGGACTAGCAGCATTACAGTTTCATGGTGTCTGTATGTGTGTGTGTTCGTGTGTGTGTGTGTGTGTGTGTGGTGGGTAGAGGTTACTGGGGTTGGTGTGGCAAACTGACATACCTTTGTGTTTATTCTGTTCTTACATTACTGGGTGTAGTTGCCCAAGATATTTTGTAATCACACAAACCTCAATCAGTTATGGAGTTAGGCGGCACCTGTCCTCTTCCTCCTTTGTTCCATCAGGTTTGGTAAAGCGACGTGTGTGATTAAGAGAAGAAGCACGGATAGGTGGCCATTTGTGGATATTGAAAGGTTCACCTGATTTACTAGCATTCCCATGTGAAGTGCAGAGCAGACGTCTGACAATTTGTTATCTACAAATGATATAGATGTTGAAGGGGTGCAGGCATGGTGTCATGGAGTGCAGATAGAAGAATTGTAATGTCAGTTTAGCAGGTTCCTGAGGGGATTGGAATATATGCTGAGTTTGAGTTTTACTTTAAAGTAAAGTCTCTCATATTTCCAGTCTTTATATCCTATGGACTCAGGATCCTTCTCCGACCAAGTATAGAACCAAGTATAGGATTCACTTCATTAGTCCTAGGTTTTTTGTCCCCTTCGTTTACAATCTTCTATGTGGGTGCAAGTCCCAGACTCACAAAGGTGTTTTGGTTTCTTCTCTTGCCAAACTGGTTGATGCTCAATAAATGTCTCATTGCCAGGGTCCCAGACCCTCTTGTCTTTGGACCTTGGTTTCTGATATGGATGTGGGTCCCAGACTCGCATAATGGCATTACTCTCCCTTGGTTCACTCTCCTTCCAAGTGTGCAGCTGGTTATGATTCTCTTTTGAGACCCAGACCTTCCCTTTGGGGTGCGGATCCCAGACTTTAATAGTAGCGTTACTCTCCCTTAGTTCACTCTCCTGCCAAGTGAGCAACTCATTTTGATTCTCTTTCGGGTCCCAGGGCTTCTCTTTTGGGTATAGGTCCCAGACTTGCACAGTCCTGTTACTGTCCCTTGGGTCACTCTCCTGCCAAGTGAACCCTGTTTTGTTTTCTCTTTCAGGTGTCAGATCCTCTCTTTTGGGTGCAGTTCGAGACTTGCACAGTGGCAGTACTCTCCTTTGGTTCACTCTCCTGTCAACTGGGTAACTGTCTTTGATTCCATTTTTGGGTTCCAAACCCTCTCTTCTGTGTCTTAGATTTACTCTTGAGCATCTGCGAACCTCTAACAACTGCTGGTAAACCTGCATATCTTCCTCTTGAATGGTAATGGAATTTCCCCAGTCTCTGTGTTGCTCACTGAGTCTCTGGCAGCTTTTTGGAGAGAGGCAGGCTCTGCAGCACTTGGGCAGCATCTCATTGACCCTGGCTGCATGTCCTCTTGGAAGTGGGTCACTGGAGCTCAAGTAGCCTCGAGGTAAGCACCAGCACCAACGCACTCAGTCCTTTCCTCTACCTCGCCCTGTATCTTCCTTTTCACCTGTTCGCTTGGTGCAGGCAACGTGATGTGCCTTCGCAGAAACCTGTTCTCCTGAGACTCGTTCTCAAGAGGCTTATCTCCCTCAGGCTTGCCTCTCAGCTGTTTGAACTCTGTTGTCGGCCAGCTGCCTCCATTCCGGCAATTGACATCTTAGAAAAAACTAGACCGTTCACTGTATTTCCTTGAAGTAATCTTCTTCGTGCCACTACTAGTTTTCCCCTGTGAAGCAAGATACTTAGAATTCTTGGACAATTCAGGTTTGTCAAGGGTATAAGGATGGTAAACCTTACAACAGATTATATTAGTTCTCCCTACAAGTAGGAGGAATGATTTGGCAATAGAGAAGGGCTGCGGTCATTAAGGCAGATCAATAACACGTTCCCTCAGAATAATCATCCTTCATTCCTGGCCCCATGGGAAAGGTGTCCACCTAGGGAAGAAGGAACGACATCCTCAGATTCATCAGACTAGCCAACCCAGTGTTTCATCTAGATGTTTTATTTGAGCAATCAGGTCCCCAGGTTATTATGTGCCATTTGCACAGCATCTCTTAAAGGATGCAGTTTTCCTAATACGATGCAAATGTCACTTCCTGCTGCATAGCTCATTGAACAGTGGGAATAGAGATGGCCATGCACATGCTTGGGCTTTTGTCAGGCTCTCAAAATTACTGTACCCACAATGAAAGCACTCCTCTCTCATACGACACATTGCTACCATTTTTGGTCATCAGCACCCCTACTCCAACATCTAATCTGTTTCTGAACTCTCTTTGTTTTGATACCATAAACTTCAGTTTACAGGGTATGGCTACATTGGAGTCGATGTCTAAAATCTATCAATGCTAGAATCATTTCCTTTGTAAAAGAAACATAATTTCTGCCATTTGTTCCTTACCCCCTTCCTTCTCACATGCAATGGTGCTGTCTAGCTCCTTTTGCATTTGTATTTATTTGAAGAACAGGGATGTCAATTTCAAACAGAAATTACCTACAATAACCCATTTACAGATGGCAGAAGCATTCCGACTAAGGAGGCCTGTACAATAGCATAAAGCTGAGAACAAGTAGAGAGACAGTTTATGATGGTGTACAGATATTAGAACATATGCCAGGGACAAAACAAACAGAAACACAGTGTAAATAAGAAAACAGGTGATGTATAAAGGCTAATATTAACCTAAGGGTGCAAGTGATTCAAACTAAAGAGGAGTACTAATTAAATATACACCATTACATTATTAAGCATAACTGGATACAGTAGTGGGGTCAGGGAGGGAGGATGAGGGAGAGGACAGGTGGATCTCTTTCTTTAGCAAGTAAGTGAAGTTTAAGCAGAGCTTTGAAGATATCTACAGTTGGGCTGGCTTTGATGGTTATGGGCAGTGGGTTCCAGTGGAGCAGAATGAGTAGAGTGAAAGAACGGAAGCGAGAGGAGGTGCAGGAATGGTATGGGAAAGTGAAGTTTAGTGCAGAGGAGTATCAGAGGGAACAATATGGTTAGTAAATTGACATACAATCAGGCAAGTACAGAGGAGCAAGACCATTGTTAGCTTTGTAGACTAGGAGAAGAAACTGGAAGAGAGTGCGGTTGTGCATGGAGAGCCATCCAGCATGTTGTCAGTAGTTTGCAGAGAAAGCGGGTAGGACCTTTGAGGACTTTGTCTAGAGGGAGGGAGGAATAAAGAGGCCAAAAGGTAAGCTTTAGCAATAGTCCAGTTTGCCAAGCACAAGAGTGTAGATTAGAGATATTGTAAATTGGGTAGTAAGAAAAGGATGAATTGTCCTATTGTTGATGAGATTAATATGAGCAGCAGAGACATTGGTAGTAATGAATTGTTGCAGTCATTATCAAAGAGGACCCCAAGATTGCGATCCTTGGGTATGGGAGCAAGAAGGTCAGGCGGGAAGTCGATAGGAAATGGGAGCGGAGGACTTCTGTTTTTGAAGAGTTCAGCATGAGGCAGCGTTGAGCCATCCAGTGATGAATTGCAGTGAGACATTTTGTAATCTGTTCAGAGATGGCTGGGGTGAAGGAGGGAAAAGAGACAATTATTTGAGTGTCATCTGCGAAAAGGTGATCATGAAAACCAAAGGATGAGGTGAGTCACCCTAGGGTAGAAGTACAGAGGGAGAGGGGTAGGGTCAGAAATGTGCGAGTTCCAAGAGATTTTAAAGAATCAACCTTCCAGGTAGGAGGTTATCCAGGCAAGATCACATTTGCAAAACCCAATGTCCTAGAGATTGAGGAAGAGAGGAGAGTGGTCCATGGTGTTGAAAGCAGCAGAAAGGTCCAAAATGATTAGTATAGAAGAGAGTTTGGAGGAGTGAGCATTGTAGAGGAAGTTGGAGACATGCATAAGTGCAGTCCCAGTGCAGTGCTTCCTTATTCTGCTATACTGCCTGAAAAAAATGTTTTGGTCCCCGAGAAACCCCATCTTGAAACACCCTATGGGCTAATGGGAAAGAAAAATGATAGGCTACTTTCATGCAGACAACATCGCAAGTGTGCGAGAAACAAGAAGCATAATAAATAATATGGTTATGTTGGACAAGGAAAGAGAGAGAGAAATAGGTAGAGAGGGAGAGGGAGATACAGAGAAAAGAGGGGGCAGAGAGAGAGTGGAAGAAAGGTAACTAGAGTGAGAGATAGACATGCATTATGGTGGGAATGGTAGTGGGGCAGAGAGCGAGAGAGAGTGATACATTTTGGTGAGAGTATCTATCTATTTATCTATCTATCTATCTATCTATCTATCTATCTATCTATCTATCTATCTAGCTATCTATCTATATATAGAGAGAGAGAGAGAAAGAGAGAGAGAGTGAGAGAGCGAGAGAGACAGAGAGAGAGAGAAAAAGGAAAAAGAAAGAGAGAGAGAGAGAGAGAGAGAGAGAGAGAGAGAGAGAGAGAGAGAAAGAGAGAGAGAGAGATATTAATGGGCAGGAATGCTGCATGTTACTACCCACTTACAATGTGTTAGAGCAGCTTTTTGCTGGAGGTGACTCCTCTGCTTGTCCTGCAAACTCAGAATTTGGCAGTGTGGTAACATTGGCAGAAATCAGACATTCCATTACCATCAAGGAAAGTGGCAGCAACTGAATTACTGCCACTTTATTACTGTACTGCCCTAAAAGTAGTTACTGTATATTGATTCTGCTAACCGGCATGACATTTCATTTTTGTCTGACCATCACACCAAAAATAAACATACAATAAAAGAACATTGTCTGACCAAAGGGTAGCAAATTGGGCCTATCCCTCCTTATCATTGGAAAGGAGTTAGCACATTACATCACATGTCTCGAGTGCAGGCCACTTCAGCCTTCTTCATCATCTGGCCAAAAATGATTGTAACCTTAACCTAAAATTGTTTAATTTGAGTATTGTACTGACTCCAGATATTAGATATCCCTACTCGCCACCCCAAGATCTCTACAACCTGAATGGTTCACTGTCGTACAGAAAATATAGAATTCAAGTTTTTTTTGTGAATCACCATTTCAGCTTGTCCATTATGGCACAACTATCATAAATCGGTAGTCCTATTATTACAACATTTTTAAAAATGGCCACATTTTCTATCTGAATTCTGGAAATTAATGAAGCTTGCCTGGCAGTTTTTTGGACAGACCAGTAATGACAGTAAAACACGTGCTTGTTACTGTTCAAAGACAGTGTCTTCTTATCTAAATTGTGTAATCAATGCTGTCATTGTAAATGCTTTATGACCTGTGATGAACCTGGCAATGTCCTCACTTCTTTCCCTAATGTAGCCTTTCCCTATGCGGCCAGGGGACATCAGCCTCTACCTGATCCTGACTCTGGTGGCAGCTATATGAGGGAGGACCACCTGGGGGCAGGTGAACCACAGGGAGATGACAGGGCATCGTTGGAAGAAACCACAAACCACATTCCCCCTCCCCTTTCCTTTCTGGAATGCTTCCTCTATCCCATATGCCTTAATGGCATATTGTAACACTCTTCGCCAATCTCTTGTTTGATCTACTATGGATATCATTAAGAATAGTATATTGACAACCGGTACGAGGAAGAGGCAGAGAGAAGTGATGATCAGCCCCAATGAGAGTCAATACCCACTTCCTCAATGCCATTCCAGAAATGGTCCCCTTGCCACTGAGATGAGCAAGAACATGTTACCAAATCTCATATTGCATTTTCTTTTGGTTTCTTTGAGGCACATCGGATGCAATGAGACTTGAACACCCCTGCCAAGTGAGGTTGCAGAGCAGAGCTGAGTTTAGCAGTAAAATGTGTGATGTCTCAGGCTGCCCAGGCCAGTTCAGGAGCCCTTCCTGAGGTGTACACAGCTGACGACATGGCTGTATCAAATACCCAAAGCCAGATGCTGCCTCGCAGATATGACAGTGCATTTCTCAAATGAAGGCTATACTCCTTCCCCCTTTTCTCTGAAATTGACCTGTTTGTTATTATACGTGCTGTTTTATGGGTGTAGAATGGATTTAGCCACTCCTTTTGTGTATAAGGATGAGTCAGGCCTGGGGGCTGAGGGGGCAGAGCAGTAAGATGCCCCCCAAACACTGATCCGTTTGCATTACAGCCCATTTCTTTCTACTTATGGTCTCCTGTGTATTATTAGTGTCTGTGTCCCTGAAGTGGTGTGGTGGAGCAGGACGAGCCTGTACCAGAACAACAGAGCAATGAAGATCACTAAGACCGGACAACCAATGCAGCGCTCTAGTTATTGGAAAAGTTATAATCAGGCCAGGAAGTTTAAATTCCCGCCCAACACAGCTGACGGAGAGAAGGAGAAGAGAGAGCTGCAGATGGGGGGCTGCATCGCATCCCGTTCTGATGCTGAGTGCCGCACTGAGGGGAAACACGCTGTGGCAGACGACGTGGAGGCAAACCCGACCCCGGGAAGGAGAAGCCCAGGTGCAGGTGGTTCACCGCTTGAGGAAAGTGAGCAACAGAAACCATGCACCATGCACCATAATGGGGAACGCAGAGAGAATGCAGCGCTTAAAAGGTGCTGACAGAGCCCACAAATTGAAGCAGACAGAAGCAAAGAAACTCTGAAGGCAACCAGTAATCCCAGGGAAAACAAGTGGGTTACCAGGCTGCCTACAAGCGCAGGCCGCTCTGTACGAGTAACATAGAGAGAAGGGAACCGAAGCGAGGGGGGGCCTGAAACAACCAGTAAGCCACAAGAATACAAGTGGGTTACCGGGCTGTTTAACAATGTGTGTCTCTTCACAAAACCACAGCGAGAGACCAAAAGGGAGGCCATTCAAGAAGTAAAACAGTTATTATAAAGCAGACTACGAATGGGTTATTGAACCTCAAAGTAGGAAACAAACTAAAATTGAAGGTGCTTGGACAAGAGAAGGCCCAAACAACTTGAAAGAGAAGCAAAGCCTGAGAGAGGTCAAGGGGAGAGAAAGATAACCCCTCACCTCGTGAACTTTGCAAAGTTATACCAATCTTTTGGACAAAGGGAAATATGCAATGAAGAGAACAGTGTGAAACAAGGTTTCATGAACCTGTGATGGCTAATGTATGTGTTTTGTTTAATAAAGTCCTGGCAGAAGAGCATACCAGGTGATGTTAAATATTTGTACAATAGGGTCCTTGCACCAGGTGAACACAAGTGTGTGTGCAAATTATAATGTAAAGAGAATCTCAAGGCAGGTACATGCCCTTGAAAGTGTGAACTGTGGTATGAATGGTTATAAAGTCAAAAGAGAGTATCTCAAGGAAGACCCATGCCCTTAAGATTATGAACTACAATAAACGTGTGAGAAAAGTCTAGTAAGGAAGATACCAGACAACATGGGAATTATGAACATGCACTTTAATAGGTGCATAATATTAAAGGTGAAGATAAAACTTGGGGTAGGGAGCTGTTTCCCCGAGAACTGTGAATACATCCAGGGCAGAGAGTGATCCTCTTGGATTCTGAGGAACTTGATTATTCTTTATTGAATTTGTTGTATTGGTGCAAGGAATCTGGGGAAGGGTGCCATTCCATGGAACTGTGAATATTGTCCATTGTAAAAAATGTTGTTGGATTTGACACTTGAACACTTAGAGAAATAAAGTGACAGTACCCTTTACACCTTTACGTTAGTTGTAGAGAGTGAGGGCACACATTGGACTATGGACACAAGATGTATATTTTGTTTGGGCATCTTGACAAATGAAAGACCCATTCCTTTTGGCTGTGGCAGGGAAAATACCTCCTAGATCAGGGATAGAGAGACCTTTTTCAGCCCCCACTTGCTTTAATAAATGTATGAAGCCACAAACATGTCTCCTCTGTGTCTGCACCACATTCCTGGCTCCTCATAGACCATATTTGTTTCATTGACTGAGACAACATTTTCACATCAACCTTTTTGGATTCAAAATAATGAAGTCATTTTTAGAAATGGTGTAAAACGTTTGGTTCTGATTTATGATACTCTATATATAGAGCTGGGCAAAGTGCACTGAGCAGCATCAATTGCAGCTAAACATGTATATTTCCCATCACACATTGGGGCAACAGTTTACCCCCAGAAGCAAATGTTTTCAATCTTGCATGGATTTTCTCACCCTAATGCTCTGAAATCCCAGATTGTTCCTACTATATGGATGTGTGATCAACTTGTAACTTTTGTTGAGAATAAAGAGGAGAACATTCAGGCTACAATGAGTGCCTCACACTTCTCAATATTCCTGAACATAGGTGAGAGATCACACTCTCGCTCAACACACTCAACTCCTTTGGGATTATTATATCTAAAAAACTAGATGGTCATCCTCATAAGCCCAAATGTGACTCTTATTTAGATCCTTGCCAGATTAAATCCTGTTCTTCTGTGGCATGTGAATCACTCTTACCTATATTCAAATCGGCCTCTTTTTCAGTGGGACTTGCTCCTGCAACACTAAAATCAGGTATTATTAAACAACTGCTCAAAACACATCCATACACCCTCCGATTACATGAATTATCAGCCTGTTTCCTTGATACCTATACACTAACGATGCTATTGCATATTGTCTCGTTCAAATCATGCCTGGCTAGTGGGTGGCACACTCAGAGATGAGTTTACCTCAATCAGGACTGGGCATACACCAGAGATGGCAGTCCCTTGTATGACTGGCATCAGAAAACAGGGAGGCCAGTAACATCAGCTTACCTATGCTGCCCAGCTTGTTGAAGGGATTCACATCTCCCATTTCTGGAATGCATATGGACTGTGGCCTTATGTTCCACGTTACAAAAAGTGTAAAACAATGCATGTGTCTTCATTTATAATCTGGTAGAATCTGGTGACAGAGGAAAATAAATGATTCTTTGCTGAGCCGGTGAGTTTAGGTGTAGAGTGTTGTGTGTCTAGGATCTAGGGACTGCAGCAAGAGCTAATCGATTGCTTTTGGCTTTATGTGGCCATGCTGGATCAGTTTTGTCCGCTTAGCGTTGTGTGTAATTAGGTGTGGATTAACAAAAGGCCCTGTTGCTGACTATCTGGAACAATGGTGTTACTAAAACCCAAGGCTTAGCTTCCAGGCACAAAGGGCATGCCTTTAGCTCGAAATGGCCCCACTATCCTCCAGTTCTGCAAAACACAATAATGTGGCTGTTTCAACAATACCTGCCAGACAAATAGAAATCCCTCTCTCTCTGCACCAACATCCTGCGCTAATGTATAAAATGCCAAGCCCAATTCTGGCACCCTCCTGTTGTAAAGGGCTCCAATGTTCATGAGCAAGGTTTGCGCTATAAGCAATAAAATTAATAAAATGTCTGCCTGTATCATAGGTGTCTGCTTTACAGTATTTTAAGGGCGTATCCCAAGTTCTAGTAGGAGTAGGAGCATGTAGCCACCTTTGTATCTGGCAGAGGGCTATATTTGTATTGCAACTATAAAGCATCATGGTCCACCACCACTGCAATACCAGTAGTGGTGTATCTGGAACTGAAAGCAGGGCTTGCGTGCCTGAGCTTAAAGCTCAAGCCCATAATGTTGTTGCCAAGGGAGATTTGGCTTCAAGCTATTAGCACCTGGCCACAGGACAGGGTGCTTGTCTTTGCCTTCATTTAAAAATGGAGAGTCAAACAGCAGAACAAATCACTGAACCATGGTCACAGAGCAACTGACTCTTTGCAATCACATCTGTGAATCACTATTCACTTTGAGGGGCCATACTATGTGGACCCAGGAGACAAAATAGCCAGATGAGGCAAACAAGGCTGGAAACCCTGGATGAGGAATGTGGGTGAGGGGCAAGCCCCCAGATTGCCGAGTGGCATCCTCACAGCCATCAAGTGCCATGAACATATCAGAGATTATGGCCTACAATGACTAAATCTGTAATGACTGTCAAGATTCCAATATTCTATTCCTGATGCTCATAAGCATTTATGAAGTTTGTAATAGCAGGCTGTATGTGCTGATAATGCTTTATTGTTTACTAGAGTGGGTCTGTCAGGATGATTTTACTGAGTAAGAAGTAAACATTTTCTGCTGGAGACACTTTCTGAAATGCAACCTTTGGTGGTCACATGTTTAAGACCCAAGCCTTTTGGGAATCACACGGAGCTATTTTTTGGATAGATGTATATATATATATATATATATCAGTGAAAAAACTTTGTTAAAGGGACGTTATGGTTAAGTTGCGCTGCTAAAAACCTATGAAATTCAGTGATAAAACTTTGTCAAAGGGACGTTATGATTCCAAGTAAAACTGAAAAACCCTTGAAATTCGCCAGTTATGGTAAGCTAAGCAACCATAACTCGCGCCACCACCCTGCACTGCTAAAACTAACACCCAGGACATCAAAGATGACATTGCAAATGTCATTGATGACATCACTGATGACATCACATGTGCATTTACTTTTCATGAAATTTGTGTAATAGGGATTTTTATTATAATGTTGCGAAAAAAGTGTCAAGGATCATTGCAATAAATATCATACCGTAATTAGTGCTTTGAACGATGCATTGATATAAATAGCATTGTATTATGAGGTTCTATCTAGTATACTGAGCTACTAATGGAGAAACAGCATTGTGTGCAGTGTACAAGATGAAAGTATAATATTTGTAATGTTAATATGTTGAATAATGAAATGATAATTGTCCTGAAATGTTCGAAAATAATCAAAATGGGGATGTTCTGAGGACGTTCTTCGTATTGTGTGACTGCTTAGCTGTATGCAATGAGGGAATGGCACAGAGAGTAAAGTGGAAATGGTAGAAGGGGTGTCAAAGAGTTACGAGGTCCGCGGACACCGCGGCTGTCCGTGGACAGAGGGTGCTACATCCGGGGTTTTCCAGCAAATCCAACATGGATAGAAGACTGTACGGATTAGCCAATCAGATGTCGAGGTTTTGGATTTGTGTTGAAAGAGACTGTGTGTGGTGAAGATGGCAGAAGTAGAGAAAGTCAGGGTGTTGGTGCTTGGAGATATGTTTGTGCATGGTTTACAACAGTACACTCGATGCAGGCATGTTGAAAAGAACTTTGATGTGAAAGGAGTGGAGGAAGTGTGGGGCACTGTTCCTGATTGCAATGTACAGGGAATTGTACAAGTTTGTGAGGATATGGCGACGATGAACAGTCCGCATGTGGTAGTTTTGCATTATGGTGCTTTCCATTTGGGCAACGTCGGTGCCCCTACTTTGTTGGCTGATTTGGAATGCTTGGTTCAAGCCGTAATGAAGATCCTTCCAAATGCGAAAGTAATTTTTTCTGGATTACTACCTAGGGCAATATGGGACAATAGTTCTGTTTTTTGTCCTCAGCAAAACATTGCTAGGTGTGTCATCAACCGAGGCATGTGTGCCTTCATGCTTAGAGCTGGTATGTTCTTCTGTAATAATGAGAATATTGGTGCCAGTAATACTGTTAATTTTAAAGAAGATGGCATCTCTTTATCTTTTATGGGAAATGCCTTTCTATTTTGGAATGTAAGCGTTGCTTTGGAGAAGGTTATGTGAAGATTGTAGGAGTACAGTAATTTACTCATTACGCACACAACAGTCATCTGAATCAGTCAAATCCTATATGGCCTCCTTAAGGACATTAAGTCATACATGTGACTTCGAGTCATTGACTGACTCACTGATAAGGGACCAACTCATGAGGTGCACGAATAATGTGAGAATTCAGGAAAAACTGCTGGCCAAGGACATTAAGTTGGAAGAAGCAATCAAACTTGCCAGAAGCATTGAGCAGACCACTCAATATATTAAGGAGTTAAAGGTGGATAAGCAACCGTCTCATGAGGTATGTGCAGTCAGCCAAAGGAGAAAATGCATTTTAATGCAAACAGGAGGGAAGTGTGGAATTCAAAGTGCACAAGATGTGGCAGCCCCAAGCATGGTCTGAATTATCCCACCTGTGCAGCCAAGTTTGCTGAGTGCTTCAGATGCAAAGGCAAGGGTCATTTTGCCAATGCATGCAAGAATTCATCCATCAAACTGGTGGAACTGAGAGGAAACAATGTAGTAACTAACCAGATGACATATAATGCACCAGAGAAGACAGCCACGCAAGAAACTGCTCCGAGACATGTCTTTGAGATTTCAGCTGTCGCGAGTGAACAGAAAGGGCCAGTGGATGAATTTGAAATCGAAGGATGTAAGATGATGATGAAAGTTGACACATGCTCGCCATGGACCATCATATTGAGACAAACTCTAAATAAAGTTCTAGGGAAAGACCACATTTCACTAAAGCCGACTGAGGTCCATCCCTGAGGTTATGGAGAATCGTCAATAGACATTCTGGGACAGTTCCATGCGCAAGTGACGTACAAAGACAGGAAATGCTTGGCAGATATATTAGTAGCAGAAAAGGGTGCCTCATTACTTGGAAGAGAGGAACAAAGAAAACTGGGAGTGAGAGTTCAAGCGAGGGCACCAGAACCAGTTAACATTGCTGAAATGGAAGATATGTGGTCCAGAGATTTCCCGGAAGTGTTCACTGAAGAGTTAGGCAAACTCAA
Source organism: Ambystoma mexicanum (assembly GCF_040938575.1). Taxonomy (NCBI): domain Eukaryota; kingdom Metazoa; phylum Chordata; class Amphibia; order Caudata; family Ambystomatidae; genus Ambystoma; species Ambystoma mexicanum. The sequence continues at coordinate 728,831,947 of NC_090927.1, forward strand.
ACATTTTCAACATCATATGAAGCTCACAAGAGATGCCCTACCAATTGTTCACAAAGTGAGACTTGTACCTTTGAATATAAAAGAACAACTGCGCGTTGAACTGAGTGATCTCATTGATAAAGGAGTTATTGAGCCGGTTACTGCCACAGAATGGTTATCACCGGCGGTACTAGTCACCAAAAGCAATGGAAAATTAAGACTATGTGTAGACTTGCAGAGTTTGAACCACAATATATTAGTAGAGAGACATCCCCTGCCTAATATATCAGAAACTTTAGCCACATTAGGTGAACCCAGGTGGTTTTCTGTAAATGATCTTTCGGCAGTGTACCACCAGGTGCCACTCTCTGAACAGTGTCAACACCTGACAGCTTTCATTACTCCAGAGGGGACTTTCAGATTCAATCGGATGCCATTTGGGCTGGCTTCGGTGGCATCTGTATTTCAGAAAGTCAAGGAGGAACTATTGAAGGGCTTAGATAAAGTAACGGTGTTTCAGGAGGATATATTGGTGTTTGTGGAAGATGAGTGTGAGCATAACAGAGTATTGAGAGATGTGTTAAGCAGACTTAAAGAAGCAGGTTTGACAGTTCAAAGAAATAAGTGCAAGATAGCTGTCACAGAGGTGATGTATCTAGGTCATAAAATATCAAAGGATGGTATTTCACCCAAAAGATCACTTATTGAGAGTATCAGTAATGCCCCCCACACCAAAGATAAGTACCAGTTGCGGTCATTCATGGGTCTGACAGAATATTACCACCAATTTTTGAATGGGTTTGCGGTAATATCATCTCCATTGAGAGACCTACTTAAGAAAGGTGTGAAATATGTGTGGTCAGAAGAATGCCAAGAGGCTTTTCTATCAATTAAGAAGGGAATTAGTCAAACACCGTCTCTGGGAGGATTCATTTCGGGCAGGAAAAATATATTATTGGTTGATGCCAGTATTCTAGGATTGGGTGCCACGCTTGTTCAATATGATTCTGGTAAGGTTGAACACAAAATAGCCTTTGCATCAAGGCTACTAATAGGAGCAGAAAGAAATTATTTGGTCATAGAGAGGGAGGCATTGGCTGTGTCATGGGCCATATCACCCCACTTCAAGTTCTTCTCATGGGGTCAGACATTTCAAGTAAAAACAGACCACAAACCTTTAGTTCAGTTAATGGGCAGTGTTGATTGGGCCAAGGGATCCCTAAGAATATCCAGGTGGATGGTGGAGTTGCTAGGATATAATTTTAATGTGTGCTACATACCTGGTAAAGAAAATATTGTGGCAGACTGTCTATCCAGGTTGCCGGTGGGAGGTTATGGAGAGGATGAAATTACCGAAAATCAGGAATTCAGCATATCTGAAATTGAGTGTAATGCCATTGACAAAAGTGAATGGGTAAATGCAGACAAAGAAGATTTGGTTTTGAATAAAATCAAATTGTGGACAAGAGAGGGGTGGCCTCACAAAAATGAAATTGAGAGAGGTTATGAAAGATACTATGAAGTAAGAGAGGAATTGAACTTGACGGAGATGGACACAAACTCAGAAGGGGAAATAAATGAGTACCTCCATGTGGTGTTAGATCCCAATTAGTGAAAGTGGCTCATCAAGGGTATTTGGGAATGGGAGGTAAAAAAAGGTATCTGAGGCAATCATTTTTGTGGCCTGGGATAGACAGTGAGGGAGAGGAAAATGTCAGAAACTGCAAAGAATGTGTTAAGAGTGACAAGGGTAAGACAGTGAGATAAGTTCCATTGATTCTAGTGAGTGTTCCCAGTGAACCATGGCAGAAGGTAGCTGTTGAAGTATAAGTATTGAAGTATAAGTATTGAAGGTTATAAGTACTTGGTGGTATTGGTGGATTACCATACAAAATGGATAGAGTGGAAAGCACTCTGTGATCCCACTACGGTAGAAATGATCTCATTTTTTGAGGAAGTGTTTTACAGGGAAGGTTTTCCTTCAGTGGTAGTCACCAATAACGGTGTACAGTTTTGCTCAGATAGAATGTTCACATTTCTGAGAAAATTCAGTATTAAACATGTGAGGATAGCTCTTTATCATCCCAGGGCCACTGGCCTAGTAGAAAGGGCCAACAGATTCCTGAAGAATGGGATACAACTGGCTTTAGCCTCAGGATTGGAATGGTCTAAGGTACTTAAAGAATTAGTATGGAACTATTGTACCACACCACACTCGATCACAAAAGTATCTCCTTTTATTTCATTGAAGGGCAGACAACTGGGTGCAAAACTCTGTCCAGGTTGGTTGGACATGGCAAAGAGTGTAAATATAGATCGTGAGAAAATCATGGTACTTATTACAGAGGCACAGAATGTGTATAAACAAAAGTTTGATGAGAATAACAAAACAAAGGAAACAAAATGGGAGAAAGGTGACTTAGTACTAGTCAAGAATCCTAGATTAAGTGCTAAGTGTGCAGAGAGCACATTTCTGGGACCAAAGAAAATTGCAGCTGTGAGAGGAAATGTAGTGATACTAGAAGGGGGAGAATGTATGTCAATGTTGAAATTGGTTAAGTGTTTATCCAATGTTGATGAAGGTGGGATGTCATGGGTGAACCTACAAACAAGGAGAATAAAGAAGGGAAGCTGTTTGTGATTCTGATGTAAATGTTAATACAGAACTGAGTATGGGTAGAGTAAGGAATAGACCAACATGGCTCAAAGATTTCTATCTAGAATGAGATTTTTCTTTCAGCAATTGCCAAGGGAGGAGATGTGTTATGATTGACACTTGTGTATTAATATTAATCCATGTAATCAAAATAGATGTATGTGTATAAACATTGCTCACATGTCATTCTAGGTATATAGATGTGTTAAATGCTTGACATTATGTCAAGCAACATTTTGGGCTCATTGGGTTCTGATTAGAATGTTTATTTACGTTATATTCTAGAACAAGTTATAGGCAGTTGGAGTTTGTAATTTGACAGTGCCTGCTGTCGCATATGAGTGCTCCAATAAAATATTGATAAACCATAAGAAAAGTGTGAGGACTCATCCAAAATTGCTCAGTACTGAAGGGGGAAACGTGGCTAAGTTCATTCTGTAAGAGAGAAGGCTTTACTTGAAGGTGTCTGCGGTAGCTATTGGAAGTCTTTCAAGAATGGCAACAAAGAGATCACCGGTAATAATCCTGACTCACTCCTGACTTAATCTTGGAAAGAGACTATTTGAGTCACAAAGATATTACCAGGAGTAACGCTGGTTTACTCATGGAAGGAGAAGAAGTGTAAGCCAGGAGTAAGTCAATTACTTTCAGTGGCATCTTTGTCAATAGTGTAGTCGGTCTCCATGATAACTCTGAGCTACGGCTGTTAACCTCTGTGTTGATTGTCACTAATGTTGTCAGACAGTTACATATTTTCTTAATGTTAGGATAATAAAAGTATTAGGTACTGGTAGTTAATGCTATTTAATTTAAATGAGTTAACATTATTATAATTTGCTTCTTGATTGTGCAGGGAAACATATCCCAAACACCAGCTGGCTTTTGATGAACTGTTTACGAATGCAGAAGCTTTTTGAAGCACACAACCTGCCTGATACAAAAGCATGAAACTCTGTGAACAGTTATTTTTCTCTTTTAAGATCTTCAAAATCCGACCCCTCAGAGGCTTCAGCAGGTGGTTCAATTTCATGCTACCTTGGTAGCTTCAGGCTATGGAATATATTAATAAGGTACTTGGATTAGTTTCACTGCAAGAATGAGTCGAAATCTGCAAATAAAATATTAGGAAGGCAGTCTGGCTTCAGATAGGTAAGCCTCTGGAGGAACCAATTGAATGAACAGGACGTAAACATAAAGTTAGACCCATCTGTGTGACATATTTCTGTCATACTCCATTGAGGAAAAGAGAGACATACGTATTGGTGCTTTTGTTCTTCCTGCTGTCAGCATGCATTTCAGATCATTTGTGTTCATTTCTAAACATTGGGATATAGCCAGGTGGTTTGACAATTAAATAACATAATGTAGCTCAAAGCAGAATGATCTCAATGAAACTGTTGTGTATGGGTTGCACGCATAACAGGATGATGCATAACAACATTTGCCTGAACGCTCTGTAGATGTAGTTCATCTATTTTGGCAACTCGACTCCCCCTTCTCTTCTTTCCACCTGTCTCCCTTCCTTCATTCCACTTCCCCTCCTGGACCCTCAGGCAAAAACCTTGGCATCATCCTCAACACACTTTTGACCTTTGCACCTCGATTCATAAACCCACAAAGAATTCTCACTTCAAGCTGCATGTCCTTTGGTGCATCCTCCCTCTGCTCTGTCAATTCTGACATGGTTCTCTCATGCCTTGGCTACTCTAACAGTCTCCTCTCTGAGCTCCCAAATGGCGTCACAGATAGAGTGCAAGTGATCAAAACAAAATCAGCTCGCCTCATACTAGGTCTCAACCCCAGGCAGCACATAATGCCTGCTCTTCTATCCCACACTGTCTCCCTCTCAGAGTGTGCATGGATTTTAAAGTTCTCTGCCTTATTGACAGAGCTTACGTGAAAAACTTTATACGAAGATCTCGTCGCTAGGTGACAACAGGAGATTGGGACTCCGCCCCCATGAGATAGGAAACTGGATGGCATCACATTGAATGCTGAGTTTTTTGTTTTCACAGTCAATGCCAAACCCCTGAATTGACGATTGGCTTTCTGAATCTAAGATCCTAGGAGCATCCGCCAATAAGTGCACGGAAACAGAGAAATCCTTAGGGATTACACTAGATTCTCATCTCTCTTGTATTCCACCTTATAATGAACAGGCAAAAATGGTGTTCTCCTCAGAGCAGTAAAAGCCTATTTGACAGAGACTGGTTTTCCTTTATTACTCCAATCATTTATATTATATCTGATTGACTTCAGGGACTCTGCTGGTTGGCCTAACACAATCAGCACTAGACCGTCGTAAAGCAGTGTTCAATGCTGTAGCATGTTTCACTTGCGGTTCAGGTTAATATGAGCACATTACTCCTATTCTGAAACAATTCACTGGCTCCCGATTGTAAAGAGGATTCAGTTTAAGTTAGTGTGTAGAACGCACTGAGCGCTTTACAGTGACACTCCACTATATCTTGATGAAAAGGTGAACATCTCTGGAGGCACAAGAGGCCTGCAGAGTCGAGAATCTTTACGTCGGGAATCCCACAGATTCACACAGAGTTTAACAATGAACCAGTCATTGGGCCTCATTACGACCCAGGCGGTAAGGGGTTTACGGCAGCGTAAACAGCGCCGACCCTTACCGCCTGATTCCGAGGTCCCTTAGCGCCATGGAGGATTTAACACCTGCTTTTAGCAGGTGTTAAAATCCATGGCGCTAAGGGACCATGTTGTTAATTATGCCACCGTAATTTACGGTGGCGTAATTAACGCCTTCCCCACTCCCATTATGCCCTATGGGGCAAAAATGGGAATGGGGAAGGGTAAATGGGGATTGGGGACTTACCGCCCCGCCAACCTCGGAATGGGGCGGTAAGTCCGCCAACCACCATGGCGTAAACGTAGTTTACGCCATGGTGGTAAAGGTACGACCCAGGCGGTAACTTACCGCCTGGGTCGTAATGAGGCACATTTACCGTAGCTGCTGTAAACATTTGGAATTCACTACCCTCTGAGGTAAGACTGATTTCAGATTATTTGAAATTCTGAATAGCTGTCAAACGTGGTTTTGGAAAATAGTTTTTAACTAAACGTTACCGATGAATTTTTGATCTGACATATTCCATTACGAGTATGCTTTTTGATTTGAGAATTTTTTTTTTAAATGTTGTTTATTGTATTTTATGTAATTATATTTGAATTGTAATGAAATGTTTTTAACATTATCTGTACCGCGCTCTGAAACACTTGTTTGTCTAGTTTGCGCTTTATAAAAAACTATAAATAGGTCAAAAGGACATCTATATCTGAAGCAGGATGTAGAAACATACCTCCCATCCAAGCATTTGAAATCCTCAGGATCCAAATCATTCGTTGTTACAGCCTTTACGCCAAAGAATTTTTGAGGTCAGAAGTCAGTCTGGATGCAGTGGGGTCCTTCCTCTGCCTCTTGCTTGTACTAAGGTAGGTGTCCTAAGCCTACAACATATCAGATGTTCCTACCACTTCCCATTATGCCCTTAGTGCCTAATAAAAAAACGTATAGAAATAAAGAAACCCTTAACACATACTGATTTCCAAAATGCCTTATTTCCTGATACTTTTGGGGCTGGTCAATCTTGGAGGAAGAGGAACAGGGAAGGTGGGTGAGAGTGCTAGAAGGCATTTTGGGCTGGATGATGTGGGAGGGAGCCACAGTAGTGAGTGGGAGGAATGGTAGCAAGAGGCAGACATTTTCAATGCTGCTACATTTCCCTTGTACCTCCCTTAACCCTCCTCTCCACTGATGGAACATGGGGATACTAATGGCACATGCAGGTCACATGCATCATACAATTATAGGTGGCTACTTGTGGGCAAGAAGTTATATTTCATCTTGAGATGCTGAGTGAAATCAAAGATAGCTCAAGCTTCACTCTCGCTGTCTACCAAACGTCACTTGGAAGCCCTCAGGGCAATACATCCTTGATGTTCACAGTTACAAATCTATACGCCAATATTTTATACACACACTGAACATCACCAATATGTATCCATGAGATCCCAAACAAATAGTTAATTCCCAAGACAAACTCTATCCCTAGCAGACAAACATAAATGTTATGCCCGCATTCACAACTGTGCATGATAATTACATCTGATAAAATACACTGCACTTCACATCCAATGACTTGTGATGTATATGAATTTAGGTAGCATTCACATTGCCATCAGCATTTAACAGGGTAATCCATAATATCTGAAATTTTAAAATCTCACAGTGACTGTTTCTTTACGTGATAGTAGCCTCTTCGGTGGAAGAATCTACTTAAAGGTTGCCCAGGAGCACCACAGGTGTAATGAGTTGGTTGTGATAGGAATGACGACAGGGGAGAACAACAGGGTAACAAGCCTCGTTAGCATCACCAATCCCCAGGCACATTGAATCTCATTATAGAATGTCTTAGGATGTTGCACTCAACATGAAGTGTTCCTACATCATGAAGTCCTAAAAGAGGAGCATAATTTTCAATTCCCTGCATAGTATTTGTATTGTCATTTATTTACTTGTCTGTGGTGTAGTAATTCTATGAACAAAAGGATGGTTACCGTCCCTCAGAACACCTTTTAAATAATGGTTTAAAATGGTGCATTGTAGAGTAAACTTTCTGTGCAAAATGAGGTGAAAAGACAAGCGGTAGCTCTTAAATGCGCCGGTAACGCTATTACCACCTCATTTAAGGGTCCGCCCAAACATGGGTCTGGCATGTTTACCCCCAGCTCAGTGCTGGGGGTAAACGTGACAGAAAAATACACATTTTCAGGCGCAATTAGCACAGCGCTATTTTCGTGCCCTAATTGCACCCAAAATTCCCATTGGCTCCAAATGGGGAATTACAGTTACCGCCCAACCCGTGATCCGGAGGTAATGCTGCTGGAGGGTGGGCAGTAACGCAAATACAGTTGGGCGGTACCGCCCAACTTGTGATGAGGCTGAGGCAGTTTGCAATCTGTTTGGGAGGGTAACTCCAAGTCTCCAACAGTGCATAGCAGCATTTCCCAAAGCATTTCATGATGCATTTGCCCACAACATATGCCAGTATTCAAGCATTTTCACGCTGTCTGTTCCCATGCATTTCTGTGCTGGCTGCACCACCATATACCTGTAGTCCTATAAAAGAACATACTGATGTTTGCTATGTGCTTAATGTCAGTAATGATACCATAAGAAAACATGTCCACCCTGGCTCTACCAATATATTGCAGTATACCCTGCGTAATAACATACCACCATTGACTTTGCTTTTAAAAATGCCATGCCACAATAAGTAAATACGTCCAAACTGGCTGCACAATGTAGGCTAGTCTAGGCATGTAATAACATTTATCATGTTGGCTTTATTCTTGATGCCCAGTAAACAAATTCCATGCCACAGTAAGACACAGCTAGAGTGGCTGCACCTAAATGCAAATCTAGCAGGTGATAACACTTATCATGATTACTTTATCATAGAAACCTAGAGTAAAATACCATCCCACCGCAAGAAATCGCTACAATGGCTGCACCAAAGCCCAATCTAACCACATTGTAACACATACCATACTTGATTTATCATAGATGCCCAGTAGAAAATGTCATGTCAAAGTAAGAAATGGATAGACTGGCTGGACCGAAATGCCAGTCTAACCACATAATAATATATCATCCTTGTTTTATCAGCAGCATTTTTTACTGTACAATGAAAAATACTGTTGTATCCCCCCTGCTCACTTCCCAACCTGCCAAAATCAGCTCCCAGGCATAGTACAAACACAGGCACACACAAATATTGGCACAACATTTACTTGCTCATTCACACAGCATTTACTCACGTGCACCAATCACATAATTATAATTCATAAAAAATGCATAACTATGCATCCCAGGCAATGCTGCCTCACGAACGTCCTCTGGCTCCTATGCAGCATGAACAGGAACCAGGAAGCAAAGAACACTTCCTAGGTTCTCCCTAAGTTGCAGAGTGCATCTGAGGGAGTGTTCTGTGTTTCCACTGGGGTAGGGCAGCCCCTCTATAATGGGCGAAGGCCCTAGGGGGTCATCCCTGCCCCCATTGCATTGTATTGTTCTTCTGAGCCACTATGCATTGCTAATTATCTCTATGAAAAGCAGTAGGCCCAATTGTGTGCAGCGTGTGGAGATGCACGTTTTGTGGGTGATAGGTGGCATGCGGCACACTGTAGTATATACCAAATGGGCTGCACCGGCATCCCTGACAGATAAGTGGTAACGTATCTCTATATGTGGAGAGGGGGATCTTGCATTTTCCAAACAGGCTGCTTGATTTAGAGTGGCTATGACGGTATCAATAATGTCTGCTTGCCGTTGGAAGGTACGAGTGGCAAATTGAATTGATTTAGATCGTGGGATCCCCCACTACAAATGCAAAAGTTAGACTTGGAAGAGTTTCAAACCAACATACTTCAGAAAAAAGGTGGATCAGTAATTGCTGAAGTGTGTTGTCCGACCATTTGAAAGCAGTCATATTGTAAAATGTTTGTACCCAAGCTGTCATGTACATGGGCACATGTTTCTCTACGAGGAATTAGCCTCTCAAAAACGTTTTAGCAGCACTAATTGAAGGTGACATTGTACCCACCATGAAAAATATATGTGTGCACCAATGCCGTTTTGTATTTTTAAAGATAGCAACCGTCCAAGTGAAATTGTTCATGAGAAGAACATTTTTCATAAAAACATGGCTTTCCCAGTCATACACATGTGCATTCTTGCAGGCAGCAGCACATCTGCAGTGAGACAGTGACAGCGCATGACATCAGGCATGAAGAAAATGAATAGCCACCTAACTTCAGAATGTGCCAGAAGTTCGTTACCTATTCTTGGTTCCGATTTCTGTTTTTTTTTAAATAACATGTACAAGTTGGGTTTTTCAGGAAAGATCGTTAACAATGAAAACATATAACAGTCAAGCTTCACCCTGGTTCCATATTTTTCCTGCAGCCTTTTTAACTAAAATTGACAGTTGTAGTTTTAAAATTGACACAGAATTTAACAATAGTTACCAAAACATTGGAACGTTTTTGGCCTGATTCAAAAAGTAGTTGCTGCTAGTATCTCTGACTTATTCTTAACTTTTCTCTGCAGAGTGACTCTTTTATTCACAAATAATTTCTAAGGAATACTCCTGGAAAGACAATAGTAAGTCATAGTTATTTGTATGTAAATTACTTCGATGTAATTTTATATCGATTTGTGGTATAAAGGGTAAAAGTGGGGTGGGGAGGTGGTTGGTGCGGTGTGGAACTGAAGGGGAAGGGGGCATGAGGGGTGATCCCCTAAAAAAAAAGAATTACAATGAATTCAGTTTGTTGAAATGACATGGAACGGCAATGAATAGTCTCTTTCCAGGATGAACTCAGAGTTGCTCCTTAATGAATAGGCCCCTTGGAGCCATCATCTGGTGTGAAAGGCCACCAAGCCTGGGATGGTTTTCAACTATGAATGCTTCTTAAGAGAATCCGTTTGAGAGATTCCATCTGCCATGTATATGTTTTTAAAAGTGGCATATTTCACAGAGTGATTTATTTATTTATTTATTGGACATTTGTATGGCACCTATACACAGGTGTTTCCAGTCGCCACAAGACAAGATGGGGGGGGAGGGACATGCGAGTCACAACAACAAAGAAAGAATATATTGGTCTTCTGACAATCCTACGGTGCAAGTGCATGACAAGGTAATATATGCAAGGGGGTGGGGGTAGAGGGTGAAGTGCAGGAGCGGGATGCACCCACGGGAGGGGGTGGGCAAGAGCTGGCCTGGCCAAGTTGGCAATTTCCAGGGGTAAAGGGGGGACGAGAGGGATGAGTGCGGTGGACAGGGAGAACCACATTGGGATAGTCTGGGAAAGGGACCCAGAGGACAAGTGCTGGCAAAGGATGCTGGGGGACTGGTGGTGGGGTGGTCTGGGCTCTGTAAGACTCTCAAGGGACCAGGCCCCAGTCACATTGGCAGATGGGGCATTTATCACAGGAGGGGGAGAGGAGAAAAGGAAAGTCTCGATATGTTTCCAGAACTTAAGAAGATCCGGCTCAAGTCAGAGAGGGGAGGCTGTTCCAGAGGGAGGCGTCAGCTGAGGAAAGGGATCTACCTCCACTCTCTGCTCGCAAAAACATTTGACCTGAAGAGAGTTGGAGCCAGAAGACCGAAGCACTCTGGCGGGGTATATTTCGGGAGAGAAAGCTGGATGTAGAGAGTTTTCATACCCCAGACAGCCTTGTGTGATGATTCTCCATAATATATCCGAAGCCTGGGATGGGCGGGTTTCTGAAGATAATCCATCCTATACATATAATTCTTTTAGGCTGTCCATAGATTAGGAATTTAGTGCATTCACAACCATCCTTACCCTTATCGAGCAAATGTTCTTGGTAGAAAAGTATCGTTATCTCTGAATGGCCCTTGGACTCTAACGGAGTAACTGATGTTGCATCCATTCTATCCACACATCATATGTTGATGTTGTCCTAACCACTGAGATCAGTGGTCTTTCCTGTTTCAAAAAGATTTGATGTTGTCATTTGGCCTCTTTCTCTTTCACATGAGGGCATTTAGAAAGAGCGGAATCGGAGTGCATCAGCCTATCCATCTCTAAATTGTAATCGTCTACCAGAAAGTACTTCATATGGTTATTTTAATCGTGTGCTTTTCCCAGTAAGACACATGTAATATTCTTATGACAAGGTATATATTGGAAGTGAAGATCAGAAATAATCTTTTCAATGTTAGTACAATTAAACCTATCTTATTTGCAAAAGAAAATCACTCGAGCCACTCTCCTCCCCATCTAATTATCTGCTTTTTCTCTCTGTTTGTGCAGAGGTGGAGCTAGCAAATGTGCATCTGACAAGCCTGTCTCAAACTGACATAGAAGAAAGAGAGACAGAGTAAGACAAAGGGAGACAGAGACAGATAGAGGCAGAGAGATGAGAGAGGGAGAGGTAGACAGAGTACTTGATCAGAGTAGGATACTGCAGGTACAGCTAGTTAGATCTATTTTTTAATAACTTTCATTGACAACAGTACATTCCTGACCTGATCTAACAGAAACACGGGGGATAATTTCATATGAGCTGGTAATTACATAGAGGGGACCGCCAACATACGCTCCATGTCTTTATGCCTACTTTTTCGTATTCTGTTTTCCAAAAAGTGTTCATGCCGCCTGCCATTTATGCTTGGCAGACAGCATTTACTGTGGCATTCACCCACACGGCTGGCAACGGCCCATCAGCCAATGGCAAGGTAGGTCTAACAAGGGCTGTGGGCTATTACTGCCCATACCACCCCCCTGCCTGGGTGAAAGTCATTCGTACCCTGGGATTTTCCCCGTGAATGCAAATTGTTTTCTTTTTCTCCGTTGGGAGATGAGCTTAGTGTGAATTGTGGAAGTCCATCTCCCGAAGGGAAAAAAAGAAGGTAAATAAATGGGTGCCACCATTAAAAAGGAAAAGGGACTAGGTCCCTTTTTGGATGATGGTGGTCAGAAAAAAACATGTTAAAAAATGGCCGCCGTCATCTGAAAGGAAGCTAGTCCCTTTTCCATTTTAAGCCACGGGTGTGGGCGGGGATCATACAATTGCATCCGGGAAAGACAGATTGTGATTGGCCAATCTGTCTTTCCCGGGTGCGAAAATGTATTCCTATGCAACCCTCTTGTTTTAGCAATCCATTTGTTGTATGCCTGCATGAAAATCTCCTGCAGCCATGAAGCCATTTGCAATTTATGGAATGGTTTTGAGAAATGTATTTTCACTTCATACACCTACTCCACCTCTAAATGGATATAGTGTCTCTCAGAGTAAATAGGTAAGGTGCAAATAGTTTACAGCTTCGTTGCGCACTTACTTGTACATTTCAGCGGTTAAAAAAGGATAACACCAAAGCTCATCAGTGTATATAAAATGTTAGGTAGGAAAAGTATTCATAGTTCACTTTTTAAAGCTCTTCTTTGTAACTGATCAACATGTAAGATATATATTGATTAATGTTTGGCAGCTACATCATTTGGGCAACGGAAATCTAATACTCTCTGCCATACAGTTAAACCTCACAACTTTGTGCATGAAACAGGCGTTTTGATCAAAACTCAAATGTGTTAATAAAATAAAGGAATCCAAGATAAGCAGCTTCACATTCTTCGACCCCTCTCTTTGGAACTCCCTCTCTTCGGCTATCAAAGATGAACCCTCCTACCAAACATTCCGAACACTTCTCAAAATATGGCAGTTTAACAAATGTGACTAATCTCGCCTCTGTATGCTATGACTCGAGCATGTTACATGATTTGTCTATCTGTATTTATCTAGGTTCAAGCACCCTGGAACCCACAGATTTCGGGTGCTACACAAATGTAATAAATAAATAAACAAATACAAATAAATAGACGGAATCCCAAAGCTTCATGCAGGGGAAGTCGCTACAATCACAGGCAGTTTGTCCACAAAATTCAATTGCCTGCCTGCATTAATCTCACTGTTTCTTACACACACAAAGACAGATTGTGATTGGCCCATCTGTCTTTCCCGGGTGCAAATATGATTTATTATTTGTAATAAGCACTACAAGCCCATGGGACTCAGAGCACCAACATAAAACAAACAAAAATGAACAACAAAATAGAATAAAAAAAGCAGGCGAGTGTGATCACAGAGGAGACAAACAAGCCAGCAAGAGAGAACCAGACAGACAAAAACTAAAAAAAATAAGTCTTGGGGTTCTTTTTCAAAGACAAAGTATATTAAAGATATGTTTCCCTGCCCTTTCACTTCACAGAATAAGGCCCACTGGTGCAAGATATTTTTTTTGTACTAGTGTGAGAGGCTGAACGAGATGTACATCTGCACCGTTTTTTATGTGCTCTCATGTTCGAATTCAGTTTAAGTAGCTACATCTTCCCCAATCAAACTTTATCATACTCCTCTTCATTAGGCCATGGTGCAGTGGTAATTTTAAACTTTATTAAATACTTCACTGCCAGCGCTGGGAAGTGTTCCCTGTTTTACACAGTGCACAGCACAGAGAAAGCATGTGTGCATGTATTTAAATGTGATCTCCATCAGGCTTAGATACAAAGAAATCACAATGCAACTATATACTATTCTCCTTCTATAGATCATAATGTGTCAACTCCTGCAATCTTTGCACAGGAATGCTATGTTTTCTAGGCTCATTGGTCCTTCATGTAGTGAAAGGCACAGTGCATTTTACCACTATTATACAAAGGCATTCTATTTCGAAAAAGATCCCCATAGTGAAAAACACCATCCCAATTCCCTTGCACCCCAGGTATTCATCAGGGTAATATTTCCATGGGATTTATATAATTAACTTTGGGGAGGTGTAATACTCACATCTGAAATTTTTCTTTTGTGGAATGGAGCAAGCAAATACTCTATTGGGTTAGACATTTCCCAGTCAGCCCTGCCCCCTGGTCCCTTCATCCCTGGTTCAGGAAAGGAAGTGTGCCTGCAGGTTACCTTGGTTCAGAATCTCTCATGAATAAGTCCCAATAATGCAGATTGTATCCAGATTCAGAATTCATCTCATTGGGACAGGTTTTCTTCTTCCCGGCAGTTTTTTGGGAGTCAGAATGCTCTCTTCTGTGCTCATACTAATCTTAACCTTTCCAAAATTTCCATGTGATGTGCATGAGCTTTCCATTGGTCTGCCTCATAGTTAGACACATCTATTGAATATACACCCTGAATTTTCATTGGGTTTTCATATTTCTATATTTGTGATCATAAAAAAGATGGGGGCCAAGACTACTTCTAATACTTTTGATGGCAAATGTGTTTTTGATCCATAATTCACAGCAGCAACATGTTAACTTAATAAAACCATATTATTTGGTGTAGATGCACACCTAGACACATCACGTGACTATTTGGCATGTTCCTTTATAAAGTTAAAATGTGCTCTCATTCTAATAATTTCAGATAATGTATACAATGTTCCTAAGTCTTATAGTTAGTTAATTAATTCATTAATTAATTTTGTCATTTGTATAGTGCCTTTCATCATAATTATGGTCCCAACATGCTGTTGGTTGAATGCCCTTGGAGGGACCAGATTCCAAATTTGGGAAAACATTGAGAGGTGCTATTATGCATGCATGCATTTCATCCTTTGAAGTTATGTTTGGGTGGCCAAGACACTGCTAGTCACCTATGTCTGAATGGCACGTGAATGGCCTCAGCTGAGGTAAACTATGAACTAAATAGGGGTGGGTTGTGCTTAAGGAGATAGAGAATGATGTGAGAAGCTACAGTACACATTTTTATTGTTAAATATAGCTTAGTTAGAAGGACAGAGGTGTTTTCCAGTAGTCTTTGTGTTGTATCTGAGTGCAGGGTGTGTGTAATGAGCCTGTGCCTTCCGCTAAGCTATGGAGATGTGGTGTGCAATGGGAGAAAATGGGTTAGCTGTGCAAAAAACCATGACTACATCCTGGGTTCCATCTATGTACTAAGAGAAGATGATACAAGTGCTAAATGAATGCATAATACTCACCCTTGATCCTTTTGAAATGAGCAAGGCCCCCATTCATATCTTCTTATGGCGGCATGGCCCCTCTCATGTGATTTAGAGTTACATACTGTGCTGACTATGAAAGAGGGATCCGAAGTGCCTGATTGTCGTCCTCCCGGATGATCTGAGTGATATTTTTAAGGTGCAGTTTAAGTGTGATGCATTGCCCACCCTCCAAACCCGTAAGGGTACAATACCCGGCCCACTGTCAGGATTCTTATTGTGTGCAAGTTACTGGATTGCCTTGATGAGTCCTCCATGTGGGGTTGCCGGTGCCCAAGGTAGGGCTAGAGGTGACAGAGCACAGAAGATGAAGGAGAGACGAGGCAGTTAGCTGAGAGAGGGATACATGCAGGGGAGTGATTGATGGATGCAGCTAGTGCACGAGTGGTAGGGAGTGGGTGGGAAGAAGAGGGGATCAAGATATGGGTGGGAACAACCAGGTTTTGAGGGATTTCCTAAAGGCTAGGAGATCCTGTATGAGACAGAGTGCGACTTGGAGGGAGTTCCAGAAGGTTGGTGCAAGGATGGAGAAACAGGCACCTCCTAGTCTGGAGAACTTGAAACGGGGGACTACGAGGAGGTGTGCAGAGCATGACCGGAGGATTCAGGTGGGGCGGTAGTGTGTGACCTTGTTTTGGAGGAATTCAGGGCCTTTCTTGTGGATGGCTCAGTGGGTAATGCACATGGATTTGATGGGTAGCCATTGAAGTATCCTGGGAGTTGGGGAGATGTGTTCTCTGGGGGAAAGTGCGAGGAGGAGCCTTGCTGCGGAACTCCAGTGGGGAATTCCAGAATTAGGAATATTTGCTTTTGTATATAGGGTTAATAGTAATAACGTGTTATTTAAGCCAAGGGAAATGTACATGACTGGACAGGCCCTGCAATTCAACTTGGGTCCTCGTACCCAGCACTTGAGTTATATATCTAAATAGCTATTTCTGGTGCCTCAATTAATGGTTGATTTGGCATTTTTGACAGACCCCATTATCCTGCTCACATTAGTCCCAGCAAGTGGCTGATTTTTTATGAGAGAGCATGGTCAAAAGGTAGCAGCTAATAAATACATTTGCTTTTGAGGAGCCATCATAAAATAGACCATCTGGTCACTCTAGACGTGAATCTTCTGTAAACACCACATATTTCATTTTCTTGGTATGTCATGGGTTATTGTAAGAATATCCCCTGGAAGACACCCAAGGGTGGGGAGGAAGGGCTACCTTGCTCCAGGTTTCAACCCTATCAACTTGAATTCTGCACAATATAGTGCTGTGTGAAATGAATATGTGTGTGTATTATCCAAGTGTTAGCCATACCAAAAGAATGATTACTTCTCTGTTTCTTCATTTATCATTTTATCATTTTTAAATTCAACATTACATCACATGATTTGAATGCAATGCATTCCAGCTTACAATCCACTAATTGATATGCTGTGTGTTCCATTTAGAAGCAGAAAATAGGTTAGTTAAACAATTGGGGGAATACATTGGCTGTATGCATTGTTTCTACAGTTCAGGATAGTTTTATTTGCTTTCTAATTCAAATTGCACACTTGTGCCATTCTCTTTTCCAGTGTGGCAGGCACAGTTCTCCTGTTTTCAGTGCTGTCTCTCATACAAGCAAATTACTGTGGAAAATGTTACAGAATAACATGATGCATCCTTTTGGTACCTCTAACTTTACATTGAGACGATCCATGACTTGTATCAGGTGCTGTCCATTACCAAAAGCTTCACCAATTCACTTGATTATTTCTCCATACAATTGAATCATAAATGTCACTTGAAGAAGCATCTATAGACATCATCAAATAAGAAATAGAAACACTCAATGCCCCTGATAGTACCAAAGACCAGAACTACAATACCATGTATGAAATCCTCAAAACATACCGGGATGAGGTAAAGTTAAGAAAATGCCAGAAATTCTCAAGGGCTGAGAGAGACTACAGGGCTGACAGAGTTTTCACATTGCAGCCTAAATTTGATAGCCATTACAATAGCTCCTCGATGGAAAGCACACCAAACAGCTCACAAGCAAGCTCTGATGTCACAGTAAAACAGATACCACTAACGAAACCCAGACAGCCCCCTCAATAAGCAGATCATCACAAAAATGAATGTCAGTACCCAACACACGCCCAACGATCGGCTCAACTTTTTTAGACCAGATAAAACAGTACCAAAAGGAACCCTCAACCACAATATAAAACTTGTATGTTTTCAAGACCCTCTAGCAGAAGATATGCAAATGAAAAGAGGACGGCAAGAGGCAAGAGAGGAGGTTACAGGAAGTACAAACTCAGAAGCCGAGGGAGCTTTAAGACTAACAAGATCACAAGCTCAGCTACAACAGAGAAAACAGTGCTGTTAAGCCTGGTTCTCAATCTTTCCAACTACGAACTGTCACTATTCAAAGAAACAATGCTTAACAAAGGTTTGCCATTCACACCAATAAGCTCAGCTGACCTGACAGAAGCACATATTGACCTTTTCAAATGTATCAGGAAACTGAAACTTAAAAAAATATTTGCCAAAAAGATTTTGTGGAAAGTGAGAAGAACAGAAAAACCACTGATTAGCCATGTCAGCCTACAAAACTTGGAACATAAACATCTCCTCATAAATGTATAAAACAAAGATGAAACCACTGGACATTTCAAAAGAGACATCTTACAGGACTTTGACATCGAAGAGCAAAACCTTAGCATCCGAGAACTAAAAAAAGTCTACATTCACACAATACCTACAAGGAGACAATGTAGTTCATATCTTTCATAAAGCAGTCACATGTGACCTGCATAAACTAGAGGGCACCACAAGGCAAATCAAGAACAGAAGACACAAAAACCTAAATATGAATGAACTACAAGCCCTAAACCAGCTTAAGATGAACACCTCAATCATCATCAAAGAATCCAACAAAGGCAGTAACATAGTTATCCAAGACAGGTCAGACTATATCAAAATGGCAATGACACATCTAGAACCACCAGGTTGTTATGAAACTCTAGCATCCGACCCAACCACCCTAATTGTGACACAAGCCAAAGAACTCATAATCAAATGACACCAACGTGGTCTCCTAAAGGATGACAAACACACATTCTGACCATCCACGGATGTCAAAAATGTACTTCTTACTTAAGGTACACAAGGAATTCACGCTCATCCCTGAGGGCAGACCAATTCTAAGCGGCATTGGATGGGTGACCAAACCGATCCCTAAATATATCAACAATTTAATTGACATAGAAGTACCTAAGATTCCAACCTTTCTCAGGGATACCATGCATATTGATATTGATATTTTATTTCTATTGCGCTCGTACAAAAGTGTTTCAGAGTGTAACAAGGCAAGGGAGGCGAACCAGGGAGAACAAAACAACAATCGTACTAGGCCCAGTGGCATTGAGAACGCAAATCCTACTAATCTTACAAAGCATCAATTGCAAATCCAGATATTTGCTTGTGACACTTGATGTGAAGGTGATGTATACCTCCATCAACCACACCTTAACTTTAAAAGACATAGAGCACAGCTATACCAAGGTCCCTGCCTCGTTCTATTCACATCTTGAAATGACCAAAGAATTATTGGAGTTCTCCCTGACAAACCATGTATTCCTTTTGTATTGGTATATACTACCATCAAATCAAAGGAATTGATATGGGTGCGACATACGCCCCTGCAGTGGCGAACGTTTCATGAACCATTACACACAGGTTTTTGTATTCACTAACCCAGACTTCAATTGACATATATATAAATGGTATAGGTACATAGTCAATGTACTAATGTTCTGGTCCAGCACATTGAATCAGCTAGCCTCCCTCAAAGAATATCTCAACACCAATTCTTTTGGCAAAGAACTGACAGGTAATCAAAGCTACACAACTATTTTCTTCCTTGACATCAGAATTAACATTCACGCCATGGTCTTACATACCACAATGTACAGAAAACCAACAGAGGTGAACTCGGTTCTCCTTGCCACCAGCTGTCACAGAAAGACCATCATACAAAACATCCCCACCGGGGAATTCATCTGTGCAAAAACAAATTGCAGCAGTTACCCAGTGCACGAAGCAGAGTGCCAACTCCTGAGAGAAAGATTTATCAACAGAGGATACCAGCACAAGACAATTGAAACTGCAATAAAGACTGCCACAGAACTACCAGGGTTACACTCCTCACCCGTAAAGTAAAGGTCAAACCAAAAGATGAATTGATAAGATATGCCACTCATTTCCACCAGGACAGTTACAAACTGCAGAAAATCCAGAATAAACACTGGCAGTTGCTAGCTATCGTTGCCCGACATCCAACAATAGATATCAGCAAGACCACAACTTTCATTCACAAAAGCACCTACCCTTAAAACTATCCTTAGTCCCTCACACATGGCACCCATACCACTAGCAAGGCAAAACTGGCTCAATGCATGCAAAAACATCTGGTTTCCACAAATGCAGAACCTGCTCAATGTGCCTGCATGCACTAAATGCCAAGTCTGTAACTTCAATTACACACACTGTCATCGGATTGATCAATTTATTAACTGTAAATCTAAATTACAAGGACATTGGGAGTACCATTAGAGCTCTCAGAACAGGAATCTGAGAACACCTCAGACTCTTAAGCTCCCTGGACGCAAGATACCCTCTGGCGGCTCACTGGAAAGAGAGCCATCATCTGGACAACAGGAAGGACATCCAATTCATCAGTAGTGAAACGGTCATGACACAAGAGGAGAGGACCGTGAACTCAGACTTTGACAAAGAGAAGCAAGACTTACATTTAAATACTGATGCATAAACCAGGGTCTAAATACTGAGCATGAACTAACTGTCTTCTTATGAAATATGTTTTTACTCCCACCATCCCATCACAGTCCCAACATCCACTCATCCGCCACACTCCCAATCCCTTTGTCGGGTCCGATAAAGCGATTTTTCCACACGCAAGGGAACCAGCATCTGGCACACACATGCACCGGCCATACATTACATCAACCTGTATAACACCCTGGCATCCGCACATCCCTTTCCCACGCACCCTAAACAGCACCTTGCAAATCATGTGAACACCTGACACCACAAACTAGGCAAAGTGTGCCCTGACATACATTGCCAAAACCTGTGGCACACCACGATATTTAGGACCCCTTGCCTGTAATTATCATGGGGCTCCTTAGCCCAAATCATAACAATGAGCATAAATTGTACCGATGTATGGTCTGCCTTAGAACATTATTATTATTATTATTTGTTGCTGTTTTTTTTGTTTTCTCAAATATACAGCCCTGGCCACCTCTATCATGGAACAGGCACCATGCCTTTTACTTTGTGCAAGCCACTGACTATGTTTTTTTTGTTGCCCAAACATACATCACTCAAACGATTAGAGTGTTAGACATCGGTCCACTAGCACAAATGACATTCTGAACCAATCAGGTCTGTGCTTCTTCATAGCCAATCAAACGGAACCACAGGGCTACGTAAACATGAACAAAGATGGCAGCCGGCATCGAAAGATCGTTGTGTCCGCTCATCTTTGTGCTGAGGCCCCCCATGCATGCCATGTAAGTCCTTTGTGCCCGCATTAGTCCATACTGCGCCTCATGTTTTCAAACTCTCAACTTCCCAGCCCTGGCATCCTTTAACATGGAACAGGCACCATGCCTTTTATTTTGTGCAAGTCATTGACTAATGTATCCACCAGGCCATTTACTTTACATACACTCAAATCCATCTACCACTCTGCCATCCGCTCTCTCTGCCTTCTCTCACCTCTTGATTCCATCTCCTCTTCTCTCACCTCTTTAGGTTGGCTCTCTTTTCACTCCCAGCTCAAATGCAAGTTCCTCTGTCTTTTTTTCAAATCCCTCTATGGTCTTGCCCCCCCTACCTCTCTTCCCTTCTTACTTTCTATACCCCTTCCCAATTTCTCCGTTCTGCTAATCTTTTCCTACTCTCTCCTCCTCCACCTCCCTGTGCCCCCTCCCGCTTCCGATCTTTCCAACTCCTTGCTCCCTTCCACTGGAACCGCCTCCCCCTTCACATCCGCTCTTCCCCCTCTTTCCCTTCCTTTCGCTCTTCTCTCAAATCTTATCTTTTTCACTCACCTCCCTAGCCCCCTTCGTTTCCTCTCGTTCTTCTCTCTCCCCTTCATTCCTCACCTCCTACCACTTCTCTTCCCTTCCCTCTCTACCCTCTTCCTTCCCACCCCCTGCTCCCATGTAGTCCCACTCTTTCCTCTCCTCTTCCTCATTCACCCTTACATTCCCTCTTCTCCCGCTCCTACCCCCACTAACACCTACCATTCCCTCACTCACCTCTGCCCCTCCCTACTCCCTCCTCACCTCTGCAATGTTGTAAATTGTTCTTTATACTGTTTTCGAGTTATGATTCAATTGCCATCTTATGCTTGTATTTTGCGTGTTCTTATGTAAAGCACTTTGGAGTAAAGGGCTATATAAATTCAATAAAATACAAATACAAATACAAATACTTTGTGCCTGTTTTTGACTAAGTTGCTTAGTTGCATGCTCAGTACACCCATACTTAGAACTAACCAGCCCCACCTCCACCATGACACATAACCAGATGCACATTTCCCTAGCCCACCAAATTAATGCCAAACTTGTTTATGGTTACCATCACTTGGTCCTTTGGGTTTATCATAGGATTACAAGTAGTGGAAGCAAATCCCCAGGTGAGGACTACATGGGTATCTGGGCAGAATTACTCTCAGCAATAATTCCACCACAGTAATTCTGCTGATTTATTTACCATGGTGGAGGATTTACCTCCACCATAATACTGGAGGTAAATCCTCCACTCCAAGGTCCAACTCTGGATTTGTAAGTGCAGTAACAATTGTGATAACTCAGTTACCGCCCAAACAAAGGACAGATACAGAATTGAAGCCACATTTTTAATGCACCACCAAACTTGTAATGATATCCATTGTCTCCAAATCCTTGTAACATTTATATGCACACACATCTATGCACAATAGCCAAGCCATAGGGGCATTTATCAGGTTCTCATTAAATACTAGTGACTGTAGTTGTCCACAAACTTGTCAACATTCATACACAGGCACCACTCTGCAAATTCCCTGTATACTAGAGTGGGCCTCTTTCTGAGCTTTACCGTACAGTGATGACACATGAGCTAGATGTATGAAATAAATCTGATGTATGTGCCGCAACAGCATAATACAGTAGGTTAGTAGTAAATGGCCACTGGATTTATACCTTGTTGCATTCAAATGTCAGAACCCATGACCATGTGGAACCCACGAGTTCCACATGACACAGACATATGTTCTGGACTGGACATGACATATGTCTTCTTCTACAACCACATTAGAGAACAGATCATAGGAAGTAAACAGGACACACCGTATCTTCACTCCTACAACCAGCTACGAAAAGTAGCTCATGTGTACAAGGAACTCTCACTGCAACACAATCATCCTATTTCACAAAGTCTAAATTCTTCTTAATTATCGGAGGCGTGGGCGGACACACGCAGGCACTTCCCCATCCTATAGGATGATGTGCACCGAAGTCTAAATTCATTTGCAACTCACCAGGTACAATTCTAGAATGCAAAACTAAAACTGAAGCATACCTCCAGAATATTTATTTTCAAAATCATTCAGCACTATTTACCCTTGCTCATCGCCAAGAGACAGAATGCATACAAAACACAGCTTGGGAGCCCTCCATTATAGTACAATAACACACACTGATAATTAAATACACTATATAGCATCATTCAATCATTTCATTATTTTTAAATGTTTTTTACACTAAACATGTTGCCTGCTGGCTAGTTCAGAACATATATGATTGCAATTAATGGATATCTTATTTTAAGGTCACCATGAAAGAAGTATGGAATGTTTATGATGCCTTCATCTTGACCGCTACCAGGTACTGGGCGCAATGCCAATCAGAAGGGCTGAGTAGGAGGTTTATCGATGGGGCATAAACTATGGAAAACTATACCAAAATGCTACCTGTGGCAATTTGCGTCAGTGAGATGAAGTTTTCTACTCTCTTCCCTGAAGATTTTATAGACACATTTCTTTTTGGCTTCCTCAGGGTAAAGAGGTAGCATCACAGAAACGTCACATTAATAAAGAATGAGAAGGCTACATCTCGAGGCATTCATTTGGTCGTGGACATGACAGGATACAGCTGCCAGGACACTTCTAACCTGTATCCTTACCTGTAACCTGAGGGTGAAGGAAATGTTACATTTGCCTTTGAATGGCAAACTCTTTTGGCTCTAAACATTAAGCGCTAAGGGGTGCAAAGCTGGGCTGCTTTTTACCTAACACATGCAATTCATTACTGCGCAGTCTTCGTCTTCCAGATCGAAATGAAACGTTTCACAAATCCATCCAGGAGTGAACATGAGCATTTCGATTAAATATATGAATTAAAGACTGGAAATTCTAGTGCCCAGTCAACCTGCATTCACTGTTCTACATCCATAAATGTGTTTTGACTTAATGTGATGGAAATAAGAAATTAGCAGTGTCTTCACCTCTCGGACAGAATATCATAGTCGGAAAGCTGCAGACATGAATTCTATTTTTATAAAGAACAAAGCTCCTCCGCTTGGGGGTGCTAAAAGAACTCAAGATAATACAGCAGGAGGGCATATTTACATCTCTCCATTAGCAAAGCTAGCAGAGGTACTGGTAAGCCACATCACATTACTGTGACAGAAATTCATTACCTCTGGAGCACATTTAATTAATGAACCCTTCATTGATGAAATAGACACGGCTTTATCCTAGGTCACTGAACACCGAATGGATGGAGTTTTCAAACTGTATTACTCTACATTGATTAACAATCCGATAGTCCTATCTGATGCTGCACCATGTTGGCTCGTAAGGATATCTTTCTGCAATGTAATTAATATCTAGGTTTTAACTGTATGAACCACAGGATGGAGCTCTCTGAGATTTAGTAAGATAGTACAGCTCTTAAATGAACAGTTGCCCTCCAAGAGTGATGTCTTTGAGAGCATACTGCCTTTGGTTTAGCTAATCTGCCATGTACTATTATGACAGCCATGCCACTCTGGTAATTCTCTTGCAGATAATGGACTTTTTTCCATTCATACTTTTGAGTGATTACACCCTCCATAAGTATTTTATACTAGGGCTCTCTATGGGTGATTGATATAAACCTTGTGATTCAGTGAGGATGTCGGCAATATTTAAACAAATCTGTACTTGATAGCGAATTCCACTATTTCATTGCAATCCCACCCAGACCTAATCACGTGGCCATGCAGGTGTTGCTTTCTAGGTGATGACCTAAACTCCCTGCTCCATTTTGCGTTTTGTATCCACTGCATTCACCTGGCCTCCAGTGAACTCTGGGCGCTTTCACTTTTTTGATGTGGCTGTGCAGTCTTAGATCAAGTATGATGGCACTGAACAGACAATGAAGCCTACATAATTCAAGGCAAGCCCGGAGATTACTCAAGCCCATCATGCAACCATTTGCTGACTAATTGCATTGGTAATGTCAAATACTACAAACGGCCTTTGAGGTGAGATGCGTGTTCTCAGTAGCATTATGCATTCTTCTTTTCTTCTATCACATTCTCTCCTCTGATACTCTGTTCTATTCCTTTGCAGTCCAAGGTCTGGAGGATTTGAAACTCCACTCTTCCTTCATAGGGCACGAATGGAGGGATGGGAGGTCATGACTCTCTCTCTTGAAATTTAAACAACATGTGGATGGCATCTTCTGTTTTCTTTGTTCAAGATCTATTTCTTGAGTAGGTTGAGTAGCTCACATTCCAGTAATCCAGGGGAGGGAGTACTAGAAGCTGACAAAGGCCAATGTGGTAGAACAATTGAAGAAGAGGGTGGGTCTTCCTCTGCGGGTTTAAATTGTGTTTTCCCATTTCCTCACTGCATTTGTTAGAACAGAAAATAATATATCCGAATCAAAGAGGATCTCTTGTTTTTTCACCTTTCTCGATGGGGTTTTTGATCTACAAGAGATTTAAAATAGTATTAAGTCTTTTGCCCTACCACCAACAAAATTTCCTTTGTCCTTTTGCCCCGGTGAAGCAGAGCAATTCACTTTCATCCAGACATAAGTGTGTTGTAGGCTAGCAGATTATGGCTCTGGTGTTCAGTGGGCACATGCATGTGTTAAACAGCAGTGTGAATAGTGAGGAGCCCTGTTGTGCCCCGATTGGTTTGTTTTTGGCGCTGGAATTTGCTGATCCAAAGCATATATTAGGTATTTTATCACAGAAAGTGATTCATCTATTGAGTTCCGTGCCAGACTTACCTATCTATTTGTATAGACAGAATACCAGGATGTGATGGTCGAAAAGGATTAGAGACGCCAGATAGTTGCCACCCAGGACATTGAGGAAGTCCTCTTGTCTGTTGGTTTGGACTGGCCTGGCCATGATTCAATGGGGCAAATTCCCCCACACACTCCTCTAGTACCTGTTGACATCCTTTTTCAGAACCTTTCTTAGATATGTTGAACTCGAAAAAGACCTCTAGTTGGACAGGTCTTTGGGGTTTGTTGTAGGTGTTGTTGGTGTCTTCAAAGTTACGGGTGGTGATGGCATGATTTAAGGGATTTTGCTAAGTGTGGTGATATGCTCAGTATTTTAACAGTATCAGGAAAAAATTGAGGCAAACATTTCTTTAACTAAGGAAGCTAATGCACATGTTTCAACCGAAAGATTGGATGCCTTAACCCTACAGGCATTTTATCTTACTTGGTTATGGCTCTTTAGTTCTATTTTGTTTTTCTCCAAAATATTTTTTCCAAATTAATATGTGGAAGGAAAATGTGTAAATAGCGCATCTGCAAAGAAACAAAAGCAAATTATACCAACAAATCATATCCCCAATATTGGTGCTATGTGCGTAGTTATCAGTACTTTACACTAAATCAAGCAGACATGATGCCCTGCCACGTTTTACTGCATGCACACCACAACTGTTGAGCTTGTAATATCTGCCTCTGAGTACCTGGCATTAAGTTCTATAGAATCATTGTGTTAGTCTACACAACAACATTTCATTGGTATAGCTAATTATACAGCTGACCCCCATAACATATAGCCAGATAGTTTCTTTCTGTCTGAAATCCTGGCAAATAATATTTGACTGACCAATTGTTTTAAACTGCATGACTGGCAATAATATAGACTGAATATTTGTGTTTTAGCATCGACTGCATCTGTATAGCTCACTATACTGCTGACCCCATAATAAAGCTAGATTGACCTTATTTTTGCCTGAAATTTCAACTACAAGCTTGTTGTGTTTACAATAGCCATTATGTTCTGTTTTGACGATAATTATCTGGAGTAAATCTGTCTAGCAACCAACACATCTGCATGTACCGGTGAACACTACACTGACAGTTTGCTGCCAGAATTTCTAGTTAAACATGTTTGACTCATTGGGCCTCATTACGAGTTTGGAGGTAGCCATGCCATTTTTGCACCCAAACTCGGGTCTGGGTCCAGGTCCCTCAAAATGGGAATAAGCGGGCCATTCTGACCTTTGCGGGCCCGGTAATTCCCATTCGCGGGACCCGGACCCGGTACGTCCCCATTCCCATTTGTGCCCCCATCGGGCTTAATGGAAATGGGGAGGATGGTAACAACGGACCCGTTCGTAACGGGACCGTTGCTACCATCCTATTCTGCTAGCGGGTGCCGCTCTGCACGTCTGGTCTGACCAGGCGTGGAGAGCGGCCCCGCGAGCAGAACTCGTAATGTGGCAGTACAGCCAGGGTCGTAATGAGGCCCATTGTGTTTAACCTGTATGGTTAGCAATTGTCTAGACTAAATCTGTATTTACCATCTACTACATCTGCCCAGATAACTTCTTTTGCATGCATGCATAACACAAAAACTGCTAATCATTGAGTTTGACATCACAACTTCACTTCTCACCACTCTGCTCACTGCATACCTACAATATAGCTGAATGTCACTTGTAATTGCCTGCATACCAAACACATAACAACATAGACTCTGTTGGTGTGCACATACACACAACAAGGAGCTACTTTCAAACATCAGACTTGTATGGCATTATAAATTACAACCATGCATATCTATCAAATAACTGAAATATATTCAATGACTACCACGTATTAGACTCATTGTTCTGGCTGCTACGTCAAGATTGATTTGTTTGTATTGGTACATATGTCCATAACAACTGTTTAACTTAATATGATATATGATATTTTATTTATAGCGCACCCACACAGAAGTGTTACAAAGTGCGACAAGGCAGGGGAGGGAAAACAAGGGGGGATAAGACAACAATCTTACTCGGCTCAGTGACATTGAGATCGCCCAAGTGCAAGGGAGAGGAAGGGAAGAAGTGCCAAGTGAATGAGAGGAGGAGTAAGTGCAGGACATAGGTTGTGACAAAGGAAACAAGAAGTGTGGCCAGCAGGTGGCAGTGCAAGGTTAAGTGCAGAACAGCAAGTGATGGATTGTGCAGGTAGGAGGGCTGTAGGGTTACAGATACAGTCCCAAGTGCAGGGTTGCCAGGAGGCAGTGCAGGTCTGCAAATGGGAGGGCAGGGACTTGGGCCTGTGGTTCAGCAGGTGGACAGGTAACCAGTGCAGTACAGACAGGTGATCAGCAGGGAAGAGGAAGAGAGAAGGCAGAAGCAAAGAGGAACATTTTGAGCTGCTTCTGGAACCATAGATGGTTCTGGTCAAGTTTCAGAGAGACAAGGAGGCTGTTCCACCGGGAGGTGCCCGTCAAAGAGAGAGATCTGCCCACAACTCGTTGCATGAAAACCGCCTGACCTTCAAAGTGTTGGCGGTGGAGGAGCGAAGGGCTCGAGTAAGAAGATACTTCAAAAGAGAAAGCTGGAGATATTTTGTTTCCAGGCCCCAGAAGGCCTTGTGGACAATGCAAAGGGTCTTGAATTTGATCCTAGCAGCCACTGGGAGCCAATGGAGTGCTAGAGAGATTCGATCCCTGGGCTTGAGGCCAAGGACAAGTCTTGCAGTCCTGTTCTGGATGAGTTGCAGAGGATGGAGAGTAGAGGCAGTCAGATCTAAGAAGAGGTTGTTACTTTAGTCAAGCCTAGAGAGAACCAGAGCTCAAGAGGCAGTGAGCTTCTGGGGGAAGGAGAGGAAAGGGAGAGTACCTCTTAGGAGGTGCAGTTGGTAGTTTGACTTCTTAGAGATGTGAGGAGAGAAGGTGAGTGTGGAGTCGAAGATAACCTTGAGATTCTTAGCCTCGCAGGTGGGAGCAGGGCTAAGTGTGGGCAGCCAGAAGGTGCGGGGAAAGAGGGGTTCACGGGTGCCAATGAGGAGGATCTCTGTCTTGCTGGCATTCAGGCAGAGATTGTTGGCAGTGTGCCACACTTTTCAATTGTAGAGAGATGATCCGGGCTGAGAGAAGGAGAGGAGGAGGCAGTGGGGAGCCTAAAAGCGAGCTGGGTGTCATCCACATAGGATTGGAGGTTGGAGCAGAGTGCAGCAATGAGGTGGGTTAGATGTGCCAGGTATTGGTTGAACATCAATGGAGAAAGGTTAGATCCCTGGGGAACACTGCAGATGGAGAAAGAGAGATAGAGGAGAGGAAGGACCCAAGTTGGACCTGGGAGGGTCAATCAGAGAGGAACGAGTTAACCAGGCCAGAGCCTGATCAGTGATACCCAAATTATCATGAAGCCGGTTGAGCAGGATGGAACGGTTAACTGTGTTGAAGGCAGAGGAGAGATCAAGTAAGATGAGAACAGAGCAGAGATTAGAATCAAGGTTAGAGAGCAGGTCTTAATTGATGTACAGGAGAGAAGTTGATGGTTATGGAGACAGCCAACAGATTCAATGTGAAGATTAAGCTGGGAGATGGCCAGCTTTCTCAGAGTTTGCCCATGAAAACATGAACAGCAGGCCCACAGCCAGATTTGATTCTTTGTACTTGCATGTATACTAAAAGCATTAGGAGCTTTCTCATAGAGCTTTGCTCATCAAATATGCATGATAGAATACCTGACTTCTACACCTGCTTAACATCTGCAAAGCTCCATCAAGTGCCTGCATCCCTAGTAATTAGGGAGGTTGAATAAGTGTGTGTGCCTCCACAATAACTGCAGACTTATTTCTGCCGCCTATATACCCAGGACATAATTTGTTTACTTTTAGTTTTGCCCACATACCAAACACATACAGGCTCTACATAACAATCACCAACAAACCTTAACTCACCATACTATTCCCCTAATAACTGCATATCTGGTGGCATTTCAACTCCACCTCAGTTCATAACTGGTTGGAACCACTGCATCTGCCTGAACAAACAGCCACAAGTTAAATCAACACATCTATTATACCTATTCTGTTGTAATCAGTTCTATCTAAAAAGAGGCCCCTCACACATAGAGTATCAGACACAAATAAGTCTTCATGTATCCTGGAATCATTATAACCATGGCCTCATACATAACCATAGTCCCATATACTGCCAAACCAAAGAAACCCGTCCATAACCTGAACCTTGGAAAATCATCCCATCTGTAGAGTATACAAGCCAATTTGCCTATAACATGAATGGAACAGTTCCATAATTTCCCAACTAAACATTGTCACAGAGACATGTGGAAATCCTTAAATGAACCAACCATAAACACAAGCCCAAAGAAAATCAAAAAGGTAAATATTACTCCTCCCATCTCGCCCTACCTTATTTTCCCCACTTCCCAATCGTCAACAGCTGCAGGTTGGAAAGATGCCTAGAAACCGAAAACATACAAGAAACAAAAAGCAAGAAAGAACAAGGAGAGAGTTTGAAGCAGCCCTCACCACCCCTTCTGATCAGGTATCTCAAGACTCTACAGGTTTCCCAGTACCTCACCTCAAGAGACCATTGATGGCTTTTATCTCCAGATACCTCCTCAAGTATCCAGCTGAACCACACTATTACGACCGAACATTGATCTGGGAAACAGGACTCACCAACGACCTAAAATAATTTCCTGAATTTACTTCGACAGTCATTCAACCAACCGTATGGCAGGACCAGCAAGAAACAATACCTGTTACTTTATTCATCACAAGACACCCTACACCATCCACCACAACAAAACAGCAGGAAATAAGTGATGAGCCAGACCCCAAAAAGTACCATCTAAGCCTCTTTGAATTGGACAGCCTTAATTAACATGGAGCCCCAGGAAACTAATGAAAGTAACCTTGAACAACTCAACAGCCAAACCCACCCGGAAATGACAAGCATAAGATGCCTCCTGATAAATGCACATTCTGTCTCCAAGCACACATTTATGACCTTCTTTCCAAAGACCAGATAAACGTACTCTTCATCACAGATACTTGGCTCTCAGATAATCAATCTCCAGTTATCGATAAGAGTATCCCATCATGGTTCAAGATCATCTGTGCTAGTTGGAACAATAGGCGAGGAGGTGGCATAGCGTTGGTGCACAGAGACTCCTGTGTAGTCTGAACACCCCCCATTGACACCATGGCAGACTGTAAATTGCTCTCTCTGACCTACTCCATCTCTCCCACAGCTACATCAAGCTTCCTCTTAATCTACAGACACCCCTCCTACAGCCCTCACATTTCTGACAAACCTGCTGATGCTGATACCATCCTGTTCCATTGATAATGAAACTACTAACTATACTTGGAGATTTCAACCTCTGATTCAAGATAGAAGACAACGCTATTACAAAGTCACTTGGAGCAAACCTGGATCCAGTACACCTCAAACAGATGGTCAAGTGTCCCACCAACAAAGAAAGTCACACTCTGAATGAAATGTTTTGTAATGAAAACATAATCACTGTCTGCTTCTCAGTCCATCTCCCCTGGGAGGGATCACTTATCTATCCTGTTCACAATGTGCACAAGACACCACAACTCACAGGATCTTCAAAAGAACCATCGACAATGACAAGACCATTGGAGGAAATACACAATTCTATGCTAGAAAGAACCAGATCTAATTTACCCACAGATGGACCAACAATTCACGACTGGATTATTTTCACATTGGACTGCATTGCCCCTGAAAAAACATTTAAAAAAACTCTCAAAAAAAGAAACTAGCCAAATGGTTCACCCCAAGACTAAATCACTTATGAAGGGAAAGCTGGAAGCTGGAGAAAACCTGGAGAATGAACAATCTACAAACTGGCACATTCGCCTACCATCAACAGTTACGCCTGTACAGGGCTGAAGTATTCAAACAAAGAAAGCACACTACTCCAGACAGGTTGATTTGGCACATCCCAGCAAAAGGGAAATGTATAAGATATTAATTAATCATTTGTATTTATATAGTGCTACAAACCCTCAGGCATCTGAGCACTGCTTATTATTACCCATGGTGTGTGGTGCTCATTTATCGACATCGGAAGGATGAAAGGCTGAGTTCAGCCCTGCCGGAATTCAAACCTGCATTTGCAGGTTCTGCACGGATGTCAAAGTGAGCGCTCTACTCGCTGTGCTATCTCACCGGCTATATCAGATAATCAGAGAAAGCCTACAGCCTGTGACACAGCTCCTACCACTACAGAAGAGCTCTGTGACCAGATTGCGACCTATTTCAACCAAATGATCCTAAACACCCAGAATCACCACGACAATAAAAAGCGCTCCCACCTGCATGCCACTGAGATCCCACCAATACCACCCACGACCTCCTCAATATTGTCTTTCTGCCCTTCTGTCTGCAGAGGACCTACAAGCTACCATTGACTCATGCAACCCATCAGGATCTCCTGAGGATCCATGTCCCCCGGTCTTTAAATCAAAATCAAGAAATCTCCAGACTTAGTGCCCCTCTTCCCATCCCTCCTCGATGACTCCATCAGCACCGGAAGAGTCCCAGCTCAGTTGAAATCTGCATACATCTCACATTTGCTCTAGACACGCAGAGCAGACCCATATGGCCTATCCAGCTGTCGCTCAATCTCTAACACACCTTTCACTGAGAAACTTCTGGGGAAATGTGTACATCGCCAACTCCAGGACTTCATCGAACCAAACCAACTCCTGAATGAGCCATGGCGTGGTTTTAGACATTCTAGGAGTACAGAATCAGCTCTGTGCTCCATCTGGAATACACCTCAAAACAATTCAGATGCAACTCATATAATTCACTCATCCTGCTAGACATTTCAGCGGATTTTGACATCATTAGTCATGAAATTCTCCTAAAAGGACTCTGTAGATATTGGAATTAAAGAATCAGCTCTACACTGGATTACCTCCTTCCTCACGGGTAGAATGGAAACCACAATGTGGACCCCTATAAGTACCTGTCTCACCGACTCACCAGTGGAGTACCCCAAGGATCCACCTTCTCACTTCTTCTTTTCAACATCTAAATGGCACCCCTACTTGACATGATCAATAATTCTGGCATTTCTTGTTACAACTATGCGGATGACACACAAATAATCTACACATTTGTGAAGCACCCATCACTAAACGTCCCAGACATTAAACACTGCCTTCACAAGTGGACGCATAGATGATAGCAAACAGAATTAAACTAAACCCTAGCAAAACAGAGCAGATGCTCTGTAATCCTCCAGGTTCTAACTGAACCGCAATTCTGTGGCCTGACGAGATGGTACCCATGCCCAAACCCATCAACCATGGTAAAATATCTTGGAAGGAAAATAGCCAACGCACTCACTAATGATCCATATGTGAAAGCCATCATCAGAAGATGTTTCTCCCAGCTGTGCATGCTACGCTGCATCTTACCTTACATAACATTCAGCCACAGGGCCATGCCCATAATTTCTCTAAGACTATCCAAACTAGAACAAGCAAGCACCATCTATCTCATACTCCCAGATTACCTATTCATTTGAAGAAGATATTACGGCTCTACTGAACACCAACGTCAAACCTGGATCCCAAATTAACATGCTTGGTAACTTTAACCTGGGCCTCAATGACCCTAAAGACCATGATGCCACTATCCTAGCAAACACAATTGCCGAAGCGGTCCTCACTATCAGGAACACTGGACCCACCCACACCAAAGGTCGCACCCTGGACTGGGTTGCAGATATCAACTGTACCTCATCCATCACTGCTTCTGAACCTTGTGTATGGACAGACCACTACCTGATCTCGTTCACTATCCAAGACAGCCCCCAAACTAACATAGCTAAGCCTATGGCTCCGCTAGCCTAAACCAGATGCATAAGAATTTATAACTGTCGCTAACCTCCTACCTCTGATTCAACTCATCACTAATCCTACCCTCCTTCCCATTGATCCCACAAAACTAGTTGATCTGTATAACAACACTATCAACTCAGCCATAGACATCATCGCTCCACTTAAACTGAGCAAAGAAAAATCTCTAGCTCATCTCAATATATGGTTTACCCCTAGCCTAAAAGCCCTTCGCAAAGAAAATACACAGGAAGAAACGAGCTGGAAAAATAACCCGTCGACTCAGAACAAAAATCTCCTCACCTCCCTTGCAGACAGATACAAAAAAGAAATCATACAAACAAAAAAAGAAACCTGTAATGAAATAATCAAAAAAGCCAATTCATGTACCAGATAAATCTTCTCTATACATAATTTGGTGGACCAACATACAAAACGCCCTCTGCAACTAAATCACCATGCTCCAAGAGAAAATATTAGCCAAAAAAACTATGCTTCATAAGATCGCTCTTGCAACCCAAGAAGCCATCTTGCAAGAACTTGCTAGTAATCAAACTAAACCACCCAACCAATTCAAATTCAGGTCAATCTCAACTACTGAGGTAGATAACATCATTAGATAACTCAAACCCTCCCGGTGTCTCGGGGATACCTGCTCAGCACCTATTATCAAGGAAGCTGCAAAGGACCTAGCTCCCTTCATCACTACCTTTATTAACTCCTCATTGAAATCATGCTCTCTTCCCACCAATCTCAAGGAGCCTGGATACTACCACTCCTAAAAAAAACCAACCTGGACCCCATTGTCCCGACTAACTATAGGCCAATTACGACAGTACCGTTTCTGCTTAAAATCTTAGACAGAGCCGCCTATCTCCAGATTAAATCATATCTGGAGATTAATATCCTATTAGGCACCCGACAATCTGGTTTCAGGCCAAGACATGGAATTGAGACAGCCCTTCGCGATCTCAAGTACCAACTGGATGACCGAAAAGACAAAGGCGAAATCTCCATTCTCCTACTATAGACCTCTCCGCCGCATTTGATTTGGTTGACCACAAAGTCTTATGCAACAACCTCAAATCGGCCACCAACTTCTCCAAAGAGGCCTCTACATGGATAAATTCCTTCATAGAAAACCGAACTATAAGAGTCTTCTCGCCCTCCTCATCGGTGGACCCAGTACCCATCACATGTGGTGTACCACAGGGGTTATGCGTCTCCCACACTTTGTGTAATATATTTACAAAACCTCTCTTTGACATACTCAACAATCCGGGTGTCTCATACACTAATTATGCTGACAACAGCCAGATCCTTACTCAGGGAGACTACGACAAGGATGTAGGACTCATCAATAAAATTTACCAAATCATACAAACATTGATGGCTACCCACGGTCTATGTCTTAATGACGAAAAGACTATCATAGGCTCCCCCAACAGACTGAGCAAACTCCCTCACCAATACAACTCCATCACTATCAAGATTAAAGTCGCTAAGGTTTTACCTGGACTCGGGACTCAACCTCAACAAGTAAGTAAATGCCACAGCCTCTGCAACCAGCTACACGTGTAAACTGATTTATGCATGCAAACCATTTCTGACCACTGATAGCTGCATTACGATTGCACAAGCACGAATCCTATCTAAATTGGATTACTGCAATGCACTCTACTTGGGCACTAGAAATCACAATACTAACAAACCCCAAACCCTCCAAATTAATGTTCTAATAACTGCCTTAGGCATCCCCAAAGGTCAGCATATCTTTAACGATAGACGTTCCACCAACTGGCTAGCCATTAAAGACAGAATTACGTTCAAAACACCAAATCTGACATACAAATGCCTCAATAACAAGGCACCTGTTTACCTGATGGAAAGATTCACCAAACACACATCTGAACAGCCTATTAGAAAGGCTTAGGGCCTCATTACACGGAAGGCAGTAAGGGTTAACGGTCACCGGTAATGCTACCGGTGACCGTTAACCCTTACCGCCTTACTACGAGTTCCCTTTGCGGGACCCGACTTTAACGGCTGGTGTTACCAACCGTTAAAGTAGGGTGCCGCAAAGGGACCTTGGTGCTAATTACAGTACCGTAATTTGCGGTACCATAATTAGCACCTTCCCCATTCCCATTATGCCCTATGGGGGCAAAAATGGGAATGGGGAAGGGTCTTGGTGAAAGGGGAATTACTGCCCCTGCTCACCTTGGAGTAGGGTGGTAATTCCACCATCCACCAAGGCGGACACGGTAAAATACCGGCGGCAACCATGGCGCTAGTAGCGCCATGGTTACAGCCTACCGTTTAATGAGGCCCTTAGTCTAATAGTATTAGACACCCCAACTTCAAACTTAAAGACACAGGAGGATGTAGCTTCCCAGTCCTGGTAGCACAGCTCAATACCAGTCTCCTTAACAGTTTCACCTTCCTCCCTGCCTTCAAGACCAATGTTAAACAATGGTTGCACGCTAGTGACCACTGATGTCCTCACCCACGAACTGTATAAATGTATATAGCTGTACCTCCTCCTGAACATCTTATATGCCTGTAAACTGTAAATTGTTCACTGTATATTGTTTTTATACTGTTCTTTTATCTTTCTCCTTATGTACTTGTAACCTAAATTTGTGTAAGTGCCCAGATGCCTGACGGCCCGGCGCGCTCTATAAATAAATAAATAAATAAACACCAAACAGCAACAAACAACCTAATGAGGAAATTTAAAGTGTTCAAAATTCAGAGGCAAGAATACTTCTCAGAATGAAGTGATTTGAGCATATCACTCCAGCATTACGTACACTTCACCGGCAACCCTTAGCGCAAAGGGTGCATTTCAAACCCTTGTGCATAGCCCATTGTTCATACCATGGAGTAAGCACTCCCGCCTTCAGAAGTAAGTTTCAACACTACATTCCTTTCAGGATACTTAGGTCCAGCAATGCTGCACTAGTGACAGCCCCTAAATTCAACAAGAAACAGCAAGAAGGGTTTTTCTTTTTCAGTTCTAGCCGCAAAACTGTGGCAACCTCTACCCAAACATTTCTGCCTGTAGGATAACTACCTGACTTTCAGGAAACAGCTCAAGACTTGGCTTTTGAACCAATCACTTCGAAAGAAATGAAACATAATCAGCAACCGATTAAAAACTGTGCACCCCAAACCTTTGTGCTAATTTCTGACAAGAATGCTTCAAAATTGTTGGTAAATTAATTTGTGGCAAACCAAGCTGGCTCATGGAACCGCTTCTGTGTGGCGCTGGTCTGCACATTTAAGCTCAGTGTAATCTACCACCCAGAAAAAGGAAGTGAGAACATCCTCACTCTCCACCCCCTCATCCCTCAACGAACTCCTCATTACTAAAATCTTGCATCCTTACACCGCCCGCACTCCTACAGACGACTTCCATTAGCCAGTGTACTTAACAGATTCAGACCCTATCCATCTTCTATCAACAACCATGTTAACAATTGTTGCACTCGACAATCTAAGGGATGCCCATATGGCTAACCTGACCAGTCAGTACCAACCACAAACAACTTATAGATTTTCAAAGCATCATAGAGATAACGGGTACTTCCGACTTGCCTCCATTAAAACCAAAGGTTTATACATCTGCCTTTCCACTATCCGGCTAACACACCCTGCACTCCTCTCTTACAGAGCTATGTGCAGCAGTGTCAACATTATTGGCAGAAGAGCATTGTATAAGACCACTTTACATTACATGTTTACCACATTCACACAGGCCTCACGACCTAACATGCAGAACATGTCAATTGTAAATTGAATTAGGCCCCCTTTTTTTCTCTCTATTGCAGCTAAGATAAGGTACAAACCCAGTACCACCTTATAATAACCTAACATAGGCCTTGGATCGCCTCAGGACCCTTCACATACAGTGCATATACTGTACTAAGTTCATAATTAACTTATCTGTTGGGAGAAATGCTCTGCAAAAAAACAGAATTACGGGCTATAATATTCCCTTCCCCGTGGTACCCTACTGATCAATACTTTTCAGGTATCATCGGTAATGCACAGCTTGATTTCACTCAGCAACATTACTAAGTCCACAGGGAAACCCTCTCAGCCCCTATAGAGAGTACAGTATTCTAAGTACTTAACAGCACCAAAGGCAGAGCACTTCTCCGAAATCAACACTAGCCTACGCATTGTTGTGCCCACAGTGACTTGTGGGCTTGGTGCTCGCTCGGTACCTTGCAGTGTGGTGTCCCCTGCAGTGCCCGTGCATTCTGCTTTTGTCACCCATTTAGCTTCTTTCCTTTGCCACACTTCATGATAGCCCATTTGCTATCCATTTCACAGTTTTCAGCAAATCACTTCTTGTTTTCATGCCTTGCTAGCACTGACCATGCAGGTCCATTCAAAGTCACCATGCACAATGGGAACTTCATGCCTCTTTGACACACATGACGTCTTCATGTTGCCCTTGACCATCACAGTGAACAGTGCTCACCACGACTCTATAAAAGGCACAGTTCTAAGGGCTCCCGCCTGGTCCCTGAGGCCAGCCGGAAAACGACATCATCATCCCTCCTCTGAGCACTGCGCTCCATGGTACTCCATCTGCTATTCACATGTCACCTATGTTCAACAGGTACAGGATGGACCATTGTAACGCTCCTAGAGCCACTCCAGTCCACTCTGCACTTGCAGCACCTCGTCACATGATGGCACAGGCAACCCAGACAGACAACACAGAAAATTCACCAAGCTTAGGAAGCAAGTCTGTGTACTTTATAGGCAGAGGTGTTACTAGGTTTGTAAAAGATCCAGGGCTAAGCTAGGCAGGGGTGTTGCTGGGGTGTTGCTAGGTTTGTAAAAGATCCGGGGCTAAGCTAATGTCGGGACTGTCGGGACTCTGGGCTAGCTTGCTTTTGGTTGTAACACCTGAGCTTCTAGCTGGGGCTACAACCAAGCCCCCCCCCAGCAACGCCTCTGTTTATAGGGTTTAGCAGTCCC
Source organism: Ambystoma mexicanum (assembly GCF_040938575.1). Lineage (NCBI taxonomy): Eukaryota > Metazoa > Chordata > Amphibia > Caudata > Ambystomatidae > Ambystoma > Ambystoma mexicanum. The sequence goes on from NC_090927.1 coordinate 728,870,393, forward strand.
TCTAAGCAAGACAGCCTCATAGAAAGCCACTGCAACAAGCTCCTTTCCTGTCCAACTTAAATAAGCACTCTGCCGCACAGCACTAATGTCCAAGCACCTCTGGTCTACCTGGGCTCCTTGCTGCCTCCCTGGTTGGCGGGGCTTCAGTGCGGGTCGGTGGTTCCCACCGCAACTCCTCCTCCCACCGCAGCACTCTCGGGTCTGTCTTCTGGCCCATGTCTGTAGCAACTAGTCATCCAATTGTAGTAGAGAAGTACTCATGAAGAAGTTAGGAATCTCAGGTAAATTCCGGGTATGTTTTTTTATTAACTATAACTTGTAAACAAGAAACTATGCACAAAGAGGAACCCACCAGAGCTCCCTATCACCTGGTACATCATCTACAAGGCTCATGGTGAAACACTTAAGAGTGTCCATTTCATAATGGCATCAGATATGCAGACATCATAGACACTCAGTCCATGCAAAGACGGGTACAGGGCAAGTAGTCACATGATACGAGCCGATTCCTGTTTGCTCTTTCCATGTGCTAGATCTTATGGTGGTGCTGCAGTTCTTCGGTGGAGTGTGCTGCATCTCTGCTAAATGCGTTGTTGTTTTGGGTTCTTACATTATCCTGTTCTTTTTCAGTCTCATGTTCTCCCACTACAATGCTTTACTCTCATTATATCATATAAACAAAATTCTGCACTGTGAAGAAGATATATTACAAATCATTAATGCAATGAAAATGATGGAATGTTCCATTGCATTTAAGCTATTAAGCTATTGGCCTTGACTGTAATTGTTTTCTGAAACTTTTTTTTTTAGAAAGGGAATGGTGCACCCTAGAGAGTTTTGTAGCATGTAAATTAGTGTTTTCCATATGCACAATTTTGAAGGAAACCCTTGGGCCATGATTGCCTATAGATGCTTTGCACGTGGCACTTGAGAGTTGCAATTTCTACTGGAACCATGTTGGATTACTACAATCGCTGACTTCCAGATTAATTTTGATGCAGGTTTTCGTGAGTGGATAGCACACAGCCTTCAAAACATTGGTTAATGTTTTATTGCAGGGATGGGTGTTAGAAGGATACACTGCAGCAGGCATACGGCCAGTGAGGCACACAGCTTGCCATGTTGAATGAAAGGTGCAATCCTACTATACATTTGTTGCATGAATTCATGGACTCGTTTTGTACGTTCGCGCAGGCACATGTGATTGGAGGGCACGCAGCGCTACAAATTGCTATACATCATTACGTGGCTCCCTTGACAAACACAACTAAAAACGTTCCACTATCCTGCATGCTCACTGTCAAACACCAAACAAAACATATACATAATAACTCTAGCGCAGCAGAAATCTACAACCGCCACAAAATGCAAACACTCAGCAACAACAAACTAACTCACAACACATTACATAAAACGAAACCAATTACACACACATCATGCCACACACACTCGTACCACAAACCCTAGCTAACCTTAACCAACTAAACACAAACCCTGCACGCAGTGACCGTTTTTTGGGAAATCAGGTTACTAACAGCACATAAAAGCTCTCTAGCACTTTCCCTCTCTGTCCCACTAACTAACCCCTCCCACCCGTCCTTCCTTTTCAGATCCGCCAGAGCACCTGGAGACCATGAAATGGCAGTGCTGTGCGATATAAATCACAATGTCATAACATGACATCACTATAACATAACGTGTGAGTTTAATTGTCTGTATGAGATATTTTCTTACATTCGATTTCATTATATTGTTGTAAGATTAACTTTGTATTACGTTAGTTTCTCTTCCTTGGTTTTGAATGGAACAGGTTGTTTTCCTGTCTTGGGTGCACGTGTAATGAGTGTGTATGTGTGTGTGTGTGGTTGATGAGTGAAGTGTGGGAGGCATGGGCTCAGGGACATCAGGCAGATCTGCATGATATGCCTGGTGTGTGACTTTGTCCCTGTCACAATTTACCTACGGGTTTATGCTGCAGTCACCAATAAAGATTTCCTTTTTCAGTTTGCTGCATCAATAGTGCATCGAGTATCATCAGAGTGATAGAGATCGGCAACCATGGCAACGCTCATGTACACATGCCCTGTGTACAACACTCCAGTTAGTTTAACTTTTGATCCGTTGCTTTTAACACAGTCAGTTGGGAATTATGACACCCTCATTTCCTCTCATACATGCTAACGTGTAAGTGTGGAAATCTTAAAAATGGAGAAGATCAAAAAGTCAACTCAAGCTAAGGTGGCACTAACCTTTATATTTATCATATCCCTTTATTATTAATTAAACTTATCGCACTAAAGTTGCACGAACCTCCGTCCATTATTCATATGAACACCCTCAGAATTGAGATATCTTGCTTAAAAAAAAAACATTATCGTCAAAAGGATCTAAAATATTCAATCAACAAATGCGTGGAAAATGTTCAGTAGCAAGTATAATCTTTTCTAAATTTTAGGGCTGCATTCATGAAACAAGTTTGAGTAAAAAAACAACGGTGGGTGGGCTCTTGGCAAAGCTGGCTGCTTACTGTTCATGTTAAAAAGTGATTAATATGGTTAGCAGAAGAGTAGCATTTAATTAACACCATCTGGTTGATGCGAATTCTTCTCGGGAGTTGGCTATCTGTTCTAGTTGATTTGACAGCTTTGCAGTTGTTCTGGATTCTAACTTGACACAGAATGTAAATTTGCTAAGTAAAACTTTGACTTCTGTACTTAATCTGAAAAGCTATTACTAATCGCATTCACATACATTTGGACACAGTACCATGCGTCAGAATCAGTTGCAGTCATTCACCTGCCAAAGTCATGATGGCCTAATTTATTTACTTACGCTTTGCAAATTGATGTTGGCAAGCTATGCTTGCTTTGGGATTTAAAATAGTCTAAGTGATTCATTGTTTCTTCCACAAATGCTTTCAGAAAAGACCAGTTCAAGGTTAATTTGTCTGCTCTTGGTACAGTAGTTAAAGAGAAAATTGCCAAGCTTTTTGTTTTGAAAGCTGGACTTTAACTATAGCATACCTATTGAAGGGAAAACAACTTTTTTTGTTTTCTTTTGGCATCCATTGAACTAAGGAGTGTGCCAGAATTATGTTGCATTTGTGGAGGGATAGCTCAGGGGCAACACGTTTGTCTTGGAAGTAAGACAACAGCACAGGTTCGAAACCTGAATCCCGCTTAGAAACCAATCTCTGGTATTAAGTGCCTTATGAAAGAACAAATACAATAATTATAATTAATTTGTTAAAAGATCTCCTAAAAACACCTAGTTTCCGACACCAAATTGTGGTACAAACAACTTAAGGCTGCGATCACCTACATTTTGCAGCTGCATTGTGATCTCGAAAGAATCACGTAAGCGGTGCTGCCAATTGTTTCAAAGTACATCTGCCATAAATTGTAGATACAAATGGTCATAATTAAAACACAAGTGCATCTCCATGTTTAAGTTCCTCAAAATAAAATAATAAATGCTGTAGAAATGGAACCTGAATAGCCTACCAGAACTGAAACACTTGTGTACGAGCGCAATAGAAATAAAATATCAATCAATCAATCAATGAGCGGTCTTCAGCTGGTGTCTCAGATTAGGCTGACTTCTGCCAGGTATAGATATAAAAGTTAACCGTTTTCCTTTAAAGCAGAATCAGAATTGAGGCAAGTGAATGACCCAGGTCAAAAATATTTTAAGAAAGCAAAACTTTCTCCAGCAGATTTGCATGTGTTCGAAATTTCACTTACACCAGGTTGGAACAAAAGCCAACTTGCTACTTGAACTGGTTACCTTTTTTAATGTAATATGCTGTGTCTTTCCACCAATCCAGACCGAAGCCATTTGCATATACAAAGTATAAGTGGGTGGGGATAGGCACACTGCCCTCTCATTTTGTTCAAGGCCCATTCTTTCCTGTAGCTTATTGTAAATGTCTGTTTTCACGATTCCCTGAATGTCACGTAGGATACCTGGGACCATGAAGAATGCCAATAACAAGTATAGTTGATGTATGTATTACCTTAGCCAGGGACCGTATACAAGTAGGGGTCAAATAAAAATGGAACACCTGGGATCTTGAGGAATGTTGGCTGGGTAGAGTTACCCAGACGTCTGGAAGGACATCAAGTGAAATGATCACATACAGTTATTATTCATTAGAATACATTCCAAACATTTCTTGGTATTCAGTTTCAAATTCTCTTGTAAAAAATCTTTTAGTTTTTCAATCTGTTTTTTTATAAAAAATAAGCTTTAATTCCTTTGTAAACAGGCATTTTCATATTGTTCAATGCATTTCAGTCCCATTGACCGTCTTCAGGGATACAATTCTACAGAGACCAAACATATTGTGTCAGTAGTTGTAGATATTGTATTCATACCTTTTTCCAAATGATCTATGTGTCAATGATAGTTACCAGCCTTTCCCTTCATCTCCCTTGCGCGTGCTTCATATATATATTATCTTTTCTCTGGGACTCTCTGGCTTTTCTCTGGTCACAGTAATGCACCTGTATTAGTCTTCTGTAAACTGCAATACAGGGTAACTTTCAGGCTGCTCATTCTTATATAATTAAAGTTTTTTAAAATAAAGTTTCTTTTTGGAAAGTATACAAAAACCTACCTCGTGTTCACAAAGTGCTCTCTTGCTAGTGGTGCTTTCTTGGTTTTAAATTCAGGTGGTATCAATTGTTCTAAATAACACACAGTCTCAGTGGTAAATCATCAGATTTGTGTAGTATTTGGAAAATTCGATGTCCTTTTTTCTAGGGTAATATTCCCCAATGTATCTGTGTGTTGTACGTATGTTCAGTTCATACCTCGATATAATATTAGGTGCTTGTACTGTGTAGACGAAATTAGTTGGAGTGCAGTTGTTTTTAGGTCTTTGGTTTATAGGAAACAGGCCAAATTGCACTCTTCATTCATCCCGTTGTCCTAAAAAAGGGCATCAATATAAACCAATTTGGTACATTTTATAGCTTGGCATTTTGGATCTAAATCTTTATTTGTAATTTAATTAAGTCTTTTCATGTAGGGGTTCCCCATATTCTATCCTTGCATGCTGCTTACCTTCATTATCTTGTAATGTGGCCCTGGACAACAGGATCTGCCTGCTCAGTGACATAAATACTGTAATGGGGCTAGCAAGTGCATACGGGAGCACTTCACTGCATGTGTGATGTCATTACATGCCGGTCACCATTTATTTTGTTTTATTTTCATGTTTTTTTTTCATGCCCGCGCGTATGGGTAGGCCCAATTGCCTGCCTGTAGTCTTAGCAGTACTGATTGCTTCTGAGAAAAAGGGGTTTCTACTGTGAATTATTTGAATTTGGATATATATATTGGCATAGGGTTTGTCAATTCGATGTGTTATTCTATGTGATAAAAGTATCGACATGTTTATTTTGGCAATCACTGTGTTGTTGCTGATAATACATCTATCTTGCTTTCATATAAAACTTACTAGATCTGTGTGTATATATATTCCTATGTTCTTTCATAATCTCACATCCAACAGTGCTTGTCAATATCATACCCTCAAAATGAGTGATTGTCATATCTTTCACATGTCCGTGCATGTGCAGTCTCTTACTTATTGGTCCAGGATTTGCACAAATAAAGTTGCATGAGTATTTACACCAGGTACAAACATGTTAATGACACATTTTGACAATTTGTGAGGTGTTTGTTCAGTACCCTTATATACTCTTGCATACTGGTTCAGTATTTGTGTGAGTATTTACACAAGGTAAAAACATGTTAATGATACAGTTCGACAATCTGTGTGGTGTTAGTTCAGTACCCTTGATAGTCGGTTGCAGAAATATTCTATGAATCTTCTTTGGACTTTCTTTGTTTTAAATTCAGGTGGTATCAATTGTTCTAAATAACACACAGTCTCAGTGGTAAATCATCAGATTTGTGTAGTATTTGGAAAATTCAATGTCCTTTTTTCTAGGGTAATATTCCCCAATGTATCTGTGTGTTGTACATATGTTCAGTTCATACCTCGATATAATATTAGGTGCTTGTACTGTGTAGACGAAATTAGTTGGAGTGCAGTTGTTTTTAGGTCTCTGGTTTAGAGGAAACAGGCCAAATTGCACTCTTCATTCATCCCTCCTGGATGTATGGAGTTGAACCGTTCTATCCAGAAGGTTTCTGTTTAATCTAGACGTTTCAGTATATTAAACCCCCTGTTTCTTTTCTTAATAGTCTCTAGTATTTGGAACTTCATTTGTGATATTTGGGTCTGGCCTCATGAAAGTGGCGAGTGATGGGGGATCTCGTGTTGACTTTCCAGATGTTGGAACAGTGTTCGTTCCAGCAGACTTTCTCTTTCCTTTTTTTTTATCCAACATAGTATTTTCCACAGGGACATTTGATGCTGTATATTACATTGGTGCTATCACATGTGGCATAACATTTCAAAAAGATTTTCTTATCTGTGTTGGGGTGAAATATTACATCTCCTTTCTGTGCTAAGCTGCAATTTGTACATCAGAGACAAGGAAAGGTACCATGTTTCTTGGGTTTCATGGGTGGTCTGCTGCTGTCGCTCATTACCAGCATGTCTTTATGCTCGTATTTCTAGGGTATGCAAATACTGGTGGTGATTCATATAGTTTCCTTACCGTTCTGTCTTGTGACAATGATTGTTGACAATTTACTTGATTGTATTATTCTGTAGTGAGCAGTTTGTGATGTAGATGAGTGGTGATTGGGTCTTGGTGTTACTTTTCATCAATATTGTCTCTCTTGTGACTTTCTCTAATTTGACTAGGAAATCTGTGATTTCACTATCCAAATAGCCTTTTGCTTTTAATCTGATGGTCATGTCTTTTAGGTGTCTCTCAAAGTCTATCTCCTACTGTACACATGTTTTGACTCAAAGACATTGGCTGTACGGTAAGCTTTTTATTGTGTTAGGTGGGTGAAAGCTGAGTCTGTGGAGAAGATTTTGCGGTCAGTGGTTTTTTGGAAAACTGTGGTTTCCAATTAATTTTCTTTGAGTTTGATTGTCAGATCCAAAAAGTCTACTGTTTCTTTGCTGTGAACTGTCGTGAACTGGATCCTCTTGTCTATGTTGTTTAAGTAGTTGTTGAATAGTGCAAAGTCCTATTCGGTGCCTGACCATAGTCCAAAAATGTCATCAATGTATCTCCCCCAATATTTGCCATAGTTATGTCAAATCGGGTGGTTAAGAATATGTTCTGTCTCGAATCTGTACATAAAGGTGTTGGCGTATCTCTGCTATGGGGTCTTGATTATGGGGGGACAGATATTCCTATCTTGTAGTTGTGTTTTACATTCATTGTTGTAATTGTCTGTGTTCAGGACAACCAAACCTCTACCTGGACACAGGACACCTCAGCCTCTAGAGCCGACCTATCCTGATGGGCCAGTGAGTTTGGGAGGGACTGGACCCATAGGTCGGGTGTGTGGTGAAGCTATGTGACCATCCCCTGCCATGTGTCAGGGACCACCATCCATTGGTTCAGGTTAGTACCAAGACGCCTGAATCACCGCTTTAGTGGTTCTCGGAACTAGGCATGTGACTCTCTCTCAGTGAATCAGATACAATATGAGCCAGCTGCATTTTGCTACTTTTCACAGCCACAAGTGCCCTTGCGGCCTGCACATTTCTTTGTGAATAAGTCAAATGTACAAACCTGTTTCAATAATAATTTGGAGTTTTATCATATTCAATGGGTGTACAGATGTTTGTGATGTTATGTTGCTGCAGCCAAGAGTCATAATGTAATAACATTTTTGTGTTAAGTAGATTTTCACACTGGCCTGTAAGCAAACTCTTAACAAACTTGGTTTGTTTCATAGGATGGAAGCATTTACTTTAATTTACCGTAAGAACATAATGGTAAACAGTTTATTAGGCTTATCAGTAGAAAGGGCTGCCACCTTTCAATACAGGTACAGAGAAAATGGGTGAAGCCTTTCCTTCAACAGAATCCCACACGATTGTGGCTGTGCTTTACAGGATTGTGGTCAGAAAAGGGATTTTGGGTTGTTTTACCACGGCTGAAATGTTCGCAACGGAAATGACCACATGAGAAATATACATTTCTCATTCAGACATCCACCGTAAAACAACCCCAAATCTATAGAAACCCTAACAGTCTCCCACACCCCCACTCCCCTACTTAGCTTTCATTCCGACACACTGTGTCCCTGCAACGCTGGTTCCCTTTCACTTTTGTGATCGGGAACCAGCACTGCAGGCATTTTTTTTTTTGGTCGGGTCAGCTGCAGGGGTGTCCCCCGGAACCCCAGCTCACTATACTGTATAGAATAGAGAGTGGGATGTTGCCGGGGACACCCACGCAGCCCCTGCAGCCTTTTTTTGTTTTTTTTACCTACACCAGAACGGGAAGAGACGCAACTCTGCTGCTGCTAATGCTGTTTGTGCTCTTGATATTGATTTTTTATTTGTATCGCACTTGTACAAATGTGTTTCAGAGCGTGGCGAGGCAAGGGAGGGGAACAAGGGAGAACAAAAAAACGATCATACTAGGCCCCGTGACATTGAGAACGTGCAAGTGCATGGGAGAGAGAGTGGGGTAAGTGCAAGGGAGAGGGGAGACAGGTGGAAAGTGCTGAGCAAAAATAGAAATAAGTAAGTAAAACATGAATAAATAAATAAATAACAAAAACCAACAAACAGTGGTAGTGCAGCCAGCAAGTGGCAAGTGCTAGGAAACAGGCAAGAGACAGGGTGTGTCTGAATAAGTGCAGAAAAAGAAAAAGAGTGTGGGGGGCTGTAGGGTTACAGATACAGACCCCAGTGCAAGGGATTGCCCAGAGGCATTGCGGGTGGGTGGCAGGGTGAGCAGGTACCTGGGCCCTAAAGACAGAGGGAGACCAGATGCACAATGCCAAGACAGAACAAATCAGCAGGGGAGAGGAGGAGATTAGGCAGAAACAAAGAGGAAGGTCTTGAGGTGCTTCCGGAACTGGAGATGGTTCTCCTCAAGTTTCAGAGTGGCAGGGAGGCTGTTCCAGAGGAGGCCCCAGCCAAAGACAGAGATCTCCCTGCAGCTCGTTTCTAAGAAAAATTAGTGACCCTAAGGGAGTTAGAGGTAGAGGAGCAGAGGGCTCAGTAGGGAAGGTATTTACGGAATGACAGTTGAAGGTATTTTGGACCCAGGCCCCAGAAAGCCTTATGGACAATACAAAGGGTCCTGAATGTAATCCTTGCAGCCACTGGGAGCCAGTGAAGCGATTTCAGGGCTGGAGAGATACAATCCCAGGGCTTGAAGTGAAGGACAAGTCTTGCAGTCCTGTTCTGGATAAGTTGCAAAGGGCATAGAGTAGAAGCAGGTAGATTTCGAAAGAGCCTGTTGCAATAGTCCAACCTTGAGAGAACCAGGTCTTGAGAGACAGTGAGCTTCTGGGGGAAGGAGAAGAAGGGCAGAATAGCTCTGAGGAGGTGCACGAGGATGTTCTTTTTTTATGAGGCATCCAGAGATATGGGCAGAGCAGGAAATGGTGGAGTCAAAGATTACCCCGAGGTTGTTGGCCTCACAGGTTGGGGTAGGAGGAGAGCCAAGGGAGGCCAGCCAGAGAGTGACAGAAAAGGAGGGTGAAGGTGTGCCGTTGAGGAGAATCTCAGTCTTGCTGGCATTCAGGCAGAGATCGTTGGTGGCACACACTCTTACAGTATTGTGTCAGGACTGCCACACACACTGCCAATTTTACCAAAGATTGATTTAAATTGCAGACATTATAATGAAATGCTTTAGAAAAACAGGGGTCCTCATTATGTAAGTATAGAACTTGGGCCAACAACATTAGGAAACGCTGTGAAAGTAAAAGGGTCGCCATTATGCATGGGCAAATAACTTCATCCAAACTCCAAATCACGCAAATGTTTACTGTATTCCTGATTCGCCGAACCATTTAAGCATTTAAGAGATTCCGGTAAGCCAGATGTGCCTATCTATATAAGGAACTCGTTTTTGGAACTCTTCAGCGGTCACTGGAACCTTTCAGCAAGAGAAGAGTGTGAGTTTTGTTGATGTGTAGTGAATTTTACTTTAGACAGTTCATTTAGGCATTCATTTAATGGGATGATGTGAGGTAGCGTGGAATTGAATATAAATGTATTATTTATTTTTGCAAAGATCTTTGAAAGGAATTATTTATGCTTCACTAAAGAAAGCAGGCTAGGATGATCTTGCTAGGGCTTTGGGATTTGCTTTTGAAAATATTTGACTGTGTCTTCCATGCACATGACCACATGCTTGCATATTTTGTGATCAGGCGGCTTGAATGACTGTGCACTCACACACTCACACAAACTAGTCTTAAGTTAACAGAAGAACGTGCATTTCTTTAAAATGCATTATTGCACTTTGAGGGAAGGGAAGACATGTTTGGGGCATGATGGGAAACATGGTTTGCAGAGTCTTGCTGATCACTCAGGCAGTGGAATTAGTGGCAGGGTGATAGGTTGTGTATGGCAACACACTATCATTTGGATGGAGGAGTATTTGCGCTGGGGCCACTTGATTTAATGCCCACACACAGCTTGGTTTACCATGATATCTAATATGAGCACTTTAATTTGTTTTATATGTATTAGCACACCTTGAGGGAAGGGGAAAAACTGGAGCATGCTGGAGAAAGTGCTCGCTGATCATTCAGCCAGTGGCATTAGTGGCAAGTTGATTGGGTGTGTAATGCAACACACCACCTGCCTGGATGGAAGAGGAATTGGAATTGAAATGGCTTGATTGAACACATGCTCACAAATGACCAGGTATAACAAAATAGCAGATAATAGCACTTGAATTTCTTTTGTATTTGCTAGTGCAAGAGGCATGCTGGGAACAATTTTTTTCAGGATATTGCTGATCACTCAGGCAGTGGCATTAGTGCCAGGGTGATTGGTTATCTGATGCAACCTTCCTGGGTGGAGAAGGAATTTGCGCTGGGGATTAATTGAACACATGCTTTCATGCGAGTCACAACGTGGTTTAGGAAAATACATGAATAGAGCACTTTTTGTCAAATTATTATCACACTTTGTGGAAGGGGACAAGCATTTGCGGTATGCTGGACAACATTTGTTTGCAAGGTCTTGGTGATCACTCAAGCAATGGCATCAGTGATAGGGTGGTTAAGTGTGTGATGCAACAGTACACCTGTCGTGACAGAAGAGGAATTGCACTAGGGCTCCTTGATTAATGGAACATTGTTGCTTGCTTCAGCAGTTGAGGTATGTGCATAATCACACAGCATAGCAGTGACATGGTTTGAAAAGCACACTTTCAGGGCTGACAGTGCCTGAGGTGGCTGACAGGGTCAGAATGGGACAAGAAATAGGCCCGGACACCCAAAATAAAGTGGACCACCCCTCGCCTCACGAGCCTTGACCTCTGAAGACATCACCGGAAGTGATGTCATTTGACCCCACCCCAAAGTGACATCCTGGAAAGTGATCAAACACGACCTTTCACCCCTTGACAAAACAGGAAGTGGCATCAAATAGCATTGTTCCTAAGTACACTACAAAAATATGGTTGTGATTTCACTAATGTGATATATATTCCATACAACAATGGATCACCATATGTGTCATTTATATCTATGTATATAGATCCAGATTGTCAAATTACTGTGAATTCAAGCAGACGTCCATGGTCAAATGATGATATGTTATTGAATGTTATTGTATAGCACTTACGCTTAAGCTCTTTTTCATAGAACAAATATGCATACAATATCACCCAACCTGTGTTGGTACTCATTTATCAACCCAAGAAGGATGAAAGGCTGAGATGGCCTTGCAGCAAGCGCTCAACCCACTGAGCTATCATATAGGCTATAGTAAAATGATCAATTATTCTGTAGTGGATACCATTAAACTGGTAACTGAGATTTAACAGCAGACCAGTTAAGTTCATCTGCAGGTCTGGTGCAAAGTTGGCCGCATGTCAAGCCTGCATGCATCTACTTTCAGGCTTCAGAGTTTGGCAAAATAGGGAAAGCAGCGCACTCACAGGACATCCCATACTCTGAGCACTCGTTACCTCATACATGCAAACAAACATCCTGAACAGCATGACAGGGAGATGGGAAAGATAGACACATTACAACAAAGCATTCATTGTGGCACAATGAAGTCAATGGCCACTTGATGTGCAATGGTCAAATATTTTTACACTGTACAGAAGCTTTTAGGCACAAGGATTTTGTCAAGTGACAGAGGACACCGAGATGGAATTGTCTTGTGATGATCATAACAGAGACAATGGCAGAAAATAAACCATGCTATTACTGCAACTTGCGAAATGGATGCTTATTCTACTCTAAAATTGGTCATTTATCACTAATACATATTTATCAATAATACAACAGCAAAGCCACTCCAGGGGGCAATGTGGGGCCAATCCAACCCTGGTGGCTGAGACGATAAGCCATACAAAATAGAATGTCCTCAAGACCAGTGGCCAAAGATGGGAGGAAGAGAGGACTGCATAGACATTTTGCACAGTGAACTGCCGAAACAGCTGACACCGCAGTTGTTGGGCATATACGAATCATTGGTATCAGCATCTGTAGTAACCAAAGTATCACATTGACCATGTCTACATGTGCTCCAAGCATTGAAACACCTGTTGTGGTTGGTGGGCATGCATCTAATGTCCTCAGTGGCCTGACTGTGTTTGGCACTTTGTTGCTTCCAGCACAAAACCCATGTATTTCACAAACGACATGTACTACATCCTCGCTGCCTCCCGTGCAACAGCCCAGGGTACACATCCACATTTTTCAGGGGTCCATTGAAGTGTCAGCAGAGGAACAACCCACTGAATCTGTTTTCAGAAGTGAATGTGCTTAGGGACAGTTTAAGGTTTCAGCTCTCAACAGTAGATCAGGAGAGTAAGTATCATGGTCACTTTCGTTTGTTAGTGGTATAGAATATTTATGATGCTGGAACACCCACTGCATCTCCTTCCACCCAGCGGGCTAAATGTGAGTGTTTTGCACAGTTTGTTACTTTATAGCAGCCTATGGTGCACTTTTTCCTCGGAAGCAAATTTGGTGGAAATCGGTCCAGCGGTGTGGGCTGTAGGCACAACAGAAATTTTATCCCATTATGTCTATGGGAAAAAACAAATATTGGGACCCCCCCCCTATAACTGCTACCGCAGGCCGTGTAATATATAAGCTACTCATTATAGACCTAGAGAAACTAGTTTGGTCGCGGCAAAACCTTCCCGGCAGCGCAGTATTATTTTTCGCAAATACCAAACTAACATTGTTGGGACTATGAATCCAAACATTCATTTAATATTCTATTATCCCTCCAACTTTCAGATTTCTATCATTTATAGCAAAACCAGAAACACATTTTAAAATATAACTCAGATTCCATACCTTACATGCAGTTGACGTTTACATAGAACTGACAGGCTTGTTGTGATCTTCAAAATGACTCCTGGGTGAGATCAGTACGATGCACGTTTCTCATTTTATTAAGGGAAATGAATTGTCCAATTTTACTAAATAGTAATGCATTAATATATGACCTCTTAAGTTTCCATTTCGTGAAAGTCACATGGGATGGAACATCTGTTTCTCAAGCTGGCATTGATGTTTGTGCAAGAGCAATTTAAGTCCATTAGGGGCTCTCTGTTTGAAGCTAAGGCTCAGTTTATTGGGGTTGTAAATATGTAGGATGCACCAGCCTCATTCTTCAAAGATAAGGCCTGCCTCTATCTTCAGTGACCACAAATTTCATTTAAAAACTGTATTTGGATTTTGCAGTCCCAGGACAGCTTTGTGACCCTCCAGTCAGGCCACATTCTTGCTATACATCGGCCAAAGTTCTCTCAGGTCAGGGATAGATAACACAGTCCAGCAGTCCTAAGGGGGATGCTACAAAGCAAGCTACATGTACGTTGTGAAAGAAACAGTTTTTTAAAATTGGTAACATCTGTTCCTCATGTATAGTCTTTTATTTTTTTCACCACATTGTATCTTATCATTTTGTCCATGTCTAATTCTATTTATTTTTCCACAACCATGATGAAAGGCAGGGCTGTTCATTATGAGTGATTCACAATAGGCAGTTCCATTTAGCATGTACACATGGAAAAGTTTGGCCTTTTCATTTTCCATGATGTCACTTTGTTTGTTGGAAAGTGTGTGTTTTTTTTATTTCAAATTAAATGTTTTCGCTTGGCTTTGCCTTTTCACATAAGGCACAGTGTCTCCTTTATTCTCCAGATGCACAACATTGTATTGCACAGGATGCAATGTAAAATGCTTGCTGTTTTGTTTCTCATTCAGACTGTGCCTTTTCCCTTTTACATGAAATCAGTGTCATTTGCAGAAACACAAGTGTACAAACCTGTCAGGCAAATGCAGCTCTATCAATATTTTAAGGCATGCTTTCCTTCACCTGTGTGTCTTTACATTTTGGCAATGTTCAGTGAGGCCCATTTTTCAAATTCACTAGGCCTCAGTGATGTATAAAGGTTATAGCTAGCTTATAGGTTCCAATGTTTCTTTTCTATTAGTCAGCACAAATCTCACAGTTGAGGCCTTGCTTGACCTTCCATTTCATGCCATTCTGGGGCTGAATGTACACCCCACATTATTGTTACCATTTTAGATTTCACAGATCAATTCATTTTATATTAATTGCAAAAGTAATTCCTTAGTTTTGCAGTGTGTTACTTGATAGGAGCTTGCCATACACGTTGTCGACATAAACTCGGTTCTTTGTACTTCCTAGTTTGTGACAAAAACCTGATGCACCCACTATGCTTCACATAATATATCACTGCACAGCAGACACACGCTTTTCTGCCTGCAAGCAGGTAGCATGCTGAAGTTGCTTCAAAGTCAAGCCTGTCTTCGCCCAGCATTCAGTGGCTGCTGCTTGTTTAGGGCGAGGGGGTGCCACTGCCCGATGAGCATATGCAGAAGTATGGATGCATTGTGCATACTCTGAGTGACTCTCTAACGGCATACCATTATGCTGCAGCAGCAATGTGAAAGAAATGATTAAATCATTCTGGCTGGGATTCTGGCCATGGAGCATGGCATGCAGGTGTAAGGGCACATCCCATGGCACATTTGTTTTCTGGTTGCATCTGCTGTGAGCCCTTCAGCTCTGGAAGTAACGTAAAGTAGTCCTCCTTTAGATAGCTGGCGGATGCCAGAGGTGTGGCTCCGCAGATTTTATTTCATGCGCAAACATCGCAGCCTGTCAAAAGAGTAACAGCCATAGTCACATTTCATGGGCTGTTTGGCAGCCAATGAAATTCGACATGAAGTGTGGGTGTGTGTGGCCCTTAAAGCTAACCCTGAGCAGCTCTGCATGCACTTCAAATACAGAGCAGGGGGCCCTGAAGATCCATGGCATGGTCAAGTCACAGGGTGCTGACTCATGACCAGGAGGAAGTGCCAATCAGGAGGCACAGAGCCACTACTAGGCCAACGTGTACCAACAACACAAGAAATAAGCGGCGGGGTAGCAGAGGACCCCACAATGCGGGAGGCTTTGCTGCCGTATGTCCTTCAGGGGAGGCCCCATCAGACTTAAAAAATTAATTGTTTCTTTTTGAAGTCACTCTGACTTGACAAAGAAATTATTTCCGATACGGTCCTGTAACGGAAATAATGTCTTTATGAAGGCAGAAGGACTTCAAAAAGAAACTATTTCTTTTTGAAGTCATAGGCGCCCAACCCACCCCAGGTTGGAGGCCTCCATGTCACGGGCTGGGAGGATCCCTATGACTTCAAAAAGAAATAGTTTCTTTTTAAAATCCTTATGCTTTCATAAAGAAATTATTTTGTTACAAGACCGTATCGGAAATAATTTCTTTATGAAGTCATAGTGACTTCAATAAGAAACAATTTATTTTTGAAGTCATAGGGGTCCCCCGCACACCGTGACATGGAGGCCTCCAGCTCCATGATGGGAACAAGCTGTTGGGCTCCACTCACACATATACGTCCACACATAATCATCAGATGGAGCCTCGCCTGCTGTGAACTACTTTTATTCACTCCTACAGTGTAACTAACTTTTTCCTTCCCTGGCCCCTCCCTTTCCGCCCTCTTCCGCTTCTCCCTGTGTCTGTGTTCTTAAAGGGGATGCATCTTGTTCAATCACGTATAACACAAGCTTTCCTGCTGCAGGGAGCTGGAGGCCTTGTTCCCTCTCCTGGGTAAAGGGATTCTAAGGTGAGAAAATGTATTTTGTGTAAATGTGTGTGCGGGCATGTGTGTATATGCATATAATGTAATGCGTGTGAGTGAGTGGATGATGTATGGGTGGCTGCCTAGGTGTGTGTGTGAGAGTGGATGGTGAAAGGATGACATGTAAATGCAGGGGTGACTGGGTGTGCGTGTGTGAGGGTGTGGTGAATGCTCTGATTACTTACTGGTAATCTTCATCACTCCTATTCCTACTCTTCCTCGTCACATGACTTGTGTATGTGGTACGTTGCCTCATACACAAATAATGGGACATGGTAGAGCGGTGTGGATGTAATGCCTGGGTTAGTTACCTGTAATCTTCATTGCTCCTAATCCCAGGCTTCCTCATACTAGTACTTACCTATGAGGCACATTGCCTCATAGGTAAGTATTGGAACAAGGGACAGGGACGTGGAGCTAATGGTGTGCACTTATGTGTAATGCCTGGGTTACTATTTGGTAATCTTCATTACTCCTAGCCATACTCTTCCTTGTCCCAGTACGTGTGTATGAGGCACGTTGTCTCATACACACGTACGAGGGATGTGGATGTAATGAGTGGCTTGGTTACCTGTAATCTTCATTACTCCTAATTCCACTCTTCCTCATCCCAGTATAAACCTAGAGGGGCGTGGAGGTAATTCTGGACTTGGGGCAGATTTTGGTGGTTGGGGTGGTAGTCTAGACCAGTCCAGAGTGTGCCACGACCCGTGGTTTGTTGCTGAGTTTGGGGGTGCCCTCTCAGCTATGCCACTGGAGGTAAATCCTATAATCAGGACGGCTCCGAGATGAGTGGAGTTCCAATTTCATTCCCTCTCTCTGGTCCTCACGTGCATCACTGTCTCTCAGTCAGGCTAAGTCACCGTCATCCGGCCCCATCCGAGTACTGTCTTCTCGTCGTATCCACCTTTCACAATCCATCCCTTCCGGTGCTACTCTACCAGTTCAAGATGCGTGACCCACGTTGCGCATTTTGAGCTGGCATCCACCTCATCAGAGTCTGCTCCGCTCCTGTTTCCCCTCACCGCCTTCTACCCCTGGCCCAGGCACACACACCTTTCATAAACCCTCCAGACATAGGCAGCTCAAAATGCATCGGCCAAGTAGCGTAGCACGTAAGATGCATTACACGTCCGTTACTGCATGCTGCAGATTGGTTCAAGACATCACGATGAATAACACATTCAAATACATTTTCTATTTGCGAATTGCAGTCATCCATGGTCAGGACTCGGGGGACAGTTTCTCCCGCATGGAGGAGATCGTGTCTTGTCATGTGTGCAGTGTGTTAGACATTGGCTGACCAATGACCATCTGTTGCTCATCTAGTCTGCTTGCTGTCTCCCCTCCTCCATCTTCTCTATAGTCAAGTGAGCCTTGCACATGACCTCATGTCTATTGGCGCATGCATCTGTGCATGGGCCCTGCCTGACCACATCCCTTCCCATCCCAACACCAGCAGTTAATTAATATCTTGGGCTGAGGGGCTCCAAAGGTCAGGCTTTATGGCAGACTGCTTCCTGTGTGCACACGTTAATCACACTAGTGACTCGAGATGGATGTTCCCTCTGTGGTCAGTAGCGGAAGTGGCCATATATTAAATCATTTCAATTTTAGAGTTAATACCATCAGCTGGCCCAGCGCTCTGCTTTCCCGTCGCTGTGAAAGGGGCAGAGCGCATGTAGACGTTCTGGAACATCTCTCATGTACGGATGACGAGTGACCTGCGGGCCGTCCTCAATGACATTGACACATGCCATAATAACTACCATGACACCTGGCCTTTTCTACACTTACTCCTCATTGTTATGTCTTTTAGGATAAGAACGCATTCGCCTATCCAACCTTTTTATTTTGAAGTCAGATCAGGCGTGTTAATAACGCAATGATCAGGCTCGGCTGGCCTAAATGCTGGTGTGGGCCAGTTAGATTTTTTGGTCAATGTTTGCCACTTTTTTAGCCAATTTGGGCGAGTTTGAGAAGTTAATTTACTCTGCGACTAATAGTTTTGACCAGTGTTTCTGAATAAATAATATTTAAAATGCACAATTTGCATCACACCTAATAAAACAACTCCTCCTTGGTTACTATTCAAACAGTGTCACAAAAGGAATGAATAGCCATTTGCAATGGTGGCCCATTTTTTCATTGGTGACCGAGTGAATATTATGGCCCAGTCCGACCCTGGCAATGATCCTCAGGTTTGCTTAATGGGGCCTAATGTGCACAATCCGGGGTAGGAGTGTGGACCATGCAGTGTTCCGTTTGGTCGAGGACGTGTCTCCGCTGTGCAGTAATTTTCCATGAGTCTGAGGCAATACCACACAGAACGATTCCGCTCCCAAAAAGCGGGAAGACCAGGAGAGTTTACGTTTCTCACATGTAAGGAAGGCCAGGACGTGTTTAGCAAATGTTGCCTTTTTGGCTCACCGCGGGTACTTGGGAGCTCCATTAAGCATGGTAAAACTACAAGACCAGAATGCAAAGTGATGTTGCACATAATGACAGGACTGACTGAACATCTTGCTGCTAACCCCGTGACAACTTGATAGCTGCAAGGAAAGTAGACCCAGCCACATCTCTTTAAAATGGGACCTTCGTAACTATGTAACATATTACATACTTGCCAACATGACCCATTCCAATCTGTAGGTGCTTCTCCAGTCCAGTTTTTTCTTTGCATTCTGGGACTTGTAGTACGAGTTTTATAACGGCAAAAGTGGAACTACAAATCCCAGAATGAAAAGAAGAAAACCAGGACTGGATAAGCAAGTATATTGGCATGTCCAATCCCTCACTCAGGTAAATGCAAAGGTGGGATACTTTCCTGACACATGGTGCAGATTTTTTTTATGTACTGTGGTTATGTGGTAAGCAAACACTGTGTTCTCTTTTTTACATATTTTATTTTATTTAGTGTGATATGGTTTTTGAAAAAACCTTTACACATAACAAAATAATGTAATAAACAATAAAACATACATTAAGCGCTAATATCGTATACATTAGTAAATTCTAACAATCTCTATATAAAATGAGCAGTACATTCCAATTAATCGCATTCAACTCATGTCCTACTAAGTTTACAATCAATTTATGACCAATCACTTCAATTAATTCTGGGTATAGGCCCAATACACGATGTAGTCCAGAGGTCACTATATTAACAAACTTTACCCAGTACTGTTCACAACACTACAAAATCATTCATATGGCAAAAGGTTTCCGTAAAAGGGAAGAAATACCAAAATACATAAGAGATGCCAAAGATGCTAACCCTACTAGGCGTGTTCCAGTGCTCAATTAATACATCAATTGCATCATAGTACTGATCTCATTAATCCACAAAATTCATCAAATTTGATAGTGCACTCCAAGCATTCCACTACTATGTTCCATATCCTAATAAAAGACATATGTAAACTTTGATTGTTAGTATTGATACATTGATTCCAAAATGATATGTCTTTTATTGTCTCTGCTTGATGAATAAATCTGCCAAGATGACTAATGCAAACTGCTCTCATAATGGGGCATTCAGTTACAACATGCTCTGCAGTTTCCCCCTGTTCTCTATTGAAACGCTCCTCCTTCGGGATAACCTGCTCTACACCCACTACTGAAAGGACAGGCAGATGTTTAATTCTCAATAACAGGATAAATCTCCTCAGAGTAGGGGATGGCATTGATTCCAAAATGATATGTCTTTTATTGTCTCTGCTTGATGAATAAATCTGCCAAGATGACTAATGCAAACTGCTCTCATAATGGGGCATTCAGTTACAACATGCTCTGCAGTTTCCCCCTGTTCTCTATTGAAACGCTCCTCCTTCGGGATAACCTGCTCTACACCCACTACTGAAAGGACAGGCAGATGTTTAATTCTCAATAACAGGATAAATCTCCTCAGAGTAGGGGATGGCATTGATTCCAAAATGATATGTCTTTTATTGTCTCTGCTTGATGAATAAATCTGCCAAGATGACTAATGCAAACTGCTCTCATAATGGGGCATTCAGTTACAACATGCTCTGCAGTTTCCCCCTGTTCTCTATTGAAACGCTCCTCCTTCGGGATAACCTGCTCTACACCCACTACTGAAAGGACAGGCAGATGTTTAATTCTCAATAACAGGATAAATCTCCTCAGAGTAGGGGATGGGCAAAGGTTCATATAACACAGGGGTTGTTTAAATGTGTATAATACCGTTGTTAAAAATGCATAACTATTCAAGCGGCCCAAATGGGGAAAGTTTCTTGCCAGTCCCAGGGCCTCATTACGATTTTGACAGTAGCCTTGTCGCTATTGGCAGCATGGCTGCTGCCAAAATCGGGTCCGGGTTCCCAGAATGGGGAATTACCGGGCCATTCCGAGTTCGGAGGGCCCGGTAATTCCTCCCTCCAAGAACCCAGGCCCGAACCTTCCCCATTCCCATTTCTGCCCCCATAAGGCTGAATGGCAATGGGGGAGGGAGCAAACAACGGGCCGATTACAAGCGGCCCGTTGTTTGCTCCCTCTTCCCCTCGCGGGACCCGGTAAGCACGCCTGGTATGACCAGGCGTTACTTACTGGGTCCCTCGAGGGGAGCTTGTAATGAGGCGGAACGGGTTTAACGGGTCCGCCTCCTTTAGCGGGTCCCGTTAACCCGTTCCGCCTCACTTGTAATGAGGCCCCCAGAGTTCAATGCGTCTTCCCAAGGAGGACTTCATGCAAAGGCAATCATCTCCCCACGGGGGTTCCCATCCTACCTCTTAGGAACAAAACCTTCATCCTTTTACTCGGGCAGGACTTTGCTTGGGTTTTGCGCTCTTCATCACCCATACTATTTGGGAGTGGATTAGCAGTGCCATTGAGTATCTTGATGTACAATTGTGCTCTTTTCTTCAATACCAATGATCTTAGTGAAAGGATATCAAGCTCGAGGCGGCTTATTGCCATCGGTACACATTGAGGAAGTCCCAGCAACTTCCTCCAGAACCTTCCCTCGATTACCTGCAGCCAGTTCTCTTTTTTACAGTGTGCTAGCTAGTGCATTGTTCTTAGTTGATCTTCATTTGTTGCAGATTACCCCAGTGTCTTTTTGAGGCCTGAAGTGCATGAGAATGTGCTTCTCAGTCTCTCCTTCCCTTAGGATGCACTGTTACCAAATCAAACTATAGCCCGCCTGGGCTTTGGATTGGATATGAGCCAGGATTAGTCCTCCCACCCTGGCCACTCTTCTGTTGCTGATAGGGGTTTGCTGGTGCGTCTGACCACGTGTCCTGCAAAGTGAGGTCTGCAGTGTTTGATTTATTGTTATTTTATTTATTTATTTATTTGATGTGTTTAAAACATGCATCAACCTGAGATGCGTTTTTCAGTGGGTCCCAAATTGCACTGGATGTCTCTGCTAGTAGTCCCAGAGCGCTCAAGTTTCCCGTGGTCATGCATGAGAATGCCATTGAGTCCTGTTTTTTTATGTTGGGATTCTGGGATTTGCAGTTTTTCCTTTCCAATTTGAAATTTAGGAAAACCACAAGTGTCGGAATTCCAAGCAAAAACAAGACTGGGTGGACTTCGTGCACATGGCAGTGGTAAACATGAGATCTCTGGAGACTCTACATGTTTCTAGCTGTGACTGGGTCATGCATTGCACTAAGTGTGTCTTCCAGTAGGCCCTTTATTGCTCTGTTTCTCCGAGCTTGACTCTTGATGGCTGGCAGCTTCCCAGTAGGCCCTTTATTGCTCTATTTCTCCGAGCTTGACTCTTGATGGCTGGCAGCTTCCCAGTAGGACCTGTAGTGCCCAAGAGGTCCAGGACTTGGAGACAGTCTGGCAGTATTCCCCGATGATGACATCTGCTCCAGTTCCAGTGGGCGGAACTAGAATCTCTCTCAATTAAGCTCTGCTTTGGAACCGCAGCACAAGTAAACGAGGAGCACGTGGATGAATGATGTGGCCATTTCCATTGGCCCTCCATTATGTGATAGCTTAAACAACTGCTGATCTATTTATTTCTGCAATTTGAAATCTGACGTGTGCCAGCTGCACGTTCTATGGTCATACTTGGTCACAGCTGTCTCAGCCCTTCTGCATTCTCAGATTGATAAATTGAGTATGATGATGTTTGGTAGTAGCGCTTAGAAGCAGGAAGAATCGGCCATAAAGAGCAACATGTAAAATGTGATGCAATATTAAATATTAATGCTGGAAAATGTAGTCCTTAGTAACATCAAGGCGTATTTTGCACCCCACGTGTCTCCCCTATGGGCAACATAATCTACAGTGAGGCAGACTGCTGTTAGAAGTAGGACACATGTTGCATGAATTATGTAATACGCAGGTACAATGTTGCCTAAATTCCGGCCCTTTGATATAATACCTACAAGCCACCTTAGCTTAGTAAGATATTGAATGCATATGAAGGCCAGTAATAGCATGAATACATAGTTATTGGTCCAACATTTAATGGATATCTTTGTTCATACAACATTTTCGTACCAGCCATTTCGTACGCCATTGCTCTTGCACACGTCTGAATACTTAACTATCATTAGTAGCTAGCGCCGTTTAGGCAGTGCTTGCTTATATATGGGCTGTAAAATACAGTTTGGATCCAATTTTCCCAAGGTTCTCCAGGGAGAACACCTACTGCATCCCACTAACAGGGGCCACGCTCCCTCGCTCACAATTTTGGGCACACACATGTATGCCCCACCGCCTTTCAAACTCACCAGATGCCACTGAATTGCCCACTTATGAATAAAGCTTGAGAAGGCAGTCCACAAATCGTTGGCCTATTTTCCTTGGACTGTCAACATAAAGGTTCTGATGTAAGTCTTGTAAAACACTGTCACTCATAACATAACAAAAAAAGCTGTTTTTGTGTTCTTGCTTCACTTAATGTTGTCCCTTGGAATCATACTCCTCTGCACAGTTGAAAGATGTGCCTTGTGCAAACTTGTGTACAGGCGCATTATAAATACCATATCATACGATATTGTTCAGGAGTTCCCTTAAATTGTTATCTATTGAATGCATGATCAGCCGTTTGTAACTGCCATTCTATCCACACAATTATTATTGGCCTCTGATCTAGATATACTTTGTTTAACTGCTACATGGCTGTCAGGCTCGAATGCATTCGTTGTGTTAGGGTTTTGGTTCCTGCTAGTTACAAAATATGTCAGTGCTCAAGCACAAATCTTACTTGTCAGCTGGAAAAACCTTCACTTATGAACTCAGAATGTCTGCAGTGGAAACTAACTTTAAGAATTCAATGTACTGCTCACTTACCATCTTCCTGGAAGAAAATCATCAAAATCATCATAATATCAGACAGAGGCAGCTATTATCTAATAGACATCTCTAGATTTTAGGTTATTACAAATGCTGGATCGACAAAACTTCTAAGTCAGGCGCACAGTATCTTTTGGTTAGCATGAATGACCTAGGTTTACAAGGTCAGATCTCAGCCCCTGCAGATAACTCAGGGCACACCCTATATCAAATCTTTTCATCCTACTCCGAAATACAGCAGCTGATTTCCACTGATTTTACATGCACAGACAGTTTTGGTATTCATTTTTAAAGTAATTTGGAGCTCTCCAGCATTCACACTAATCAGGACAAGGCCAATTTAGATGGATGGATGTGGAGTAAGCTTTTGAATAGTGTGATTCATGATTGTCTTCAATTAAATCCTCTCCTTTGGATATTGATCCAGAAGTCAGTGCTTTGATGCAAACATGTAATAATGGCATACTGAGTCTGGGTGAAAATCAGGCCATTTGAAGTCACACCGCCCTCAATCGGACTTTGTAAGCAGGATAACATGGTTTACACCCAAAATGAATACATTACGATGTGCCTTAGTTCATCTGCAAAGTAAATGGCATGCTAATTATGATGTGCAGCTTAGAATTTACAAGGCTTCCATTACCAATGCAAAATACTCTATTATGTTCTTAGACTAGACAACCCGTTTTAATATTTATGACAAACTAAAAAATCTCCCAGATGTATCTGTATTACTTGTGGCTGGTCAGGAAGTGGTCCATTCTCTTTCTGACGTTTTGAAACACAAGATAATTCTAATCAGATGAACTTTTAAAATGTATTAACAGATTATAACATCTTCTGGCTCGACTAGTGATATTTGTTTTTCTATGGTTGCTAAAATAATCTTTCTCTTCTATGTTACAAACATTCTTCACATTGTTAACACTTCTTCAACTTGAGGTGAAATCTCCTCTTTTTGGAAATAAATGGTTGTTCTTAAGACGCCATCTTTGAGCACTCAGGATCTTAGTAATGTGTCCCACATGTCTCAAACGCCTCTGTTGACCAAACAACTGGAACATGTGGTTCTGGAACAACTCCAATCATTTATTGCTATGTGCTAATCAACTTGATTCCTCACAGGCAGTTGCCAGACCCGATTGTAGTGCAGAAAACGCTACCACAACATTACTTGGCATCCGAAGGGAAGGAGTAGATGGTGGTGGCACTAGAAGTCTGATCCAGTTTAGTTTATCGGCCGTGTTTGATACAATAGATCATAGGATCTTCTGACCTGAGAACAAAATAATGGCATTAGAGGCCAGATGTTGAAACTGGAGACATTTCTTAGGAACCATTCACAGTCAGAGAAAGTAGATCTTTTCACTTCACTAAAGGAACCATTAATCCATGGACTTCCTTAGAGGGCATCTCTTTTGCACCTACCTTTCTTTTGAATGTATACTTGGCACTCTGACCAATATCATCAAACATCATGGACATGTTTTTGTTTTCTTAGCCTATGCTGATGATGCTTAGCCTTTTGTCAAATTCTCTGGAAATAGGTTGGATTGAGCTGACTAAACTAAAGCATGCTTGCGTGCAACTAAGAACTTGAAGGATGTTTATTACTTTGCGATCAACCCTGCTAAGGTAATGGCAGTCAATTAAGGTATTTCTCTTTGGGACTGCAATTTCTGGCCAGAATATTTTGCAAAATGTCCTTCTGCAGCAGAGATGCAAAAATCTTGGTGTAATTTGCACTCTAACCTGGACCTCTCCGAATAGGTTTCTCCAGAAACAGATCCTGTTTCTTTCAGCCTAGGCACCATAGAAGAGTCGTATCCTTCTTTTAATTCAGAGGTTGATAATAGTATCTATGTTCGGATTACTTCCTGGATTACTAGACGGCAGTGTGTGCAAAATCCCCTCTGTCCTGAGTGCTTTAGATTTTGTTACCATTAAAACAAAGAATATTGTCCAAATGCATGAGCCTTATCCATAAAATCGTGCATGGTCAGCATAATAATACTCCAGTAGACACGCTACAGATCTACCATGCATTCATACCACTAAGATTGCAGATTGCTCACTATTGACTATGCCAGCATTTCGAAGAGTGAAGATGGGTTGAATTACTTCCAGCTACAGGGCATCCAAATCCTAGAACAATCTGTATCTGTCTATCAGAAGCTGTAGCAACGTTGTTACTGTCCAGAAATCTCTCAAAATGTTTGTCCTCTGCAACACAAAGAGCCTTTCTTAACTACCCACGTACCCTTGCTCTCATCTGACTTACTCGTTTTCAGACAATCGATCATTAAAGCCAAGATGTCTCCGGGTGGATGTTTGCGCTCTACAAACCGGAATAAATACAGACATACATACATACACCTGTTTACACTTTTACCATAGAGGCTGAGAGGCAAGGCTAAAGCCCTATAAAAATCTAAAGGATCAGTATGAATTGGAAAAGGAGGGAGAAGAAGCTGGAGAATGGAAGGAAAAGACAGGAGCTTTGAAAAATCTGGAGGAGAGAGTAGAGGAGCCTGGAGGTGGAGCACAGCTCAGCATGGTTCAAGAGTGGTGCAAGGAATTGCAATCTAGTACATAAAATGATGCAGGTGATTCCTTCTCCAAAGGGGTACTACACTAACCAGATCCCCTTTAGTTGCAAATCCATGGCAAAAGCATAGTGTACTTGCACCCTGCTGCATCAGTAGCCTGAACTGCAGCACCCGCTCAGCTCATGGCTTAGAGCAGGTTCAAAGGCCACAAGATGCCCACTTCACTGCTGCAGTGACATCAAAGTCACTGCAGGACATGAGCAGCATTTCAGAAGATATGCCCCAATGGAAATAAAAGTGTTTAATAATGCATTACAAAAATTTTAAATATGTATGCCCCAGTACCAAAACTATGATGATCATGAGTACCCCATGCCGGTGGAAGGGTAATATCTTAGAATAAGCTATGCCTGAGTTTAGGCATGGTGCATCACACTACTTATGATAATTGCCACCACATCCCAATTGATGTTGCACGTGTGTCGCCTCCTGTGAGTCATCTCTGCCGTGGAAGGGAATGTGTATTCAGATCAGACGGGCCAATACTGCCACATGACAGGGCAGAAACCCAGAGGACCCAGCCTCTCTTTGATTCTCTTTGTTATTCTCTCCAGGGGAGGGTATCACCTCCCCCTGAGACCACCGCACAGCAGGCAGCTGTCCAGGGCCCAGGTATCAAAGGAGCACACTCATTCAGGGTGCTGCATGTCTAAAGGTCTTTGTTGTGAGTAGGAGGGAAGGGGGTGGAAGTAGGATAGGCAGGAGTGCCCTGGACACTGGAAGAAGCCAACCATCTTGTTTCTTGCTGTCTCTCTTTCCCTTTCCTGTCTCCTCCACTTCCTCTGGAGCAAAGCACCAGGCAAAGTCCAGTCAGGAGCAGGGATTGGTCCACTAAGGCAGGCTAGCTTTAGGCCAATCTCCTGGGAACTTGTGCCCTTAAAAGAAGGGGCTGTGCACCCCTCCAGCAGTATTTCCTCAGTTCCTCAAGGATTCTTTAAGGCCGAAGAGACATTTGAACATTCTCACCTGGACTTACTTTGGGACAGTTGCACTGTCCAAAGCCCTCAGCCTCAGGTGAAGTAGGAGCCGACCAAGATAGAAGGAAGCATGGTCCTCTAATCACTCGCAGGGAACATTGGGTATGACCAGTGCTGTGGACCCGGATCAACCACTCTGCAAAGGATCTTCAGAGCCAGAAGAGTAGACCCTGAACTGGAGTATCCTATCCTTGTGTCCTTTGCGAAGGCCTCCCAACAACCAGAGCACCAGACCAGCCAAAGCTCCCTGTTCCATCACACCAAACTGGTCATCCCCTGTTCCCCACATCCTGAACAGTAGGGAAGGTTCTGGTGCTCGTGTCTGCATTCCTCCAACCAGCCGATCTATCGCACTGCATCTACACCAGCCCGACAATACATCATGTCCTACCCAAGACTGTCACCTGTTAGGCTACAAGCAACTGCTCAATGCTGGAACCTAAACCAAATCTCTGGATAGTCACTCGCCGACTCTAACTGGGGGTTACAATCACAGCTCGTCCCAGCAAGCCCAAGAACCTCCGTCTCATTGATAGCACATAGACGCTCCCTCGATCACCAGTTCGATGACCGTCGCCCGCCGACTCAAACTGCTGGAGCGTCACTTACTAACCTCCTCCAGTTTCTAAAGCCTGACTTGGCATGGCCAACTGCAAAGCGTTCGACTGGCATCATTTGAACCGCTGTTAGGCAGAATTGCATGCAGTACTATCTGGGACCACTAGACACAATTAGGACTACAGCAATTAGGACTACAGGTGTTAGCCAAACCAACCTTTGGTATAAGTCTGTGCCACTCAGTTTTTGGTAGGGAGCTGAGCAGCCTGGCTTATCTCAAGAGTGAATGTGAGCAGTACAAGTAGTTACAGAGAGGACCTTCAATCACAGTGGTTCAAGTAGACACTTATACTCAAGGTTTCTTGGTAAAACACTTATTAATTTATTACACAATCATTTAGAAAACATTTCACTAGTAGAAGACAACTTAATATTATATACCAATACACTTAATACAAAACTCTAAGATTTTGCGATGTTTGTGCTCCCCTAAAATTGGAGCAAAATGGCGGTTCAGTTACTTAGAAGTGAGCAAAAGGGACAAAACTAAGTAGGATACATCACATATACATATTAAAAAGTTGAAATAGTTTCAGTGCACCAGAGGAGTTCAATTCAAGTCAATAGGCCTGGCCAAAGTCAATGGGCTAGTGTTCTGGATAGGAAAGAGCAGTTCTGGTATCAAACTAAAAAGTCTTTGCAAAAGTTCTCAGAAGTAGTTTAGGCGAGAAAGAATCATTTGTGGGGTCACAAGCTGATTAGGCCTGCAAGTTGGGACATTTTCACAAACTTTCACAAAGAGTGGCGTTCTCTGAATAGGGTTGGCACAGTACCTTAGTATGAAGAAACAAATGCAGCTGAAGTCGTTGGTTCCTGGCAGTTCCTGCAGGTCTCTCTGTTCCTGAGCCTCAGTCATGGGGACAAGAGGGAGGATGTCGGGGGACTCCTGCACTGCATGGGATTGTCGAAAAAGCAAACAAGATGGAGTCACTTCAGTTCCAGTAGCTGTAGATTCAAGCTCACAAGCTGGTATCCCACTCCTTGGTTAATCCTAACCAGCCTTGAGAATTGTGTCCAGGTGGTTTACGAGTTGATTGGTCCCACCAACTCAAAGGAAGAAGTCGTCCTTGAAGGGGCTTCTCTGTCGAGACGAACTTTGCAATTCGGACCTGCAGCAGGGCTTCACCGGGCAAACCAACGGTCCAGGAGTTGCAGCAGCCGTCCTCTTCCAGCTCTTCTTTGGTTCTTTCATTCCAGTGGTCGACTCTGCTTTCCAGTCCAAGAGACTCGCCTTTTAAACAGTTTTCTCCCTTTCATTCCAGCCTAGCTGTCACTCACCCAGCAGGGTGGCTGGCCTTGCCAGACAATCAGCCAGCTAATCACACCAGAGTGCATTTGGGTCTCCTAGGAGACTAAGCACAGGGAGTTTCAGGCACCTCCCTCACTTCCTGCCCACCCCAGACACTCAGACACCAGAGGCGGTCTTCAGTCCTGAAGCCCGCCAAAGGCACACGAACAAAGGGACCAAACCTCGTTTGGCGCGCAGAGACAAACACTAGAAGGATCTTTCCAAAAAGAAATGGCAAAAAAAGAAGACCGGTGTAACGCTCACCTGAATCCCTCGGAGGCGCAGGTCTGGGCTGGGGGTTCTCGGAGTCTTCTAGGGTCACGCGCAGGCCTCGAATGCCACCCTGGAAAGGCCCTTTCCTCACTGAGATCTTGATCTGAAGGGTGAGGTGTCTGCAATTATGAGAGCAAGGGGTTAATATGAATATATAAGCCTGACTGGGTAAGCTGCCTCCCCTTCCTGGTACTCCCAAGTAGTTCGTAGGCTAAATGTGCTCACCTTATGTAGGTGAAAGCGGAGCTCTCCATCCTGCGTCTGTGCAGGGGCGCCGAAGCCAGTTACTTCACTGGTTAATTGTCCAGCCTCTTGGTTGCAGAGGATGAAGATTTGGAGCTAGGCCGTTGTTAGCAGCACGAACGGCGGTTGCTTGAATATGGAGATCCGGAGAGCGATGGAATGGCGAAGGTATTGCAGGCAAGTAAGTAGAACATGTCAATTCGAAGTTAAAAGCACTTCTTAATGTCTCTTTTCCTTTTTCAGGTCGCAGAAGCAGCTGGGTAGAAAAATGGATGTCGAGGAATGCACCGAGGAGTGAGAAAGATGAGCGCTGCCCAAAACACGTGCGTATAGATGGAGTTTTGTATTTCTTAATGATGTCCTTTTGTTTTGCAGATGCGAGTAGCAGCGTCGGCGGAGGCGAGAAGAATGCAGCGCAGGTAAGGAAAGTTTCACGGAGGTTTACTAACCAATGTCTTTGCTTCCACAGGGTGCCGGAAAAAATGGAAAGCTGCAGCCCGTGGCTTGAGATGCTCCGATGGACTGGGTAAGTGCTGCGCTGGTTTTTATCTCGTGCTAACCTGGTGTTCTTTTCCCTTTTCAGATGCTGCTGGAGACGAAGATGGTATTTCGGAAGGTAAGATTGCGGATTTCTCTTCCCCAGATGCAGAAGTTGAAGATTCTCTGGAGCTGACACGGTGAGCGTCCTGCTGCTATTGCAGAATAACGCGAAGCACGTTGCTCTGATCGGGCGTGGTTTAAATAGCTTACTGGAGTGCTTAGGTGTCTCCTTCCACAGCAGCCTCGCCCAGGTAAGAAGTCCCAGCTTCCAGAATAGTTCCAGTATCCAGTCCCAGGGAGTGGTGCTGGCCACACCCAGAAGGTAAAGTAGTTCCAGCCATGGATGGATGAGGATTTCATCCTGCAGGTGAGTGAGCAGCATGGTCTGCAGCAGGTAGGCCCACCCAAGCACTATTCCTTACATCATGAGCCCGGCACGTCATGTGCCGGTACTGGGTCCCCTTAGGAGCCTGGCGCCAATGGCGCCAGGACAAGGTCCATAAGGCCCCTATGGGAGCCGATGGGTGCCTGGAAATGAAGTTGTGACCCAGCTTCCGAGGCAGTTGGGCTAAACCTGACTCCTTGGAGGCTGCGGTCATGACAGCACCCCCCCTCAAGGCCCCTCCCAAGCTTGTCTTTTCCGGAGGTTTTGGCTTGTTGGGAAAAGCCCGATGAAATTTTCGGACTAGACGAGGTGCATGTACATATTCTGAGGGTTCCCAAGATCTCTCCTGGGGTCCATATCCCTTCCAATCAATCAAGTAGTATAGTTTTGATTTGGAAATTTTGGAGTCCAAGATGTCTCGAATTTCAAATTCGGATTCTCCGTCAACTTGGATTGGCTCAGGAGGTTTAGTCAAACGGGTTCCGGGTTGCACAGGTTTCAGGAGAGAAACATGGAAGACAGGATGTATCTTCATTCGAGTAGGTAATTCTAGTTTGACAGCCACTGGGTTAATCACGGCCGTGATCGAGTAGGGTCCTAAATATCTTGGGTTGAAGGTGCGTGGCCCTTTTAAAGATAAATGTTTAGTGGACAGCCAGACTTGATCTCCTTTTTGATATTGAGGAGCCTCTTTTCGATGTTGGTCTGCTCCTTTTTTGTATGATTCTTTAGCTCGTTGAAGATGAGCTGTGGCTTCTTTAAATGCTTGAGTTATCGTCGAATGCAGATGGTCAACAGCAGGTGTTCCGAGAGCTTGAGGTGGGTCCAGATTTGAGGTTCGAGGATGACTTCCATACAGCAGGAAAAAAGGGTTTTTTCCCGTCCCAGAATGGATTGAATTATTGTAAGCGTATTCAGCAATCCAAAGGACATCCTTCCAAGTACCCTCGGATTGATGCAACATGCAGCGCAGATATTGTTCTAAAGTTTGGTTAGTTCTCTCAGTCTGCCCGTCGGTTTGAGGGTGATGGCTGGTGGAAAGTCGTACATCAATTTGTGCTAAACGACAACAACTCCGCCAAAAATGGGAAATAAATTGGCTCCCTCGGTCAGAGATTAGTACTGAAGGGAAACCGTGCAACCGGACAATGTTTTCAAGAAATTCTCGGGCTAGAATGGAAGCTGTAGGTAAACCCTTCAGTGGGATAAAATGAGCCATTTTTGAAAAAAGGTCCACGATCACTAGAATTGTGTTGTATCCGGAGCAAGGGGGTAAATCCGTGATAAAATCCATCGAGAGCGTGTGCCAAGGGCCTGGTGGAATGTCTAATGGACGTAGTAATCCTGCTGGTTTTTCCTTCTGACTCTTGTTTTGTGCGCAGATACCACAAGAAGCCACAAACTTTTTAACATCTTTCCTCCAAGATGGCCACCAAAAATGCCTTTTAATTTTCTCTGAGGTTTTGGCAACTCCAGGATGTCCTTCCATTAGAGAATCATGGTAGCAGGTGATGACCTGTTTTTGTAAGTCAACGCAGGGTAAGAATAGTCTTCCTTGGAAATACAATAGGTTCTGATCTATTGTAAAATCCTTTCCTTTCAATTGCCAATTCGATGAATCTTCGGGAGTTATGAGTTGATTGACCCTTGCTTTAATCTCTTCGAGGGATAGTGTGTTGATTGCTCCTAGTATCTTTTGTTCAGGAATTATTGGCACCGGCTCCGGATTAGCTGTAAGTTCGTCTACCCCTATCCGGGAAAGGGCGTCTGCTTTTCCGTTCCTAACGCCTGGTCGATATGTGATTACAAAATCGAATTCTGCGAAGAATAAAGCCCAGCGTAGTTGCCTCGAAGATTGAGCTTTAGCTGACTTCAGGTACTGGAGGTTACGGTGATCCGTGATTACAGTTACTGTGTGCCGGGCTCCCAAAAGATAATGCCGCCAGGCCTTAAAGGCGGACTTAATTGCCAAGAGTTCTTTGTCCGTAATTGTGTAGTTGATCTCAGGAGCCGAAAATTTGCAAGACCAAAAGGCTACAGGGTGTAAATGGTGCGTTTCGGGGTCTCTTTGTGACAGCACCGCCCCCATTGCAAGACTGGAAGCGTCTGTCTCGACGATGTAGGGAAGTTCTGGACGGGGATGCCTTAAGACTGGAGCAGAGATAAATTTGGCTTTTAATTCTTGGAAGGCTTGTTCGGCTTCTGGAGTCCACTCGAATGTTTTATTCTTTTTCAGAAGAGCCGTGATAGGTTGGACTACCCGAGAGAATTCAGGAATGAACCTTCGGTAAAAATTAGCGAAGCCCAGCATGCTCTGTACACCTTTCACGGAAGTTGGGGAAGGCCATTTGGTGATAGCATCCACTTTTCTTGAGTCCATGTGAACTCCGTTGGGTGACAAGATGAACCCTAAAAATTCCACTTCCTTTGCGTGAAAGGTGCACTTCTCCAGTTTAGCAAACAAGCGGTGTTGGCGAAGTCTCTGTAAAACCGCTGTGACGTGTCTACGATGATCAGTTTCTGAGGCTGAGTATACCAGGATGTCGTCAATATAAACGACTACGCACACATCAATAAGTTCTCTGAGGACATCATTCATGAAAAACTGGAAAGCGGCCGGTGCGTTACATAGTCCGAAGGGCATTACTTGATACTCAAATAATCCATATTTAGTGCGAAAGGCCGTCTTCCATTCGTCGCCCTCCTTAATGCGTACCAAATGGTAAGCTCCTCTGAGGTCTAACTTTGTGTATATGCAGGCGCCTTTTACCTGGTCCAATAATTCAGGAATCAAGGGCAACGGGTATCGGTTTTTGACTGTAATCTGGTTCAGGGTGCGATAATCGATACAAGTTCTTAGGTCACCTTCCTTTTTCGGGACGAAGAACAAAGCTGAGGAAGCCGGGGATTTCGAGGGGCGGATGAATCCGTTAGCCAAGTACTGGTCCAAGTATTGCCTGAGATGGAGGTTTTCTGGTTCAGTGAGGGCATATATTCTACTGCACGGAGGGGTGGACCCAGGTATTAGTTCTATCTGGCAGTCGTATGACCGATGCGGAGGCAGGGTGTTGGCTTGATCTTTCTGAAAGACGTCGCTGAACTCTTGGTATTCCAGAGGTAATCGGGGGTCCTCGGAAGTGATGGCTGCTAGCTTGATTTCGGGCTGAGGATAACAGGTTGAAGCGCATTCTGGAAACCGAATTACCTTGGCTCGCCAGTCTATCTGAGGATTGTGCTTTTCCAACCAAGGCATTCCCAGAATCACCTGAAACTGCGGGGCCTTGATTACATCAAACACGATCTTCTCCCGATGTCCGTCTTGACATAACAACGTTACCTCCATGGTGGTATGAGAAACTGGTCCGGAAGCTATTTCAGTACCATCCACTGTAGTGATTACGTCCTTTACCATCTTGGGACGTAGGGGAAGATCCATCCTGATAGCCAAGTCTTGGTCCACATAATTACCGATTGCTCCGCTATCAATGTATACTTTGATAGCATGCATGCGATCTGGTCTATTGGGACTTATGAGGACCATAGGCATTACCAAATGCGAGGTCAAAGAACTGGTTTTAACGCTCAGCAAGCGGACCTCTACGCTTGTCGGGCGAGGTCGTTTCCCGATTCCAGTTTCTCAGCATTTTTATCAGAAACTCCTACGGTCTTCTTGACCGGTTTCACTGAGCAATCACGAAGGAAATGTCCAGAATTCCCACAGTATAGGCACAGCTGTAATTGCCTTCTTCTTTCCCGGAGAGCGATGGAATGGCGAAGGTATTGCAGGCAAGTAAGTAGAAAATGTCAATTCGAAGTTAAAAGCACTTCTTAATGTCTCTTTTCCTTTTTCAGGTCGCAGAAGCAGCTGGGTAGAAAAATGGATGTCGAGGAATGCACCGAGGAGTGAGAAAGATGAGCGCTGCCCAAAACACGTGCGTATAGATGGAGTTTTGTATTTCTTAATGATGTCCTTTTGTTTTGCAGATGCGAGTAGCAGCGTCGGCGGAGGCGAGAAGAATGCAGCGCAGGTAAGGAAAGTTTCACGGAGGTTTACTAACCAATGTCTTTGCTTCCACAGGGTGCCGGAAAAAATGGAAAGCTGCAGCCCGTGGCTTGAGATGCTCCGATGGACTGGGTAAGTGCTGCGCTGGTTTTTATCTCGTGCTAACCTGGTGTTCTTTTCCCTTTTCAGATGCTGCTGGAGACGAAGATGGTATTTCGGAAGGTAAGATTGCGGATTTCTCTTCCCCAGATGCAGAAGTTGAAGATTCTCTGGAGCTGACACGGTGAGCGTCCTGCTGCTATTGCAGAATAACGCGAAGCACGTTGCTCTGATCGGGCGTGGTTTAAATAGCTTACTGGAGTGCTTAGGTGTCTCCTTCCACAGCAGCCTCGCCCAGGTAAGAAGTCCCAGCTTCCAGAATAGTTCCAGTATCCAGTCCCAGGGAGTGGTGCTGGCCACACCCAGAAGGTAAAGTAGTTCCAGCCATGGATGGATGAGGATTTCATCCTGCAGGTGAGTGAGCAGCATGGTCTGCAGCAGGTAGGTCCACCCAAGCACCATTCCATACATCATGAGCCCGGCACGTCCTGTGCCGGGACTGGGTCCCCTTATGAGCCTGGCGCCAATGGCGCCCGGACAAGGTCCATAAGGCCCCTATGGGAGCCGATGGGTGCCTGGAAATGAAGTTGTGACCCAGCTTCCGAGGCAGTTGGGCTAAACCTGACTCCTTGGAGGCTGCGGTCATGACAACCGGGTCCTGTTTAAACAAAGGGGCTTAAGGCGCCATCTTGAAAAACATGGCTCCCATGATTTTTAGCTACTCTTGTTCACGGTCGGGAAAAATCATGGTAGTTCGTTTTAAAACCACTGCCACCAACCTTTCCAATAGGAAAGGGTAGCATTTGACTGCTACATGAGTATTTAGACATAGGGAATACTATGTAATCCCTCCAGCACTCCATTGTAAGATGGTGTGTGCTGGGTCTAGGAATTAGGAAAGACTAGTAAAGTCAATTTCACTTTACATTCTCTGGGAAACAGTAGTTTATCCCAGAAAAGGTATTTAAAGCTTTGGTAAGTCTAAAAGACATCCCTGTGTAACTGCACTGAGGATGCTGTGTAACACATATGAAAAGATGATGCCTATGGAGTTATTTAAAACCCCATAATCAAAGAACACAAGTGACAAACACACATCAAAATACGTTAAAGAGTGGGAAGAAAGGCCCACACTCTTTCCAGGAAAAACATCAAGTCCTCAAAAATCCAGAAAAGTTTCTGGGAGTATCTAAGGTGAAGGGAATAAGCACATTTATGAGAATTCTCCCTAACAACCGCCGCCGTTTGACCTCACAGAGCATCGGCATTCTTCCATACTCAATGCCCGCTTGCTGTCAGGGCCCCCGCGATCCTACATGTCCTAACTGAGGCTGATCAACTCGCTTCATCGTTTGACATCAGGTCTAATATGTCAGCCCACCAAGAACTGAATCCAGGTACTGTGACACTGAACGACCCCACCGTTCCCTTTGGAGACTATAGAATGGTTGGGCAAATCAATATCCTTTTTATGGTAGTACCTTACCTACCATCCCTGGAACTACAGTCAGAGTGCCATTTCCTCCATTCTGTTGCATCTTCTCTGTTCTTTTCTTTGGGGTGGGTGGGTTTTTGTATAGTCATCTTTTTTCATTCTACTTGCAGGTGGTGTGTTTTATTAAAGTGTTTTTATTTATATAGCACCTTGATTGGACATTTCCTTTATTTTGGACTGTGATAGTGTGTTGTTTGGGTCACTACTGGTTCACCTTCACACCTCTCTTGAGAGTATAGCGTTCCCTCGGCCCACGTTACCACAAAAGGCAAAGGAAGTATATCTCTTGATTGACCCTATTTTACCTTTATAATTGCTTTGTGTTTTGGTATATAGAAGTGCAAGGGTCTACTTATTCTTTTACTCATGCGAGGCCAAATCCAATTTGCCACAAGTGGCCCAAAGGACTGGGATATACTGGATCTTGGGAGCTGGAGGCGACACCCAGAATAGCATACTGGAGAGCCAAATAAACTGGTACTGCTGAGAAGGATTAAGGGTTTGGTGGTTAAAGAGGATGATGGCCAAGGACAGGAAGGTCCTCAAAGGGGTGAAACAAGTTATAGTGGAATAAACCTGGAGAGTGAGAAAAGTTGTGCCCAAACGGGTGAAATCTCTAATAGTTGAACAGACAATTAAAAGTGTGATGAGGAAAGAGGAATAGACAAATCTAGAATTGGAAAGGTGTGACCAGCCTACCCATCTGGGGAAGTAGACGATACTGGGAGTGATTTACAGGGTTTGTAAAGGTGCACCCAAAGAGGTAAATAGGTGGTAGAGATGGGGAATCTGGCAAGTGGAGACAGTTATGACCAATGGGGTGAAGTAGGTAATCGAGAGAACAGTTGGTAAATAGAGTCAATTGTAGAAGGTTAGATCTCTCAAGTGATAACAATTGCGCCCCTAAGGAATTAAGAAGGTGTCAGTCATGAAAAACTGAAACAGGGAGCTAGCTCCTTTTCACTGGAACACCCTTCCTCTTGCTCTCCGCTCATTTGCTTCTTATCATATCTTCCACTCTTCCCTTAAGAATTATCTTCATCAGTATTTTGTTTTCTTGCCTTTTGTTATTGTGTTCAATGTTTGTACTGTAAGTGATTCTGTACAGAACTTTGGCTTAAAGCACTTTATAAATTCAAAATAAAATACAAATATAAGGAGGTCAAATATAAAATGTTCAAATGTGACCTGCACTCAAGGAGTGGAGGTAAAAACACATATTCATAACTCCCATGAAAATATTCAGTAGTGTTGTTCCTGTATTGAATGGCAGCAGAAGCACTTCCCTGGTATACCACAAAACATGTTGGTATGGCAACATTCGCAGTAATGAAAACGTGGTCATCTCTGAGGCACACATTCTCACTGCTTTTGCCATGTAAACGGATGCTTGTAGTAACCCTTTTATCATTTAAAAATGATGATCGTATGAACTGCTTCCATCATCAAAAGGTGAATAATTGCACGGAATAGATTTTTGGAAACACTTGTGACATTCCCAAAAATCGGACATAATCGCCATGCCGGTGATGATCTTGGACTGCGGTGGATTCTCGCGATAACTTCATTCAATGACAGTAAATACTGAATGCGATTATTCGGACAATAGTTCCTCCAACTTGTAAGGAGTCCCGGTCTATATTCAAAGCTTCAAAGCTTCAGAACAAGAAGTTCAAGATCCCAAAGGTTCTTTGGCGTTGCAGATGCTAGTATATAAGAGCAGTAAATGCTGAGTTACAATGGCCACGGGGCCTGGTGCGGTTTATCCACTGTCACCTTTGATATGAAGAGCTGCTCACCCCACGGGCTATAGACCTCCACTCGCCTGTTAACTTCAAATGAGATTATAGTGGCTGAGGGTCAGAAGAGGGAAGTGTAATGCACCGCTGCTACACATTAATGGGGTGCTAAAGCAGGCTCTCAATGGCCAGAGGAATTCTACAATGCAACATTATAAATCAATTCCTTGTCATACGCTGATTCGAGCTTCATTTGCATGACCTGATTTAGTGAACTGGATTATGATGCACACAAGCCATTGGACCCTGTGAAAGAAACGCCGATAAGCACAATTAAGCTTTCAGCATGATGACATGTAAGTAGACAGTGGACGCGCTCTGGGTTCTTTGATGTCGATATTGCAAGCAGCACACACTCTGTATTGTTGCATGATATGCACACCTCTTCATTTGACATATATAAGAAATAGGCTCTGCTTTCGCAGATGCCCTCTGTCCTGACCAGCCTCCATGGTATGCCCAGGTGAACTCCCAAATATGGGGAAATTTGTCAAATCCGCCGAAAGGGCAGAAGTGTGCTATACAAGACCACGTTACATTATATTGCATGGCGTTATAATGAAGTTGGTTGCTTAAGGTAATACTCATAAGGTCAGGTGAGTATTTGAAGGAAGACTACATTCTCAGTTAACATAATAAGATTCATTAAAATCAATCTCCCAACATCATTGGAGCTGCATATGCATGCACCCTACTCCACCATTCTATCATTCACTCACTGTAGTTGACCAGGGAAAGCAGACAGAACCCAACATCTCTCCTTCCATTACACATCAGCCACATGCAGATAACCTACACTCATCCATTCGGTCACAGAAGCATGCACACAATCACACGCTCAGCCATATGGTCACACACTCAACACTGCTCCCATCCTCAACACACAACACATCCAGAGTGACACCACGCACCTATCAACCAGGAAACAAAACAGCCAAGCAACCAACAAATGTGAGGTCAGGGAAACCGTGAGACCAAATTGAACAGGACAATTCAGAGACACGCTCTATGTATGACTGACTACACTAACACACAAGACAAACATCAAGCATGCGCGCAACACCATGCACTAGAGAAATGGATGAATCGGTGCACCTGCCCAAATCACACTCACGGTCGCCTGGTGAACTGTTGACTATGATCTCCTCAGTGGCCAATTCCAGGGCAGGCTAGGGCATCTGTGGTCAGCTCACACATCCACACAGATAGGGTTGCGTGCTGTTGGTTGCTTAAGGTATGACACTGGAGGCTAGCGGTGTATAATGAAATGCTTTAGTCTCATGTTATCAATTCTAGTTAAGCTTTGAGAACAGATAGAGAATGAGATATCCACCAACCACCTCATTCATTCAACCATAACTGGCATCCAGTCAGAACATTCTTTCAAAGCACTCACCCAACATTTGTCAGCTGTACAAGAACACTGCATACACCAACATATCACTCATTCCCTGTGGCCAGCAGGGAAGGAAGAAAGGACCAAGCACCTTTCCTTCTCTTACATGCCAGACACATGCAGACAATCCCACACTGAGTCATGTGGTCACAGATTCACGCACACAATCAAACACTCAGCCACAGGGTCAACCACTGGATACAGTACAATGGGCATTTGAGTGAGTCCAGCTGTTGTGGAAGTTACCAGTCGTTTGAGCAACATGTTTCGGGTGGTTTGGGTGAACATTTTATAAATAGGGCATGCTTGGAGTGATATGGGATTGGTGTTTGCTGTTAGGCAGAGGCAGCGGCAAGAATTGCTGGACCAGTTGAGTTAACAGGCTTACATTGATGGAGAGGCAGAAAACAAATAGTATTTATTTGAGGGAGAGGTTATACAATAAAAAGGCTTCTACTAAGGGACAGATAGAAAATTAAAATAAAATACATTTGTAAAAATGATACAAGTGAAATAGTATTTTCACTACTACTGACTAGTAACTACCCTCCGTGATATACACTCATCTGCCTCCAACTCCCTCAAGGTCAGTCGCTTCTGCAAGCAACGAGTTGGCGGCAGACACTCTCTTCGGCAGGGGCCTCTCTCTGGAACAGCCTTCCTGCCTCCCTGAAACTCGAGGAGAAGCATTTTCGGTTCTGGAAACACCTCAAAACCTTCCTCTTTGCGTCTGCTTTCTCTCCTCCCCTCCCCTGCAGAATTCCTGACTGAAATTGCACTAGTTACCTGGCCACCCTTTCTAATCTCTGGCCCATGCCCCGTCAATTGCCCACCTGCACTGCCTCCCTGGCAACCCCTGCACGTGGGGACCATTTTCTGTATCCCTACAGTCCCCCTCCCAGCACTTATGTCTGCACTTCCTTGCACTTGCCACTAGCTGGCTGTTTATTTGTCTCATTTATCTTATTTATTCCACTTCCCCGTGTACTGCACTTTCCCCTCTCCCTTCCCCCGTGCACTCCCCCCCCCCCCTCTTCCCATGCACTTGTGCGATCTGAATGACACCTGGCCTAGTAGGATTGTTGTCTGTCCTCCCTCTGTCCTCCCTCTGTTCCCTCTGCACATTATAAATTCCATATAATATCATATTACATACAGGTGACATTTCTTGCTAATTAGCATGGCCTAAATTTTCTTTGGCAAAGCAAAAATGTCAAATTGTGACTTATATTTCACTTCCACCGTTTAGTGGAAATGAAAGCATTTCATATGACAAATCTACATGAAAACTGAAAGTTTGCCTACATTTCCATGCTTTTGCATTTTCATTGTAATTTTGGACACAAACACTGCAGTATAAATTGCACTGAAATTACCAAACACTTCACAGGGGAAACACAAATTGCTAGGATGAGTGAAATTGAGCAACATATGTGAATTTCACACACATTGCCATGGTATTTCAGCCAAATGGATTTGTCCAACTTCGCTCACTTCTACTTGTCAGATAATATACATAACTCTTTGGAGGCAGGCAGACGAATATATTCAATGGTATGTCTTATGATTCACCTTGTAAGAAGGCAGAGGTTGTATTCAGTGGCTGTAGGTGAGTGGGTCATTTTTGTATTACTAGGCAGGAAAGAATGCCAGTAACCACCTTGCACGACATAAACACATAAGACATTTTTGTTACATTGAGGGGGAAGGCAGCAGCAAAGTTGTTTATAGCATTTTTGCAGCAACAAGTAAGGGGAATCATGTGCTTGTCTGATATGAACCCGGGTGACCTTTACTGCAACACTCTCGCAAGCAGCCAATCCCAGCGTCACCCCAGAATGCACGGTTACCTAAGAACATACTGTTGCTATTGTGCAATAACCTTAGTGATTGACTTCCGTGTTGGTGACTGACTGTAATAGCGATAGATGACTTGCCCGACAAGCGGATAGTTCAAGTGCGATGCAGTTGCCTTGGGAACAGGAAAATGCAAAGCTTCATGCCTGCGGTAGCCTGGTCCGGCCAATTCAGCCCATCATCCTTCCGAGGGTGATACATGTTTTGTCCCATCGGTAGGTAATAATAGTGACACAATTCATTACAGTGGCTGGAAGCTGAAGGAATCTGGCATGACTTGCTATATAAATCACCAAATTATTATTATTATTACTATTACCAGCACTGGTTATATCATTCTATTTTGGAGTCCCCTTCCGGCCATTTGTCGAGGCACACTTGTTTTTGAATAGTGAACAAAAATACACATGCTCATAGTGGGACCTGCATAACAGAGCACCCTTTGAACACATGAGTTACCTCTCTGAATTGAATCCTATAGGTTTACATATATTTTTACAGAAGGGATTCACCTGGTAATTGAGTTTTCTTTTACGAACTGCACAAGTGTCCTTGTTTCAATGTGGCATTTGATGAAAATGTGTTTAAAAGGTGCCTGCATTTTTGTGAACGAACCTTTATTGACAGTTTCCAATAATGAAAAAAACAATGAAAACATGGAATGCACCATCAGTGGATTGACATCTGTGCTACATTTCTGATATTGTATGCTGAACAATATGCTGCAGCGAAAGTTGCAATCTTAGGGCCTGATTCAGAGCTCGTGATAAAAAGTGTGTGGAAAGCCGACATTCTCCCGTCCAGTTTCCAGCACCATCATTCTGCAGAGTGTGGAAATATTTGGGGTGGGGGGAAATGTGCTTTCCAGCAGAAAAAGGCTGCTTAAATCTCTCTTTGGGGGGACGAGGGGGGCCTGCGCTCCAGTGGCATAGCAAGCTTTTCCCAAAAAACGGCCACTTTTGCAATTTAAGAAAGGTTTCATAAACTTTCATTAAACTAGAAAAGTGGCGCTGCAGTCTGAGAAATGCAGTGTTTAAAATGGGATAAAGTGTGCTGTGGTGTTTAATGGCACCTCCCAGTGTACCATTAATGAACGCCTCTTGTGGTTGGTGCAGGAAGGGTGTTCTGGCCTCTGAATAAAGTCCTTGACAGCCCCTTAAATGTGAGGTGGTAGACAAGGCAGTTGCCATGCCGTAAATCACGCCACTCCCATATTACTTCAGAATGCATTGCTTCATGGAAAAGTCTGAATCAGGCCCTTAGTCGTGTATGTGTGTCCTGCATACTTCGATCTGGAAGTGCCCAGGAAGTGCTCAGGGAATAGTTTACCTTTTCAGCCCAGAATGGGATAAGAAAAGGCTGCATTTCGCTTGGGTTAATAGGTTGTCAATCATCCAACAAAGCAATGCAAGACTCCTCGGTAAATCACTGCCGTGGCTGCTTTCTTAATGGCCAGAACTCGACAAGATTCATGGAGGAAGTCAACGCAGTATAGAACGAAAGTTTAGTACAGTCAGGACACTTTCATGACGTGCAGTGGTAGCACAAACGCGTTCACTGGCTTTAACATTTAGCTTTTGCGCCATGTCCAACTTGCCCCAACATAAAACATGTGCTGAAGTTCAGATATTGTGTGGGGTTTATAGAGAACAATGTCATTTTCCACATAAGTGTGCCTCAGAGTGTTCTCGAAGGGCCTGCCTGTGATGCTGAGAAGATATGTAGTACATTTCATTCATGGTCACACTATCTGCCAAAACTATCTGTTCAGCCCAGGCCCTATAAACCAATGTATATTTCATTGCAAAAAGAAGACGCAGGGGTTGTTATGTCATAATAACAGGACCTTTACTAATGAAACTATTAGGCACAGATATTATGCCCTATATCTAAATAAAAAATAGTGCGAAAGATAATATGGCCCAGGCCACCATTTCGATTTCGGAGGATTTCTGACGGAAAGGTCTGGGATAAAGCAATATCACGTCCACTGGGATGTTCTATCTGCTCAGTGAATTATGAGTTTAGCGCCATGATGGAGGCAACAGAATTTGAAATAAAATACTTTTACTGTTGCCAGACTTTCAAAAAAACTGTTCCTATGGATGGGCTTAAGCAAAAAGTCAGTTGCTGCCACAACAATGACATTATTTGCTTTGGTGGCCATTTTGCAAAATAATTCCCATTGGGAGTCGGTGCAGAGTCTCGTGAGTCTCTGACCCACTGCTTTTCCTGGAGTCCCTGGTGGAGAAGTGTTGTCCTTCCTCTATTGCTACCACTAAACAGAGGGGTGTGGACTTAAAAACCTCCTCTGTCCGCGGAGCGGCGCGGAGTCGGTGCAGAGTCTCGTGAGTCTCTGACCCACTGCTTTTCCTGGAGTCCCTGGTGGAGAAGTGTTGTCCTTCCTCTATTGCTATCACTAAACAGAGGGGTGTGGACTTAAAAACCTCCTCTGTCCGCGGAGCGGCGCGGAGTCGGTGCAGAGTCTCGTGAGTCTCTGACCCACTGTCTATTAATGGAAGGATAACGTGGAACACTTTAAATGAATTCTGTAAAGCATCTGCTAAAAAGCCGAGCATTCAATACAACATTCTAAAACCCTCGGCTACAGAGCATGGTAATTCTGTGTTCTCAATGTGGCTCCAACGCTGCGAAAAAATCCTTAGCGATATAGGAGCGGACAGAAATCTACTGCAGGAAAACCCGAACAAGGTTAAATCCTTGTTATGGATCCAAGATTGGATTGATACGGGTGACACATGCAAAAAACACAGAATCATGAAGCTGATGCCAAACAGTGAGAGAAATTTGAACAAAACTCAGCCATATCTACACAAATTTCCAGACAGAAAACGCAGAACATTATTCATGAAATA
Source organism: Ambystoma mexicanum (assembly GCF_040938575.1). Classification (NCBI taxonomy): domain Eukaryota; kingdom Metazoa; phylum Chordata; class Amphibia; order Caudata; family Ambystomatidae; genus Ambystoma; species Ambystoma mexicanum. The sequence continues at coordinate 728,914,368 of NC_090927.1, forward strand.
TCGTCTCAACCAATTTGCAACCAGAGAAAATCTAAACATACAGAATGACAAGAATCAAATCTCTACAACGTGCCGACTCTGTGGGAAAGATACTGAAACGCTAAAACATCTGACGTTGGCATGCAGCGGTCTAACACAGGAACGCACAAAGCACTTTGGAAGATTCATAAGGGCAAAGCCTTCATTGTCCGCCGAAGAATGGTGGATACGACTTTCCCAAGATGCAGATCGTAGCTTAACAATTGAACTAACCTTCTTTGTAGAATCAATGATGGAGAAGTTACTAAAGGCCGAAATTAACTCGGAATTACAACAGCCGAAGCCATCAGAGACGGGTGAACAACCAGCTTAAGTGGGTGAATCATTCTCCCCCTAAAAACACCTAGCCTTGAAGCTCTAGCGATCGTAAAACTAACTCAAAACACTGTATCGCCAAATTCATGTCATATGAGGGACTTACAGATAGGATCATCCTCCTTGAGGGTTTCCTAGTCCGGTGGTTGCTCCTAAGCTGTGTTTACACACTCTTCTTGTGGGCTGTCTAGGCTGATGGCCCTTCATAGTCTTCCCAGCTGCATCGTGTTCTTACTTTTTTAAAGGTTTGTAACAAACCATATAAAAATAAAAAATAAAAAAAAAAAAAAAAAAATAATTCCCATCCTGCCAGAGAGAGTGCCATCCAAGCACAATGGGCCTCATTCCAAGTATGGAGGTAGTCATGGCGCTATTTGCGCCATGACTACCTCCCATACCGGTACCGACTCCGACTTGGTTCAATGGGGACTTACCGGTGTAGTCTGACCTTTGCGGTACCGATAAGTCCCCATTGAAATATCCATTCCCCATTCCTATTTGAGCCACCATAGGGCTCAATGGGAATGGGAAAGTAGCTAATAACGGTACCGCATTTTGCGGTACCGTTATTAGCTCTGAAGTCTCTTAACGGGTCCCGTCCATAATGCCTGGTCAGACCAGGTGTTAAAGGAGGGACCCGCTAAGGGACCTCGGAATAGGGCGCAAAGGGTTTACCGGCACCGGGGTCCTTACCGATGCCGGTAATCCCTTTGCGCCCAACTCGGAATGAGGCCCAATGAGTGTCAAACGTGGTTCTGGAGATCTGGGGTGAGTCCCCACTCAGGAAAGTGAAGTTCTGAGGATGAACTCATTATAATTGTGGATGAGGCCTGTTTGGAGCCCAGAGCAAGAAAGCATCTTCAGGCAAGAAGAAACCGCTCTTTCAGTACTTTGCAAAAATGATTGCACACCCTCACATGGAAAAGGTGCAGAAGAAATAGAAACACCTGCAAGGGAAGGTCTGGTCCGGTAGGGGGCACTGTGGAGCCATGGTTCTAAGGCCATAGAAAAAGATTGTGGGCCTCACCATGGACCCGATATCCACCAATGGAGGTGGCAGAGAATGACGCAAGATCCATATAAAACACACCTTGGGAATATACCTTCTAAGATGTCCCTTGCTAGGTAGGTGAGTATGGTCTGAGTGCATCTGCTACCAGAACAGGATGGTCACAAAAGTAACCATCCAAACCAGGATTTACAAGTACAGAATGAGGACCTTCCATATGGGTTGTGCACAGTGGTCCTGTATAACAAATGCCATCATGTAATGATATGATATGATAAGTCATTCATAACGCGCCTGAGCACAAGTGGTTCAAGGCACGACGAGACAAGAAAGGGGAAGACAAGGGGAACAAAACACCGATCTTACTAGGTCTTGTGTCATTCAGATAATGCAAGTGGAGGGGGAAAGGGAGGGGGAAGTGACAGGGAGAGGAAAAGGGAGAGTTCAATGAGTAAAGCTCAAGTAAGTGCCGCTAAGGTGGGCGGTTCTCCTTAAGTGCTAGGAGGCGGGGGACTGTAGGGTTGCAGATACTGTCCTTAGTGCACAGTAGGCCCAGAGGCAGTGGAAGGGGCTACTGGTCATCAAGGAGCGATATCCTGTAATATTATCCCCATATATATTGTCGCCATACATAATGTCATCGGTAAAAGGTTGTGGTGACATTATGTATGGTGACCATATATATCGGGTCAACGGAAGCAGGGGTTAAAGGGTGTCCCCCGCACCCCCCTGAAAAAAAAAAGGTTTCAGCGTTGCAGGGTATCCCCCCTCATATTCAATGTGATAATGTCCCTTCAAAAAAATGGCAATTTTTGGGGGACAGGCAACTTTTCTGCGGGGACATTATCACAATGAACTGAAGGAGCCCGGTCCCCATAAGGTTCAGAGGGAGGACAGGTTACCAGTTAGTGCAGGAGACAAGAAAATCAGCAGGGTTAGAGAAAGAGCGAAAGCAGAATCGAAAAGGAACATCTTGAGTTGATTCCGGAACCTGAGGTTGTCCTGCTCAAGTTTGAGAGAGGCAGGGAGGCTGTTCCAGAGGGAGGCACCAGCCGAAGAGAGAGATTGACCCCCCACTCTCAGCCTGGAGAAGCGTCTGACCCTCAGATAGTTGGAGGTGGATGAGTGGAGGGCTCGAGAAGGAAAGTGTTTAGGAAGAGAGAGTTGGATGTAGTGTGGTTCCCGACCCGAGAAAGCCTTGAAGACAATGCATAGGGTCTTTAGGGTGATCCTTGCAGCCACCGGGAGCCAGTGTAGAGGTTTCAGGGCTGGAGAGATATGATCCCTGGGCTTGAGGCCAAGGACAAGTCTCGCAGTCCTGTTCTGGATTAGTTGCAGAGTGTGAAGATTAGAGGCAGGGAGACTTAGAAAGAAGCTGTTGCAGTAGACCAGCCTAGAGAGAACCAGGGCTCTGGAGACAATGAGTTTCTGGGGGAAAGCGAGAAAAGGAAGAATACCTCTGAAGAGGTGCATCTGGTAGTGGGAGACGTCTGTTATGTAAGGAGTGAAGGAGAGGGTGGAGTCGAAAATGACACCAACGTTTTTTGCCTTGCAGGAAAACGCAGGTAGAGGGCACAAGGAGGGCGGCCAGAGTGAAAGAGGGAAAGCAGGAGCAGGGGTTCCAATGAGGAGGATCTCAGTCTTACAGGCATTGAGGCAGAGATCGTTAGAGGCACACCATTCCTGAATCACGGATAAACAATCAGGAATGAGCGAGGGAGGAGAGGAGGCTGAGGGGAGCCTGAAGGAGAGCTAAGTGTTATCCGCATAACACTGAAAGTTAGGAGAGAAGGCTAGAGATGATATGGACCTGAGGTGCCAACTAAAGGATTAAGAGCCAGGGTGAGAGGTTGTAGCCCTGGAGAACACAACATGTGGCGAGAGAGCTGGTCGAAAGAAAGGAGCCCAGTTGGACCTGGGAGGGTCGATCGGAGAGGAAGGAGGTCAATCAGGCTAGGGCCTGATCTGTGATGCCCAGGTTGTCACAGAGACGATTGTTCAGGATGGCTTGGTTGACTGTGTCGAAAGCAGAGGAAAGATCAAGGAGGATGAGGACAGAAGGAAGGCTAGAGAGAAGGTCTTCACAGGTGTTGAGGAGAGCAGTTTCTATGCTTCTGGCTGCTCTAAAGCCTGACTGATGGTCATGGAAACAACCAACACATTCGATATGGACAATAAGCTGGGAGGTGGCCAGCTTTTCCAGGTGTTTGCCAAAGAACGGAGTGATAGAGATCGGGCAGTAGTTTTCCAGAGTGGAAGGATCAGCAGAAGGCTTCTTCAGGAGGGGGTGCACAAGTGAGTGCTTTAGGGGGAAGTGGAAAGTTCCAGTGGCAAAAGAGTGATTGCCAAAATCGGCCAAGGCTGGAGAGAGGGTGTCAATGCGGTCCTTGATGGTTCTGTACAAGCAGGGGAGCACCTGCTTGGATGATACTTTCATAGATTGAACTTTTCTAGAAACATCACCAAGAGTGAACATGGGGAAAGAGGAGAATGGAGGAGGAGTGGGAGAGGCGGCTGGAGTGGGGTTCAAAGAGGCAGAGAGAGAGGAAGCAGAGAGAGAGGACAGGATGTCCTGAGTTTTAGTGGTGAACTGAGAAGCCAGTGCCGTGCAGAGGGCTTGGGAGGGACCAAGAGAGGTTGAGAGTGCAGCAGGATTGGCCAGCCCCTTGCAGATTTTGAAGAGTTTGACCGTGTTGTTAGAGGCCGCAGAGATGCAGGCTTGGATGTAGACTCTCTTCTTGGAAAGGACAGATAGTCTGGATTCAACCAGATCCGTATAAAACAGTAATCCAAGCACCATTGTGTCAACTATGGGAGTCCAACGATAATTTACGAGGACACATTCAGTAGTTAAGAACAAGAGTAAAACAGATGTATCCCACTCACAACACATATCTGAAGAAACAGTTGTAAACTTCCAGAGGGAGAGGATGCCACCCAAAGCAGTAAGATAAATTCAGGAGCAATCTGAAGCTCTATGGCACGCATAGATTCGATGTGCTTTGCATAAATCAGCGGTTGGGAGAGGAATGTGAGGACAAGCCAGTTAGGTTGAGTGCAAGGGCAAGAGGCACTGATCATTGGCATTCCCAACCATGCATATGAGTCTAAAATCCAGAAACTTGTTTTCCTACATTTGCGCATTCTTTCTGCTCAGTAGCTATAAGATGGCCTGCACACTGATTCATTGGAGAAGGTCGACATTAGGGCAAGCTTTACAATGTCAGGCGGTTAATCACCAACAATACCATCAACCCTCCTTAGTGGCAGGCATATCAGCCTTCCACCCACCACCTCCGGAGGCCTTCCTCTGTGGGGCTTTCCACTACCACAACCATTGTAGGCCCTTCAACCACGACCGCTAATAGAGCCACCACCATCCCATGCCCTTCTGGCTCAGTATCAAAGTGCAAATTCAGCACCTCACCTGGAAAATCCAGTGGGAAAAGTGCACCCACATCATCTATCCTACAAACACCTAATCAAGCAGCAAGCAGCCCCAGCACAATGATTGATGATGTGCTGAGGCTCATGGAGTTTAGTGAGATCACCATGGTGTGGCAAGAGGTGTAGGTGGCCCAGACCTAGGTGTTGGTTACTGGCAAGCCTTTAAAGTCACAACTTATGTGTAGCAAGTGGATCTTGATGCCTCAACATATGTTGATAAGGGTGACCCACAAAAAGATCTCCAAGGGAAATTGCCTACCATCTGCCATCAAAATGGGGAGGAAGGATAGCTCAGGGGCAACACGTTTGTCTTGGAAGCAAGACAACGCAGCGCAACACAGGTTTGAATCCTGATCCTGCGGTTAGAAACCACTCGTTGGTATTAAGCGTGTTATAAAAGGACAATTATAATTATAATAATTATAACATGATTCTGAAACCAAACCGGCCCCGTGACAGGATCCACTGACCAAACCCCCAAGAGGACTCCAACACAGGTGTCAGTATCCGGCCGGAGGACCCATGCCAGGCAAAAGATGAACAAATAATCATGTGGTTGTTTGAACAAGACAAGCACCCAGAAACACAGGAAGACAAGAAGCCATTTCTTTATGTGAGGTACTGGCTAGACTCCAGCAGACACTGGAGAGGCATGGCCACAAAATGGGGTTTCGGCTCTAGCAGCGTGGAACAAGCCACTACTGCTTCATTGAAAGTGCAAGGCTAGTGGATGTGGGAGTATACTGGGGCACTGTAGAGGGGATTTGGAACCTTGTCAGCCATCTTTGAGAGAATGAAGCTCTCATTGGACCTTTGTAACTGCAGGCCCAGAGGGACCCTCCAGTTAACAAGGGACAGCACACCAGACAAACAGAGTTATGTTGCCCACTGCACCTTGCTACCAGTTCGGAAGGATTGCCACCACCATCTGAAAAACAAGTAAAGAGAAGGTGGAGAAAATGAGGTACAGAGTTGAGTTAGTGTTAGTTGGTTATCGGGAGCTGTCAGTTAGACCAAGGGTGCATTTGGATGTTATGGGAGGTAGTGAGTGTGGGGTGGGGTGGGTCACTGCAGATAAAGGTGTGTTTTTTTTAGAGTTGTGCGCTAGGAAGGCGATGTGATGTGTCATTGGAGATGAGGTGTGCATTTGGGTGTATAGGTTAGAGAGGAGACCAAGGGGCATTTGTTGGATTGCGGCGTAATACGTATTTCTTGTGGCTTGCAATAATGCTTGTGTTGTTTTATGTGGTGTGTCATAGTAGTCAGCAAGCCATAGTGGCATGGTTATCTTGTATGGCATGTGCTGGCTGGTATTATGTAGTCAATGTTCTGTGAAACCTTGACTGGGCAGTCCTCATGTATTGGTGATTATGTCTACATGTCTCGTATTTGGTTCAGAGTTAATTTCCCTAGCCTATCACATCTACCTGCAGTTCTGACACAGTGGCCTGATTATGGATGTGGAGGGGTGTTGTCTGATGCCTGTATGAGCCTCTATGCCCCCAATTACCACACAGTGCTGTGATCCTGGCATGCCACAGGATCTTTCCAATCTCTTGCAATGGCTTCCTTTGATATTTTCACCAGTACCAATCACATGAGACTATAGGTGGCCAAATAGGGAAATGTCTGCCGTTCTGTATTTTGAGCAAAGGCGGTTCACCTATGTGATGTGGGAACACACAAATGCTGACTGGTTTTCAGGTGGACTGAGATTGGGTTATTATTTTCAGGGGGTGGGAGGTAACCTGATGTTGGCTGCTTGCCGTGACATACCACATCCAGAGGTAGTGATGATTTGGCCCATGTCATGAGGGATGTCTACAGGTATGTTGGCACTATACCTATATGCTTCAATAGGTATGCAAAAACTTGCATGTCACAGTGTGATATTGAAGTCCATGGATGGTTCTAGGAAGTTCAAGATGAGTGTGGTCTCAGATACATAGCTTAACCAACCTTTTAGGCAATCTAGCCCTGCACGTGGTGCTCCCACAGTTGTGGCTCTGGCATCTCAATGACCATGCCTCTTGGACTATGGTATGTGGCAGCCCCCTATGGCCTTTTTGTAAAGGCTGCTACAGTATCATGTTCTTTTGTGCATGCGTATTCCACCCCTTTGAGGAAAGGAGTATCAAGGTTTTTATAACTGTATGAATTCTCTTAGAGCTAACATGTGTTTGGGGTGGCAGTGCTGCAGTGCTGCTAACTGGCAATATTCAGGGAGATATTTGTCATTGTGGGTCTCATTACCACTCACCTCTTGGCCGGAAGAATGTTTTAGAGGAGGCTTGGGTAGATTTTGGATTGATTTTCTACTCTTTATACCGTGGTAATTTCTTTCTCTGAATTAGCCGGGTGGAGATTCTGGTGGTCCTTGGGAAATACCAACATATTTACTACTAATGCCATACTTGTAATGACCCTATACGTATTAGAATAAAGGTGCCAGCATTCGAAATGCTCACGGCAAAATTGCATGTAAAAAAAGTAGGCTTTATCCATATACTAGACGAGCAGCACAATTTAATTGAGGAATTATGAATTGCTCTTATACAAGGAACAATTGTTCAAATAGCAAGTTACACAAGGTTGGAACAAGGTCAGGTTAGAATCAGGGAAAAAAAGAAGCAAATCTTTTCATCTTCGGTTTTGTGTAGCACCAAACTACCTCTAGATAGGGGTCGCTATCGCGAAGAGCTCTAGCTCTATCTCTTAGCAAGAAGTTTCATGCTCTTGTGAGCATTAAGAATTATACATAGGGTTCCCTGTTTTAGGGGTTTTATTTGTTTTTTTTATTCTGGGTGTGTTTTCCAGTGTTTAAAAAAAATCAGAATCTGTATTTATCAGTGTTTTCCCATGTGCCCTCTTCAAAAATAACATGGAAAATAGTTTTTTGTAGCATAAACACATACATATTATTATATTGTTTAATTGCATGCATAAGTAGGGTAATATCTCTCATGACCGGCTCCAAGAATAATATGCCCAGGTGTGAGAGGTTAACCTAGAAAACCACCGTGATGCATCTATACTCAAAGATGTTCATCAATTCCAGACTAAGGTTGACCTGTTTTGACACTGGTACTGTTATGTATAACAGATGGCAGGTTTTGAGAACTCACACTTTCTTTAGGTAATGTGCAGTGAGATTATTTGTCAAGGATCACACACTTTGGTTAAGCAGAGCGCTACAAGCCCCTTGTTATATGGCTGGTCTCTTGGTGACTTTTGTGATGCATCACAGCACCCAAACTAACCAAATTTAAGCAGCATGGAAAAGGGAAAAAATGACTGGTTGCAAGAACAGCATATGCCCAGGTACATTTGCCGCCATAGTGAAAATCAGAAGCTGGCACCCATGAATATATGCACAGTAAGTGAACATATATCTTAAAATGAAATATACAAATGTAGTTCACTTAACCTTCCCCTTAGAAGAAAGTGTGCAAGACAAAAGAGCATTGCACTTTAAAAAAAAGTAATGAACACCAGAAAAATAACCTGATAGAGGAAATACTCCAGTAAATATAATGGCTACCTCAACTTTTACACCCAGCAATCTGTAATGAAATATTCCCTTGAAAACAAAATCCCAATACGAGACAGGTGCTTGTGGTCTTGTGGGTAAGCATCTGCACTTGCAACATGACAACCTGAGTAAAATCCTGAGTAATACCTTGGTGGCCAAATTCTTGAGCAAGTTTACCAATCTCAAACAACGTCTGAAAAAATATTATGCTGTCCACCCACATGTGTTTGTTTGTTTGTTGTTTGTTTATTAATTTGATAATGCGTGCCAAACCCTTAGGTAGACGGGCGCAACAGTACAAGATTCTCGAGGCTTAGTTACAGGGCCAGTCTCAGGCAGGTACATACATGTGAGTACAATACAATATAGTACAAAATGATATAAAACAGTATATAATACAAGATCTAGCTGATCAAGGTGCAAATCAGGACCAGACTAGGCATTACTTATATTTAGTGTGGGTATATACATGTGAGTGCAGCATATAGTACAGTGTATAATGCAGGATCAAGCTGATCAAAGGTGCAAGTCAAGGACCAGGGCTGAGCATAGTCTGAGTTGAGGGTGAGGGTGGAGTGGTAGAGAGGGGACGAGAAGATTATAGGTCGTTGGTGCAGAGCCAGTTGATAGCATTGTGTCTAAATCTGGCGTAGGGTAGTGGGCGTCTAAGGTCAATTGGAAGTGTATTCCATGATTGCGCAGCTTTAACTGGGAAACTGGTTCCACCAGCCGTAGTCAGCTTAAATCGAGGGGTTTCAAGCATGAATGAATTGGCAGATCTAGTGGGTCGGTTGAGGTTCTCCTAGAGAAACTTTCCACTAGGTACGTGGGAGCTAGATTGTTTAGGTATTTGGATGTGATGGAAATAGTTTTTAGGAGGATTCTGTTTTTTATTTTTAGCCAATGGGTCTCTTTCCTGAATTTAGTGATGTGGTCTCTAGTTGGGACGTTCAGTGCTGCCCTAAGGGCATTATTTTGCAGTCGTTGTAGTTTGTCAGTGACATATTTGTTGGTTCCAGAGTACAGGGCATTACAATAATCTAATCTAGACATGATTAGAGTGTTAGCCAAGGTGATACAGCTAGCACTGGAGAGGAATGGACTGGCAGCGCAGATTAGCTTGCAAGTGTAAGCTGTTGTGGAGGCGAGGGAGCTAACTTGCTTTTTGAGGGTGAGGGAGGAGTCTAGATAGAAACCTAATGTTTTTTACTACAGGCATAACTGTAATGATATTGTTATCAATATTGAAGGAGGCGTAGTTTGGAGGTAGTTTTTTTAGGTTAGTGTCAGATCCGAGGAGCAGTATCTCAGTTTTATCCTCATTCAGGCAGGGGCCGTGGGTCGCCATCTATGCCTGAATGAGGATGTATATCTTATTCAGCAAAGCCAGGTCCGTTTCATAGTTGCCCAAAAGGGGTATGAGGATCTGGGTGTCATCTGCATAATTTGTGTAGGTGACGCCCAGTCTGTCCAATTTATCAAACAGTGGCTCGGTGAAAATGTTATACATAGTGGGTGAGACACAGGAACCCTGTGGGACTCCACATGTTATTTGGATCGGATCAGCGCAAGTTGAGGTTGAGAAGACTCTCATAGTCCGGTTAGCTAGAAAGGATTGGACCCATGCTATGGCTTCCCCTGTGAAATTGCCAGCAAGCCTAAGATGGTTGCATAGAACTGCGTGATCCACCAGGTCGAAGGCTGCAGACAGGTCCAATAGAAGGACCAATGCCATTTTTACGCTATCCTTCAACTCCTCAATTTCGGTCTTGAGGTCTAGCAGGGCTGTTTCAGTACCATGGAGGGGACGGAAGCCTGATTGGCGAGAACCTAGCAGGTGGTTGGCTTGCAGGTAGTCCTGGATTTGTAAGTAGGCCACTCTGTCAATGATTTTGAGAAGGAATGGCACGGTAGTGATGGGTCTGTAATTGGTTGGGATGGATGGATCAAGGGTTTGTTTTTTGAGTAGGGGGAGGACCCAAGATTCTTTCAAGTTGGTAGGTACTGTGTCCTTTACTTGTGGCCTGAAAAGCAGCTTCATTCAGGGAAAAATAATTGCACCAGTTTCCAGGATTGCAACATCTCTTGTACAATTGTGGCATTATTCCCCAACATTTTGACTGGGAGACTACAAATACCAGAATGCAATTCAGTGAAAAAGGTCTTTGTGTTTGCAAATATAGTTCCAAGATATCTAACAAAATGCAAGCTGTGAAAGGGTTACCTGTGAGTATGTCAAATACATTCAGGGTTCATAAAACTATGATGTGATGAAAGCTCTTGCTGTATGCCCATCTCAGACTGGCTCTACCTGGTGGGATGCCAATGACGCTGGTGTCCTTTTCAGCAACTGAACTGAAATGAATGAACTCCTGGGGGGCAGTGTAGCAGCTGCAGGCAGTGCAGCCAAGGGGTGGGGATGAGTGCCTGCCAGAGTCCAGTCTGATGTCCATGCGGGGTGACCTGGGGCTGAACCGAGCACCATGAACCGGTGACCCCAGCCCTTTCGACCCACGATGGAGGTGATGCAACACTCCTATGAAAGCAGGGCGGTCAGGATAGGCATTGAAACTGCACACAAAGAATGATGCAGCAGGCACAAGCTCTCTTCGTAGCACCCTCTGCCAAGTCATCCTCACTGTCTGGCACTGCAGGCATTAACACCATGGAACAACATGAGAGGGAGTTAAGAAAGAACAGAGGGGCACGGCATGCATGCATTTGAGAAACCCAGAGAACAGGGCTCACAGCATCCAGGGCAGGGGCGTTGCTAGGGGGGGTAAGGGCGCTATAGCCCCTGATCTTTTGGTTGTAGCCCCGGATAGAATCTCAGGAGCTACAGCCAAAAGACTAGCTAGCCCCCAGTCCCAACAGTTCCGACATCAGCTTAGCCCCGGGTCTTTTCCAGACCTAGCAACTCCCCTGATCCAGGGAGAGCAAAGGAGGGTCCTTGGGTGACAACCGAGGAAGGCATGAGGTCACTGATGGAGCAAGAATGTATGTGTTGTTCTTGTGCTAATGAAGCAGCAGGGGCCTGCCTCCAACAGTGCATTGTACAGCTGAAATGGCAACACTGGCTGTGAGGCACACAGAACTTCACTAAAACCGTGTTTTGTGGATTCCCCCGAGGAACAAAAGAACAATCTCAGGGGACTTTTCCGAGCTTTTTTCAGATTTTCCAAAAAATGGAAAGCCTAATTATACATGCAACTGATGTTTGGTGCTGTTGTTGCACCTTTATTTGAGGTGTACAGTAATAGAGCATTTTCATTCAAAGAACTAATGAGTGTCCACACATAGAACATTACATTCTGACAGGGCCGCAATATTAACGGGTCACAAATAAGTGTGTGTACTGTCAGAAGAAACATTTTCATAAATGTTTAGGTTGGCAAAAAGCATTACAATAGGTAAATTACTTGGTTGCGGAAATCCATACCTAATAATGCTTGTTCTAGTTGTCTTCCGAGGTGCAAATACGTTTATTTAAATGTTCATTTATAACGGCGTAATACCAGCATTGTGGTTTCTAAGCACGGGATTGGGATTCGAATCTCCATGGTGTTGTGTTGTCTTCCAAGGCAAACGCCTTGCCCCTGGGCTATCCTTCCTCACAAGATATTCTGATATACAAAGAGGGTAAAGAGGCAACAGCCTTCACATAGTACAGTCAACATCAGAATAGATATGGGGAGGCACTGAGGTTGTTATAGAAACCAACACCATTTTGAACCAGCTATGTTTGTTTGCGCTCCATTCAGAAACCATTGAATAAGATGGAATCCTAGTTCCAGAGGGCTTTGTGCCCATTACACTCACACCTGAAAATGGGTGGCTCTTTTTTAAGAGTAGTGTTGGAAAGTATGATTAAGGCAGTAAGGATGATGACAGCTGAAAGGTACACTTCTATGGGAGATGACGGAGGACAGGAGGGACTTGGTGCAGACTGTGGAGGGCTTTTGTGCACTGATGAACGGGGTCAAGTACATCAATTACCCATACAAAGGGAGCTGAAGTAAAGCTCACAAGGTGCTGCAAAGGCTGTAATAAAATATTTTGTAATAGGTGTTCAGCATAACAAAGGTTGGTCATTCACTTGACATGAGTAAAAAACACAGTTGACAACTGGCCAGATCTCTGGAAATTCTACATATGAAGATTGCTCCTGCACTTTTAGGAAAATAGGCAATTGCACTTTAAAATAATTCAATGTTTGTCTGGAAAAATGGAGATTGGATTAAACCAATCTGAGATATCGGAATAGTTCCTTGCTGCTCATGTGTGTTGTTTTTTTTCTGTTTGTTTTATTGGTTACACATTAATAAAATCTTTAACACATTACAAATATACTTAAGCAATCAGCATTGTACAGACATAGGAGAAAGAAAGGAAAAAATAAAAAGGAAAAGTAACACTAAGTGAATAAATCATACATACCCTACCCAAAATGCATCTTGAAATATGTTACCTGCTCATCATTGCAAATCATATTCAGTCGTAATTGATTAAAAAAATGAAGCAACCTCATTCACAATGTGTGTGGTTGATCCTGATAAACAATAATTCTACATTTGATCCATTGATATAAAATGATCTTGTAAAAACATATGAAACACTTTCTCTTAACTGATTCAAGGCTTCACACATTAACAGCAAATGCTTAGCTGTTTCTCTCTGTTTCAAATCTTTACAAAATCTACAGAACACAACCACTTCCTGAACCAAACCAAATCAAAGCAATGTTTCTTTTGTCCTGAACAAGTTCAGGCAGAAACTTAGGAAGCTGGAGCGAACTACTCTGCTGGAGTAAAGCAACAAATATGGAGCCAGCGTTCCTTGTTTTTCATGATCTCCTTTGAGGTGAATTAGAGAGGGATATGCATGGAATTCTGTCACTGTATTAGCCCAGTCCACCAAATACAGAGCCTTAACTTTGTCTTGGTTCCCTGTTGTCTGTGACAGAGCATTCCACACCTGCCAGCAACATTGAAGGCAGTACCTTTATTTCAGATAAAGCTCAGAGTCCACCAGGCTCACACGCTTCTCTAAATTCTGACATTAGAGAATTCCCTGATGGGTCTAGCATCTTCCTGCAAAAAGACAGATAACTTCAGAAGGCTCTGGCCTTCAGGCATATACTACCCAGCTCATATCGGATAATTGAATGCAGAGTAGATGGTGGAATATGAAGGACTCTTCTCCAGATCGAGGCTTCTAAATAGGGCAAGTAAACTATCACTGCTACATCATACACTCAATTCTGTATAATAATTTCCAGACAATCCTGCCCTAAACAAATCATAGACAAGGCACTAGAGAAAACTTGCCAAGTTTCGACTCCACCCTTTGCAGTTGGTTCGCTAACTTATTGGCCTTAGCATGCAGCCATGAGCGAATAGAAGTTAAAGTGGTCTGGAGTTTATCATAAAACCAAGATAAAGAAAAGAGTCGATCCTTTCCACTACCTCTGCTTTGACATACCATTTAAATGGTACTTGTTTTCGATAGATGCATTACCTTAGTTTTAGCTGAATTGATGAAAAATTAGTTAGCAATAACAAAGGCACAAAAACCATTTAACACACGTTGGAGACAGATCGGGGTATTATCAAAGATTAGATAGTCGTCTGCATAACCTGTCCATAAAGGCCTTAAGATAGATACCTTTGGAGTTGCTAAAGACTCAGACCGCAGATAGTGTTCTAGGTCCGCCATATATCGTTTGTACAGTCAGGGAGCTAAATCGCAACTCTACCTTAAGCCTCTATGAGTCTTACTGGGCGCGAAAGAGTGCCTGGTTGGTTTAAGATAACTTGTATAGTGGAGTGACCATGGAGAGCAACTATGAATCTTAAAAGACCCGCAGGAATACCCGATTACTGTAGCTTACGCCACAGCAGTGCCTGGACCACCGTCTCAAAACCAGCTGCAACATCAATTGAGGCGAAATACACTGGGTTACTCCCTTTGGACCAGGACTGGAACTGAATGCATTTCAGTAAATTACCATTCAGTTGGGTGCCCATCCCCTTTCTAAATCCTGTTTGACATTTAGATATCAAATTCTGGCTAGTGGCCCACGACTCAAGGTGCTCCAGCAGAAAACAGGAAAAAACCTTTGAATCCGCATCAAGAATTGAGATTGGGTGATAATTATTGGGATTTGCTCTTTCACCCCTCTTAAATATTGGTATAATATGGCCACTGTCCCAAGTCGGTGGGTATTGCTCTGTTTTCATGATGCCTGAGAATAGAATTTAAAGGATTTCTGCCCAGAGTGAAGGATTTGTTTTAAAGAGTCGATTTGAGAGCCTGTTAGGGCCTGGGGCCTGCGAGTTGGTGATTCTCCCAATTAGATCCATTAACTTGGTCTGGGAAAGGCCAATGTCAAATGGAGAACCCTGGAGATCTATCTCACTCATCTCATGGCTGGCCTGCTGTTTTGACAGGGCCAGAGGCGTTGCTAGGGGGGGCCTAAAGGTGCTATAGCCCCTGGTCTTTTGGTTGTAGCCCCGGATAGAATCTCAGGAGCTACAACCAAAAGGCTAGCTAGCCCCTAGTCCCGACAGTTCCGACATTAGCCTAGCCCCTGGTCTTTTCCAGACCTAGCAACACCCCTGAACAGGGCATAGAGTGTTTCAAAGTGCTGTACCCAAGCCTCCTCTGTCACTGCCTTTAGAAGCCTTCACCTTTGGTTATTTCTAATATTATTAATCAGGGACCAGAAGGATTTTGAGTTACTGTGCACCAATGCTACCAGCATTGTTTCAGAGTCCATTTGAAGGCATTGAGCTCTAGACGGTCGTAATCAATTTTCTTATCCTGGATATACTTTCTTCATTTCCTCCTCTTTAAATAGATTAGATAAATCATAGTTATTTTTTATCTTCTATTAACCAGTTCCACATTATAACTATGTAAGTGAGGAGAAAGGTGCTGCCTCCTACTACCCTCTTTCAGGACCTTGTGGGAAATTACTCCTTCTACAAAGCACTCAAAATTCTCAACCAAAAATGTCATCTGTATTTCATGCGTTGACATTACTTCAGTCACTTCAAGTGGTGTTTCAGTGTCTTTAGTTAGCATATGCGGTGTCCAACATAAATGGTTACCCTGACTGTTCGGGATGAGAGTCTTCCGCCCGAGTTCATGGCAGTATGGCCTTTAGCAATCCTAAGTGGTTCAAAATGAGCAATCAACAGGGAATGGTCACTCAACTCTGTTTTTGCACTTCAAAACTGGTACAGTTTTCCATTAGCCAATGCCCCATACAAATGTAATCTAAAATGGAGCCCATTAGACCAGGTTGCTGATGGGGGTGAAAGTGAGAGTCCCCCAAAAGGCAGTTACCCCTCAAATACGAGGCAATGATGGACGCACCCCAGCAGGGAATGAGACCAAGACCAAGTGCGGGTGAGATATAAAAGGCTTTATCTAAATCGATATAGGGCATGCAAAGGACTCTGCAAACTCTGAGAGCGCTCTCTCTGACAATAGCAAAGACAGTCATATTTATTACAAAACACGTCATAGATGAGATAAGCTATAGGGGGCACATAGTCTTGGGGATTGGGTGGCGATGACTAGCTACTATGTATATTTTAGTTGCGGTGCTCCATGATTAGCGGAGGTCCACGTGGTGGCATCATGGAGTGCTTGGGTCAGCTGGGCTCATCGGGTTGGAGTATCAGGTCAAATGTCCATGTGGATACATTGCTCTTGCACTAACATTTTGCCCTTGTGGCCACGCATACACATTCATCACTGGCTTCTATGTCAAACTATCCTGCAAAACTCATTAATCTAATACCAAAAAAAAGAGACAAAGAAAAACAGTATACAGCTCTGAGCTTCCTTAATACATCATCATAAACTCGTCATTAACAGGAGGCCCAGTTTCATGAGACCAGGTGTCTTATCAGGGGGGCATGGGTTAGGGTACTTTTGTCATTCTACTCTGTTAGATGTAGTAAGGGACAGTTTTACGGTATGTTAGTGCAAGGGTGAGTAACTGTCTCCATGGCCAGTCGAGATTAGGATGAACTGAAATACCATTGGGTCAGAGGGCACCTCAAAAGACAACGGGATATGGGGCCGGGTTGCTCATAATTCTTTTTGGCCAGGGCATAGTGGCACACAGTGATTTTATGGTGGCATCTGGTGTCAGAGGCATGGGGAAAGGTAAATACTTGGTGCGGGCCCAACAGGAATGCGGGGAGGTGTAGCTGTAATGTTCCTACAACAGTAAACCAGGACCTTCAAGCCCCAGCCGGGCCTTGGAAGGAGGAGGGTGGGAGTTGGATATGCGGCTCTCTAGAAGGAGGGGGAGATGGCCTTGTAGCTTTTCGCAGGTCCACATTTACCGAGTAGCATGGACATCATTATAAAGACGGATCACGTGGGCTTGTGAGCATTATGTGAATTATACATCTCCACAGCTCACAAGTGCTGTGCTTACAGAACCAATAAAAAAGGCTTTCGTTAACATCACATCATTCACAGTTCTTCATTTTGTTGCGGGGAGCATGTGGGGAAAACAAACATAAAACGTGAGGTAGAACCAGGTTGGCGTGTGCGTCAATATTAGTGACAGATTACAACATTATACTTATGATCAGACTGGTGTACATGCTCAAGAGTAAGGGAACAACGATTCCAACCGACATTTCATTTGACAGCAGATGTGGCTTAGTACTTTAAATGGCTCGTATACGTTACAACACTTACAATCATATCATGCATGGGGATTGTGTACATTGATTTTTAACCAGTGCGCAGTAGCAATGACCGTTGGTTACTAATGACAGATTCAAATGTTCATACGTTTGACAATTTTACATGTAGGTGTTTTGGGATGGGCAAGGGTTGTTCCATTTTAATATGAACAGTCAGCATTATGGGTTTTGAGCCTTTGCGCAAATGGCTTAGCAGCATGGATGAGACTGGGTGGCGCACGGGTTTAACATTCATATCCGATACTTCAAACGAGGACAGGGGTGGGGGTCATGCGCAACATATATCATGGATGTGGGGGTCTGTAAGGGGTGGAGGCATGTTTGATAGGGGCAGCTTTGTTCTTTCCCAGACCTCAACTTAAAGTGCGGTCACCACCAGGGCAATGATGTACTGCGGAAGGTAAATGATACAGTGTTTGTTCTGTTACTTGTTCGCGCCTAGCTGCTCGTGACAACAGGCCTCCAGCGGAGCCGCCATGGGGAGGAGGCTGGGGGAAGTGCGGCTCTCTGTGCACGATCCAGTGGAGGGTGAGCTGCAGCTCTGCAGGCTGTCTGCTCCACAGAGGCCTGGATTTGGTGTACTCAAAATGGAGTCTAAATGTATTACAAAATGGAGTCTAAATCATGCTACAAGGTGAGCCGTGCAGCCTCACGCATCTGTCCGCAGCCATCTTGCATCCCGGGCCCAGGTGCATGGATGGCTGCCGATGAGTCATAAGCCTCACGTAGGAGAGGAGTGTGCGGGCAGGGGGTCCTAAAGACCTGTCCTCCCATGCAGGGTGATATCCCCTCTTATAGTCCCATACAGTCCCATCCAGGGGGCTAAGTCCCATACCTGTCAAACATTCTACCCACAGTCTTCCATTCTTCACTTTTAGACCCTTGGTTGGTAAACCTATCCCATTCTGATTCAATATGCTGAGACACAATATGTTGCCAATTGCTAAATGGCAATAAGTCAAACACCAGACATCTCAAGTTATCTCGCTCTTTGAGTAGAGTGTCCATAACTACTTTGGATTTTAAGAAGATTACCACTTGGTTAAGTCTGGCTCTAACAAGAAATAATTCTCTGGCCACATCTGCAGACTTGATTCCGCTCAACGTAGGTATTTCTTGCAGGTGGGTCAGAATGTTTGATTGGTTCAGAACTAAGGAATGGATTTCTGGAATAACACTTTCTATTGATACTTTCAAATTTTATTCAAGCTGTCTAGGCTGATTTGTACAGTGCATATTGCGGAAGCCCATGGAACCCTGTGGGCAAAGGTCCTGTATTGGTGTCTCCAACCAGTTGAGGTCTCTTTGTATATTTTTTAATCTTGGATTAGCAAAGGACACAACCCCTTGATCGAGGCGCTGATGCTGGTCAGAAGGATTTATCAAAGATGGCATTCCCAGACCACATGGTGCGTTTGGGGATGCCCTCGGGGTAGCTGTTGCTGTCATCAATGCTATTTGAGTGCCTACCACTTCACTTGGTGATATTCCTCTTTCCTCTCTGTGTCCCCTCTTTGGGACTTGAACCGAAGATGTAGAAGACAAACTGGGGTCCACTTCTGTGATTGCCGCTTGCTCCCGGACAAACTTGCAGCCACAGCAGTGACTGTCAATTTCTCCCCAGCCCAGCCCAGCTGTGACAAGGCCACTTTGACTATCGTCTGCGCAAAACGTGAGTTGAAAAAGCCTTGCACACCTTGCATCTTTAAGGTTTTAGAGGGCATATTTTTTGCTTTTTTCAACTGGACAGCCCATGGTTTTTTAATGTAACAGTATTTCCCCAACTGCCCCAACTTTTTCAGTGGTTCCATGCTCAAGATTTCCTCAAACGAGTCCTCATTTGGTGCCTCTTCTGGTACCTCGGATGGTATTTTCTGAACACTGATTTGAAGGGGTTTGAGATTTTTCTACAGGGCTAGATCAGCTTTTTGTATCTCATTTGCTAGCCTATTTGAAGTCCGCCACTCTCCTTGGTTACAATTGCTGACAGAGGGACAGATTGACAAAGCTTGGTCACAGCCTAGACAGACTTGTGAGCCAGAGATCTCTTGAACTTCCTGAACCGGTCCTAGGTGAGTTTGTGGTCTGGGCGTCCCTCGCACTTCCTGACCAAACACTGGAACTGCGCCTTGTGCAGTTTATTTTTCTTCCTATCATTGCCCATTGAACAAGCTTCACATGACAAAGGAAAATCCCTCGCTGTTAAATGCAGGTCCATGTGATCAAATATAAATAATAAGGATTCTAAGAGGGTTGTGTTCACGTTTGTCTCCCTCTGAATCCCTTCATAGACAGAGTCTAATATGCATAGCACCTGATATATTTCCGGAAAAAGATAATATTTCTCTTCCCCTTGCCACCCTCCATTTAACCCATCATGGCGTATAGTCTCCGAGGGGGCAAGGGAGCGGGGGAATGTGCAGGCGATGATGAAATGAAGTCAGTGCCCAAGATGCTTTTCCCATTTTGTCATAAACCAGAACATTCAGGCATATCTGGAGGTGTGTCTGCCATTGAAAAATGTTGATAATTTGGTGGACTAGCATGAGCAAGAAACTCTAATTCCCTCTGCTGAGCAGGATCAATGAAAACTTCTTCTGCTTGTTATGTAAGTGCGTGGTCACTGCCTCTGCCTTGATCGTTGTTTATGAGGTTCGTTGGATAATTGTTACTGGCAGTGTTAAGCAGCACTGTTTCTCGTGTTGGTATGAAAAAAGACGTAATTAAATGTAAACATTGTTTTTGTGTTTTGTTCGATTGATTTTGTGTTTTATTTGATTGATTTCTTTTTGAAGGCTTAGGCTGGTTTTCAACCAGTGGGGAATCTGGTTACGTGGGAGGGGGCGGGAGATGGAGGGCAGTGGCTTTCAACATCTCGTCATCTGTGATCGGTCGGGTGCATGGGGAATTAATCATAGGGCCACTGCGTAGATCATACATCATTTCCCACTGGGACAAGCTTAGCACTCACTGGGCCTCATTACGAGGTATGCCGGTAAGGGAAAAATGATGCCGGTATGTAAAAACCGGCATCATTTAACGTTCCGTAGCATTCTGACCCACAAACCTGGTATTAACGGCAAATAGCGGCATAGTACTACACGCGCCTCTTCAGGCAGGAAATACCGGCATGCCGGTAATAGGTGCCAATTACAACCCACGCAAACATGCAAATACCGGCATTGCGAACCCGGTAATAACGGGCTGCATGATGCCTGCAAAACAGGCATCGCGGACCACCCACAAACAGCAACCAAGATACAAGGCAGCTGCCACAGGTGCACACAATCCCCACAGGTGGGGTCAATGGAGGCTGTGCCAGTATGAACTGAGCACACCCACACACCACAACCCCCCCACCCCCACAGGTGTAGGCAATGTATCGTGGCCCAGTACAAAAGGAGCACACCTACACACCACACCCCTTCCTACACCAAAATGCTACCACTAGCATTTGCAATCATGGCGCAGGAGGACATGCCTATACTGCTACAACTACAGCAACAACAACAACAACTACAGCAGCAAGAACAGGCAGCAGAGAGGAGATGCAGGAGGAGAAGGAGGGTGAGACAGGGCCAGCAATTACCACCAGCGCAGCCACCAGCGCCTCGTAGGCAGCCACCAATCCCTCGCACCAGACCCAGCCCATTCAACCTAACCCCTGAGCAGATCCACACCCTGTACCGGTTGGACCATGACACCATCACCACCATAGTGGACATGATACAGAACGACATTGCCAGCCACATACAAATACGCACTGCCATCCCCCCACTACTAAAGGTGGTGTCTGAGCTACACTTCCTGGCCAACGGCACCTACCAACACACAGTGGGCCAGCTGCATGGCATTTCACAACCACTATTCTCACGCATGCTGAACCAAGTGCTGGATGCCCTCCTGAAGCCGCAAGCACCCACATATCCCTACCACAGACTTCCCAGGAGATAGCCGAAACCAAAGTAGGCTTCCATGCACTGGCAGGCATGCCCAATTGTGTTGGTGCCATCGACTGCACCCATGTGGAATTGGTAGTCCCCCATGCCATAGAGGCGGTGTACCGCAATTGCAAGCAATACCACACCATCAATGTGCAAATGGTATGTGACTCCAGCAAGGTCATCACCCATTGCTGCGCCTGATTTCCTGGATCCACACATGATGCCATGGTACTGTGCAACTCCACGCTACCCCGTCACATGGAGCGACATGCTGGACCACGTGTCTGGCTGCTCGGTGAGTTGCACAACAGGCCCATGGCCATGCTGTGGGGTACTCATGTGTGCGGATGCAGAAGGGGGGGGATACTTCACCAGGGTGGGAAAGGGGGGGGGATACTTCACCAGGGTGGGAAAGGGGGGGTTAATAGTACACCTGGGTGGCAATAGCCAGTGAGTGGAGAATTAATGCAGAGCTAAACACTCCTCACCTGAACCAGCCAAACGGAAAATGACACATCACTGGGCCACATATCACAAATAATGCATATGGATGATAACAAGTTAGAGGCACAACCGGGGCACCATGGTGATGGCAAGCAATGCATGACTGAATAGGATGGCAACTGTAGCAATGCGGCTAGTGTGACCATGCACAGTGAAGAGTATACAGCATGAATTGGAGGCTAAACATTGTCGCAATGCCACAGCACATCTGCCTCAGCATGCATGATTACACCCTGCATCATCTATTCAACCCCATCCAGTGTTCCACACCTCTTTACAGTATACATTCCATATAGGTGACTATTTGGTACACGTACAGGGACATGAGCATGCCCACACCAAATAGCTGCTGCCATGACCGTTCTCCATGAAGGTAGCAGTTCAGAGTGACACACACCTATTTGTATCTGCTTGCAGGTGATGGAGAATATCCCTTGAGGCCGTGGCTACTTACCCCTGTGCGGAACCCGCAGAACAGCCATGAAGAGGAGTACAATCGTGTGCACACTCGTACCCGTGTTGTGATTGAGCAGATCTTTGGCCTGTTGAAGGCGCGGTTCCGCTGTCTAAGCAGGTCTGGTGGGGCACTCCTATATAGGCCTGAGAAGGTTGCAAAGATCACCATGGCCTGTGTCATGCTGCACAACATGTGCGTCCGAAGGAATGTACCACTGCCATCTGACATTGACATGCATGGGCCGGGTGAGGATGAAGGGGATGGAGACGGAGGCGAAGGAGCCCCCCTGCCAGTACGTGATGCACGGGACAGCCATGCTGTACGCCAAGCACTAATTGACGAATATTTTTGAAACACAGGGATGATGAATGACTTGTGTCAGTCAGACACTGGGCCAATGTGAACATGCACAAAGGGAATGTTGGTGGTTGGGCACTGAACACCGTAACACATTAAATGGATGAACTCGAAAAATAGCTATGTCCAGCCATGGATTTTTCTCATCACATTTTGTGTATTATTTGTAACAGCAAAACTGTGCCCACTCCCCCCTCCGAGAACCCCCCAACAAACTACCTCTCCCACCCCACATACCCCAGTGAATAGGCCAACAAACTCCCTCAACCACCCCACATACCCCAGTGAATAGGCCAACAAACTCCCTCACCCACCCCACATACCCCAGTGAATAGGCCAACAAACTCCCTCACCCACCCCACATACACCAGTGAATAGGTCAACAAACTGCCTCACCCACCCCACATACCCCAGTGAATAGGCCAACAAACTCCCTCACCCGCCCCACAGATCCCAAATGTCCCCATGTGTGCAACAAACAGTGGTGCCTTCACCATTGTAGTTCCTCACATATTGTCATTTCCCATAATGTCATTTCTTTGCGACTTTTGGGTCTAGGGGTGCCATGGCCGAGTGCCGTGCGTTACTGCGCGTTAAGCGCACAGGGCTTGATTGCACCGAGGTGGAAGGGGATGACGTGGTTGAGGAGTCTATTATCAGTCTCCTGGCTGAGCCATGGTGTGGCTGCTGCACTTGCGTGATGTTCGCAAGAAGGGCCTGGGTCAGTGACCCCATGCACTCCCGGAATGCACACGTGGACGCCTCCACGGCAGCTGTATTGGCAGCAATGGCCGTGGCTATGGCCTTCATGGCCCCATCACCAGCGACGACCTGTTGTCGCATTATCTGTAGCATTTCTTCTTGGCGGGCCTCTATCCTTGCCAGACAGACCTCGAAGGGGGTTTCAGCCGCAGGTGTACTGGTGGCTGGCGGGGTGGTGGAAGGCAGGGTGGTGGAAGGCAGGGTGGTGGATGGCGGGGTGGTGGAAGGCAGGGTGGTGGCTGGCGGGGTTGTGGAAAGCAGGGTGGTGGCTGGCGGGGTGGTGGAAGGCACCTGCGTGGGGTCCTTGTCCTGGGCAGTGTCCTCCTCGAAGATGCCAATGTCCGATTCTCCAAGGTCAGAGTCATGCAGACATGGGTCATCCTGGCTCTCAGTCTCCACAGGTGGGGGGGTGCTGGCAATGGGCATTAGCCTGGGCGTTCCGGACATTACCTCTGCCTCTTCAGCCACCTCTGTGGACACGACGTCCGTGGTGGCCGGCGGAACAGCTACCACTGTCGCAGCAGGTTCCCCCTGCAGGGTTGATGCCTTGCGTGGCACACTGGGTGTGGCTGCAGGCAATTTCTTGGATGAGGGGGTGGCGGTGGCCCTGGTCCCCTTGCGTGCACTGGATGTGCTCGCACCCCTGTCCTCTGTACCACCTTCCTCATCGGTGCCTGGGAGATAGAAGAGATGCAGGTCATCAGTGATGTTGCCAAATGGCAGCTGTGATGTTTTGTGGTGTGATATTTTCATACATACAGGTACAATTTAACTTCTGTTGTGTGGCATTTGGTGTACTGAGGGGACATGTTGGCAATCATTGCATGGCTGGTGGCATTCGATTCTTTTGGTGTCTTGGGGGGGGGCATGGGCATGGTTAGGTTATGTTGCACCTCTGTTGGGATTGGAATTTTCACTAATGCGTGTGGTGCAGAGGGTGGCACTCATTATTCTATTGATTTGTTGATGTCGCCTTGGGACATGCATTGGCGTGCCTAATCTGACTTCAACATCACTTGTGTCACATCATGTTTTGTTTTGCGTGGATGTGATGGTTCACTCACCTTCCTCTGTTGTAGTTGCTGCGCCAAACTGCTGGTCTCCTATCCCCTCTATGGATTCCGGGTCAATGAATCCAGTTGCGGTCTCCTCCCATGTAGTGAGCTTTACAGGGGAGTGTGTGCCACCGCCTGTCGCCATTGCGGCCCTCCGGTTCTCTGACAGGATCTTCCGGACCCGGAGGCGGAGGTCGTCCCAGTGCTTTCGGCAATCCCGTATACTCCTTGGGGTGCTCCCCACTGCCGACACCCTCGTAGCAACCTCCTGCCACACCTCTTTTTTTTGGGTTTGGGCCGCATGCTTAAGATCTGTGCTTCTGATGATATCAGCCTGCTGTTCGAGGGTGTTTGCCAGCATTGTCAGTTCAGCATCACAAAAACGCTGCTTCCTCTTCCTTTGGGTGCTTTTTTTTGGTGGCCTTCGACATCCTGATTGAGTTGTGGCACTCAACAACACGGGTGTAGTGGTGGTTATGGAGGATGGCAATGGATTGTGTTTTTAAAGATGGCCGGCGGCCCATTTCCCGTTCCTGCGCGATGACGTAATTTCCGGATCCGGTTTTTACGTACACGTGATACCGTGCCGGTATCACCGTGCCAGTATTCAGGTGTTGGTATGAAGCGGTAATGCTATGGGCGTGCCGCGCGATGCCGGTATAAGGGGTTTGGTGGCACTTTACCGGCATGGCGGGATTTCCACTACCGGCATGGGGGAACGCGTGTGCTCGCGCACTCGTAATCACCGCTGTTAGCGGGTTCATGTGGACGGACACGCTCATTCCGGCATGCCGGAAATGGACCCGCTATTACCGGGAAACTCGTAATGATGCCCACTGTGTCAAACTTCAATCCACTGATGCTTCATCGTAATCCTGGTGTCATGTAACAGTGCTCCTTTGCTGACTGCCGACTCCCAACACCTAACACACTGCACACACACGGCATGTGCACTGCGCCGGTGTGAAGGTTTTATTACAGGAATCCAGACTCTACAAGGAAAGCCCAACAGCTTCACAGGTCTGTGTAGGTACTGTAGCACCTAACACACTGCACACACACCAGGCACGCTCCGTGCTGGTCTGAAAGTTTTATTCTTCTGTTCCGCCTCGAAGTATAGAACAGGAAAGCAGACTCCACAAGGAAATCCCAACAGCGTCACAGGTCTATGTAAGTACTGCAGCACCTAACACACTGCAGACACACTGTGCACTCTCCGGCCAGTGTGAAGGTTTTATTATTCCGCTCCGCCTCCAAGTGTAGAACAGGAAATCAGACTCCACAAGGAAAGCCCAACAGCTTCATAGGTATGTGTAAGAACTGCAGTACTTACCACACTGCACAGACACCGCTTCATGTGTCTTGTGTTTATCTTCGATTGCGCTGAAAAGGTGTATCTGTAAAATGGAAGTAGTCACCTTCTTGAATGAGAGACAGCATCCTACAGCTGATGTAGCTTTCACTACAAACTGACCATTCCTTAGAATCTCATAGGCACACCATTTTTCAAGGCCCAAATACTGGGTTTTGATCAACTTAAAAATTGACAACGAAATATGCTGAAAGCCTGTGTTCAAAATAAAATGTTCTACTTTCATCAGAAAAATTGTACCTTACTACACTAGCGCAAGAAAGCCAAGGAAATCAATACATGTACCTGTATTTTTATGAAACATAATGCCATGTGTTTATTTTTCCAACAGTAATCACAATTGCATGGACTATCCTTTTAAAAATATATATTAGAAAAATACTGTGATGGTAAATGCAAATAGAAGCCTATTGTAAAAACACAAACACTAAGGGCCTCATTAGGACTCTGGCGCTAAACCATGGTGCTATTAGCCGGAGTCCGCCATGGCGTAATGGGGAATTACCACCCCATTCCGTGGTTGGTGGGACGGTAATTCCCCACAGGGCTCAATGGGAATGGGGAAGGCGCTAATTACGGTACCGCAAATTGCTTATCCCTGCATAGATTGCTGAATGGAGGAAGTGTTTAAATCTTAGGGGATTAGCTTGGCAATTGGGTGAAGACAGACCTATATGATTAAAGCCGTAAAAGAAATACATTGCGTTCCCTAGACCCATCTATACAGAGCCTCCTAGTAATTAGATGCCCCCACCCAAATCAGCTCATCTGAAGAGAGATTTTCTTAGAAAAATATATTGAAAACATTACAAATAGGCCTCAAACACAGTCTTCTCAAGAGATATACTCTAAACTGATCACATGACATAGAGCTCTGCATTCCAGGCATAGGGCTTCAAAAGGTCAGACTGCACTTAAAGTCCTAGCTTTTGACTTCATCTCTCCCCATAAAAATAATAAGCTGTTTTCTTAGTGGAACCCAAACAAAGCAGGGCTGTCAGCCAACCCTATTAATCACTGACTGAAGGTTTTACAAAGGAGTCTCTGAAAGATGCTCACAAAGTATCGTGCTGACACAAATGCAAGTGCAATGAGCCATTTGAATTAACATTATTCATGTATTTATAAAATGATTTTGGATCCAACTCCAAAATCATATGACTTAGGATCAATAGAAAAGGTGCTCTGAAACCGAGATTCTCCTCTACAAAATTAAACTAAGCACAATACTGTGATAAATATGAATATTCAATAAAATCAATATAAATAATTAAGTTATATTTCACTGCACATACTTGTGTTGGGTATCTCTGAATTTGTGAGCATTGTGGTAATCCAGAAATGTGTATTTCATTGATGTGCCATGTTGCTATGAGGCGATATGGAACAAGTATGGTTTTGAGCTCAAAATTGTCCAAAGTGTACAGGCCCTTGTCACATATTCAGAGATATTATCAACCTATACAAACTAAGGGGTGTGTTCTCTGTAGCTGCCTATTTTAACCATTATATAAGCAGAAATATAGAGAATAAGGAAATCTCTGACATGGAGAATGCTGCAGAAAACGGAACACCTGTTCCAACTGGATGAATGCTGGGCTTGGATTTTATCTGTATGTATATGGGCTTTATCCTTGAGGAAGCCTTTAACTGAAGAACAACTGCTTTCCTAAAGCAGGGGGCGGGGCGAAGAGGCCAGAAGGGGCTAGCTGACAGGGAATTGTGATGAATCCTGCAGAATCATCACTGAATCTCCGGTGGTGAGCTCCTCCCACATGGCCAGGGGATGACAGCCGCTACCTGATCCTGACTCTGGGAGTGGTATTGTGAGGGAGGATCATGCGGGAGGAGATGACTGCTGGGCAGAGGTGATCACTCCTTTGGAAGAGACTCAGTGTTCCCCCACTTTTGAAGACAGCACTATGACACCTAGACTGCCGATGGAATACTGACATTATGAGCAAGTAGCTATTCACATCTCATATGTACATAACACACACCTCACATCTCCGGTCTCTGATGGTTTTGTACTAGGTAAAAATCCCAGACAAAACCTATGGACTCCAACTCCCATAACAACTCAAGTGCTGAGATGAGGAAGAGGAAGAAGGGGTTGGTAGGGATTGAAGGAAACCCTAAATTGAAGACACAGACTAGTTGTTGTTGCTGTGCAGGACATTTAAAGATGGTTTTCACTTTCAATCAAGAAGCGGAGAGAAGAGGAGCAGCTGGAGCCAAGCGAGAAGCAGGACCGCAGGTGAAGGCAGACACACAGGAACAGATTGTGCTGAATCAGGCAGGTGCTTTCAAGCTGCCGCTTGTCAACATTTCTCACTGTAGTAGCGAGAGACCCAAAGGAGTGTGGCAGTCTCCAGGGAAGAACCGCAAATGGACGAGCAGCAGCAGAGAGGCTGGTAAGGATGCGGTTGAGCCGAACAGCAGCAGCTTTACGGGCAAGTGAAAGCGTGGCGGCGGAAGGGCTGAAAGATGGTCTGCCAGGCAGGAGAAGCCATTCCTGAAATGAGACTTTGCCGCAGCAAAGTAACACCGGGTCAGAAATGCTATGAGACAGCAGTGAGTAGGCCCAGTGATGGTGGGAACTCCGGGGTGTATCGACAGGCACATGAACAATTAAAAGTTTTTTTTTTTTATTTTTATTTTGATATAGCTGAATAATTCAACTTTTCAAAAAAAAAAAAAGAAAAAGGAAAAGCAGAGTGAAAACAGCAAATAACAACAAACTAAAATCAACAAGTACGGAAATACACATGCATATAATTGTACATCGATTCTTCTCTAAAATTGCAATTTTAGCAGCATAAAAATTACAAAGCAGTTAATAAACAAATCTAGCTCGTAGCTTATTTAGTTCGACATTACTTAGTTAAAGCAGGTAGAATTGCATCCAAAAATTGCACTAATGATTTAATTGTAGAAAATTTCATATCAGCACATACTGCTTCCCAAATTTGTGTACCGTTTTTTTGGCTATAAAAGTTCATTAAATTTGTAAAGAATTTGGACCGTTGATCATGCAAGCCACTACAAAAAATGATCAAATGTTGTAATGTCTCCTTTTCATCAGTTATTCCACAATAGCGACAATAGTCCATATTATTTGGAATCAAATGCCGCCTCACAAGGACTTCGCTAGTAGGGAACAGGTTCAACCTAAACCGTAGATATTTGTTCCTTATGTCAGTGGAGGGACATTTCAACAAATAAGGCGCAGAATGGCCCAAAAGTTTATGACCAAAGATACGTCTGTCAAAGTCTTTATATTTCAGGCATGCTGTTTGATTAAGAATCCATGACCATTGATAAAATTTTATCTTTGCCCGTGCAGGATTTTCAAGTAAAAAAGGGATTGATATGTTAGCTACAAGCAAAATGTCAATTACATGATTACGCCAAGTTCGTGGATAAGAGCGAGTAGAAGAAATCAAGTAACGAGCTACAGTACTTAAAATATTGTTAATTCCTAGGCCCAATAAACATTTGCGGAAAAAGGCACACATCCGCCATTTGACTCTAGAAGCCATTGAATTCAAGCCAAGTTCGAATCTTAGTATGGGCATAGGAACACAATTTGGTAGACGTAAGATACTCTTCCAAAACACAGCTTCAAACTTATTCCATATTCTATCACTAAGACAAAGCTTGGATTTTGCAGCATATAATAATATAGGTATAAGTTTTTGTTCATAAAAGAGCAAAAGTTGTTTTAAAGTGAATTTGCCATACTTAAAGTTCAAGATTCTTGCTTGCGAAGTCAAGTTAGCTAGTTTAGACTGTAAGTTGGGTAAGTAAAGATTGTCATTTAATGTATTTTGCACCGTAAGGCCCAAATATTTGTATTCTGAGACAGATGTCAAGGGTTCATTGCCAATAGACCAAGAGAAGTGAGTGGATTTTCTATTAACATGAGGGTTACACATCAAAATCTGAGATTTGTCCTCAGCATAAGTTGACAGTGCAGTTAATAGATTTTGTAATCCCTTTGGGGTCTGCGATATTAGGACCAAGTCATCAGCGTATAATAACCATCCTATGCGCTGACCCCCTAACTCTGGGGCATCAGAAGGCACTTCAGAAAACAGCTTACCCAAGTCAAGAATAAATAAGTTAAACAAAAAAGAGGCCAGTATACAGCCTTGTTTGAGGCCCGTGTATGTGCAGAAGGAAGATGACAGAAGCCCATCTAAGTTTAACCTTACACGCATAGAGGTGTTAGAATGTAGCTGTACAATAAGGGTTAACAAAGAGGGAGGGCAACCTAAGAGATACAATTTCTGAAACATAAGACTCCTATTTATAGAATCAAAGGCTGACCTGAAATCTATGAAAGCAAAGTATAAAAACTGCTTCCGTACTGCATATTGGGATTTTAGCATGTTAATGGTCATGATGTTAGGCAGAGTACCAACTCCTGAGATAAAGCCAGATTGAAAGGGATCTGCCACATGATTTTCGGTCGACCACACACGCAGATCTCTTAAAATTAGGCGACAGAAAATTTTCCCGCCACGTCTAACAAGGAGATTGGGCGATAACTCGCCGGGTTAGATCGATCCCCCTTTTTATAAATAGGAACAATAATGGACTTTTTCCACGATGCCGGAATGCATTGGGTCTTATGTATGTGCACAAAAATGGAGTACAGTATTTTGGCCCAAATTAGAGGAAATTGCTTCAGGTGCATGTTTGACAACCCATCAGGCCCAGGGGCCCGTGAAGAGTTAGCTTTATTGATAAAGATAAAAGGTCTTCTTCATCAAAATTAAGCTCAAACGCAGACTGTTGAAGCTTAAAACTGTCTGCTATGATGGTACGAGAAGCATACAAATTAGAGTAATATTGTACCCAGGATCCTTCACGCACCCCATTCGTCTGTATAGCAGCTTGCTGACCTGCAGTCACCTGGTTTATAATTTCCCATGATGCTTTCGAGTTTTTGCTAGCCAGTATTTTTAACATCTTACTACCATCTTGTTGATATAGTTTGGCCCGCTTGCCTCTTAACCAGTTCCTATACCTGGTTTTAATCGACATAAGCATTTTCTTTCGATTATCATCATTAAGTTTGCAAGCCACCCTTTTTTCTGTTCGAACTAGAGCTTTCATAGTTTTAATTTCATGATCGAAAGTGTGAAAATGAGGTGATTGTCTTTGTGTATGCATGATAGAAGCGGGTTGAAACAATTGCATTAACTCGTAATATATAACTGTAGGGTTGTGATGCAACATACACTGATGTTCAAGTTGAGCTTCATAGTAATGTCTAAATGCTTCCAAAGAGGTTTCAGTCCAATGTAATCTGTTCCCAGCTGTATTCACATTTATGGAACCTCTTAAGTATTGTGGCATTTCGTGACTCGTGAAAGTCTTAGAGGTCCAAGACATGTTAAGAATATTATGGTCACTTGCTTCTGCATCTATAACCTGAAATGATTTAACCCTGTCTAACATACGGCTATCTACATAGTTATAGTCAATGGTTCCTTTACTGAAGGCACGTTGCCATGTTGCTCTTGCAGGTATATCAGGAGCAATTGAACCATTTAACATAAACAGTCCTCTGTCCTCAACTAAATTCAGCCATTTGTTCAACCGACTCAACTCTGTACTGCGAGGCATTTTGAATATTGACCAAGTAAATTAAAGAGACAGAATTTGCACACTTCCTCATGCTTGAGATGACAATATGGGGAAAGGTGGAGCAACCGTTATCACAAGCAGATGAATGTTAATGAAGAAACTGAAAGACATAATGTGCACAAGTCTCCATATATGAGAAGTTCATATGGGGAATGTTGGATCAAGCATTGCCATAAGCAAAGGAATACTGGTGAAGAAGTTAAAAGACCAAACTTGAACAATTCTTCATATGTGCGAACTCCATATGGGGAAGCTTGGGACAAGTAATATCTAAAGTCAATGAAGTATAGACAGTGCAGGAGTCCAACTGTGCTACACTGGGAAATAGAGAGAACATTGTGAAAAGATATCTGGCTGGAGAGTATACCAGGTAATCCATATTAAGTGCATGAAAGTAAAAGACATTGTGAAAAGATACTCGGGTGGAGAGTATACCAGGGAATCTAAAGAATCTACAAAAAAACTCCTGGCAGGGGGGTATACCAGGAAGCTGTCCTTGAAGCAGTTGTATATGAAAGAGACACGTGTGCCATCTTTGAAACAACAGTTGTTCACAAGAGACAATGTTGCCAGCCTTAATAACTTGTTGTTTGGAAGAGGCAGTCTTACCCTCCTTACGTGAATATTGTTTGGGAAAAGACACTTTTGCCATTCATCCTGAAATGATCCAGGGGAAGGGATTATCCTCTGGATTCAAGGACATCTCCTTGTAAGAAAACATTTGCATTGGATTTATTCATTTGCTTTACATTTGAACACTTTTTCGTTGTGCCTAAATTAGAGAAATGTTTCCTTCCAACTCTTAGTTTTTAATTTCTAGTGTGAGGGTCGATATGTTTTGGACACAAGGACAATTTACATAATATTGATGACACGACATGGACTGATCTTTAGTTTAGTTTTATAGGCAGGGAGACTCCTCTAGGGTAGGGACAGAGAGGCCTTTACTCAACCCTTTTCTTTTAGTAAAGATGTCTGATGTTGAAAACACTACCACTTTGTGTCCATCTCTCATTTACAACCCCTCACATATGGTATCAGTAGTGGGATCGGATTCAGTTGACACAAACTTGGGGACCCTTAAATTTGAGAAACTTAGTAACAGAGCCTCCAATACTACCATTGCCACTGAACTGACTATAGGATTTGACTTATAAAGTAGTAGGGGAGAATTGCTTCAGCGTGGGGACTGAGCCCTGATACCCACTGACTTGGTACTTATTTTCCCTGCTGGTACTTACATTAGATTGTCCTCTAAGTCTTGTTTGAACTGGCGATGTGGCTTAGACATATTAGCTGGTGTCATAGCGCCTGATTATAGTGGAGATGTAAAAGTGATGATACAAAATAATGGAAAAAACACTACCAATTTAAGGCAGGGAAGAGAATAGCCTAAAAGATATTTCAGAAAGCCCTATTTCCTAAACCCCAAAAAATCAAGGTTTGTGACGAAACTGGGAGAGGAATTAAAGGTCTTGGGGAAGCAGACATAGAGCCTCCCCCTAGACCAGCAGTAAAACCTATCCCAATAGCAGAAGAAGAATCTGAGGTTATTCCTGACCAGCTTTTGCCCAAAGAAAGTATCCCTTATCGCTAGAACGTTTTCTTCAGGTATTACTTGCGAAGCAATGAAGGTTAAAGGCAGATCATTATTCTTCTTAAAAAATCTGGGTTGTTATATAGGGGAGATGTTGGGCCTGATGGTAGTCCTATGTCACAAATAGTGGTACCTAAAACCATTGTTTTAGAAATTGTTCATTCTCATCTGACCGGTGGGCTTCTAGGGGACAGCTAAAACCCAAGACCACATTTTGAACTGATTTCGTTGGCCAGGAATATATGCTGATATAAAGAATGTTGTCAGTACTTGTGCCCTTTGTAAGAAAACCAGTAACCAGATGCCTCCCCCAGCTCCCGTACAACCATTGCCCATTATAGACATACATTTTTGACATATAGGTATGGATATAGTTGGACCCATAGAACCATCAAAGTTGGGAAACTGATACATGTCGCTGATATTGGACAATGCAACTCATTATCCTCAAGCCCTTCCCTTGCAGAATAACACTTCACAACAGATTCGAAAACATTTAATTCCATTCTTCTCAAGAGTTGGATTCCCATAGGAGATCTTGACTGAGCAAGGATCTACTTTTATGAGTAAACTCATGTCAGAGGGGAAGGAGATTCAGATCAAGACTTTGCATATTTCTATGTATTACCCAGAAATGGTGGTTTGGTTGAGCGATTCAATAAGACCTTAAAACACATTCTAAAGAAACCAGTAGAAGTGGATGGGAAGAATTGGGATGTTATGACATCATGGACCCTAATTGCCATTAGAAAACCCTCTCAATCTTCCACAGGATTGTCCTCATTTGAATTATTGTAGGGGAGAGAACCAAGTGATGTTTTAGAAATGCTGCAGGGAAACATGGGAAGAATGAGAGAAAGCCTTGCTGCTATTATCCCAAACTGCTCAGAGGTTGAAAGAACACATGGCAGTGGTTTGGTCCTTAGTACAGTCTAATATGATTAGAACCCAGGAACAACAAAATGGGTACCATGATAAAAAGAAAACTGTGTTAAGATATTTTTCTGTCAGCCAGAAGGTATTAATCCTCCGTCCATCCTCAGAAAAAAAAAATTCTTTCTAGGTGACATAGACCCTATGAGATTATAGAACACACAAGACCTTCTAACTATTGAGTTTTACAACCAGACAAAAAGGTTAAGACTTACATTTATCATGAAAATATTCACAAGGAATGGAAAGAGAATCCCATCTAACACAGTTCAGTAATATTAACTAGTCTATTACCTGATGAAAATGACACCAATACTGAAATCCCTTCAGATTTGGCACAAAATAAAAAATACAAGACTTAATGGTTCTCTTAGAACAGTTCCCGGATGTTTATAGAACAGAACCAGGGAGAGTAAAAGAGGCATATCATTTTATGTGTACCCCTCCAGGAACGGTTATTCAATTAAAACCATATTAAATACCTGAGAGCAGAAACAATATCATTCAAGAAGAGTTGGAAACTATGTTAAGGCCTGATATTACAGAACCTTTGCACAGCCAATGGTCTTCCTCTATTGTATTGGTTGTTAAATCAGATAAATCGTGGACATATTGCATTGATTTTAGGAAAGTTAACAAACTTTCCCAATTTGACAGTTTTCCCATGCCTAGAATTGATCATGGAATTGTAGGTTGTATACTGTGGTGTATCTCCCGATGATTGATCTGACTAAGGGATATTGGCAAATTCCCGTTAATCCCGCAGATAAACCAAAACCAGCTTTTTCCACCCCAGTAGGTCTTTTTTTAATTTAAAGTCTTAGCTTTTAGTTTACATGGGGCTCCAGCCACCTTTCAAGGTCAATGGATAACATTTTTGGACCTTGAGCTTTCTTTATCAGAGCATATGTAGATGATACTTTTATCCATAGTAAATCCTGGAAAGAACATATGTACAATTTATATTTGGTCACTAGAGCCCTGAGAAAAGCAGAACTCACTGCAAACACAAAGAAATGTCACCTTGCCAGGTCTGGAGTAAAATATCTTGGGTTATTTGTGGGGAATGGACTACTTCAACCCCAGACTGAAAAGATCAGAGTAGTAAAAGAAACTCCTTCTCCTAAAACAAAGATAGAGATGAGAGCCTTTTTGGGTTTAGTTGGATATTATAGACGGTGTAGTCCAAATTTCTATAACCTCTCCTCTTACAGATAAACTCAGAAATGTGGAACCTCAAAAACTTAAATTGCGTTCTGAAGTTCAATTATGTTTTGACAAACTGAAACATATTTTGTGCAGTGATCCTGTATTGAAGATGGCAGACATCAATAGGGAATTCATCCTGCAAACTGATGCCTTGCATACAGGTTTAGGCACATTTCTTTCACAGAGTCATGATGGTATAGAACATCCTGTCCTCTATATAAGTAGGACATTATTTCCAGAGAGAAAAATTATGCAACTCTTGAACTTGAGACCCTGGCCATTAAGTGGGCCATAACATATAGTATCAGACTGGTAGAAAGTTCCGACTTATCATGGACCATGCCCCATTAACTTGGTTGAGCCTTCGCAAAGACAGTGATGCAAGAGTCTTGCACTGGTTTCGGGATTTACAGCCCTATTCTTTCTATGTTGAACATCGAAAAGGAAATTAACAGGGTAATGTAGATTTCCTTTCCTGGTTTCCAATAGAAGCTGTAAAAACCAGGGACATTAGTGGAAGGGTATGTGATGAATCCTGCGGAGTCATCACTGAATCCCCTGTGGTGAGCTCCTCCCACATGGTCCGGGGATGGCAGCCCCTACCTGAGCCTGACCCTGGGGGTAGCATGATGAGGAAGGATCATGTGGGAGGTCATGACTCCATTGGGAGAGATGCAATATTTCCCTCTGCCTTTTGAAGACAGCACTATGACACCTAGACTGCTGATGGCATACTGCCGTTCTTAGCAAATAGCCATTGACACCTCATATGTATATAACACACACCTCAAATCTCCTGCCCCTGACAGTTTTGTACTAGGTAAAAAATCCCAAACAAAATCACCTTGGAAGTTCTATTAATCCTATGGACACCTGCTCCTATCACATTGCAAGTATTGAGACGAGGAAGAGGAAAAAGGAGTTAGTAGGGATTGAAGGAAACCCTAAGCTGAACATGTAAACTATTTTTGCAATGTAGATCAGCTGCACGGGACATTTAAAGATGGTTTTCACTTGCAATCAAGAAGATGGAGCAAATGTTATCACAGGCAGTAGAATGTTAATGAAGTAACCGTAAGACAAAATGCACATAAGTCTACATATATGAGAATTTCATTTGGGTAAAGTTGGAGCAAGCATTGCCATAATCAAATGAATACTGGTGATGAAGTTAAAAGACAAAACCTGAATACGTCTTCATATGTGAGATATCAATACGGGGAAGCTTGGGACAGGCAATATCTAAAGTCAATGAAGTATAGACGGTGCAGGAGTAAAACTGAGCCATACTGGGAAATATAGATAACATTGTGAAAAGACACCTTGCAGGAGAGTATAGCAGGGAATCCAATTAAAGTGTACAAAATGAAAGGATATTGTGAAAGGATGCCTGACAGGAGAGCATACCAGGGGATCTAAAGAATCCACTGAATAATTCCTGGCAGGGGAGTATACCCAGAAGCCATCCTTGAAGCAGTTGTATATAAAAGAGACACTTGTGCCATCCTTGAAACATCAGTTGTGTAAAAGAGACAATGTTTGCCAGCCTTAAGAACTTGTTGTATGGAAGAGGCATTCTTACCCTCCTTCCCTCCTTACGGAAATATTGTGTGAGAAAAGACACTTTTGTCATCCTTCCTGGAATCATCCACGAGAAGGAAACTATACTGTCGATCCAAGGACATCTCCTTGGAAGAATTCATAGTTGTTGGACGTATCCATTTGTTTTACATTTGAACACTTTTTGGTTAAGCCTCAATTAGAGGCATTTTTCCTTGCACTTCTTAGTTGTTCATTTCAAGTGTGAGGTTCAGATATGTTTTGTACACAAGGACAGTTTAGATAATTTTGACGACAATACACAGATTGATTTTTAGTTTTAGTTTCATAGGCAGGGAAACTCTCTTTAAGTTAGGGAGAGAGAGACTTTTATGTAATCCTTTTCTTTTAATGAAGATGTTTGATGTTGAAAACACTACCCCTTTGTGTCTGCCTCTCATTTCTGACCCTTCGCAGAATTGAGTGGGAAAACTTTAGGGACCTTGCTGACTCTGTGCCTTGAAAAATGATACAAAACTGAGTATGAACATTTCACAATGTAATTAGATACTTGCCCTGCAGAACATTTTCTCTGCTAAGACCCACGAGTGGGTGTAGTGGGGAGGTAATTGCCATTAGGGGGCCCTCATTTGAAACATTTTTTTTTTATATTTTATAGTAGGAAATCCATCCTTTCCTTCTCACTATATTTAAAGTCTAGTGAAATCTGATTTATTTCACCGCACAAGGACCTTTCCTGTGCACAGCATGCAGTGGCTGATAGTCTATCACCAGCATAATTGTAGGCTGTTATTGTAAATTATATCCTGGTTTCCCTGAATTCAAAACTGAGTGAGATTATTTTTGAATAAAAACAAATAGCTATTTTCTGCCTTGCTCCATGCTGTGTATTAATTATTAAACAGATGGCATTTCCAGCACTGAGAGCACAGCCTGTTCAAATTATAGCCATATAAACTGAATTCTGTGTTTTTTTTCACAGGTATAGTCAAAGACTATGCCTACAAACTGATATGCAGAATTCATAGCCTGATAGAGAATTTATAAAAATAAACACAGGTGGAAGTCATAGATATGGCATGAAAGGGAGTTTAGTAATTCCATTTCTATAGAATAGATGCACTTCCAAATGAACAGTAACATTTCACCAATTCACCAATGATCTTGTGTTGTCTTGTGTGAAATGAGAGGACCCCAAATCAACTACTTTAAAATCATCCACTGGAATTAGGGGAGCATAGTTGTTGTTCTTTCAGAAAGTCAGAATCATGGGTGGATACACAGAGTGGGTAAATCAACATTCTGTGCAATCTAGCTTGATAGCACAGCTCTCTATAGCTGGTATTTCACTTACATGCATAGGCTACAAACCAACTAAACCACATTGCACATTGCAACATATTGCTAGTGGAACATTTATGTAGCCAATGCATCTTTCTGGTTGACATTTTACATCTCAAAACTTGCTTTGAGATGAGAGAAAATACATGTTAAATGATTCAAGTAGAGCATGTATATTGAAAGTGTAACCTATACAGGCCGATAAGCGGAAAACAGAAACAGAAATATTTGAAAATACCATTGATTGATCTATTGTGTAACTGCATGTGTGCACGGTTTCTTAGTGAGAATTTCACTGGCAGTCCAGTTCCTATCAGCTTTCAGCATATATATCATTTCTTGTCATTACTTTCCCAGTATAAAGTGAAGGGACTACATTTCAAGTGATTTTATTTGAATAAAACAACATTTGGATTCCTAAAACAGGCCATTTCTTGTCCCTGAATTGTGGCTTGGGAGGGTGTTAAGTTGGAGACACCCACTTAGTGTAGAACAATTAAAACACACAAAATATCTTAACAAGTTCCATAGGACTACCAACATTGTGAAACCTTAAAACCATGCCAAGCTAATATTGCAATTTGATTTGAGACCATGCATAATCAGAAAGATAAATTGATCCACCTGTGCTGTTAAAGTGTAGGCTTCAGCGTGCCAAAGAAGAATGCATACACCGGCATTATAAGAAGTGAAGCCCAGCACTGAAAAGAAAGTCAGGCCCCTCTGTCCAACCTGATTTTGAGGCCGTGCAGTTCACTAGAGACAAAAGCCTACTGCATCCCAAATAGACATTTGACCTCCTCTGCAAAATGAAATGCCGTCCAACACTGTGCGAAGAAGCAAAAAGCTAAGCCCCATTGACAAAGCAGGACCGAATCCTGCACTGAGCACGGAGCCAGAAGCCCCAAGACTGCTGGAACACGACCCCCTGCATTCCAAATCAAGACAGGAAAAGGCCCCTATGTTGGCAAGATGTGTTTTGAAGAGTATGGTCTTCAAGTCCTTCCTGCAGTGTAGGATGGAGGTTGTCCATCTTTTCTGCATTGGTTGTTTCAAAAACAGGTTTCCTAGCAGAATAAGTACTTTTTCTTATATTTCCTTTTACTCCTTGAAGTTTCTTGTCTTATTTTGTCAATGTTGTGGCTTCTGTAGGTGGTTAACCACCAAAGATGGTATGCTTTATGGTTTGGCTAGTCATGTTTTGATTGTTACTGCTTTAAAGGTGATGCAGGCTCTTCTGAACATGATGCGTGCTGGAAGTGGTAGCCAGTGCAGTTTCTTGAAGATGTGGTCACATTTTCTCAGTCCTGTGATTAGGCAAATCATCACAGCAATGAAAAAGTATTGAGAATTGTATGCCCAAAATGTTTATCTCAGTAGAGCCTCTTTGACATTTGTCAGTGTGGCAGAGAGATATAATACATGGCAAACGTTGTGCACAACGAAATACAGAATGGGTCAATTCATTCAAGATACATTGTTTTGGGCCAATACCTCCATCCTCTCTCTATCGTATTCAATATTTATATGAAAGCGCCCAGAACACGTTCTGTGCCATGCAGCATCCGCATCCACCAATATGCAGATGCACCACAGCTCTACCTCAATATATCCTCCATCAAAGACGTCCAAAGGCTGAAGTGCTGCCTCATATTGACCAGTCCTGGATGTCAAGTGCATACCTGAAGTTCAACTCCTCATAGACTGAATTCCTTCTACTGACGAACAACACAGATCACCCTGACATCCAGAGTTGGCTCTCTGCTATGAACCTTGATTGCTGGACATCTAAGTCACTTGGGTCAGACATTGATAGACACCTCTCCTTCAAACAGCACATAACAAGGAAGACACAAATACTGTGCTACCAACTTTCTCTCCTGCGGAACATCAAGTACTTCATCCCACAAAACAACTTCAGATTTGTTGACCTTGTAGCCAGGTCAACCTTTCAATGGCATATGTACATCCAAGCCACTGAAAAACGGCTATCGTAACAGGTATACCCTGTTTCCCATAGGAGAGAAACCAAGCTGTTTGACAGCCATCCACCTGACTGCATGAGACAGAGCAAGCTGATATGTTTGGCCCCTACTTGAATCTAAACAAAATCCCATGTAATTTGGGACAGGAGAGGAGTTCTGGTACCATTGCACAAAAGAGCATGAACCCTATCGGGAGATAATGCAAAGAGGTGGGCAACTTCAAGTGCATACTGTCGATCACTCACGGAAGCCTGGCTCCACACAATAAAACAATACAGTTTTCTGGGGACCACCAGGACTTGTTGCCCTCCACTGTGTGCACTCAGAGAAAGGAATAAGTAGCGGGAAACAGCAATTAGTGATTGATTAGCAAGGGAGCTTGGTCCTTATGTGGCTTATTAACCGGCCAACGTCACATTCTGCAGTAAGGGAAAAATATATGTAAAAAATGTAAAAGTTATGTGTGGGTTTGTGGCACGAAGTGTTGTTCCTTATACAATTCCACACTATTTCACCAATCTGTACCAAATTTTGCACACTTACCTGTTAGGACCCTCCATACATTATTGGCTATATGACATTTGGACACCCCATTTCAGCAAAGGTTAAAATTTGTTTGTGGCTTTGTGGCCGGCTGATGAAGCCGTATTCCATGTTCACTGGGAAGGGAAACAAAAAATGTATGAGAGGCGAATGGACCTGAGAGTCAAAGGTGGAAGCAGGTAGCATTCCAGAAGTTTCAACATTTTTGCTGCATCAGGTGAAATGAATTTCCCAGAGGACTTTCGCGAGATTGTGCCTGCTGAGGAAGCCATAAACCATGTTCACCGGGAAGGGAACCAAAATATTTTGTTTCTCAACCAGTACTGACAAGAGGAACAAAATTTTAGGTCCCGATCAGACCTCAAAAACCGTGTTTCAAGGCCCTTGGATGCACAATTTTCCAGATATCTGCACCTCAATCCACTGCAACAAACTGCACCATACCAGGGTAAGGCGGAAGAGTGACCTACATGATCATTCCTTTTCCAACAATTCTTGTGAGTATTATCATGTCTGTCTACATAACCCGTTCAGAGAACAGGTACTTTTGCTAGTCTATATGTAAAAGTCAAAAGTTGTGTATGGTTTTGTGGTGCGAAGCATTGTTCCTTATACAATTCCACACCGTTTCACCAATCTTCCTCACTTTTTGCATAGTTATCTGTTAGGACCCTTTGCTGGCTACATGGCATTTGGACACCCCACCTTTTTCCCCGGATTTCAACAAAAGTCAAAATATGTTTGTGGATTTGTGGCCGACAAAGCCGTAAACCATGTTCACTGGGAAGGGAAACAAAACATGTCTGCAAGGCGAATTGACCTGAGAGGCGAAGGTGAAGACAGGTAGCATTCCTGATGTTTTCACATTTTTGCTGCATCGGGTGAAATTACTTTTACAGAGGATTTTTGCGAGATGGTGCCTGCCGATGAAGCTGCAAACCATGTTCTCCGGGAAGGGAAACAAAAAATGGTGTTTCTAAACAAGCCTTACAATGCCATAAACCTTGTACACCAGGAAGGGAAACAAAAAACATTGCTGTATCAGGTGAAATTGGTTTTCCAGAGGATTTTGACGAGATGGTGCCTGCCGATGAAACCATAAACCATGTTCCCGGGAAGGGATACAAAACATGTTGTTTCTCAACCAGTCCGGACAAGAGGAACGAAAAAATATGTTTGAAAGCCCTAGGATGAACGATTTCTGAGATGTCTGCACTGCAATGCACCGCAGCAAACTGCACCACCCCAGGGTAAGAGGGAACAGTGACTAAGAAGATCATTCATTTCCAACAATTAATGAGAGTTTTAGGATGTCTGTCTACAGAACCCACTCGGAGAATGGGTACTTTTGCTTGTTATATAAAAAGATTTAAAAAACTAGTAAAATGTTAAATCAGTGTTGAACGTCTTTGCACTTCAGCTGTTTTCAAACATTTGGGTCACTTTTCTATGTATTTTGTACTTTTGAGTAACGTTTTTCTAATACTTTGTAACTTTATTTAACTCAATTTTACTGTTTAACTGTTTGCAATTTTATGTAACTCATTTGAACTTTTTAAACTGCATTTAACTGTTTGAACTCCTTACATTTTGAAAGAAAATACATTTTACTCTGTGTGCACTGTTAGCTCTTGTTTAAAGGTTTTAAGAACTTTTAAGTTGAACATTATTTTGAAGTCTTTTTAATCTAGTTGTAACTTTTTAAACCTGTAACTCCTGCACATCATTTTTGCAATGCTAAGTGCATGTAATTCCAAGCGCGGTAAGAACATGCATGTCATACATGTTCCCAGCAGTTGTGGGGTTTATGGTTACCTTTGTTAATATTTAAACTACTGGGGTGTCATTTGTGACATGTGACATGTGACAGCAAGTATTTGGGAAACAGCAGTGCTTTCAGTGGGAGGCAGTGTTGGGGCCTAACCAAGTGGGGCTTCCTCTGGTTTACGGGGCTGTCCCGCACGGCACCTGTTTCTTAAATAAGGCATGGACCACAGTGAACTGGTAGACATGTCTTCATTAATATTGTGCTCCGTTCCCTCTCCCCACCCATACGTCAGATAAGTTTCTCCCTCCTCCCTCAGACCCCACCCTTTCACACAACAATGAGACCAACCCAAACCTAATTACAGCACAACACTACAATCTCCCTCACTTCCAAACCAGGGATTGTCATTACCCTATTTTTTCAATGGGTCTGTCGGGACGGGTGTGAGCCTGTTGCAGTCTCTCATGTCTGTCTCCCTCTCTGGACCCCGGAGAACTCACAGCTCAGGATTCACTTGTATCACTCTACAAATCCTCTCCATTGCCCTGGTAAGATATATGTGAACCTTGATTGTCCCTTTCACTGTCATTTTGGGACCGTCTTCTCCACTCGTCTCCTACCACTTTCTTTAAGTGCGAGGAATTCCGGGTCACCTGGCGACTGTCCTCTGCCACTGTCACCATCAAGCCCTTCTTCTTAATAAGCACCATGGGATCACCATGAAATTCTGTGGAGTGCTGTGAGTCTTGGGTTGACGTACTACTACCTCATCACCAACCTCCAAACATGACACCCTTGCTTGGCACCTGGCATCTGCATAGTCGTTCATTTATTCTTTCGGCTTTCCTTCTCGATCTCTCATTCTCTCCTCTTCCTGATTCCGTGAGCTTCAGGCGTATGGTATCCTGGCTCTTATGTTGCACCCAAATCTGGCTTCCGATGGACACTTCCCTGTGGTGTTGTAGGGTGTTTTCCTGAAATTGCACAACAATTGATATAGCAATTGCTCAAATGGCTTGCCAGTTTATGTGATATTTTCAAGTCTATTTTTAGATTTCGATAAGTCTCTCCACAGTCAATATACCTGAGGCCATAATGTTGTGACACGCTGTGCTTAAACCCCATATATTCTGTGAATGTCCAGAAATCTTGGCTTGTGAATGGGGCCCATTATCCCATTTGCCCACACAGTACTGCCATATGCCGTGAACATCTTGTCCAGTGTGGGGATGACATAGTGAGCAGCTGTGAACGCCACCTCCTGTGCTTCAGGGAATCTTGCATATTCATCCACTGCTACCAGGATATAAGGGCTGCCATCTATTGGCCTGCAGACATCTAAAGCCACCTCTTCTGAGACCCTGTCAGGTAGTGGTATCATCTGGTGTGGCTCGGGGCTGGTTTCAGAGGTTATGAGGCTTCAAGTGGGGCACATCTTGACAACTCCTCCACCTGAGCATCGAGCTGTGGGAACCACACTTTCTGCCTCGGCAGGCGGTTTGTTGACACAATGCTCCAATGTCCCTTGTGTGCCAACTCCATCACCTGCCACTACAGCAATAATGGTATGAGGAGTGTATTTCCTTTTAGGAATAGCTACTCCTCTTACATAGAGAGTTCTTCCTTCATGAAGAATCAATTCTTGATGTCTTTCTTAATGTCATTCTGACACATCTTGTGACTCAGCCTCCATTTCTTCTCGGCATGTTTCCATCGCCCCATCTTGAGACATTTAGCGGTGATACAGAAAGCCTGATCCTGTTCCAAATCCCGCAGCAGCCGTTGGCTATCCACCCATCTGGGAGTGGCTTGGTGCACCACATAGTGAATGTACCTGCCTGCCTCTGACTGTTCAGGGGTCATTGATTTCAGGTACTGTCGTGATAGAAATACAGCATGATTAGCTTCCTATCCTGGCTGATGTATTATATTAAATGCATAGTCCTGTAGTCGTAAACCCCACCTCATTATCCTCGGTGGCAGTCTCGCATGCTGATGGTTGCAACAGATGGACAATAAGGCCTGACTATCTGTTATTATGGTGAAAGGCTTGCCGTACAGTAACAGGTGGATGTTTTCAGAAAGCCCACACCACCACCAAACTCTCCTTTTCAGCTTGGGAGTATGCTTGTTACGTCTTATACAGACTGCAACTCGTGTATGAGACTATCTGATGACGTCTGGATTCATCTTCATCAATCTGTGCCAGAAGGGCCCATAGCCCCACTGGGCTTGTGTCCACCATCAACTCTGTGT
Organism: Ambystoma mexicanum; assembly: GCF_040938575.1. Classification (NCBI taxonomy): domain Eukaryota; kingdom Metazoa; phylum Chordata; class Amphibia; order Caudata; family Ambystomatidae; genus Ambystoma; species Ambystoma mexicanum. The sequence continues at coordinate 728,958,746 of NC_090927.1, forward strand.
TTCTTGTCATATTAGTACACCATGTTTTCTGCTGCTGAGATTATTATTATTATTATTGTATTTATTGAGCATGAACCTAGCTTTGAGAAGCAACAGAGCACCTTACAGTTTTATACAACAGTACAGATGCATAACGGAGCACTTTCCAGAGGTAACAACAGAACAGATTACCAACAAAGGGTAGTATACTGAGGGGTACAGAGGAGTGGTACTGCTGTACAGTGTGGTGGGGAGGAGAGGGCCAGATAGCGTCTAGCGAGTGTTTGTGCCCTCCCTGTCTTACGCGTGTAAAATGAATAAAACAGACACTCCCTGGACAGGGAATAAGACACAAAAGAGCAGGCTGCAAGAGTTCAAGGAAAAGTTTATCTAGATCTCCGAGAGCGCTCTGACCACATCAAGGTTACAACACATTTATATAGTACATTGACATCTTTAACATATGAGGCTACGTTGGACCTGGATTCGTCAGCCAGGGTGGTGTCTTAGGTGTGGGCATCATCTCTTCCTCCGGGTTGGTTGCTTGGTTGGCGGGAGGATTGACGTCAGACATCTGTGCTCCGGATGGGTGAAGGTCAGGTCGCTGTGAAACATGGTGGTCACTATCTAAGCTAAGAAAATACATTCTGAGTAATGCATGCACTAAATAATAGTTGATCAAAAGACCCTCAGTAGTGTATCATGTCATTATACAAATCACTCAAGAGTTTATATCATCTACAACATTTGGGTTATACAGGTCACAGGTTTATGGGCCTTGACCACTATAATACTGTCATTGAACTATAGGGTTAGTCTCACAAGAATCTCAGGTATGTGGCACTTGTTAGTATTGGGCACGATATACTGCAGCAGGAGTCCAATGCTAGTTGGGGGTCTGTTGGGTGGGCTTCATAGCATGGTTGGCAGTCTGGCACATGAAAGGAATGCCTTGCAAGGACACAGGGTTAGAATGGCAATAAGTTTCAACTGGCAAGGGTAAGAGGGCAAGGACACTTTTGTGGAGATGGACGAGCTATGTGCTTGGCTCATGTTGGTTCACACGCAGGATAGTGATCTCAGAGGAAAAGGGATGTGTTACATTTATTAGCTGTTGCAAGCAGCTCCGGCTTCAGCATGAGAATGGAGCTGCAGAGTTTTCCAGTTGGAGTGGGGACGAGGGTGGGGGGCATGTGCTCCGAGCTACTGCGGCGGGCAAAAGGGAGAGATGCATTTTGTACTATCGCAGTGAGGCCTGGTTACCAAGATGGAGTCGAAAGGGGGTACAAAAAATGGATGCCCTGTGTCCTGCTTGGTGGTCCCATCTACGCGAATGTAACCCAAAGTTAACATCGCATAAGGGCGAGGGGTGTACCCACCACTAGAGGCACTTGGTCCGAGTTTTGTACTGAGAAGTGATGATAGCGAGGGGCCCATTGGCCCCTCGCTCCCTCACATTCCCCCCCTTTCGTGACATCTAAAGTAATGAATACTTCTACTTTTTATTCTTTTAATTCTCCCTTCGGTAGTACTCAGCCTCTGCCACAGACTCGTCCCACGTGGGGGTGCCTTTTATTGGCATCCACGCTCTGCATACACTTCTTAAGCTATTTCCTCTTCTGGCATATTCGTCTGGTGTACACATTAAGTAAATTCCTCCATGCCCATCTAGATCCACCCATACTTCTTGGTACCATTGCAACTCTCTTGGTTCTTTTATCGTTGTATGATGCAAATTATCCACTATATCCCCATATTGCCTGTACATTGCTGTAATCCTGTATTGTGGTGTAGTGTATTCCCCTGTTTGCATTTGTGCATCTATCATGGTAGCTACCCTTGTCGGTCGGCCCATTGTCACCATCATCATAGCTGAGGTTGGCATGCTTTTCTCACAACACCGTAGTCCCAGTTGGCACACACAAAAGAACAGGAGCACAAAGACGGTGATGGGGATCAATATTTTCTTTGCCACATTTACCCATGATGGTATCCAGCTGAACAAATTGTCAAACCAGGTACTTTCTTCTGCTCCTCCTTCTGCTCTCATTCTCTCCCCTAGATTGTGCACTGCTGTTATCACATGGGAGATTGTCCCGTTATCAGCATCTTCAGTTGGCTCGACTGTGCAACACGCCCCCCCAATTTTTCGGCAAACACCGCCGTCCATCGCCGTGAGGAGATCTAGGATATATCTGTTTTGCATTGTCATTAGGCACAGCGCGCGGAGCTCTATTTTTATCACGTTGAACCCCTCTTCAGTGTCGTTGGCCAGTTGAATGAGTTCCCAGTGCACTATCTGCAACCATTTGGCGTTCGCTCGTGCTTGCAGTCCCGGGGCAAGAAGTGAGGCAAAAAATGTCTCTGCTGATGAAAAGAGCTTGTATTTCTGCAGGATCTCAGCAAGGAGTTTCGATGATTCGGATGAGATGTAATTGGAGGACCTTTTACTTCGTGTCAATCTTTTCTTTAGTTCATATTCTGACAATAGTTCATATGCTGGAGCTTCTGTTCTTATTATTTGGGGCACTGTCGATGGTTCAGCCGATTGCCCTGCTGCCGATATGCCAGCCAATTGCTCTGCTGCCGATATGCCAGCCGATTGCTCTGCTGACCCTAAGATATGGCTTTCTGGTATTACCATCAGGGCTGTGTGGAGGGTGGCTAGAACACAAATTCCTTTCCATGATGCGAGGAGGTGCAGGTAAGCTTGCTTGCCGCAAACCCAATACATATCCATTAGTGCAGCTGTGCCTTTCTTCATGTCGGGTATGATTACCATTTTGTTACATCTCTTTGTCTCCCCCATGTTCACTTTTCCTTCCCCACGGAAGCACAGTTCATGTGGCACTTCTTTTTGTATTTTGATAGGATGTTCTAATGCTGTGACCCACGTTAGCTTTGCGACATGTTGCGACCAGATGGGGTCACATACCTCTTTTATCCATTGGAAAGTGTCTTTGACAGGCCTCAAAGTGCTTCTGCTTTGCATTCAATTGTTTCTTCGTGCCATTTGTTTTCCGCATATCGCATCCCCTTGATGACAAGAAATGGTTCCTTGAGGCAAATTACTCCTTGGCGGCTGCTTGTTCATGTTTTCTCATTCTCCAGCTTATTCAATGTGACGGTGTGTGCCTGAAACATGCACTTCATTCTGCATAAAACCAGATGAATTAAACATTGGGCCTCCGACAAGGGCACTTCCTGAGGTACTAACATTTTTGGTGTTCCTGATGCGTGCGGAATGAGTGAACAGACGTAGCAGCTTTCATTTGTTGCTTGCTTCGCCGTGGCACTCATGTCAGAATACCATTTATTTGATTGATCAGGGTGGCGGGGATCTTCTATTTCGTCTAACCCCAGGTTGTGATAGATGTCGTATCATTTCCCTCACGCCCCCCTTTTTCTCCTCCTCCTCCCTTCCTGGTTATTGTTTTTCACCCTTTTGTAATGTATTGGAAACATTCCGGCCCAGGTTGTATCATTACTATTCAATATGGCATGTGTATCGTCATCAGTAGCAGCACTGTTGTATGAGGTAGGGTGTATGGTTGTCTGTGCATTAATACTAGTGTTAATTAAATCATTTGTCCAATAATAATCTCCATCATATTCGTTATATCCATAAGCATAACTCATATTTACATTGAAACATAACACTGATACACTTGTTGATCCTACAGTGATGTATTCTGAGGGTTGCATCACATCTGTTTTGTTGACATTAATCTCATGTGACTCTTTCCATATAGTCTTTAGCCAGTCCATATCATTTGCGATCCTTCTCGTATCATGTTTGCCCCGCTTCCTCCCCTTTGCATGACATAAACAAAAGATAAAAGGGTATAATACCAAGCTGCGAAAAACAACATTACTGACATCAAAATTGCTAACACATTTCAAAACACATTCAACGTTACTGAACCTTTTTGGCGACCCTATCACTATCTAGCATTAATTGGTTCTCCGCGATTGTAGGTCGTTGGGCCATTTTTCACCTGGAGGGGCAATATAAATTCGTTAAGTCACCACAATATATACATGTATTTACATTCTTTGTTCAACTTCATGTTTAATCATCATTTTTAGTCATGTTTGTTCTTTTACTCGATTGCACATGTACTTTTGCTATGGAGAAGATGGTAGTAAAACAGCGATGGAAAAAATCGTGGAACAGTAATCGAAACGAAGGTGGGAGATAGAGAGGGAGAGAGAGAGTTGAGGTGTATGGAGAATATTTCGATCAATCAAAGAGGAGAGAGGAAAACATAGAAAAGAAGGAAGGTGGAGATAAGCCGTGCAGAACAAAATACATGTCATTACTTTTATCTCTGCATATTCTCTTCACTGACAATGTTGTTATTTGTTTTCAACCTCATTTGTTGTTCCAGTGGCGCTATCTTGCTCCTCCTGGGGAATTGTACTTTCGTGTGCCCTCCTCACATTGGATAAGTGCACCCAATACTTCAATCCCTTTACCTTCACCGCGGTGGGTGTACTATAAATGACCTCATAAGGGCCATGAAACCTGGGTGAATTCCACCTTCTCACAAAGCTGCGGACGTACACATGTGCTCTTGGCATCAGTGGCCCGCTTGAACTGTCTGTGGCCGGTGTGGTAGTATCAGTCGCCACATTTTCAGTAAAAGGCGGTGCTATTTGTCGCGCTATGCTGCGTACTGCACGTGTTAACTGCGTTAGGTATTCCTTGAACTCTTCCCCCAGCACTGTGGCAGCCCTGTGCGCATTCGAGGCTCTTCTAATCGGGGATACTGGTGTGTGTATTTCGACTCCCAGTCACAATTTCATGGGGGCTTAGATGGTGGTCTTTATATGGTTGCGTCCTGAGTTGGAACAGTGCTAGGGGCAAGCAATGCACCCAGTTTTTCTTCAATGTGTTACACAGCTTGGATAACTTACTCTTTAATAATCCGTTAATTTTTTCTACCCTCCCATTCGCCATTGGATGATAAATTGAGCATAGTTTGTGTTTTACCCCCAAGAGTGATGTCACTTCCTTAAAGTGGTCATTCACAAAGTGCGTACTGTTGTCTGATCTAATGACCTCGCATATTCCCCATCGTGAAAACACCTCCCGCACAAGGAACTTGGCTGCACACCTTGCTTCTGGGTGGGGACATGGGCCCGCTTCCACCCACCTTGAAAAAGGGCACACCACCACAATCAAATATCTTGCTCCATTATACCGCTCTCCCATATCAGCATAGTCTATGTGGAGCTCTCTAAATGGTCCTGTTGATCGGGGCCGGGTACCGAGCAGTGTTCTTAATGTCATTCCTGAATTATATGTTTGGCATGTTATACATTCTACAATTAATTTTGACAGGTGCTCTTGCAAATTAGGGACGAACCAGTGTTCCTGGATGTCTGCGGCAATGTGTTGTTTTGCTACATGGCTGGGGAAATGCAGCTGTTGGAATGCTATTTCTAGTAACTCTATGGTCATTACAACCTTTCCTGTTGTCTCTTGTCTCCAAATGACATCTGTGGCTGATTGTTTGCATCCCTGTTTGCTCCACAGTTCTTGCTCCTCTGTGGGCGCTCTTCTTTGTAACTCTATTATCTGAGCTATTGGGGTATTATTGTATGCTTCCTCTTGTGGATCTGTGGTGGTTGCTTTTGCAATCCATTCGAGTGTTGGTGTCACATTGAAATACGAGGCCTCCTTCGCTGCCGCGTCGGCTACCACGTTTCCCAATGAGATTGCATCTATGTTGTTGGTATGGGCTTGGCATTTCACCACTGCCACTACCGATGGTACTGCTAATGCATCTATTAGCTCATTCAACAATGTTGCATGCTGTACTGGAGAACCATCTGCCCTCCTGAATCCTCGTCTACGCCACCGTGACAACCCTGAGTGCACCGTGGTAGTTGCATAGGCTGAGTCTAAATATATTGTCACTGCACAGCCTTTGGCGTGTGCAATACTTCAATCAGGGCAGTTAATTCTTCTGCCTGTGCTGAATAATGGGATGGGAGGTGCTTTTGCACAATCGTCTCATATTCATCTTCCTCCATGCGCACTACCGCCATTCTGACGTGTTTTTTCCCCTGTTTCGGGGTTTATTGATGCTGACCCATCTATGAAATATATTTCTCCCTCCTGTAGGGCATTTTCACTTGCTTTCGCGATGTCATCACCTTCCCCCTCATATGCGGCACAATCGTGTTCCTGTATGTCCTCTGTCGTGAATGGCTCTGTAATAAATGTTGCTGGGTTCACTGTTTTGCACTTCACAACGTGTACGTTGGGGCTTGAAATTATTACTTCATATGCTGTGGCTCTTTGTGTCGTTAGTGTTGATTTTGATCGCTCAAGGACGGCGAACAGGGAATGCTCCGCATATAGCGTTACTGAACATGCCACGACAATGGTGGCGCTCTTTTCAATCGCGAACGCTGCAGCTGCGAGAGCCTGTTCGCACGCGAAATGCCCTTGCATTACTGGATCTAGTGTCCCACTGTAGTAAGCTAATGGTCTGTGACCTCGTGATGTTTTCCATGTCAGTACTGCTGTCATCAGTGTCCCATTGCAGTGTGAAAACAAGAAATGTTCCCTCTCATAATCTGGGTTCGCGAGGACTGGTGCGTCAGCAATGAGGTCTTTTAATTTCAAATACTGTGTTATCATTTCCAGCGTCCATTTTATTGCCGCTCTACTTTTCTGTGCCTCTTTTAACGCTTGTAGTAAGGGGCATGTGTATGCCGCGTAATCAAGGATCCATGCTCGGCAATAGTTACAAATGCCAAGAAACTTTTGTATGTCTTTCACAGTTTTTGGGATTAATATGTTGCGTATAGCAGCTGCTCTGTCTGGGAGTATTCGCTTTCCATCTTTTGATATTAGCTGTCCGAGGTATACAACCTCGGCGAGACAGTATTTTTGTCTACCTTGTATCCTTTGGTGGCTAGCACATTCAGTAGTGCTGTCGAGTCTTCTCTGCACTTTTCTTCTGTATGGCTACAGACGAGTAAATCGTCTACGTACTGAATGATGGTCCTCTCTACATCTATGTTTCCAATGTCTTCCCGTAACACCCTGTTAAAAATGCTGGGGCTTTCACAATACCCTTGCGGGAGTCAGTGATGTTCATACCTGTTGTTCCCTAATGTGAACGCTGTCAGATACTGGGATCCTGGGTCGAGTGGTATGGAGAAGAAAGAATTCTTCAAGTCAAGGGGGTCATTCTGAGTTAGGAGTTAAGGGGAAAACGATGATGGAAAAGGATTACCGCCATCATTTCCCGTTACAGACTATTCTGCCCTACCAGACCGTTATTTACGGTGCCGTAAAGTACAAGGTCGTAAATAGCAGTCTAGTGGCACGTGCCCAACACTCCATGCCGAAATTAGTGGCATGGCGTAAACCGGAGCTGATCCCAAGTAATGCGGACATGCAAATAACAGCCTCCACAAGGCCGCAAAGTACCTTACCGGCAACGAGTAAATAACGACATCGCTGAGAAGGTGTTAAGAACCATGAGCAGTGTTTCCAAGAGGCACAGGTGCACTCAATCAGCACAGGTGGAGGCAATGGAGTCTGGCACAGCACAAAAAGAGCACACCCACACACCACACCCCCTCCCACACCAAGATGATACCAATTGTAGCAGCATTCCTGGAGCTGGAGGCCCTGCTTGCAAGGCAGCAACTACAACAACAGCAACAACAACCACAGCCCCCACCACAGAGGATACACAGGAGGAGAAGGAGGGTGAGACAGGCCCAGCATGCCCTACTGGTGCAGCCACCATTACCACGCCGCCAGCCCCGAATCCCCCGCATCAGAGCCACCCCCTTCAACCTCACACCAAAGCAGATCCACGCCCTGTACTGGCTTGACTGGGACACCATTACCACCATAGTGGACCTGATACATGACGATATAGTGAGCCTCATAGAAATCAGCACTGCCATCCCCCCTCTACTGAAGGTGGTGTCTGTGCTCCACTTCCTTGCCACAAGCACCTACCAGCATACAGTCGGACACATGCATGGCATTTCACAGCCCATATTTTCCCGGATACTCAACCAAGTGCTGGATGCCTTCCTCAACCACACAAGGGACTACATATCCCTACCCCGGACTCCCCAGGAGATATATGATACACAAGTTGCCTTCCATGCACTGGCAGGCATGCCAAATTGCATAGGTGCTCTCGACTGCACCCACGTTGAATTGGTGGTCCCGCATGCCATGGAGGTGCCGTATCGCAACCGCAAGCAATACCACTCCATCAACGTCCAGATGGTGTGTAATGCCAGTAAAGCCATCACACATTGCAATGCCCGATACCCCGGATCAACTCATGACTCCTTGGTCCTGCGGAACTCCACACTACCACGCTACATGGAGCGACATGCCGGACGACGTGCCTGGCTGCTTGGTGAGTATCCTGAATGGGCCATGGCAGTGCATTGGGGCTGTGAGTATGTTGGCTGCCTACTTCACCTGGCTGGGAAAGGGGGGGGGGGTGCCTACTTCACCTGGCTGGGAAAGGGGGGGGGGAGATGCCTACTTCACCTGGCTGGGAAAGGGGGGGGAGATGCCTACTTCACTTGGCTGGGAAAGGGGTGGGGAGAAGCCTACTTCACCTGGGTGGGAATGTTCACGCCAGTGCACGATGTGCACCTCACAGAACACTGTGCCCCAAGGCAAGCGACACGGCACATGACTACCTAACTACACAGTGATGATTTAGAGCCGACACCTAACACAACATGACTAACAGGAAACCTGCCCAAATACCACAACACATGCCACACTCATCGGCGGCCTTTACACTCCGTAAGGGCATCCTGCACCATGCAGTGCAATAGTACCATGTCGCAGACTCCTGCATCTCACCACACAGGTCAGTCATCCCTGGGAGTGCATGGAAGTGAGTCCAACAGGGATCCCACAGCGTGTGACTGGTCCTGCACACCCATAGGATTGCTGCAAGTCACCATGGCACAGATCAGTGCAGAATGATGAGTATGCTACTAACTACAGGCAACCCCCCCTCTGTCAACAAAACTTGCACAACACATCAATGAAAGCAGTCCAACACTGTTGCATGCATATACGATGCACATGCAACAAGACGTGAGTGCACACCATAACCCATCATGAAGAAGCTACCCCCTCCATCATTCCATTGCACAGGACACGTAGCTGGGCCAGTAATGGGGTGATGATAGAGCAGACCTTCGGCCTGTTGAAGGCACGATTTCGCTGCCTCAGCCGGTCGGGTGGGGCACTCATCTACAGCCACGAGGAGGTGTCCAAGATCAGCATGTAATGGGTAATGCTGCACAACATGTGCATCCGTCGGAACGTGCCACTGCCCCCTGACGTGGAACTGCTACCACCAGATGATGATGAGGGGGAGGATGAAGGAATGGCAGGACCGCTTCACGGTGCCGATGCACAGGAGGGACGTGCCGTGCGCCAATCATTGATCGGACAATATTTCTAAATCACTAGTCAGCTGCGGGTGTGAGGATGACAGGACATCAGGCACTGGGTGTGGGGATACGTGTACACCATGCACTGTGGAACATTAAAAGACACATGCACAATGATCAATGTCCACTCTTTTTTTTTGGATGATCAACCGGTGTATTGAATGATAAAGTTCTAACGTGTACAACAAAACCTACACCACCACCTCGCTCCCCCTCCCCCCCAACTCCCACACACACCCTCCCCCCCAACTCCTACACACACCCTCACCCCCCTCCCCCCAAATCCCACACACACCCTCACCCCCCTCCCCCCCAACTCCCACACACACCCTCACCCTCCTCCCCCTCCCCCCAACTCCCACACACACCCTCACCCTCCTCCCCCTCCCCCCCAACTCCCACACACACCCTCCCCGCCCTCCCCCTCCCCCACAACTCCCACACACACCCTCACCCCCCTCCACCTCCCCCTACAACAATCCCACAATAGTTCAATTGGGGCAACATAGGCCACATGTGTGTGCCGGGATGGTCAATGTGCACTCCCAGAGCCAGGGGGATCCATGTCGTGGCGGCGCAATGTACACAGTGCACGACAGACCGGGCTGGTCTGGGTGGAGGAGCTTTGTGAAGGTGGCTCCTCCAGCTGGGGCTGTGGTGTGGGGTTTGCTGCTTCCAGGGCATCTGCGATCCGGCCAAGGATGTCGCAGAGCCAGTTTGTGTTCGCTGTGATCACATCGCCCAGAGCCTGAAGGTCATTGCGCCACTCCATCCTTGATTCGCGATTGTCCCTGATGAACTCCTCAATGAGGCCTGTGAGATGCCGGGAGCGCACTACATCCATGGCCGATGTGGCCGATGTGCTTGGCAGGCTTGGTATTGGGCCTGCAGGCCTTCGCAGAGATTCTGCAGGGGAAGTAGATACAGGACAGGCAGGTTGTACTCCTTGCCCTGTGAGCCCTGGGGTTTCACTCTCCCCGGAGTCGCCGTGTGCCACCTGGCTGTATGATGGTGTGTCAATGGTATGGCCAATGTCAATGGTGTCCTCCACGTTGGCTCCCGATATTGATGGGGGGCTGTCTGGCACATCGAGGAGGCACATGGCTGCATTCTCACCAGCCACACTGGACTCCTCAGAGTGCAGCATGGGACATGTGTCCAGCGGCACGCAGGCATGGGTAGGGGTGCGGGTGGGGGTTGTGCACCCTCCATGGGGGTTGCTGGAGCAGGTGGTGTTGCCTGTGTTGTCTTCCTGCTTGCAGGTATGCGGCGGCCCCTGACTCTGCCCCTGGAGGTACTAGCCCCGGTGCTTTCCTGGTCCTCGCTGTCATGCTCGCTGCATGTGGGGGGGGAAGAGAGACGGCATGAGCAATAATTTGGGGCTCAGCATTTCTACATGCCTATGGTATCACAATGGGATTGCAGTGGTTTGTTGACATTTGGGTGGTGAGTGGGACAGTGATCTGGGCTTGGATGGTCAATGCATGCAGATGTGTGGGTCACTCATGTTGATGGAGTACTGTGATGACTCACATTCACAATGTTTACAATCACTGCCCCGTGTGCCTCACAGATTCGGCCTCTTTGTGTGGTATGGCCCATATGGGTTACAGACTTGCACCTGACATCGGCCTGGGTCCCACTTGTTACAGCATGTTTTCATTGGGGGGGGTGTTGCCCAACCATGACGTGACACCTTGCCCAGCCCTTGGCAGTGACTTACGTTAGGAATGCATGTTCTGTCTTGACTCATGACACTCACCTCCATCAGCGGATGACACTGCACCGCAATCCATTTCTCCAACACCTTCTATGGCTTCTGTGCCCATCAAGGCCGCACACGTTTCCTCCCACGGCATGATGGGGGAACCTGGCCCTCCTCCTGTCTCCAGAGCCTGACTTCGGTTTGCCGAGAGGATGGCCCGCACCCTGAGACGGAGGTCATCCCAACGTTTCCTGCAGTCCTTGGTGGTGCGGGGGGTGTTTCCCACGGCACTCACCCTCTGTGCCACCAAGCCAAGGCCCAGATCTCTTTCTTCCTGACGACGGTGGGCCTCCGCATATCACTGCTGAATACAGTGTCTGCATGTTCGTGCAGAGTGTCGACCAGTACCTGGAGCTCATCCTGGGTAAAGCGCTCCTTTCTTATGTGTGCAGCACCCTTTTTTAATGCTTTGGGCATGATGCTGGTCTCCAAAGCCTATTTCTCTGATCACTGTATGGCTGGGGGTCCTGTATGGAGAGGATGGCAATGGATTGTGACCGCTATTTACGGTTACCACTAAATTCTCTATGTCGGTAGTGTTATGTACGGTGCGCTTGTTGCCGTTAAGGGCGTTTGGGGCCCTTTTACGGCATGGCGGTGAGGTGCGTTACCGGCATGGCGCAAACCGCGTGCACGCGGAGTCGGAATAGGCCGATTTTTACGGTCTTGTGCCAGCACGGACACACTCTTTACGCCATGCCGGTAATCGCCTATACTTACCGCCCTACTCGGAATGAGGGCCAATTACAGTGAAACATTTTGATTCTTTTGGCACACTGCACAATATCGATGCCGGGTTAGGCACTAATAGGAACTCTTTTTGAATGACGTCATTGAGTGGGCAGAGATCCTGGATCATCCTCCACGCCCCTCCCTTTGCTTTTTTGATCGGAAAAATCGCTGTATTACATGGGGAGTGTGATGGGACTATGATGCCTTGTTTCAGAAGTGCATTTATGGTCTCCCTAATTCCCTCCTCCGCTTCGCTTGATATGGGATATTGTTTTACCCTCTGCAGTATTGCACCTGGCTTGAGTTTTATTTTTATTGGTGTCACCTCATGCAGTAGCCCTACATCGTGGGGCCCTGTGGTCCAAATTTCAGGTGCCACCTTTGCCATGTCATCCTCAAATATAGTCAGTGGGACCTTAATGCTAGCCATCAGTGGGTTGTGCACCTCTCTGTACTGGATCATAATATCACATTGTATGCTTATTTCCACTATTATTTCTCCATCATTCTCACATCAGTGAATAATTCCTCGTCTGTTATATCTCGTAGCATTATGTTTGGGTCTATGCATAACACAGTTCTCCACTCGCACCCATGCGCGTCCAGTCCTATGACCACAATACGTTTGCTGGATACTTGAACTGCCTCTATGTCTATGGACATTATCGTGCCTGGCACGACGTCTGTGTGTGCAATTGGGCGGAATATGAAATCTGATGGTGTTCTCCATTCTTTTTTCGTTATCTCTGGCACCGTTCGCGCTAATACCTTGATGCCGTAAATGAACATACTTATATCAATGGGTATTCCTCGCACCACAACTTCGTTCATTACTGTGCTGATCATCAACATTGCTCGTACTGGGCATACTCCTGGGGTTGAACACACTATTCCTCGTTCTGTAAACGAGATGGTCATATTTAATTTGCTTAACAAATCTCTCCCCAGCAAATTGATTGGCACGTCTTCGTGATACAGTAAGGGTGCGCGCACTGTTTTTCCCCCCACCGTTATATCAAGATCTTTAGCATAAGGAACTTTTAAAATAGCCCCAGAGAACCCCTGTGTCTCTAAATTCCTGCCTGAGAGCGGAAACCGCCCTTCCATAAGACATGATTTCTCCGCTCCTGAGTCTACCATAAAGATAAACTGCTTATTTCCTATCTCTGCCCCCACTAGTGGTTCCTCTTCTGCACATAGGGTGGTAGATAGGACTGGACACGCAAGTGTTCCCTGTGGGCTGTCCTAATCTGAATGTCTTTCTTGCCCAGGCACTGAGAAGACATTGTCTCCAATCGCGGTAACGCCACGGTATGGTGCGGGCGCACTGTTCGCAGATGTTGCATAGCAATTATTATTTGCGCTTCCCACTGCATTTTGTCTTGCCATAGGTTGTGGTGGTGGTTGCTGTCCTTGCTGCACCTGAGGTTCATTATAGCATTGGTCTTGCTGTCTCCCACTTCCCATTGGTAGTACATAGGGGCTACGTGGGTGTGGGCACCCCCAACCTTGTTCGTTCTCCATGGGCTGTTGCCCCTGGAAATACCCTGAAAGCTGCATTCTACAATGTCTAGAGTAGTGTCGCCATCTCCCACAGTTCCAGCATGACCCTTGTGGTCCGCCTCTCATTCCCTGGCCGCCAAATCCTCTATTTCCCATACCTCCAAACCCCCTCTCTGGCCACGGTACCCACCTCTTCCTCTCGCTGGTCTTTCTTGCCACTGTTGTCCACCGTATTGCTCTTCTCCGTTCCACTGCCCTTGTCCTCCTGTGGCCCGCAGTGCTGCTATTGTTGCTGGTCTGTTTCACGCTCCTTCGTCCCCTTCGTTTTCTCGATCTGTGGCTGCGCTGGCGTTGATGGCGGCGACCTTCACTAATTTGTTCTGTACGAGCTTCGCTTCGTCTGCTTGCCTTTTTTGTGCTATCTCCTTTTCTCTCTCTTTGATCCTCCTGCAGTGGTGTACAATTATACTCTGTATTTCAGGCCAGCCCTTGGCTGCTATCCCAGCTATTTTATCCAAGGCCTTCTGTACCTCCTTCGGGAGCCCCTTTTTGATGATAAAATAAAACAAGGTGGTGGACTGGTTCCACGCCGTGCCAGTTTCGCTTCTCCATAAATCCTGCACCCGCAGTATGAATTACGTAGGATCCTTGTTCTCCTCCATTGTGCACTGCATCACTAAATGTAAATCTGGAATATCTGGAAACGTGCGCCTCAATGCATCCCATACTTGTGCTCGAAAGTTATTGAACGCCGATCCATCGTGGCGGTCACAACTAATTGTGACTCCGGGGAATCCGGCCTTTTCCCACACTGCGTCTGCTTGGTCACCAATTGCTGACACTAATAAGCTCTTCACATCCCCTATCGCTAGCGGCACTCCGGCTGTGTTTTTCTCAAAGGCGTGTATCCATCTCCCAGCTCCTCCCGACAGTGGGGGGAGGACCTTTAGCAAGTTGTTTTTATCCATTTGAGCCCATGGAATGTAGTGTGGCCTACCTGCTCCTTTATGTATCAATGGCGTTTGTAACTTGTGTTCTTTCCTACCTTACTTACCGCACCTTTCTGTATTTTACTTACCATCATATTTCCCCCTCGCTGTCTTATTCTACCCTGCCATAGTGGTGGCGATGGTGCATCTGGGTAACGGCGGTTTGGCAGTGGGGACCCGGTCTCGGCAGCTGCCTCTTCATATTTGTCTAAGTCACTCCACACCTCTTCTATTTCTGATTCTTGCTCATTGTTCCCTTCACATCCTTTAGTTGTATCGCCTTCAGCTGTAGTGGTTGTGCACTCGCCCTTTGGCGTTCCGCTTACCTCTTCCTGCGTTTTCGGTGTTTCGTTCGTTCTTTCTTTATTTACCTCTGCTGTAGGCGTAACTTCTTCAAACATTCACCACAAATCTAGTACTTCCCTTCTGTTTTGCAGTTGTTTCCCCTTATACCTTGCTAACAAGTGTGTGGATACTAAATCTAATACTCTTTTGACTTTTGTCTTTTGACCCACCTTCTGGCCAAATTGGCGTCACACTGTCCCCTTTTATCTCCGTCAACCACTGGTCGTGGTATTTTTGTATTTTCTCACTGTATAATGGAAGGTGCTGACAAATATGTGCTAGTGGTGTTATTCCCCCCATGACAATGTGTTTCCTTTCATCCCTTTGTCTGTACTTACCTTTCGACCTCCCTTTCCCCTTAATCACTTCTTCACTAGTTGGATAATACACCACGAGTCTTCTCAATTACTTGTAATTTGTATGCACATATATCTATCAAGATAAATATATCAACAACTTTTCAACGTTAACCTTATAGTTATTGCATGTTCAAATTCAACAGTTCATTGTTGCATATTTTGCCACTTTAACCACAAATTAATCACAGTACTTGGATATCCTTGACGAAAAATGACAGAACACAAAAGCACATATTACACTTATTATGCACATGCTCTACCTGCGCGCGTTTTCTCCTTGTTGCTCTTTTTTTCCCACCCCCTTTCCTGTTTCGCCTACTCTTCTCATTCACTCCCCACCTCTTACACCCTCTTACTCTTTTCCAAGAATCCTTTCGTACCCAGAAAAAGAATGTCCTAAATAACTACTCCGAGTCTACTCAATATACGAGACTCCTACTATTTTCTCTGTATCTTCACTTATTTATTCTGCACTGGACGAGACAATGCTACGCGGTGCCGCCTTCTACCCCGTTCGGGCTAGGATACCACTTCTCTTTTTTCTCTTCACTTCTTACAAAAACCAAATGGCCATATAAAGGACAGATCAGAAAAGCCGCATCATCACTCACACAGGCCCTACTCTTCCCTATTACCCGTTACCACCTGTCTCCCCTATTTCCCCCTTACCTTTCCTTCGTAACCTTCTCAACCGGCACTCACGTGTTCAGTCAGGTGACCTGAGGGTCGCCGCTCGCAGTCTGACCCCAGTCAGGCTCGCACCCCAACCAAGCCGTGGCCCGCCTCGGCAAGCAGCTTTTCAGTCGGGTATTCGTCAACCGGGAACCCTTGACCCTTCTTCGTAGTGCGCATAGGCAGGTCGGCCGCAGAAGCAATGGTTTTGTTGGGGGCGTCCCGGATCTCGCCGCTCGGCGCCGGCCTCCAGGCACCTCTCTGATCACGTCGCAGGCGGTCACCAAATGCTTGTGCCCTCCCTGTCTTACACATGTAAAATGAGAAAAACAGACACCCCCTGGACAGGGAATAAGGCACAAAAGAGCAGGCTGCGAGTGTTCAAGGAAAAGTTTATCTAGATCTCTGAGAGCACTCTGACCACATCAAGGTTACAACATATTTATATAGTACATCGACATCTTTAACATATGAGGCTACGTTGGACCTGGATTGGTCAGCCAGGGTGGTGTCTTAGGTGTGGGCATCATCTCTTCCTCCGGGTTGGTTGCTTGGTTGGCAGGAGGATTGACGTCAGACATTTGTGCTCCGAATGGGTGAAGGTCAGGTCGCTGTGAAACACGGTGGTCACTATCTAAGCTAAGAAAATACATTCTGAGTAATGCATGCACTAAATAATAGTTGATCAAAAGACCCTCAGTAGTATATCATGTCATTATACAAATCACTCAAGAGTTTATATCATCTACAACATTTGGGTTATACAGGTCACAGGTTTATGAGCCTTGACCACTATAATACTGTCATTGAACTATAGGGTTAGTCTCACAAGAATCTCAGGTATGTGGCACTTGTTAGTATTGGGCACGATATACTGCAGCAGGGGTCTAATGTTAGTTGGGGGTCTGTTAGGTGGGCTTCATAGCATGGTTGGCAGTCTGGCACATGAAAGGAATGCCTTGCAAAGACACAAGGTTAGAATGGCAATAAGTTTCAACTGGCGAGGGTAAGAGGGCAAGGACACTTTTGTGGAGATGGACGAGTTATGTGCTTGGCTCATGTTGGTTAAGATGCAGGATAGGGATCTCAGAAGAAAAGGGATGTGTTACATTTATTATTTGTTGCAAGCCGCTCCGGCTTCAGCGTGAGAATGGAGCTGCAGAGTTTTCCAGTTGGAGTGGGGATGAGGGTGGGGGCCATGTGCTCCAAGCTACTGCGGCGGGCAAAAGGGAGAGATGCATTTTGTACTATCGCAGTGAGGCCTGGTTACCAAGATGGAGTCGAAAGGGGGTACAGAAAATGGATGCCCTGTGTCCTGCTTGGTGGTCCCATCTACGCGAATGTAACCCAAAGTTAACATCACATAAGGGAGAGGGGTGTACCTACCACTAGAGGCACTTGGTCTGAGTTTTGTACTGAGAAATGATGATAGCGAGGGGTCCATTGGCCCCTCGCTCCCACACACGAGTCAGGTGGCACAGGGGGTGATGTGATAACATAGGTGTTGTGGAGGAGAGACCTTCGAGTTGGGCATTGCCCTCATCCAGGTGAGATAGGACCATTGCTTGGACAGTAGATTTAAAGGTGTCTGGAGTGAGGAAGGGCTTTACTTTCCACAGGAGGGGGAGCTGATACCAAGATAGCTGAGTTTTCTTAGCTTTGTGTGTCTTGAAGGAGAATTGTTTGTCAATGTGGAACGTGAGGGACTTGGCAAAGGATATGAGATTGGATGGGAAGCCTTCATGGTTCATGCTTGATAGCCATGTCCGTATGTCTGGGTGTTCGTTGTTGTTGGTGAGGAGTAGGAATTCGGTCTTGAAGGGGTTGAGCTTCAAGTATGCACTGAACATCCAAGACTGGATCAGCAAGAGGCAGGTTTTGAGTCTGTGGATGTCCTTGATTGAGTCAATTTTAAGGTATAGCTTTGTGTTGTTGATGTATTGGTGGATGTGGATATTTTGGGTGGCTTGGATGGCTCCCAGTGTCTCCATGTAAGGATTGAAGATCTCTGGTGACATGATGGATCCTTGTGGGACTCCACAGGTGATGGATAGCATTGGAGATCTATAAGAGTCCATCTGAACAAACTGCTTGCAGCTGGTGAGGTAAGACTTTAACCAGCATAGAACAAGGTTGCTCCTCCCCATGCGCTGATGTGGGTTGTCTGTGAGTACTAGGTGGTCTAATGTGTTGAAAGCAGCCGAGAGGTTGAGTACAATCAGGAGTCAGGGGTGGCAGTCATCAAGGATGTTCATGCCCTTGTCGACCAGCTGTCTGGTTGCTGCCTCCATGCTGCATCTGGGTCTGAAACTGGATTGGCTGGTTCAGAGGAGATTGTTAGTGTTGATGTGTTGCTGCAGTTGTGCGGCTTCCACTTTCTCAATGATCTTACCTAGGAAGGGAAGATGGGTGACAGGGCGATTGTTACCTAGGTTGCCAGGATCCAGATCCTCTCGCAGATAATTTCAAATGCCTCTTGACATTCTTTGGACCATGGAAATGGGGTGTGTTGAAGAGTATGAACTCTCAGAGGCCCAGTGATGGTCTCAAAGTCCCTTATATATCGGGTGCAGTAGCTGGCTAGTCCTAGGAATGAGCACAGCTCATGGTTAAAGGGTTGCATGCAGTTGTCTGCACATTTGAGTAGAATAAAGGATGACCATTTATGCTTCCCCTTTTTCTAATCAGAAGTGTGTACACCTGCAGGCAGCCCTTTAACCATACAGGTGGATAAACATGCTGCCTGATTGGGTGACCATATCTGGGGCTAGTTGGGAGAGGCCAGGCAGAGCCAGGGCTCGGGAGCCCTTTCTGGAGAGTGCAGAGCCTCTGTCAGAGCTAGCCCTTGCCCAGTTAAAGCCCCGGGAAATAATACAGGAAGTAAAAGAGATGGATGTTGACATAAGTTCAGAGAGTCAGACACAAGAGTCTTGGGGAACTACACACTTGTAGTGATAGGGAAAACATAGCAGCAGAAGAGTTCGAATTTAACACTGTGTGTATTGATTTCATTTTTCTTCTATAATACCAGCATGGACAAGTACTTTCATAGCATTGCATGGGGCCGATAGGTACTAGCATAGCATACCCTTGAATATCATGCAGAAAAACATGTGCCTACTGCCGATAGGGTTATATAATGTTACTTGCTTTCTTTTCATGTTCTCATAATGAAAAGCAGCATGGGCTGTGGCAGGAATGCAACAGTAGCCAAACCCAGCAGGGGAAAAGTGGGAGCAGTGCTGGCACTGCAAAAGCAGCAGCACCACTGGATCTGGGAAAGAAAACGACGCAGCACAATATTGTATGGAATCCTGCATCGTACTTAAGCAATTTGCCCCGAATGGCGGGGGCATTACCGATTCAGGTAATGCCTCGGTGCCCATAGTTATAGGCTCGAGCAAAGCCACCAGGAACAAAGCAGGCAGAAGGTAAGTAGGGGTGGGAGGGCAGGAAGGGGGGAGGACAAAAAAACCCAAAAACATACCTGAATCCCCGGCGGGGGACGAAGGATGGATGGCCCGCTTTGAGCCTCTTCATTGGCTGAGGGGCTGCCACCCCCCCCGCTGGGGACAAAGGCATGGAATCCAGGGATTCCCAGCCGGGTAGTGCCCTGCGAGGGCCAATCAGAATGCTTGTTTCATTCTGATTGCACCCTCGCCAGGTACTAATGCAGTATAGGTCAACAGTCAACCATGAGTGTTACAGGGGGCCTGCTATGGGCATCCAGCAGACCCCATTGTGCTACGGACATCAGCACTCTGGAGACCCAGTGCCTCTGGGGGTTGGGGCCTGGTGTCGACATCCAGCAGGCCCCATGGTGCTATGGGACACCAGCACCATCTGGAGTGAGATCAGAGCGAGCCAGGCCCCTGACCATTTGGACCTCTGCCACTGTACTGGCACAAGGGTCCCACAGCATCAGGGCATGCAGGCCTGTGCTTCCATGTGTATGCCTGCAGGCCTACATAAATGAGACACAGACTCAGTCGTTCCTCTTTGGGAGTCCGCCGCCGTTCTAGTGCACGTGTCTGTAGACTCCTTTTATTAGCTTGGGCCATGACACAGTCATGGCCGATGTTAAAAGGGCAAAACACAGGGGAGGGACACATTCCCTTAAAGGGACAATACACTTGGGAGGGTCACCCACAACACTCCTTTTTCATAACAAACAAATGTTACCAAAACATAAACAATCCCCTCCCCCAGTTACAAAACGACATTACTTCAGCTACTTCAGAATCGTAGGATCGACAACAAATAGGATATGCCACATCTACACACATGCGGCTCACATAATCATAGACATACTACACATATCAACAAACTCTACCCAAAACCTGTGGGTGACAGTCGCAGTTGGCGAACCACCGGTGGAATGTTGGCAGTTCGACAATTTGTTATAAATACTCTTTATTAACCTGGGGCCAGTGTAACTTTCACCGCTGAATGACACATTGCCAGCCACTGGCACCATACAGAGCATGCCTCCGAACTTACAGGAATACAGCTTCCCATCCATTTAACTGGAACCGCTTTAAACACATACTTTCTATGCAGGTCACCAGCATTTAAACATATGTCCACTGAGTCTTCTCTGAGCACTCGCAGGACTGCAGGAGACCAGTTCACTTGGCTCCAGCGTACATTCAGGATAGTCATTTCCACAGGTCTAGGTCTGTTGCTTTTACAGTTCAAAGGCGGGTAAAGCCGCAACTGGGAGCATCAGGGGCCATCAGCTATCGGCTTAGACTAAGATTATCGGCTTAGTCCCTTGATGTTGGGCAGTCAGCAAGATGCAGATAGCAGGGCGTCTAGACTGTGCCACATGCGATCGACAGGGCAGGGGTGGCAGCATGTAACTCACCCCCCTTTTCTTGGCTATGCTCCGCGAGGCAGGGGTGTCTCTTGACTATCGTGGGACCGGAGGGCGCACAAGCACTCACATTGAGCTGCAACCCTCTCCTGATCCTATCGCTTCATCTGGGTGTTGGGATTGAGGTCTGCATTAGCCCAACACAAACGACAAGTTGTAACAGTGTGTCTAGGCCACTTCTCCTCCCCCGAACAGGAGTCACTGCTTTGGATGGGGCTGCAGAAGTCCTGGTCAGTCCCCCATCTTCCTTACTTCCAGGCAGGACCATGAGTCCGTTGTTGTACCAGCTCGGGGGTGGCAATAGTCTCACCCAGGGCCATATCGGTCTGGTCCATGGACAGCAGGACTGGCAGGGCGCACACCAGTGGCAGGATGAAGAGGCCACTCGCACAGTTCTCTCTCCTAGGCATAGGTGTGGCAGTAAGCTGCTATCACCAGAGGGCACCGGCCAGTGTTAGGGTGATACTGGAGTCAGGGTGACAACCAGTGGCAGGACTACAGGCAGGGCGCCACCAGCAGCCGAGGGCGTACAACGAAGAGCATTCCAGCACAGTGTATAGACGTTGGTGGCCCACAGTCCTGTTGTGTTAGCGCCTTCGCTAAGTGCATACATTGTCAAATGAGGCCAAGCATACTAGGACAGAGAGAAAACTTCCAGTCCTTGAAATCATGAGGTGGGGTGTCACAGATTTAAAGATATGGCAGACTCCAGACCAGGACTCTTTCTACTGGCCAGGGATGCAGTGCACGATAAAAACGCTTTTAAGCTGATTACATTCACATTGGGCCTCATTACAACCTTGGTGCTAAGTGCACCAACTTTACCACCATGGTGTAAACTGCGTTTACACCATGGTGGATGGCGGATTTACCGCCCCATTCCAAGGTGAGTGGGGCGGTAAATCCCCATTTCCCATTTTCCCTTCCCCATTCCCATTTTTGCCCCATAGGGCATAATGGGAGTGGGGAAGGCGCTAATTACGCCGCCGTAAACGGCGGCGTAATTAGCACCATGGCAGGTTAGCGCCATGGATTTTAACGCCTGCTAAAAGCAGGCGTTAAAATCAGAATCAGGCGTTAAGGGTTAACGGTGGCGTTAACCCTTAACGCCTGAGTTGTAATGAGGCCCATTCTGTTTTTGAGAAGGCAGCCACCCGTCTCACACCCCCCTTGACGTAACCCCGTGTCGCAATGGATCATGAACCAGGCCGGTGTGTAATAATGAAATATTTATTTATTTTTCAATTCAAATGAAAATCAAACAGATTCAATATAGGGCAGCCATCACCAATGTGGTGATAATTACACAGCAAAATGATAGGATACACTTAATTTAACATTCTGACATCAGACACAGTAATGCAAATATGACTGAAAACCAGATCACCTTTGGGAATACCTTTAAATTGGACAACTGTTATACATTCCCCCTGAAACACTCCCTCAAATCCGACCTACCACCCCTGAATGGGAGGCCAAAATCAGATCGTACCATTGAAAAATGAGCAAAATGGCACTCGGAATTCATTGAATAGTTATTTTACATGTGCGGTGAATGGATAAGACAAGAATTGGTGTGGCTGTACTAAAGAAGCAGGAAAACCCACAAGCTACAAGGCAAGGTCCTAAACATACATACAGGTGAAAAAATCTAAAAGGTGGCTGATAGCGCAGGATACTCATAACCTCCACCTGTCTTAATGACTCTGATAACCTATTCGACTCCCTGCTACTTTACGTTGCTAGGCTCTGCCACTCTGTCTAATCACCTTGTAATTACCTTGTAATTATCTTGTTAATATTTTGTAAGTATTTTTGAAATTATTGTGTTGTTCTCGCTTATGTACACTATGTATCTGTAACTTCAAGAAATGCGCCCAGATACCTTTGTGCCAGGTGCGCTATATAAATAAATAAAATACAAATACAAATACAAAATCGACTTTGGGAAGGAAGAAAAATGCAGCAAGAATCACACGTGTCAAAATTGCAGTTTCTTAGTTTTCACAGGTTTAAAACAAGCAAACAGCTTCAGAAATGAGCTGAACAGACAGAATTGAAAATTGGGTTTACTGATGGGGTACCAAGGCACATAACAGGTATGATACTAAAGTGAAAGGGTGTCTCTGGATGGGTGACAGTATGGGATTCTTTATGGGGAAGGAAAATCGGATTTTAAATGGGAAACACTTTCACAAGCAACTCGGATTTGTTAGAAACATGATTTATTCTACTGCTACTATATTTTAGTGGCTATATATTTAAAGTAAGACTCGGTACGTGAGGAGGTTAATTTGCAAGATTAACCTATTCTCGCCGAGTTCATCATCTATGGGAAATTAATTAATGTATTCAAAATAGTACTATGGACTGAAATGATTTGGAAAGTATTGTGCTAACACCTTCAGACTAACACAGATTCTTTTAAGGACAGGATACACACAGGGTTCTGACAATTTAAGAAGTTACTAGGGTACTTATAGCACTTTTATAGGGTTGGACATAAAACAAGGTAACAGAGCAATGGAGGCAGTTTTTTGGTTACTGGGAAAGGGTGTTACTTACAAAAAGCTCTTGAATTTGGTAGTTTGGACAGCTAAACGGGTCTGTGGACAGGGGGACAAGGGTCTGGTCACTGCGCAGCAGCAAGGCTCTCCTTTAGGGGAACAGCGGGGCAACCAGGGTCTGGTCACAGTGGACAGCGGGGTGCATCAGCTGGAAAAAGACAGGTCTGGTCACTGGATTCTCCCAACATATTCTGCAGCCTTTCCTCCTTTCTCCATGAATTATTGGGATTTTTGTAGGGTTTAATTCTGGATAAATGGTTCTGCCTGGATAGGAGATTCAGCCTGGATAGGAGGTTCTACCTGGATCCGGAGTATGGAGTCTTGCAGGGTGAATGTGGAATGTTGAATGTCTGTATCTCTGGATTATGAAGGTTGGATTTTTGAATGTCGGGTTTTTGAATGTCCTGCATCTCCCCATGCCTCTTTCTTATATAGGACGGATGACATCAGAGGCTTTTTACTATGTGAAAGGAAACAACAGTGACATACCTCTAAGATAGGATAGGTCAGGCTGTGGATGTCACCGCACCCTGTAAGAAGATTGGACCCAGGGCAGTGACATCAGTTTTAGTGAGGGTGTTTTTATGATGTGCTTTGTTATACAACAGTTACTTTTGCCAAAATCAGTTATGAAACAAAACCCTTATATTTTCAATTGTTATCCTCCTGAAAATCACATGTGCAGACCCCATATTTTAAAAGGAATATGTAATTCCAAAACCCAAGTTTGTACAATGCTGTTTTGTCCATCTGGCAATCTTTCAAAAGTTTTATGGAAAATATGCCCTAAAATTCTAAAAATGGATACACAGAAGCCTATAAATGTCAGGCATATTTTCATCAACGTTTACATCAGTGTCATGTACGCTTTCCTCAGAAACGCCTCTTTAATGCCATTCACGTCGCCCACATGCTAGGATCACCAACATAGTTACATTTTAATTGATACATTAGAATTGAGAACATGAGCCTGCGCTGTATCTAGACAGGATTGTGAATGTTAGCATGTACAAACACTTAGAATTGAGAACATGAGCCTGTGCCGTATCTAGACAGGATTGTGAATGTTAGCAGTTGCCACACTTAGCATTGAGAACATTTGCCTGCGCCGCATCTAGACAGGCAAATGTTCTGTGACTCTCGATAGCAGCTTGTCTGTCCCCCCTCCTCCCCCCTTGTTCTCTTCCTCCCCCCTCCCCTACTTTCAAATTTGTCACCGACATTTTTGTTCAGTATCGTGCCTTGTTCTCCTTTCCCCTCCGTACCCTTGCCCCCCCTCCCACCCCTCCTCTTGTTACCACCTGCACTGCGTAAATTGTCGTCAGACATAGTAATGTTACTGCTTGCTTTGTTCTCCTTCTATCCATTACCTCTTGCCTTACTTGTTCTATGCACTTGCACTATCAGAAATGTCGACAGGCCTATTATGATAGTTATTTTTACATTCTGTACTGCTTCAAGGACTTTTATTGAATGTAACTGTATTTTCCTTTGTTCCCCTCCCTCCTTGAAGCGCTTTGAAACACATTGTGTATAGGCGCTCTATAAATAAACTATCATATCATATCATATCACTGTTAGCAGTTGCAACACTTAGCATTGAGAACATTAGCCTGCGCCACATCTAGATAGGATTGTGAATTTTAGCCTGTACAAACACTTAGAATTGAGAACATGAGCCTGCGCCGTATCTAGACAGGATTGTGAATGTTAGCATGTACAAACACTTAGAATTGAGAACATGAGCCTGCGCCGTATCTAGACAGGATTGTGGATGTTAGCATGTACAAACACTTAGAATTGAGAACATGAGCCTGCGCCATATCTAGACAGGATTGTGAATGTTAGCAGTTGCCACACTTAGAATTGAGAACATGAGCCTAGGCCGTATCTAGACAGGATTGTGAATGTTAGCAGTTGCCACACTTAGCACTGAGAACATTAGCCTGCGCCGTATCTAGACAGGATTGTGAATGTTAGCAGTTGCCACACTTAGCATTGCGAATATTAGCCTGCGCCGCATCTAGACAGGATTTTGAATGTTAGCATGTAAAAACACTTAGAATTGAGAACATGAGCCTGTGCCGTATCTAGACAGGTTTGTGAATGTTGGCAGTTGCCACACTTAGCATTGAGAACATTAGCCTGCGCCGTATCTAGACAGGATTGTGAATGTTGGCAGTTGCCACACTTAGCATTGAGAACATTAGACTGCGCCGCATCTAGACAGGATTTTGAATGTTAGCATGTGCCACACTCAGACGTAATTCCCAACTTTGCCCTGCGTCGCATCTAGATAGTATTGTGAGGGTTGGCGAGTGCCACACCTGGACGGAATCATGGAGATTACCAAGCACTACACTTAAAAGGAATTGAGTATGCTAGCGTGTCCCGCACTTGGATGGAGTTGTGAACATTGGCCTGCGTGGTATGTGGATAGCAGTGTGAGGATTGGTGAATGCTACACTCAGACTGAATAGAGTAGGTCAGCAAGAGCTACACTTAGACAGAACTGTGGATGCTTGCATGTTAAATGTCACATAACCCACTAACCAACTTAAACTCAAACCTTCTGCATACTTAAAAAACTCACACAGCCATCTCTCGCACAACGAGCTGCACGCACTTCACCACACTGCAACAACACATAAGCCGCACCAACAACACACGCGGACTGACACCGATCCAATACTCGCACCTAAGCTCAGCACCTGGTGTCTACCGAGTTGAAGCTGCCAACAGTACACCACTCCTCTCACTATCCTACGCCCTCTTCACCTTACTAACCCATTCCACCTTCTCATTTACAGATCCTCCAGAGCGCCTGGGGACCAATTCCGTTGGTGACGGTGCGCTATACAAGTACCGTTAACATAACATAACATAACTAAAATTACATTAAAAACCATAATAATTTGACATTACTGCGCTTTCAGATTGCAGAAATAAATGTCTTAATATAAAAAGTATTTTAAATCAAACGGGCGGTTTTGTTCCCAAAAGTGCGCAGCCTTTACAACCCCCAGCCAAATGTCTTTAAGTGGTCAACCTTGTACAGAGGTTGCCATGGCTTCTCCTTTGAAGTCCTACAATTTGAATGCAAATTATGTCACACTTCTGAGGGAAGCACATGAGTTGGAATTTCCTTTTGTCCTTGAGAGCATCTCTGCCAAGCAGTCTGAGGCACCCCGTAATTATCACACTTGGTAGTCCATTCAACAGTGTCCCTGCTCTGTAGGCATGAAATCACGGAGAGCTGCGGCATTTGGCCTTTAAGCCAAACTGGTCTAACAGGAATACCTGCCTCAGCTTGGCTGTTGAAGTTCTTTTTGTAAAGAAAAGAAAATACACAGAGTTAAATATATTTATATTTTTGCAGCTTTTCTTTCCCAAATGTACAGTTGTGTTTCTGGGCATTTTGCAGTCTTCTTTCCCATTTAGCTTCCATCATGTCCTCTCATTTCTCTGCATGGCAAAGTAACACGGGTACATTTTATTTTTATATCAATTTAACAAAATGCGTTTATCCTTGCATTTTGCTCTCTGAAAGCTTTCAGAGCTCTGGTCAATTTCTGTACACAGGGATATGTTCAAGAAATGGGTTCTTTGAAACTGACACCAAGCAAAGGGAGAGAGAGAGCTTATTTTGAAGAGCTTTGACTGTGTTAATTTGTTGCAAGAGTAAACACTGGCCGTACGGCCTGAAATTAATTTCTCTGCTCTTCACAGATTTTACTTGACACAACAATGCCTTTCAGGGAGGAATGGCCCTCATTTGATGGTGTTCATCCTGAATATAGATGGTCATGGTTGTGTTTTATTGGATGGGTATCCACGTACTGGACCTGAAGGGCGGTCTAGTACCCAAATCTTCCCTTAGTTGTGATATTTTCACACTTGGATTTGGGTATTTTTGTTTTGAATCATTTCCTAAAAACAAAGATTTTGCAGAGCTTTGTTGTTTGTCATAAAAAGGCTGTCCTCAAAGTGAAACAATATTAGCTTTATTAGGTTTCCCTTGAGGGCAGGTTTTTATTAAAAAGACCCACTATTCCCTAATTGATGTTTTGCTGGGAAGTGGGTATAATTAGTACATCTTGGACCAGGGGTCCTCGTATCAATTTCTATTTGTTCTTTTTTTTTTTTTTTTTCTACATATTAAAGATATAGAGAGTTTTTTTCCTCTATGTCCCTGTGTGTTGGGTACACAGTAAAGATCCTTGATCAGTCCCTATCTTTCTTTGGATAGATCAAACTGTAATCTGGCATGTTACATTCAGTTGTGCAGATGCAGTATTGTAATGAGCCGACCGGTTTCAGTGGTGAAGACCACTTTCATCAGGGCTGGGACAGCTGGCAAATAGTGACACTGTTATTATTGCGAGTGGCTAGATATAGCTTCATTAAATTCAAATGGACAAGTCTGTAGGGATACAGAACGGGGTTGGGGACGGGAGGGGAAGAGGAGGGAGGGAAAAGAGAAAACACAGAAATTAGTTGTGGTGGGGCTACACAATGTGTCCTTAAGTCGCCTAGTGTGGGAGACATCTTAGCCTCAACTTTGGTGTCTTCTCTCCACGAGGAGCAACATCAAACCCGCCCTAGTGAGAAGGAAGAAAACAGTGACATGGGAAAATGTGGAAACAGCATCTAGAACCGTAGCCACGACCAATAATGCTCACAACACTCATACCGCTGAATCCAATCAACTGTGAGGCTCTGAGCAAAACATGCTAGACAAACCGGCAATCTCTTTAGTAATGAATCTCTCCCAGTATGCACTCAGTATGGACCAACATACACTACTGGAAAAAGGCCTTAGTTTTGTGCCTACTACACGGCAAGACCCTTTTAAAACACGCATAGAGGTGGCCCAGTTGGTCAGAAAGATATGTCTAAAACAGTACTTTAGCATAAGAACACAAAGGAACGAAGAAAAATCTGCAACCAACCTAAAAAACAAATCAACCTTCTACCCACCACCTAATGAAATCCCACCAGAATCCATCACCTTTGAAAAATCCCTCATAAGAAAAATTGAGAATTTTGAGAAAGAAGAAAAATATACATTCAACAATTTCTCAAAAAAAGACCGCCTAGCCCTAAAGAGTTTGATGGAAAAGGATGATATCACAATAAAATCTACTGATAAGGGAGGTGCTATAATGATTCAAAATACAGTAGATTGCAATAAAATGGTTCAGACGCTCCTGGATGATCACACCAGTTACAGACAACTTGGAAAATACCCTACAGGAAAAGACCCCACCCCGTTCTGTATCCCTACAGACTGGTCCATTTGAATTTAATGAAGCTATATCTAGCCACTCTCAACAATAACAGCGTCACTATTTGCCAGCTGTCCCAGGCCTGATGAAAGTGGTCTTCAAGACTGAAACCGGTCGGCTCATTACAATACTGTATCTGCACAACTGAATGTAACATGCCAGATTACAGTTTGATCTGTCCAAATAAAGATAAGGACTGATCAAGGATCTTTACTGTGTACCCAACACACAGGAACATAGAGGAAAAAACTCTCTATATCTTAAATATTAAGAAAAAAATAAAAGAAGAACAAAAAGAAATTGACACGAGGACCCTTGGTCCAAGATGTACTAATTATACCCACTTCCCAGCAAAACATCAATTAGGGAATAGTGGGTCTTTTTAAGAAAACCTGTGTTTTACTGGAACCAAACTGTGCAATGTTGAAAGATGGAAATAGCACCAGTGGAAAGTCATTTTAAACACGGAACATTTTCTTTTCAGTTGGAAGTTTTGAGCTGGCAGCATAGCAGCGGTGAGCCAGACTGCCTTTGAATTCTTCTCTTTGGGTTCACATGAGAAAACAAAATGCAGCCATTCTCGGGGTGTCTGTGCTCCATCTCACCCCATTTGTGCTCAGCAGACACAGTGCAGCCATTATTTCTGTAACTGCTAAAACGCAGTTTTGATGCAAGGGAATATGTGCTCAGCAGACACAGGGCAGCCATTATTTTTGTAACTGCTAACATGCAGTTTTGTGATGCAGGGATTTCTGTTGGGCTGGTAAATATACCCTACAGGGTCACAGGTGAGCGTCAAACCATGTCCTGTTCTGCTCAGCACCACTCTCTGCCTTCCGTTGTGTTGCATCTCTGAGATGATCTTTCAGTGTCACTCTCACACCCAAGACCACCCTGTTAATTGTGCACACATTTCATGAGGTTGGTATTCGCGTGCGCTGCTGGGTTGAGAGTGCTGCGTCTTGCATTTTCTCCTTTACCTTTGCATGCTCTGGCACCAGAGCATCTTTATGTTTCACTGCCCGCAAGGCGCGGGATCACTTCAGTGCGGGGGCAGCTGCTCTTAGTGACTCCAGCATGCGAACATGTCACTCTCTGCCCTGCCCGCCCCGGGGTCTGCATGTTCTCTCACCTCGCTGCGGCCCAGGACTTCTAGCAGGACAGGTGCTGGCACCGCAAAATGCTGGCAGGCACTGCCCTGTACTCTTGTTGAGGGCTGGCAATCTGTACCCCTTCCAAACCAGAGCAAACATTGTGCACTTGCAGAGCCCCAGGATCTTCAGATGGCCACTTGTCTTTGTGGGTATTGGGCCAGTAGACACCTTCACCAAGCAACCTTGTACGTCTGCACCATGGTGATTCCAAGTTTCCTTCTCTTAGTTGACGCCTGTCCCAACGCCTCTTCAGTTGTTAAAGTCGGCTGGTGGACCTTCCCATATATTCCTATTCTGGGTTTTTAACATCTGCTCATTAACCTTGCAATGCCTGTGGTGACACATATCAGATCTCCGGTTCCCTCCAAGAAAGGTCTTATTTTGATTTCAGGTGGCAGGGCTGTGCCTGACACATTAACCTCCCAGATCAGGCTCCTCCCAAGTGAGAAACACACACGCTTTGAATGCCTCTGAGGCAACATGCAGTGCACGTGCAACATCCACAACAATCACTTCTATCTTCTTCCGACCAGAGCGCTGCATTCATCGGTGCACGTGTGGCACACGTGGCACTGCCAGCATGGCACATGGCAAACATGCAGGATTAGGGATGCCTTTGCCGCATCCAGCATAGCACGACTTTCCTCTTGACAGCTCCATCGCGGAGCACACAGAACTTCACCGCCAGCTTGGCCTAGGATCACTCAGCTGGCTCTTGTCTTTTCCGCCTTTTGTGATCTCAGGTTATCGGATCCCAGGGCGCACCCCGCTGACTGGCCCGGGACCCATATTAAGTATGGGCATCATTCTCTGCCCTCTTTATTGTGGCATGGGCGCTTCGTATGTGTTGGGAGCACAAACATAGCACTGCCAGAGGGCTGGGGTCTGCAGGCATTCCACTCCTGTCTCTTATGCACATTCCATTACACTTCACCTGTAAATACCCCAGGATCACTGTGGGGCGTGCCGGTATGGCGGGTGACATTGATGTACTCAAGCCGGGTCTACATAATTGCAGGCAGCCACAGTATGGATGCTTCCTCGCAACAAAATGGAGCATTTAATTCTATTCACTTCACATGCGGCCCGGGTCTGCCGCAGGCAAAGTACTGGCAGATGTTCCAAGTGCGGACACCCTCCCGGGTTGGGAATCAAGCACCTGAAATGTGGCGGTGGGCGCAAACACTCAGCTGAGCAGCGCAGCGGGAGCTATTCTTCTCCTCGCTGCCACATGGCTTTACTGTCTTATTACTCCATCCTCAGGGCACAGCTGCCACAGGTATTATTTTTCTGTTTTTCTTTCTCCACCAGGTGGGGATCCAGTAAACGTATTTGGCATGCCACAGCAGACAGCGGAGCGGCCAGCCGCTTCTCGTGAAGTGAAGACGGGCGCTGCACTTCTTTTGGGGTGGGGGCGGGCACCCCACTTCTTTTCGCTCCGCTCCAGAGCATATATTAACCACCCTCCTTTTGCGATGGATGCTGCAGAGGGGCTGTGGGCAAACTCCCACCCGGCCACACAAGCACCATCCTTCCAGAGGGCAGGGGCCGGTAGAAATCACTGGCAGGGCTTTGTCTGTCTTTGTCTGTCTTCGCCATCACGACAGGGATGGATGCCGCTCCAATCTCCACACACGCAGCGTGCAATCTCTCCCCCTACAGGGATAGCTCCCTTTCATCCTCCTTCAGCAAACAAAGGGAAAGAAAAAGAAAAGTAAAAAACACAGGAAACGCAGGGACAGGGAGCCCTGTGGGGGTTCTACTCCTCGTTGCCATTTTTACAGTGGGTCTGCTATGGACATCCAGGAGGCCCCATTGTGCTACAGACATCAGCACTCTGGAGGCCCAGTGCCTCTAGGGGCTGAGGCCTGCTCTGGACAACCAGCAGGCCCCATAGTGCTATGGGACACCAGCACCATCTGGAGTGGGGGCAGAGCGAGCCAGGCACCTGACCATGCAGACCTCTGCCATCGTACTGGCACGAGGGTCCCACGACATCAGGGCATGCAGTCCTGTGCTTCCACGAGCAGGCCTGCAGGCCTACTTAAATGAGACACTGACTCAGTTGTTCCTCTTTGGGTATCTGCAGAGACTCCTTTTATTATCTTAGGCCATGACACAGTCATTGCCCATGTTAAAAGGGCAATGCACAGGGGAGGGACACATTCCCTTGGAGGGGCAACACACTTGGGAGAGTCACCCACCACACTGGGGAGAACGAGAAGCTCTCCTAGCACAAAGCTTTCAGGGTGGCCAGCATTGCCACACAAGAAAGACATGCAGTTAACCAGCTGTACCTTTAAGGCTAGGATACATTTATATATCTGTGTACATGTCTGAAGTGATCTGCTGCCATATGCCTTTCTTGTTTTAGCTGTTGGACATACACTATGATATCTGTACCTCAGTGGATAATGTTATTGGGGCATGACCAGCGTGGGTTGGGGCAATTCCATCACTGTCATGTAGAACTCGGTATTTTATTGTGTCATCCTACTCTTTATACTTTGCACTGAAAGTGTGTTGCTGCAGTGTCCATGAATTGCACAGTGCTTCTTTGGAAATGACATCAGAAGTTCGCAATTGAGCAACCACTTTTAATATATTTACTCTTCAATTGTTTAGCAGAAAAAAGAAAAAAAAGACAAAGTGACATATTTGTTAATTTAGTATGTGTCGGTAATTTGCAAGGTGCGCACGTACTAGTTTCAGATGCATTGATGTATATGTCTGCATTGGTGTGTTTATGCTCTCCTCAAAAAGGCTGACATCAATTTAAAACGCATTAATGTAATGGCTGTTTTGATTGGCTACATGAAATTGACTTCACGTGATACCAGCACAATAAGACAGAATTGGGGGCAATGTCAAAGAAAGTCAACATTGCGCGAACGGTGACGGTCGCATATTGTTTCCTTACCAATACTTGGCTGCAAAAACCGTTAACATCATCAGCAGGAAATGAGGCTCATTTGCAAGCAGCATGCTTTCACCAAACAACCCTTGGAAATATGTTAGCCGCATTAGCGGAATAGTCAATTACACACGGGTCCAATTTTCTCTGATAACCTTAATGGCTATAAAACCAGGCGTGGGTGCCAGCAATGTTAGCTGCACTTCTCTGCTCGCCAAGCTGCTGCTTTTCTTGCTCTCACAACATAACAAACAGAATGCTGGTCAATGTCTTCCACAGGCCACCTATTATTGCTGTGTGTTCTACCATTTTCGATCATTTCCTCTCTCATAATGTCAATAATTGCTTGGCAGGAGTTCACGGTGTCGCTATTTTGTGCAGTGCTCCTAAGAAATATTTAGATACCAAAAATGAAATCAAGAAAAGCAGACTTTACACACTGGCAGCGTAAATGCGTATTAAATGAACTAGCAAATGGATGCATGATTACGCCTAAATTTTGACATCTGTTTTTTTTGTTTTCAAGGGGGACTGGTGTAATTCTAGTCAAGCAATGGTGGGCCTTCTATGGATAATGGTGGCATAGTAGTTACACACGTTTGGCCAATACAGGAATCAAGCAGCATAATGTGCCATCAATCAGAAGGTTTCCGGCTCAGGTACGTCGGCGCGTGCTACACAGAAGAAAGGGACAGAATCCTAATGTGTTGGGCCCCGGAATTTAGGCTATAGTCCTACGAGATGTGTTGGTCCCTGGAATTTAGGCTATAGTCCTACGAGATGCGCTCCTCTTCTCGCCCTTTTACAAATGGGAACCCAGAGGTCTTGACCCCATTGCCCTGGGCTCTAGAGCTGACTGCGAGATAATCCCCTACTCCATAGCTCTCAACTCACACGCTTTTGGTGTAAAGGGCTGACTCACCCGCCAAGCCTCCTGCATGCCCATTCATTCCAATGGGCGTCTCACCCGCCAAAAAAGAAATTGGGTGATTTCACCCGGCTTTGCAACACAAATGGTTGAGAGCTATGCCCTACTCACAATTTAGAGAAATTAGCACAGTGTAGGGGAGTGGTCAAGGCTTGTTACAATGAATTCCGTTTATTTTTATTAAAGAAAATATACGCGCTTAGGCTTTAAGTAAAGCTTGTCAGGGTGTGGCATACTGACATCCTGCATCGTGTTTGTACCAGTCAATCAAGGGCAAACACTGATAGAGGACACTGTGCGCGGACTTCCAAGTGACCGAATTAGCATATCACTAAGACGCATAATCAGGCAGGTGGTGGGCTGTATGTTTACAGGCATTGGCTGCAGTGTGAGATGGTGCACAGATCTGTGACTGTCAGGAAATAGGTGGCAGCACTGTTTATTTGCACAGGAAAAAAAAAAGATTCAGTTTCCTACACCAATCCAAAAGAAAGAGCTCCCCAAATATGACGACATTGGTCAACGAATAGTACTTTATAGCAAGTTAACTTTTTTAACGGGTTTCTTCTCCACAGCAATCTTGACCTTAGCCAAGCCTTTTTCTTTTTTCAGGCGTACGGACACTTTTTTTGTCTTTCTGAAGTCCTGCTTTGTGGACAGTTCCAGGTAGCCAAGTGTTACGTAAGATTTTCATAGCAATGATACATCTTCCTGACCTGTGTCAACCCCAGAATATTTTGATTTTACTGGTGGATTATTTTTCTTTATACCTCCGTGAGTGGGAACCTTTTCCCACACTCACAGAATATTGTACTCTTTTTATGGGTGTCATTTGCAAGACTCTCCATAGTGATTTTGACAATAGGTGCCTGTTGTTGCTGGGTTGCCCTAAGGGCTCCCCTTTTAACTTTCTCTGGCTAACCTTGTGAGCACTAGAATTCGCCCTTTCTCATTTTAAATGTAACATTTATGTTACAAGGACAAACCTACGTTTAATGGCTGGTGGCAGTGAAACTTTTTATTAATTCGGTGCACCTTTACCTCAGGCTGTTTGCACAGCCCCGGTAAAGGCATCCATGTGTGCTCATTTTACCAAAATGGATCCTGTCTTTTTTTTTGCCATTTTAGTGTTCCATGTCCTTTATTGTTCCTTCCCCTGACATCCAGGGTGAGAAATTTCTTTGTGTGATTTTTATCTTCGGCGGGAGTCCTGTTGACTCCCCGCACAGGCTCCAGAGTATCTGTGAAGGCAGGAAGCGAGGGAGCAGTCCACAACTCTGCAGCTCTTTGTCTTCCAGCCTGAGTGTGAGATTCCAGTTCAAACTGGGAGGCTGGATGTCCAGAAAGGATTGCCAATCCGCCAAGTTTGAGTGTTGCAAGGCTGTTTGATTGGCTTGGGTTCCTGTATAAAAGTCTGAACCTGGAAGCTAAAGAGGTAGTCAACCACTGGAACCAAAACCAACGAGGAACATGAAAATTTGAGGGTGAAAAAATTTCCAACGACCAGAGAGCCGGCTGTTTAGTCAGAGCCTGTTGTAACCCCTCCTTCCAATCGACAGGGGGACTATGTATATGACAACCCCTACCAAGAGCCTGGTTAGACCCACGAGACTCAAGAAGGCCTGAATTTTGAGCCATCCCCTGCTGTGGTGCAACATTGCAGAGCTGCAATACCCCATTACCCTGGGACCTCAAGCCATTGTGCAGTGCATGGTCATCTGAATTCGGAATCTTGCTGAAACATTATGGACATCCTGATGGATCTCCAGAGGCTGGATTCTGGTCTGAAAAGTCCCCTCACTAGAGTGTTGGACTTTGCAAACAACGAGAATTCGACCTGCAATATTTTGTCTTCTTCTGTGCTAATGAAAAAGACACCAAATCCACAGAGCCACATCCAGCTACGTGAAAAACGTTGCTATAGCATTCCCTGCGATCCATCCTGTGAAAATCCATCCAGTGTCCTTTCTTCTGTCTTAATGATGAAGGAGTTTAATGACCAGGTTTTTGGCTGCAGATCCTGAAGTCCTCCTGCTGCAAATTCTTCTTCTGTGCTGAGGTACTGTGTTGGCTTGGCTATTTACTTACCTTAAGCCTCTTGAGATTCCAGTCTAGTTTTGGGGTTTTTACTGTGATTGGGAGGTCTTTCGTCCAGTTCACCCAGCCCCACTGCTGGAATCCTCCTAGAGTCTCTTCTCTGAAGCCCCTGGACCCTAAACTAACTCTAAAGTAAAGCGCTTTCTTGTTATAACAGTCTTCCTTAGGAACTCTGACTTTTTCTACTGAGGAACCTATCCTAACCTGCCTGTTGGACACTAGACCCTAGTGACGCCCCTTCTGCCACTGAGAACACTCATGCTCCAAGAATAAGGGACATACTTACAAGGATTAGGCCTTTTGCCTAGAAAAGACAATACGTGTTTAAAAGTTACTTACTTTCACAAGCAGTTGGTTAGTAACTCTGAGAGTGAACAGTTACAAAACATATTACTTATCTTAGAAATGTTCCGCCATTCTGAAAAGTAGATATAAAGTTGTTTTACTTACCGTAGAAATGTTTTTACATTCTGAAAAGTATATGTAACAGCTTTCTTTCCTTGGAAACTGTTTTGTCATTCTAATCGAAAATAGATGTAAGGTGTTATTACTTACCTGTCATTTGGTTGGGCCTCTTCCCAAAAGTAATGCTGTTGGTTTCACTTCACTAGTCCTGTTAGGATACATGCATGAGCTTCCCCCAACTGGGTCTTGCTTCCCCTGACTTGCTGTTAGCCTATCCAGAATAGGTCTGCATTAGGTTTTACCCACCTAGAATAACTTTCAGTCATTCATAAAGTGTAACCCTGGGTTTTGCCTTCCCTGGTCTGTTTTAGACGGACACAAAAACAGTCCTAGGTTTATACCTGCCTTTAAGTTGCTGATAGCTCCTGGAAAAGTGTATAGGTTTAACTTACCTTGGCCCTCATTACAACCTTGGCGGAGGACCATGGTGCTATTAGCACCATGGTCCATGCCGCTAAGGTTACGATTCCGCCATGGTGGATGGCGGAATTACCGCCCCATTCCAAGGTGAGTGGGGCGGTAATTCCCCATTCACCTTTTGCCCTTCCCCATTCCCATTTTTGACCCCATAGGGCATAATGGGAATGGGGAAGGCGCTAATTACGGCACCGTAAATTACGGTGTCGTAATTAACTCCAAAGTCCCTTTGCGGGCTGGATTTTTAACGCCTGCTAAAAGCAGGCGTTAAACACCAACCCGCAAAGGGACACTTGTAATCAGCTGTTAAGGGTTAACGGCGCCGACGGCGCCGTTAAACCCTTAACGCCTGAGTTGTAATGAGGGCCCTTGTGTATAACTGTGTTATTCTAAAATAAGTCATTGCTTCCCTTAGTCTGTCAACTGAAAAGCAACTGTAATTGAATATTACACCCCAGGGTCAAACTCCCCTAGAATAACTGTGTTATCTTCGATCAGAGTTATAGGTTTATACTGTTCCTAGAATCTGTGTTTCACTAGATCAGAAAAGTATATTGTCCAGTAGATATTACTATTTGGTTTCTGGCTGAGCATCATGGTACAACTGACAGCGTCTACTACCCTTAAATTACTGTCAAGTAATCTGAAAGTGATTTATGGTTTTTACTCCCCAAGAATAGGTGTGACCTATACTGAATGTGTGTGAACAAGTTTGACTTACATAGACTACTGTTAATTCTCTAACTATGCTTTGGTCTGTGAACTTTAAAGCATAGTGTTGTGTTTTTATAATTGTGTTTATATATAATGGTATAGTACTTATTTCCCACAAGAATTCAGGTATGACAATGAGTTAAAGTCCCTGTAAACAGCAACAATTATTATAAGTAAGATACCCCTATAGCATTTAATATATATATTCAAAGACTAGCAATGAGCCAACATATCACTGAAATTAGTTCCTCCATCCTAATTTTTGGGAGAGTGGAGCAGCTGTTCAACATTTTTCTAAGACCACACTATGATATTATTGAAAAAAATCATTAAGGTTTTCACAAGTACACTGATGACACCCTGGACGAAGTGGAAACTTGGATGCTGGAGAATGCTTACAGCTCAACCCCAAAACAACTGAAGTTATTATTCTTGGATCTAAGTCCAAATATCATTCTGCCGATAATTTACCATGCGCTCTGATGCTGTTTGAAATCCCTATGGATGATGCAAGCAAACATCTAATTTTCTGTGGCAGCGTGACCTTGGCTTGGAAGGACATATCAACCAGGTACTTAAAACAGCCTTTTTTTAAACTTCTACTTTTACAAGAGCAAACAAGTCATTAATCATGAGTATTTGCCTAGTTTAGAAGGCACCCTGATGAGCTCTAAAATCAACTTTTGCAATGTTTTGTATGTGGGCAGTCTGGCTTATCAAAGCAAATAATTAAATTGAATTATACACACAGCTGTCAGTTTGATTTTTCACTTGTTCCGCAGTAATCCTACTTCTGTCTTGCATTGATCTCTTCATTGGCTATCAGTGGACAGACAGATGGAATTCAAAATCCTCTGGCTCACTTTTAATTCTCTTCATAATCGGGCCCCCATGTATCTGCAGTCCAATCTTAACCGATATATCCCATCATGAGCTTTACGTTCAAAAGATAAGATGTTGCTGTTCATACCTACCTATGCGTTTGTACATAGAGGAGACCAGCGATTTGTGGTTATTTCCCCAAGATGATAGAATGATTACCATGAAGAATCTGTGAGATGAACAGTTTTTTTGCAATTCTGGAAGTCCATCAATGCCTGGATGTTCTGTTAGTTCTAAACCTTGACGCCTGATGTCTCCATGGAGCTGCATTGGTGGTGTAGTGAATTTTGTTCACGCTTTAATGCAATTTAGTTTGCCTGTGGCACGTTATATATTCCTATCACCATTTTTTTCTTTACCTATGTTGAAGACCAGAACGTGTCTGCCATTTTGAATGTCATTTCATCTTTAATATGAAAAACCATTTTGAAAAAGCTTCCCAATCAACCCATAGTGAAGCCGGGCTAATAACACATTGCCTACACCAGAATCTACCTACCGTACGGACAATTCCTACGAATCAGGAGGAATTGTACAGAGAAAAGGGAATTTAAAATCCATGCCGAACAGCTCAAAGAAAGACTGATAAATAGAGGTTATCTGAGAAGATTGGTGATCATATGAAAAGAGCAGAAAATACCAATCGTGTTATATGTCTAACTACTCGAGAGAAACCTAAGAACAAACGTCTAGTTTGTGTAACCACATTTCATCCAATAAGTGGAGATGTTATGAGAATTATTAACAAACATTGGAATCTTGTGAAACAGCCTGGCTCACTAACGCAAAAAACGATGTTTGCATTCAAAAGAAATCAAAATCTCAGACAAAGGTTGGTCCATACTTATAAAGAACCAATGAAAGAACAATCGATTAACAAGCTGTGGGGATTGCCCCCCATTGTGGGTCATTATAAGTGTGGAAAATGTGTGGCATGTCCACTCACTGAGACTAAACGTGAATTCAGTTATGGAAATAGAGTGTGGAAAATGAGGCACCATACAAACTGTCTGACAAAAAACGTAATTTATGTGGTCAGTTGTCCTTGTCAACTTCTCTATGTTGGTAAAACGACACGGGAGGTTAGGCAACGTATATCCAAACACAGGAGTTGCATAAGGAATAAAGTAGCAGACAAACAGCTTGTCGAACATTTTGTGAGACTACAACACAAAGTCACTGACTTAAGATGGTTTGTCCTCCAACACATTAAAAATAACATGAGAGGCGGTGATATGGGTACAGTACTGCACCGTATTGAGCAACGAAGGATCCATACTCTAGATACGGTCCAGAATGGGCTCAATGTCTCAGTGGAATGGAACACCCCCATTGCAAGAAACTGAATGAATGCAGATGTTATCATGAACCAATGTGATATACCTATTTACATTCTTGGTATACACAATGTTTGTGAAAAACTAAATCAGAAAATGTATAACACTGACTCACAATTAGCCTATATGTGAACATTTATGCACGTTATTCCATCTCCATGTGTTTAGATGTACGTAGATAATGAAAAAACTGTGGGACTAGTCAATTGATATAACTGCTTTGGTATCGATTGACCTTGGAACTAATGTAAAACAAACAGACTGTATCATCTGTCATACCCTGTTAGATGCGGTGATGGTGTATCACATGTGAGTGAAGGGTCTAACACAAGATATAGTGGTCTAGTACAAGGATAAAGTGATTTCAGTTTGTTGTCTATGTATCTTATAGACACAGACACATCGAATGAAAATCTATGTTAACGTATAATAATCTCTTGTGGATCTACTACACTTTCGATATGCACAAAATTGAAATCCATGATCAAATCTGAATAATATGAAATAATGTGATAACGACATAGCTCTTAGGCTTGGGGAGTGTAGTCAGTTTGATGTAGGGTTCCACACTAGTAACACTGTTGGCAGTCCAGTATTGGTGGTTATTGTGAGCGCTATTGGGTACTAGTCCATCCGTAGGGTCTAGATAAGATGATGAGGACACATACAACAGTTATACTGATTGTCGTCCCCTTTAGTGTGGATTATCAACACAATTAACTATTTGTGTCCAGTAAAGATGATGAGGATACATTCCCTCCTCCCTCTTTGTGCTGTGTCTAATGCGAGCACTAGTAGGGAGTAGTCCATTGTTTATGTTTAGTGAATATCGACTGGCTAAATACAGAGTCCTTCCATTGCTATTGTCACGGAAGGACTTGTGTGCCGGGGGAATGCTCGGCGGTGTGTAGCAGCAAGACTTTCACACATTGCAAATACAAAGGGCCTCATCACGAGTCTGGTGGTAACCCTTAAATGCGGCAGTAGCGCTATTACCGCTGCATTTAAAGGTCCACCAAATCATGGCCTTGGCGGATTTCCCCCCAGCTCTGAGCTGGACATCCGCCGGCGGTAATGAGGAATTCCGGAATGGACCCAATGGGGAATGGGCACTAACCGCTCCGCCAAACCCGTGATCCGGTGCTAATAGCACCAGGGGGTTTGGCGGTAGGGTTAATACCGCCGGTGATAATACTTGTGATGAGGCCCAAACACTGGTGAGTCGTTCAGAATAGATCTCTCGTGTGTCTCACGTTCGCTGTATGTGGTAGAGGATTGTGCATATACTGTTATCATGCGCGAGATGAGCACAAATTTCTTAGATACGGTCAGGAATATCTTTTGAGTGCGGACCTATGGGTACGGTATGCGCGTGTAATGTTTTAGTGTTTCAAATAAGTGATTATGCGGAACCTGTTGTGAGCATGTGAACATGACATACTGTAGGCATGGACTTATAGATATACCCCGGCTAGTGTACTGATATAGTGAGAATTTCTTTAGAAAACCGTCACATTAAACCCTGTGAAATATCGCCTATATGGCACCCACCCATTGGTATGGGACAGTTTTTCAACACATGGATAGTTTTCATTGATCAGGTGGCTGGCCTTTGCTCATGTTCCCTTTAGGTAACTCAACAGTACGCTGTTGGTTGGAGGACTGTACCCTAGCCGGATATATACATATATATTTTTCCACTCTGAGAACAGAAGTATCCAGAGGGTGAGTCCATGTATACAGTGTGCTTTCATGTCGAAAATAAAATGATTTTTTAAAGGCAAATGCAAGTGAATATATTGGTTTACAATTTGTGTTCCTCTAGATTGACGAGCCTGAGGCTGTTGGCCGACACTTGAGGACATCATAAAATAATACTGTGCGTGTCAACATAGAGGAGAATGTAAGTGCAGTTGGCATTATTTTGTATTAAATATGAGTTTGAAATAGAGCCATATATGTTGTATGTTACTCTATATATGAACAAACAGAGAACCAGTATTTTTCTCTGTTGGTCCACAGGCTGTCAGTGGAGGATTGAATCCGACTACCCAGCCGCTTTCCCTAGAGTTAAATATGTGGGGATGAGTAGGTGCTTATGTGTTTATCAACTATTACACATTTGACAATATCAGTCAACTATCACAAGAAATAGGTATAACAACAGATCCTGATGGATTTCTATGTATGTTTTTTACATTTGAAATTGGCTTATACTATTCCAAAAAGGCGGGTCAATTATATCTGGCCATACGTCCTGAAGAAGGTCTTTGTAAGAAGAGAGACAGTAATCTCTATATGTGGACTGAAACACGTGTCAACGATTATGTGAACAATCTAGAAAATAAAAACCAGATGTGATACGACACCTGATACTAAGGACTGGGTCATAAACATATTATTATGTGGGATGTTTGAACCCACGCATCCAAGCCCTGCAACATCATGGTGCATTACTGGCAGCGGAAACATCATAATGGCCACCGGAAAGCATGCTGCTGGCCAGAAATCACCAGAAGGTGCGCAGTGAAAACCTGACTGACAGGCCACCATCCACTTTTGCCCCTGTCAGTGTTAATACAGGAGGTCACTGCCTAAAACCACCATTGGGCTACACACACAGTAGCCTGAAATCATTTGGGAATAGCAATAATGATTGCCAAAAGCAACTCAGAGCTGTTGGGAATTCATTTTCTTGAGGCCAAAAATTGCTAAAATCATGGCTCACAAAGCAATTGTTTTGCTTGTGGCTAGAACTCTGTGCCAGAACCAGACCCAGAAAGCAGAGCTGTATCCATAACCCCGTGCCAGAACCGAGATCCAGAGAGAGCAGTGCCGTATCCAGACCCAGACCAGACCGCTGTGCAGTGCCGATAGACCAGAGGCCGTGCTGAACGCAGAGTCCAGAGGGCCTGAGACCTGTCCGGTGGAGAGAGAACCGCATTCCAAACCTGACCAGATCTGTGACGAGGTCCATTCCCTTCCAAAACTAGGAGTGAGTATCTAGAACTGTCCAGAACCCATCTCTTAGTTTAAAGTAATCTTATTCAAACCATTTCAACCTGTCCAGAACTGCATAGAAATTGTGTGTCCATTCTGTGATTTCAAAGCTGCAAAAGTGTCATCTGTTATTCTGAAATCTTGACTTCATTTCTGAAAATCTACCTCCACAAAAATGTCTGTATCTTTTGAACCGTATGTCGAGATTTAACTGTTATTTTAAAGCTAAGAACCTAAGCTTTCCAACAAACCCAATACGACATTCCAACCCCTTATAGTTTTTCCGTAATCGCGCTTTACACACTCGGAAAAAGTGCTGCGAATTGCAATTTGGCTCAATTTCACCACTTGTAAAAATAGCTGCTTCTTGCTTTCCACTGCTGAAATTCGTTTTCAACCTCATAATCACTCCTGAATCATTGCTAGTGTTTACCTGAACTAATTCAAAGTAGCCAT
This sequence comes from Ambystoma mexicanum, assembly GCF_040938575.1. Lineage (NCBI taxonomy): Eukaryota > Metazoa > Chordata > Amphibia > Caudata > Ambystomatidae > Ambystoma > Ambystoma mexicanum. The sequence goes on from NC_090927.1 coordinate 729,001,659, forward strand.
CACCTACCCTGAATCTCCTATGGGGAATTAAAATCATTTTTAGCATATTTTTCACTTCATTGCAAATCACACTTAAAAGTATTTTTGCCTGTTTAAAAGCATACCGGTTTTCTCTACGCTTGCTGGGGGAAACTGGAATTTGAACTGCATTTGATTGTATACCTGAAAACTGTGTGCTCTTCTTTCCATCTCTTCATATTGCATAGGGGGGGAGTGAGTTGTCACAAGGGAAAAAGTGATCATATTATCTCTTGTTGAATTCATATCGAGTTTTATTTCTGTGCCTGCATTGTTTCCATCTTGCATTTCCTTGCACCGTAAAAGTATTCTCTGCTACTTTATCCTTCCTATTCCTACTCCTTTCTGATTAAAGAGTTGTCGCTATTGTAATATTATCCAATACTGATCACTGTTCATATTCATAAGTGTGCATTCAACTATTAATGTATTCATAAAGTATGATATATATATATTGTTTAATTTTTCCATTAAAACTTTTAATTTGCAAAACAAACCTACTTCTTGGCTCATTGAGGTCAGAGGGATTCAAAAAGAGGGGCGTTATATAAGGGTTTATCATCCAGATTTAAGAACTTGACATAAAATATATGAATAAGGGCTTCCATTGGGCATCCCAGACTAGGCATTGACTTAGTTGGAGTGCTTGATTGAAGTCACTTGCTATTATAACCTATTGAGATTTCAGTGTAGTATCACGAACACACAATGTATTAGAAGCCAAATTGGTTTTATTTAAGAATGTGCGAATGAGGAAGTATGTGATTGAGAATGAATGTTTGGAATCTGAAAGAGATGAAATGAACTAATGATTTTAAGCTATACATACAGTTATTTTGTTACATGGATATTGATTAAAATGGACAATTGTTGAATAATTTGTGTCATCCCGTTCCACTGGTCTTCCTATTGCTTTATACTAATAACACATCGGGCCTCATTACAAGGTTGGCGTTAACCCACCGTGCTACCGGCAGATTGCTGCCAACTCTGTAACACTGATTCCGTCGCCTGATATCCCAGTGCCATGGGTTATCACAAGCTGGTGTCCAAACGGTAAATCCCCATTCCATTAAATACGTTAAATAAGTTAAACAGATAGAGAGAGCTCAGTGTGTAGTCTGAGGAGAATAGAGTTTGTCATCTCCTTAGAGACAATATTCTGATATCAGCACCCATTATGATAGAGCTGTTTGAAACTTTCTGCCTTTTAGTGACACATATGTCCTCTCAGATCTCCTGTATGTGTAATTTAGAGAGATATCTGTGCTGTCTAAAGCCTGAATATATATGATGCAGTATGTGTGGTTAAGGGGGTAGTCCTGCCGCATAGACCATGACCATGTACAATGTAGTATGTGTATGGGTGATTCAGGAATAGAGTACAGCAGTCTAAAGCTTGATCATGCAGGGTGCAGTGCAAGCATGCATATTAAGGGATCATTCTGCTGTTTAAAGCCTGCCAATTTACAGTGCAGTATGTGGTGTAATGTAAGGTAAGGGTCGACTACATTCTAAATGCCATATGTGGATTATGGAATGCAACATAATGCCACAGATCAGATAAGACCTTCATAATTAGATGCAGAACTTCAGATGAGGCCTCCCAACCTGAATTATATACACCATATGTTGTTTTCAGAACTGGACAAAGTTGTATCCTCCACGATTAAATGGAGGAACTGCAGATGAGGTCTCTAGGACAGGACTACATAGTCCATATATGATCTTCAGAACTGTACAGAATAATGCAGACCAGTTGTGATCTTCAGAACAAGATAATGACCACAGATGAGGCCACCAGAACTGTACTGTAAAACTCACATATGGCATTTTGAACTGGGACTAAAATGGCATTAAGAATTTGGAACTAGATACATACTCAATGTCTGACCCCATATGGGGTCCCAGAAATAGGGACACTTTCAGACAAGATGAGGCCTTCCGTACTCGAAAACGAAACCGCAGATGAGGACATCAGGACTGGATGTAAAACTTCATATGAAGTGTTTTTGCTGGACTTTACACCACATATCAGGTTCCAGAACTGTACGCAATACTGCACACCAAATGGCAACATTTGCTTAGCAATTAACTGCATCAGTGCAATCAAATCTGAAAGCACCAGCTTGGAGATTCTGAAAGAGTGCATTAGCATGTTAATCCTGAGAAGTGCAGGATTTATTTGAAAGATAATCTTGTTATTCTTTTTTCATCATTTTCTTTTTTTTAGAACACACATGCCTCTCTGACATTGTATACAACTCTACTTCATGATTGTACAAAGAATGTAGAATATTGATCTCCAAAATTCATTGGCTCTGGCAGTATCAAGGCCTAGTAAATAGAGTCCACGAGAGTGTGCGCACGTGACAATACCACTAAGTAATTCTGTAGACAGGGGCCAAACATGACCCTCATGCCCCCCAACATGGCTCTCAACATAAAGGCAAAGAAACAGTGGATGTGCCTCACTCTTAGACCCATCACCGCAATCATCGATGTATCGCAGGTGTGAGAAACGTTATTCTCTCAGACAACCATTCAGGCCATACTCACTCGATAATTTGGACGACATGGAAATTACATCGATCAAGCATCGATCTACCACCAACTCGTTGCTTCAAGCAATGAGTTGGTGGTAAATCTCATTCTTCAGCTGGGGCCTCCTGCCTCCCTGAAACTTGAGGAGAACCATCTCCATTTCCGGAAGCACCTCAAAACCTTCCTCTTTGCTTCAGCGTTCTCTCCGCCTCTCCCCTGCTGAACTCCTGGCTGAAACTGCACTGGTCACCTGGCTACCCTCTGATCTCGGGCCCAGGTCCCCTCACCCACCAGTTGCACCCCTGCTTTCCTGGCATACCCAGCACTTAGGGACTGGTTTTCTGTTTCCCTACAGCCCTCTATCAGCACTTGACACCTGATGTTCCAGTTACCAAGACAATGAGCCACCTGCAGAAAGTCAGGCTAAAATCCTCATAATTACAAGCAGGGCAGCTTCATTTCGTGGTCTCCACACAAGTGACCCAGCCAAACAGGACAATGTCCTTTCAGCCAAGGTAGATGAAGAGGACTGTTTCCATCAAACCAGAGGGGAAAACTGCTTACTAAATGCACTCTCCCAGGCTTAGGTGATAAGAGATGGCAACATAAGGGAACACTTTGCACCTCCATGTTCATTCCCATCACATTGAAAAGGTACACTCAGTCTGGCAACCGTCTAGGGTCCAAGAGATCGGAAGACACATTCTGCCCAATCAAGATTCACCTTTCAGGTGGGGATGTACTATTTTGCAAGGGCCAATGAACTCTCTGTGACCTGGCAACATTGTAGATTAACACTATTGGAGATGGTGCTAGGACGGGCCATTAGATATGGCTATCCAATTATAGAACTAACTCATATAGCTTCTATATGTAGCCTGCGCAAACTGACCAAAGTAAATGTGTGATAGGTTTCTGGGATGCAACATGGATTTATGATGACACAACGGGATAAAACCGGGTGACACATGCTTAGAAGACGAGAGCTCCAGGCGATACTTGTTTTTTCTTGTGTGATCCCTGTAATTTTGTTTGCTAATAAAAGACAATGGGCCTCATTCGAAGGTGGGCGGTAAGGGATACCGGACACTGTTAAGGAGACTGGTGCCGGTAATCCCTTACCGCCCAATTACGAGTTCCCTTAGCGGGAACCATAAAGAACATGTGGTCTGACAGCACTTTCTTTACGGGTCCCATAATGGACCTGCAGTTAGCGGGCCCGTTATTAGCGCATTCCGCCTTCCCATTGAGCCCTATGGGGGGTCAAATGGGAATGGGGATTTACCGGGTCCGCCTAGGGCAGAAAGTCCCGGTAAGTTTCCTCTCGACAAGACCGGACCCGGACGCGATTTTGGAGGCAGCTATGGTGCTAATAGCGCAATGGCTACCTCCAAAGTCGTAAGGAGGCCCAATAACATTGTCCTATGGTTGAGTCTTTCAATCTTGTGGCGGCCTTGATGGGCCCAAGTGACCCTGATGATAATTGGCGTGACTGCTAGAGGGCCCCAGCCATGCCTATACAAAGTGGAAGCCGAGGAGCATCACTAGGATTTTTCAGATCCCTAAAATCACGCATGTAAGAAGAGGTCAACAGGACCTGCCTTTGGAGGAAAATTCCTTCCCGCTTCCTGTGAGACCAGACGGTAGAGTGGCAGCTTGTGGGAGAGTCGGTGTCTGAGAGACCTCAGCAGATCACACAGGGTAAGTATAGACTCAGCTATATGGCAAATGTGGGGAGGGAGTGTCAGTTTGATGTTGTTGTTGAAGTCCTTCTTTGATGTAAGGATATCTGTTTGTTAGGGGGTCAGTTTGGGCAGTCAGCTTAGAAAATTTTGAAAAAATAGAGAACAAGCACACCTATGTGTTTAGCTATATTTTGAATGACAGGTAGTGTTCAATAATTTGAAGCTCTAAGGCTCACCAGAAATAATAAGAAGTCAAGGCTGCGGGGGAGAGGGATGACTCTGGTATAAAAAGTCATAAGAAGTTAACATAGAAAAATGGGGAACCCATACAGATGGGTCCTCCTGTCCCCTGCACACCTGTTAATGCTGGCAATTAAGTCCAGTCAATATTTTTGTTGGTTATATATTTAGTACATATTATGATTACTAGTTACTTTCGTTATAAAGTTCATGAAAAAGCATTTGAAAGCATGAAAAAAACAGTAACTCATTAAGGTTTTTCGTGTCCAATGTAATAGTTGTATGTATGGATTGTTACATTCGAAAATTACATATAGACAATTTAACGCATGATTCAATCATATAATGTGGTAAAATAATGGTTGTGGATTTTGCACAAAGTAATTGCAATACATCAAGTACATTTTAACGAGAAAAGCTCAACGCGTTTAGAGTGATCAACTCTCTTCTTCAGAAGCAATCTGATTCAATGTTCAATCTTGCAAGGAGTGCTGTTAATTCTTCTGTGGTGTAATCATTAGATGTTATTCCCTCTTAACATCAATGATCAAATTTCACTATTCAGCCATTTATATTCCCAGTTCAGAGTGATGGTTACCCAACTGTCCTCCAGTATAACCTAGAATATAGAAGTAGATGTAATTAATGCTATGTCCAATGTTTAAGGGTGGTTGTATTACATGGATCTCAAAATAAAAGTATGACTGTTTACCTGTAGTCAATTCATTAGGTATTCCGTATGGGTGTGCGGTACTAGATCTACCGATCCTTCAATTAGTATTGAAACTCCTCGCCCTATCTGGGATGGTACGTGATCTGTGGGTTGAAAATATGTTGGGGATATGAAATAATTCAAAGAGCATTAGAATTTTACATATGCAATGCTGTGTGTGTTAGCCTGTTCTTAATGTTCTGACTGGCTCACCTGATCTTCTTTTGCTGCATGTGCAGCAGAATTTGATAGTAGGCTGTTTGCTCGTAGAGCCAAGATCAAGTAATTCCACGTATCCAATCATAATCTGGTAAAGACAATATTGTCTTAATGTTCTGCTATATCATAAAGTAAACGTGGTTCTATTTAATAATGTGTGAAACCAGGTACTAAGACTCAACTCACAATTGTGTTCTTTGACCGCTAGTGAACCGTCTTTCCGTGTTGCAACCGTGGGCGTGTTTGGCTAAGAAACCGTTGCTAAGCAACAGCCGTCAGATATACGGCGTGTCCTGATAGTGAATGTGATCGCGTATGCAGCATTGATTTATGGGAATTGTTATATGTGTGTCCGACCAAGGACATGTTCGCGTGTGAGGTGCTAGTTACTGGGAGTTAATTGCATGTTCTGATAGAAGGCGTGCTCATGTCTGCGGCACTGATTTATGGGAATTGTAGTATGTGTGTCCGACCAAGGACATGTTCACGTGTGAAGTGATAGTTACTGGGAGTTGTAGTATGCAGATTAGTTCCGAGTGTTCAAAAAGCATGTGATACCAGATGTCAGCATGTGTGGTTATCTGAATAGGTTATGTGTGAGTGGTTAACTGTAAATAAAATGGGCATGTATGAAGTGACCATAATTCCCCATTGGGACAAAACTATAGATTAATACAATTCGTTCATCCTATATTCTGGCAATAGTGCGTTACAATTTGATAAATATTTCGAGTAATCACCAAGAAAATCATATATTATTTAACAGATAAACAGATCAAAGTTCTTAGTAGATTCTTAATGGGATTGTGGGCAGAATGAAATTAGCAACAACTTAATAAGAGTCAAGACCTCTACTTTCAGTATGTCACCATAAGATTCCATCGGAAAAAAATAAATAAATTAAAAATAAAGTAGAGATGAGATCAAGAAAACACAGTAAAGAAATCGGAATCCAGACATGTGCTTGTGGTATATCAGCACTCAATATTTTGGTAATGTGACTAATGCATAGTTCTGTCATAGTCATTATGGAATATCACGGTATACGTAGTGTCACGTGATGTGATCTACAGCGAGTTTTATTGCCCTGATCACATAAGTTCAATCATTCAATGACCACATGGTCCATTGATAGAATGATTGCTAATCTCTACAGAAATGTGTTTAGAGAGAAGCCTTCATTAATTCCCAGAGGTTCAAGGGATTCCAGTCTGTGGATCCAAAACATTTCTCTACCAGATAACATCAGTTGTAGGTTGCCACCACGTGGCAGTCTGGATACCAGTTCAAGAATTACAAACTTCAATTGTGAGATGGTATGATGTTTATTCAGGAAATGTCTGGACACTGGAGATTTTTCATTTTTTGTTCGAATATTGGGAACAGTTTAGGCAAGGGAATGTGCCCTTCTTTGGTTTTATCTAAGTTTTATCTATTTTTGGCACTTAGTGAAGGCCAAGAATCAGTGGTACAAAATGAATGGATAGGTGGACAGATATTGCTCAAACTGGATGGGAAAACCGTTAGTGAGACAGGGCAACCAGTGAAGGAATCATAGAGTAGCAAAGACAAGGAAAAGGAAGCTAAAGTATGTGCTAAGATAATGGAGGAAGGGAAGAGAAGGAGCAAAGTGAAAGATTGCGAAAAGAAAGGGAGTGAACTGAAGCATGAGAGAGAGAGAGGGAAGAGAGAGAAGAAAACAGAGAGTGCTAGAAGAAATAGCAGCTAGGAAAGCAGAAGAAGGGTGGGAAAGTCAATTGCAAATAAAGAAGGAGAAAAGGAGGATAGAGGTTGACCAGCTCATTAAAGAACGCTGATGCAAGGAAAGAGAGGAGCGCAAAAGTATGTGAGACAGAGACAAGAGCAGGGAAAGACGCTTTTCAAAAGCAGCAGACATTAAGATGGACTTGCCAGGTTTAGATGATGAGGATGGGGAAGGCATACGAAGAAGGATAAGGGAATTTTGTAGGAGCAGCACGGTTGCCCAATGGGCGGAAAGGAGTGCTGAACCCTCGGTGAGGGGGAGTGTGAAGTTACAGACCGAAGAAAGGGAAAGCAGTGGGAAGACACAACATTAAGTATGGACACATGAAATTACTGAAGTATTTGAGGAACCCAAGAAAGCAATATGCAAAGCTCCAGTGCTAGGGATCCCAGACTATCATGACAAATTGTATTTGTTCTCACACTCCGATGTAGTAGTGATGACTGCAGTACTCACACAGAAGACTACACCAGGGCATGAGCCACTGGCCTATTATAGTGAACGTTTAGACCCAGTAATGCGTGAACATTACCCTTGTAACAAACTGTCTGTGGGTGACTGGTTACCCCTCCCTTACTATAGAAAAGTATAGGAAGTCACCCAAGGAAGGGTGGCCATTTGTGCCTTTTCTATAGTAAGGGAGGGGTAACCAGTCTCCCACAGACAGTTTGCTGTATAACCTCTTCCACACTTGAGTCTGGTCCCCGACAAAAAATACATAAGTGGAAGTACCTAATAGGTGAATTGCATTACCCTTGTAAGCAAGCTTTGGCTGCTGGCTGATTCTTAATAGAGAAGTAAGCGAGTATCACTATCGGGTGTAGCACCACACTTTACATGGAGCAGGCCCTCATTGCAATTCTCGAAAGACCCAAGAGTACGTTGACCATACAGCGAGCTTCTCGATACAAGGTATCTCAAACCCAGCAATCAAGGTAGTGAGTTGCAGGACTATCAATATAGTGACATTTTTAGCTGAACCGGTAGAGTAAGGAGATTATGTACACGACTTTACTACATACACGGAACAGTATGACAACCTCGCCAAGGTGGGGGAGGAGCCACTTGAGGGGGGAGAAGTGCTTTACATTGAAGGGTCATTGACAATAGACCAGACAACAGGTTAAGCCATCCAGGGAATGCAGTGGTGAAACTAAAAGCAGACGGTACAGCAGAAGTAATAGCAAGCACAAGATTGCCTTCATGTTTTTTGGCGCAAAGAAGAATTAGTGGCTCTCATAATGGCATTAGAAGCGTACAGGCACTAGGAAATTACAGTTTATTCAGATTCAGTCTATGTGACATCTACAATACACTCTGGGCTGTCACGATGGCAGAGGTTTTTTTTTCGATGTGCGGATGGCACACCAGTGCAGCACGCGCCCCTATTGGCAGGCTCATAGATGCACTTCAACTCCCAGCAGCAATAGTGGTCGTAAAGTGCTAGGCCCACATGAGGGGGGATGACGCAGTCTCCTGGGGCAATGAAGCATCAGATACACAATCAAAGCGTGCATCATATTTTTTAGGAAAAACAAAGTTTGATACTCCATCAAACACATGTATCCATTTGCGTAATATGATTCTAAAGGAAGGATATACTACGTTACCAGCCACACAGATAATACAGTTTCACAGAAGGGATCTGGCAGAGCAAAGGTACTTAGGGGTGAGAAGGGGATGTTCAATATCTCCTACGGATGCTTTGTGGTGAGAGGAAAGCACAAGCAAGCTAGTACAACCAACAGAATTATTGCAGATTGATCTCACGCAACTGCATTATCCTACTCATATGGTTAAAGAAGTACTTGCAGCTCACATTGCGGAAGATTGGTTCTGTCCTAATATGGCAGAGGATATAGCCGCATTCATGGAAAAATGTGTTACCTGTAAAAAGTTCAATGCAGGACATACTTCACTTGTAGTGAGAGGAGTCATACCCCGCCCAATTGGGCCATTCCAACATCTCCAAATCGAATATATGTCGATGTGACCCAAGTGTTCCAGGGCTACTGCTACATAATAGTGGTTGTGTGCCCGTTCTCCACATGGATCAAAGCTGGTCCCTGTTCAAATCCCTATGCCCTCAGAGCTGCAAAATTCATTGTTAGAGAGGTATTCCCACGATGGTTGCAGGGGCGGGGGCTGAGGTCCTGTGGTCAGACAATAGGCCTCACTTCATGAATGAGACTTTTGAGCACATCACAACCCTACTGGGGTTACAGCATGAATTCTCCTGTGCCTATCACCCGCAAGCGAATGGGATCTGTGAGCGCCACAACAGTCTCCTCAAAGAAAACATTGTAAAGATAGAAGTCACTTTAAAAAGGGTTGCCTTCATTGTTTGCCCTTAGCCCTGTTCGCATTGTGTAATCAGCCTGGATCCGACCACCACTTGAGGTGGTAACAGGATGGCGCATGCGACTCCCCCTTGCTCCTCCCACTAGGCCATTGACAGATGCAAATGCAGCCTCTGATGTATTTGGAAATGAAACGTATGAGTATGTGGCTTGTTTGATGGCTAGTGCGTCTTTCATTTCTTGTCAATGCTAATAATATCTTTGGTTAAGTTGCTAAACTTATAGAAAGAGTACTTTTTTGGCAGCTTATAACTTTGGCATCATTTGACGAATGGTTACTGAATGGTTACCAAAGTTTGCAGAGAGGCACATGATGATTGGATGTTTGTAAAAATTAGGTGCATAATTTTAGAAATGGTTGCCATATTGGATGGGGGTATCATGGCCTTTGTTCGTGGACAGCCCGGTGAGGAAAAGAAGTCTGCAAAATATATTTTCCATTATTTTATGGATGATGGAGGGCATGGAAAGTGTGGGGGAGTGGAAAAAAGTTGATATAGAGCTCTTTTTTTAGGTAAAAAAAGCTGTGCAGATGCTGCCATGTCTGATGAAATGTGTTTTTTGTCTGTGGAGGATGTTGTGATTCTTATTTGACGGTGTATTGTACATGCTTGTTATATGGTTTAATTGTATTGTGGTAGTTGTGGCCAGTAGCCAGATTCTTGGGGGCACAGTCATATGCCATGCCCCCAATAATCTGGCCACTGGCCACAATCATTATAGTGATATGTGCATAATTTTTATAGGTATTATAGGGGGGTGTACTATATTTGTAAAATGGTGGATTTATATAATTGAAGTAAAAATGGTATTTATGAAAGTAGGACAATTGAGGATAGGGCTCCTTGATGTCTCCACTGACTTCCACATGGTCAACCATTCTATCCTCATTAAATGGTTACATGATACCTTTATAAACATGGGCCATTGCAACTGGGCAATTTCTACTCCACCACCTCACTGTCTACCTGCAGCGTACCCCAGGGTTCAATCCTATCATTGTGGCTCTTCAATATCTATTTTGTCCCTCTGGCTCACCTGATGTCTTTCTGTTTTACTAATTTCCAGTGTTATGTTAATGACAACCAGCTTTACTTAAACTTCCTTCTACTCATTTCTTCTCCTCGTTTTTTATCCCTGATTGTCCGACCGCCATTCAGGCATTGTGTGTGGCTAACAATCTCTGTCTCAATGCCAGCAAGACTGAGATCCTTCTTATTGTGACACCTGTGCTCTGTTTTCCTCCTACCCTCTGGCTGCCCTCATTGGGCCCTCTACTCTCACCATCCTATGAGGCCAAAAACCTTGTGGTCTTCTGTAAGTCCTCTCTCGCCTTTACTACGTACATTTTGGAGCTTGTAAATAAAGGCCACTTTCAGCATCACCTCCTTACATGCATTATACCATTCCTCACCTTCACCCAGAAGCTCACTGCCTCTAGAGCCCTGGTCCTCTATAGGCTGCACTACTACAACAGCCTCTTCCTTAAGCTCCCTCATTTGTTATCCACGCCCCCTTCTGCTAATCTAGAATAGGGCTGCAAGATTTATCCTTGGCCTCAATCCAGGGATCATATTGCTGCAGCCCTAACATGTGTACATTGGCTCCTGGTGTTTGCAAGGATGAAAATCAAGATCCTCTGTACTATTGACAAGGATGTGTGGGGCCTGGGACTATACTATCTCCAACTTTGTCTCCCTAAATACACCCTGGCTAGAGCCCTCTGCTCCTCTAACTCTATGTTTGTCAAACACTTTTTGAAACAGAGAGCGGAGGCATGTTTGAGCAAATTGCCTCAAAAACCAAATAAACTTTTGATCCAATAAATTACAGGACACAAGTTCACTTCCAGTTGTGGTTCTGTTCAAAGTTTTGTTGGTCTGCCAAAAGATACACCTAAAAAAAAACCATTCCAGTATCTCTGAAACCGAAATATACTCCTGTAGAAAAGCACTCAACATTCCTCTGTATTAACACCAGCCCTCTCTCCAGCACGAAAAATAAATCCCATTCTGTGTTGAAGGTTTCACCGTGACTGCGGCTGAGCCTTCTTCTCTTTGTAACGGGAAACACCATGGCGCGGTAACATCAGGAAGGGACACAGCCGCTGAAAAAAATGATGCACAAGAAATGTCTGTTGTATAAATCCTGTGATGAAAGAAATGCAGGAAAGTTCAAATAAATAGTCTTTTGATGGCGACTTTATGCATCGCTACTTTTTATTAGGGAACATTTTCACAGGTTACCCTGCTAGCAACATTCTTAACATTTCTATGAATTTGTGCTCGCAGACGTTCGCGAAGTCTGATGTCATCGCAGAGTTTCCGCACAGTGTCACGTAACCACACACGCACGAGCAGCATGATGACACATTTGCTAATGGGTCCGTGCTTCACGAACGGGTCTGTGCTTCCCAAACAGTTTGAAACTGCATTTTCAGCTGATCTATGAAGTTTTAAACTGAAAATGGACCCTTGCACAGCTCCTAGACCTGTTCTTACTAATTTTTCATCTGCAATCCAGGCAAGAGCACATGCTTGGAAGAATATTAGCACAATTGAAAATTAACTTAAAACATGTCATCAGTCATACCCATTCCTCCTCCCCAGGAGCCATGGACACCCGTGGCAGTACTCCTATGGGACCACCGCCATACGCCGCCACACCAGATCCAACCACCAGGATTCTCTGAGAAAATCTGTCTTCCTCTACCTCATCTTCCTCAACCAATACTGCCACCACCCAGGCTACTCGGGTGGAGCACAACATCCCATCATCTACCTTGCAAGCCATAAAAGAGGCTGTTGATCCATATCTTTCCAAGACATCAGTACTCTGTATATACTGCAACACACCCACTCTGCAGTGGGGAGCAGTTTCAAAGTGCTTTCAAGGATGTAATCAAGGAGCATGAGAAACACTGCCCCCTATCTTAGATTTAACGCACACCCAACATCTTCCCCCATCCACCTGCCCCTCCATATCTGTGGTTGGTGCCCCTTCCATCTTTGACTCCCCACCTTACTTCCTGGCCTCTTAAGCAAAAAATAAAAAAACAAGCTTCTAGACTCCAACTGCTTTACATTTTTCAGTAAAGTAGTTAGACTCAATAAGATTCTACTATGCTAATGGAAATAATGGACAATTGTATACTAGAGAAAAAGAAAAAAGCACATAAACAATTTTCTGTCCCAAATATGTTTCTCTTGCATACAATAAGGACCATAATCCATGGACCTTCATGACTATCCGCAGTCTCTGCAGTCCCCTTTCCAGACAATACATCATTAAAAAACCCAGATTGCACATGCACACCATCACACAGGACATCCCTTCTATCCTTTTTACTGTTATGTTTGCAACACTCACCCAATGCCTGCATGCAGTCACATTTCTATCCACCAATCACTTCCACAAACTCTACATATAACCCTTTCAACATATTAAACGTTGACACACCAACTGCCACTAAACAATGTTCTAGAAATATTTAGCATCTGCATTTCCCTTGCTTATCCCAAAAAGCTGTACACACCGCTGCTATAAATGCACATATGCATTGTGCAGTAACAAAAGTGCATAAATGGAAAGGGGAGTAGGGATTTCCAAGTGCTGATAGGAGCCCAGAAGGAAAGTGCCAAGAGATGCTAAGGTGCGAGGCCACTGGCTAACTGCTGGGGCAGAGGAGTCCCAAGGGTGGGGTATGCAGCCACTTGGTGGTAGACCTGCTAGGGTAAAGCTGAAGGGGGTTGTACTGGCGTCAACTAGATATAGGGCCTGGAACCTGGGAGGTACATGAAGGACCAGGACACCAGACTGAGTGACAGTGGTATTAGTTAGCAGGGAAGGGATTAAGTGAAACAGGAAGTGAAAAGCAGAGTTTTCTGAAGTTTACAGAACTTAAGGAAGTCCAGCTCAAGTATAAGAAGAGCAGGAAGGCTGTTCCAAAGAGATGCACTGACCAAAGAGAGAGACATGCCTCCCGCTCTCTGATACACAGAGAATTGGAGTTAGAGGAGCAGAGGGTTTTAGCATGGGAGTTTTTAGAGAGACAAAGATGGAGATAGTGTAGTCACGAGCCCCAGAAAGCCTTGTCAATGATACAGAAAATCTTGATTGTAATCCTTGCAGCCACCAGGAGCAAATATACACATTTTAGGGCTGTAGCAATACGATCCCTCGGCTTGAGGCCAAGAATAAGTCTTACCGTCCCATTCTGGATTAGCCTAAGGGGGTGTAGAAGACAAAGTTGGGGTTGAAGAAGAGGCTGTTGCAGTAGTCCAGCCTAGAGAGGTCCAGGGCTCTAGAGATGTTGAGCTTCCGGGGGAAGGGGAGAAACTGTAGAATGCCTGTAAAGAGGTAAAGTTGAAAATGGGCCTTCTTTACAAGCTGTAAAATGTAAGGAGTAAAGTAGAGAGAGGACTTAAAGATGACCCGAAGGTTTTTGGCCTCACAGGATATTGAGAGAGGGAGCCCAAAGAGGGTAGCCAGAGGGTAGGAGGAAAACAGAACACAGGTGTCAGAATAAGAATGATCTCCATTTTGCAGCCATTGAGACAGTGATGGTTAGCAGCACACAATGCCTGGATGGCAGTCAGACAATCTGTGATAAAAGCATGGAGAAGAAATTAGTAGGGGGCACTTTGAGGAAAGCTGTGTGTCATTAACATAACACTGGAAATGAGAAAAGAATGAGGACATCATGTGAGCCAGAGGGACAACATAGATATTGAAGAGCCACAATGATAGGATACAACCCTGGGGTACGCTGAAGGTAGAGAGTGAGGTGGTGGAGCAGAACCAACCCAGTTGCAGCTGTTAAGGGCAGTTAGTGAGGAAAACAGTCCAGGCAGTCCAGTGCCCGGCCCATGATGCTAAAGGTATCATATAACTGTTTAATGAGGATATAATGATTGACCATGTGAAAAGCAGAGGAGACATTAAGGAGTACTATCCTCAATTGTCAGAGTATCATAAATTCCATATATACTTCAATTATATCATTCCACCATATTACAAATACTGTATACTCCCCCTATAGTACCTATAATAACTATACACATGTTATTATACTGTATGTAGCAAGTGGCCAGGTTCTTGGGGGCCTATGGGCATGCCCCCAAGAATCTGGCCACTGGCTACAACCACCACAATATAATGAAACCATATAACAAGTATGTACAATATAGCTTCAAATAAAAAGGCTCAGTCAGACCCCCACTGGCCCAATCCCAATAGCATCGTGGACAAAATAAGGAATGGCAGACACGGCAGCACGTGCACAGCTTTTTTTCACCTATACAAAGTGCTCTATGTCAACTTGTTTCCATTCCCTACCCTTTTCCAGGCCGTCCTTTGTCCACAAAATCACCCCAAATATATTCTCCAGACTTCTTTTTCTCAATGCGCTGTCCGCAGACAAAGATCATGATCCGCCAATCCAATATGGTGACGATTTCTAAAATTATGATGCATCTCATATTTTCAAACATCCAATTAGAATGTGCCTCTCTTTGGTAAACATTTGTCAAACAACCCCAAAGTTATAAGTTGCCAAAAATAAGTGGAGCAACTTAACCAAAGATATTATTACCATTCGTTATATAAACATTTCACATCAACAAATATCACAATGTTTTATTTTAACAGAAATGGCAAACACACTTCAGTGACTGGAAGACAACTTTCCCAGAGAAGAAAGGAGTGAACATAAAATCTCTAATGGTAAACCATACATCTTTCAATAATAACAAATAAAATGTATGGAGAGCTCATTGAAATGATATTTTCTTCTTTTCTTATAGTGCATAGATTACATAAAAAACTACAGCACAGATTAATTAAAAAGAATCCCAACAATCAGAAATACAATCCCAAACTCCAACTGTACAGAATTAAATGAGGATCGTATCTTTAATATTGAATACATTTAGCAATAACTTTAAAGAACTATTACATTATGTTAAAAATAATTTTATTACAAAATGTTGATTATCCCTCTCCTATTTGTACCTGTCCCCCTTGCTCCCAGCACTCACCCCAGCCAAATTCACAAAACACACATCAAACACGGTTTGATGAAACTTTTTTCCCTCCCTCCCCAGATGATAACTTTATTGAAATTCCAAACCCTCCCATTTATGTTTCCCATTCTGACACCCCATCTCTTTCATAAATATTTTTTCTACTGTACATATCTTGCATATTATTGTGTAATAGGTTCTCATGTCTTATTTAAAACCTCAAACAATATCCTGTGAACATCTCAACCATTCGGAGGGTCCATTTGCATAATGGGGCTTCCGCAGACATTGCGCTCTGTCTGTGCATGTCTCACATGATGCATTTTAAATTAGTCCACAGACAACGTGCCCATTTGCAAACATCCCCACAAATGCACCCCGCTTCTCCCGCCCGCCAATGTCCACGACACCCGCCTCCACCACAGATGCTCCACCAACGTCATCATCACACCGCACTCATGCGACGTGCAAACGTGCCCACGGACAGTGTCTGTGACAGTGGACGGTTTGAACCAGCATTTTCAACCAATCTAGAATGTGTCAAGTTGAAAGTTCACCCTTCCAGAGCTTCTAGACTTATTCTTAGTTGATCTGTCAACTTTTTGCAAGGTCTATTTTCAATTCTGTAGTCCACAGACAGTCGCAAGTTCTGCATGGGTTCCTTTGAAGGGACCCACCCATTACTTTTAGTAATTACTTCCAGGAGACTTCCAGGAGTTCAAGAATGGCATCTGTCATGACCATTCCACCTTCCCAGGGACCACCACCTCCCCCACCATCACCACATGGAGTACATGAACAGGGGAACAAGCACAATGATGTGGAGGAGGATGCCAAGAAACATGAAATGAGGCAGAGGATGTTCCTAGCTCCAGCGCCCACAGAGAATCATGGGTGTGGCGCTTCCTTAAAACCATTTGGGGTGTGCCAAAAGCTTGGGCTGCCAAGGTTCAATGCATTGAGTGCAGGGTCATACTGAGTCGTGGACAACCTGGGTAGTACTCTTTTGTGACCACCTCCATGCGACACCACCATTAGACTTTTTTCTTCTTGGCAAACTGCAAATGTCCTGCAGTCACATAGCCCAAACTGCTGCCTCCACAATACACAATAATAATATCTGGATATTTAAAGTGAGCCATCCTCTCACAGAATGGTAATAAATACCCCTACTTTAATCTGCAATCTATAGTGACACCGTGAGCGCCACCCATTGTTGTAGGTCCTCGCTGAATTCCAGTCTCTGCTCCCTTTGCGCGTTTTCTCATGCACCTGTTTCTGCCACCGTCCATTTGCGGAGGTCCTCCCACCATGATGTTACGCTGGGGGCCTTGGGAGATTTCCACCCCATAGCGATGCGTCTCTTTGCTAAAATATATATCAGGTCTTTGAGTCTGTTTAATGGTTTGTATTTTTTTGTGCTTTTCCTGAATCTGCCCAGGATGCACGATCTTGGTGACTGTACGTCCAAAATAATGTCCGCGTTGGCGACCCTCGCTGCTATCTGGGACCAGAAGGTTTGTATGGCTTGGCATTCCCAAAACATGTGGGTCATCCCCACCCGGGGTTCGTTGCATTTTGGGCACTCAGCTGTCCTCGTTCCCTTGAATTTGGAGATGGCTGCGGGTGTGAGGTATGCTCTGTTGGTAATATAAAACTGTATGAGTTGCAGTCGGGCATTTCTGGACACTTTTTTAATGATAGTGGGTTATAGATTCCCATTCTTTATCTTCAAATTGGCGGCCAAGCTCTTGTTCCCATTTCGCCTTGCATTTAAGATCTTGCTTGGTTGCGCTGTTTAGCAGTGATTCATAGAGTCGCAAGGTTTCGGGTCCGCCCTCGGCAGTGTTTTGCATGTTTTCGATGCTATCATGTCCAGTTTCAAGGTTCTCCTCTTGGGCCATCTGTCTGTGAGCTTCCTTGTTACCTCTGTATGAAGTAGGAATTTCCCCACCGGTAGTCCTGTGGTCTCGTGTAGCTCTGCGAACGTTAGAATAGCCTGGTCGTCCACAAGGTCTCCAAGGGTGGCGACCCCACAGGGTTCCCACGTGTTCCTTATTTCTTTTGAGCCCCCTGGCCTATTCGCCATAATTGCTGCTATTGGTATTTGGGGTGAGTATGGGTCAGACATCCCCATGATTTTGCAGGCCCTTTTACAGATCTGGATTCCAAGCCTCATTAGGTAAGGTTTGTGTTGATTCACTCCGACTGGGGTCCAGAAAGGGTCTCTGAGTAGCATGTGGGGAATGGCAGGTTGTAGGAGGCGGGTTTCGGTTGTGGTTTCGTCTGCCATCCATTGGATTACATGCTTCAGTTGGCCTGCTAAGTAATTCAGTTCAAAGTTAGGGATTTTCAAGCCTCCCCTGTCATAAGGTCTCTGCAGAACCTCTAGCACCACTCTGTGTCTCCCTCCTTTCC
The DNA here is from genome assembly GCF_040938575.1 of Ambystoma mexicanum. Lineage (NCBI taxonomy): Eukaryota > Metazoa > Chordata > Amphibia > Caudata > Ambystomatidae > Ambystoma > Ambystoma mexicanum. The sequence goes on from NC_090927.1 coordinate 729,019,643, forward strand.
ACAGGAAACGCCTGCATAGACTGTTTAATTCTTTGAAGAACTGCCGGGGGATGTTGTAAGGAACAATGCTGAAGAAGTGCAAGAGGCAGGGCAGCGCCACCATCTTGAAAAGCCCAGTTCTCCCTGCGACTGAGAGCGGGATTCTTCCCCAGAAGTCCATTGACTTCTCTAGGTTGTCGTTTGCTCTTGCTGTGTTAAGGGAGTGCTCGGTTTTGGGGTCTCGATGAATGGTTATACAAAGGTACTTGAAGGAGGTGGTCTCCCACTTGATGGCCATGACAGGGAGTCTTTCTTCACTAACTCCACTTAGAGATGCGAGGGGGAAGAGGCAAGACTTGTCCTGGTTAATTTTGTATCCCCGTGTACCTGCAGAACCCATCCAGAGTCTCCAGTATGTATGGCAATATATGTTCCGGGTTGTTCAGGTAGAGCAGTGTGTTGTCTGCGTACATAGAGACCAGATGGGTCACTTCGTCTATCACGATGCCCCCGTCCCCGTATTCCTGCCTTAAGTATGCTGCTACGGGCTCTATTGCAATAATGTATAGCATGGGGGAAAGGGGGCACCCTTGTCGCGTGCCCCTGTAGAGGCACCACTTGTCGGTATTGTTAGTGCGCACCCTGGCCGTGGGGTCAGTGTATATAAGTTTGGACCATTTTAAGAAGGCTGGTCCTATACCCATCTTGGCCATGGTGGCGTGCAGCCACTTCCATCAGACTGAATCGAATGCTTTAGTGGCGTCTAAGGACGCCACTGCAAATTTTTCGGGCCTGTTGTTAGTGCTATGTATGATGTGGTGTAATCTACGCAGGTTATCTGTAATGGTTCTGCCGGGTACATACCCAATTTGGTATTGGTGGATTAGGAGCGTGATCACTCTACGCAGCCTCCTGGCTAATAGCGCTGTTAGGATCTTGTTATCAGTGTTGAGCATAGACAGGGGCCTGTAAGAGGCACACTCTTCGCCGTCCTTTCCTGGTTTCAGTAAGGGGATAATCAAGGCTTCCCTCATAGTGTCTGTGAGGGAGCCTATTTCATTTGCTTCAGTGAATACTTGGGCCAGGGGTGGGGCCAGTGTCTCTTCATACGTTTTATAGAACTCCCCTGGGAGCCGGTCCGTTCCGGGGGCCTTGTCGGAGGGTAAGGATCTAATGGTGGCCGTGACCTCTTCTGGGGTGATGGGCTCGTCCAAGGCCTCCGCTAGTTCCGCGTCTAGTTTCGGTACCTCGATGATGTCTAGGACATCATCTATTTCGATGTCTGTGGGCGATGGGGGTTCAGTGTATAGGGCTTGGTAATACCTGGTGAACGCCGAGTTTACACCGGCCTGCATGCGCGTCAAAGCGCCGTCTGAACTACGGACTTGGAATATAGGAGTCCTGGGGGTTTCCCTCTTGTAGGCCAAGCTAGGAGCCTCCCGGGCTTGTCTCCAAGGACGTGGGATTGTTCCATGTGTTTAGAGTAGCTAAGCTTCCCAAGTTTTTCCCAGAGACCCAGGCAAGTTTGTTTAAGCTCCATCATTCTTTGGACGTGGGTGGGGTCTACGGGGGCCTTGGCTTCAAGTGCTTGTAGCTCGTCTTCACTGCGTGTAAGTGTGGCGAGTATGGACTTCTGGGCACCCCCTATGGTAGCGATCATCTTGCCTCTCATGACTACTTTATACGCCTCCCATACCGTGCTTATGTGTTGTACGCTATTCATGTTAATTTGCCAGTGGTCTAGGGTGCTTTTCCTAATCTGTTCGGAGAAGGCCTCGTCTAGTAGGGCTTCTGACCTGAGCCTTCAGGTGGGGCTGGAGGTCTGGGTGCGAACACTGTCCACGTTGTCATCAATGGGGAGTGATCCGACAACACTCTAGCAAGGTATTGTGTGTCGCTGAACGTGGCCAGTTGTTCCCCGGATACATGGATGTAATCAATTCTAGTGTGGACAGCATGTGGGGCTGAGTAAAAGGAGAACTCGCGCCTCCCGGAATGATGTTCTCTCCACAGATCCCTGAGCGCGTATTGTTGTGTTAGTGCGTTCAGTATTTTGGCCGGTGGGGCCGGGCTGACATGCTTATTGTCTGATCTGTCTAAGAGGGGATTTAGAGTGCAGTTGTGATCCCCTCCCCATATTAGGATACAATCTCTGAATGGGCTCAGTCGCTTATATAGGGAGCGGAAGAAGACTCTGGCATCATGGTTGGGTGCATAGGTTCTTACCAAACAGAATTCCTTTCCCTCGATGTTGCCATGTATCAAGGCCATTCTGCCTTCGTCGTCAGTTTTTGGTTGTAACATTGTTATGGGGACGGTGGGGGCTATATAGATTAGGACTCCTCTTGCATATGGAATATGTAGACCCTATCAGTGTAAAATTTTGGCGAGTGCGACAAGCTTTTGTGCGTTCAGGTGAGTTTCCTGCAGGAGGGCTATTCCTACCTTGCTATGCTTTAAGAATGCATGGATTCTGCGCTGCTTAACATAACTGTTCATTCCTCTGACATTCCATGTCAGGATTTTGATTTTATCAGCCATAGGTGTTTTGTGATCAGTCTTTTGTGGGTGGCGCTCCAGGTGTGTTTTACAATGTTTCCAGTGGCTTCCAGCGCTGTGGGTGGTCTTGGATCTTTTGCATAAAGTCCCCGAACTTGAATCCCAACTCCCTGGTTCCTTCCCCAAACTTAAAACTTCCCCATAACGTAACAAGTCCAGCGGGGTTTCCCCCGTTCTGACTAACCCGTTTCCACTCCATTGACCTTTTTAGTGATCTCTTGGTGCCCTACAGATGGGTTTAATATACCCTGATTCCTTCTGGAGGGCGGAAGATGTTCCTTCTGGAGGGCAGAAGATGTTGGCCGCTGTCATATGTGTAGCAATCTGTGTTCGGTGTAGCTCTTTTGGGATCAATCTCGCTGTTCCGAATGTAAGTGAATTTTCCATCTATGTTCATTCCCTGGTATGCGTGCACGTCTTGATAGTCGCTCAGGTCTCGGATTGTCGCCGTCTGCGGTCTCTTATTTCGAGGTCTGGGAGTTGCGTGCCGTCCTTCCATTCTGTGGCATTGGCAGGGGTGTCAAATAGGTGCGCTTTTTTGTCGTGTAGCACTTTCAGTCTCGCAGGATATAGGAGCATGTAGCACAAGCCCGCTTTTTTCAGTCTTGCTTTTACATGGTTGACCTGGACTCTTCTCCCCTGGACCTGAAAGGTGTAGTCAGGGTATATGGCTATCTTCGCTGCATCTCTCTTTATACAGCCGCCTGACCTAGTGAAGGCTAGGATGGTCTCCCTGTCCCTATAGTTGAGTATTTTCGCAACTACTGGCCTGGTTGGCGTCCCCGGGGGTGGTCTTTTGATGAGTGAGCTGTGCGCTCTTTCTATGGTGAATCCTTGTGTTAGTTTCCCAGCCCGATCTCCTGCAGTAAGAGGTTTTCAATGTAGTTCGTGAGGTCGTTTCCTTCAATGCCCTCCAGCAGGCCAATAATTCTGATATTGTTCCGTCGTGCCCGGCCTTCGGCCTCATCCGCTCTATCTTCAGGGTTTTTTACTTTTTGTGCCAGTGCGTCAACATCCTTCTGGAGCTGGGTTTTGGCCTCTGTGTTTTCACAGACCTGGGTCTCAAGTGCCTCCATCCTGCCTGCCATGGCACGGACATCTTCTCTTAGTAAGTTCAAATCGATTGCCACAGCGTCGATTTTGCTTTCCATAGTCATTTGGAGGGACTTGATGGCTTCGAGAAATTACAAATTAGCTGGTTCTGTTGGCCCCTCAGGGGGTTCGGGCCGGGTCGTCGTGAGGCCGGTAGGGCTGGTGTTTGGTCCCGCTGCTTCCCCCGCTGTATAAGTGTCCATTATGGTCTGGTCTTACCCCGCGGTATGGGGGCGTGCTGGTCCTCGGGGCAGTTAACACCGCTGGGAGGCAGGACTGGCCGGACAGGGCTGCTTTGTGGTCACACCCGCTGTTAGTGCCTCACCCCTCCAAGTTGGTTGGTCAAGGTTGTTGTACGGCCAACAGGCATACCCCTGGGCACAATGGAGCAGGCCTCAAGGCTCGTCTTGCTGCCGGTGTTGAAGCGTGCCCCTTGGTGCTTAAGGTAGAGGGGAGTATCGGGGGGGTTGTCCATTAATGACTGGTCGGTGCAGGCTGTGCGTTTCCGCCCCTGGGAGGCCGGCCCCCCTGGCTGGTCTAGTGGGGGTCTCAAATGCAGCTGAAATCAGCCCGGTCACCCAGGCCCGTGGCAGTGGGGTGCAATCAGCGGCCTGGGACAGAGGGGCCCGAGCCCTGGCCACTGTCCAGGCCCAGCTATGCTTTGTCAGGGGGGAGGGGGCACTCTTCAGAGGCCGACGGACACGTCCCTACTCACACGGTCCTCTCCTCCCTCCAACTCCTCACCTTATGTTGTTTGAGGCGCTGACTGTATGTTGCTGGTCGGCGTCTCCAGGGGCCCCAGGCCCAGGCCGGCAATGCCTGGTGAGGGTCGCAGTGCGGGGTGGCGGAGAGGGGTCCCCCTCCCAATTGCGGCGTATCGGCTGTCTGCTGGCTTGCATTGGGTGCTCGCGGGAGGTCCAATGCATTGGGCCCCGCTGCTGAACGCTGAGTTTATGCGGCAGTGCATGCGGCCAGTGGCACCCCCCTCCCAGGGGGATTGTATATAGTAGCCCAGACGGTGTAGGCAGGGTCCGGGCTATGTATATAGTTGCGAGCAAATCGCGGATGGGCTCGACAGTCCCGGGGCTCAATTGCACTTCGGGCCCCGGGGCGCCGGCAGCGCATGGACAGGCGGCCCCGCTGGTTGCTGTTCCGGCCTCTCACAGCCGCTCCAACGGTGTTCGGGTCAATGGCAGTCTTCCTCCTGGTCCTCTGGGCTCAAAATCAGGGTCCCACATAGTGCGGGTGCGGCGGTTCACCTCAGAGTCCTGAGCAGAGGATGGGTGAGCTCCGACGAGGCCGAGGGCGCCCTTCACCTCCCGTTCCCTGCGGCCCCAGAGCGGTCAGTTGTAGCCGGTGAGCTGCTGCGTTCCGTGAACCTGGTTCTCTGCAGCCGGGCCGGCCGGGGGTTGCTCCAAGGCTGGTCAGTGTTGCAGGCTCTGGTGGAGGAGGACGGATGACCCCACTGTGCATTCCGATGGTGGGTAGTGTTTTACGCGTTCCCTCATGTTATGGAGCGCGGTTCAGGCCGACGGCGCCATTTTGCAGGGCACGGGGGCTCCACTTGAAGCAGGCGTGGTGGCAGTAGTCCAGTTCAGATTTTCCTCGGGAAACAGGCAGGATGAAGGGGAAAGGGTTCTGCTCTCTGTTGTTGCCTTCGGGTACAGGAATCTGAAGTTTTAATCGCTATCACAGGATCAAATGTCGGATCTCAGACAGGAGCTCAACGGAGCTGCTTCCTTACGCCATGCGTGCTGGCCACACACCCCCCAGGTTGCAGCTTACGTGGCAAAATAGGGACGGTATGTGCCTTCCCCCAGGAAGGAGGTCAACACACCTCCGGATTTTTCTCTGGATCTCCACTCCCGCTCAGGTGCCAGCAGTGGGTCCGGCCGTTTCTGTAAACGAATATTATTCAGTATCAGCGCCGGGTCATCTCCCGGGTCCAGCGCTGGCTCTGACTCAACGGGGGGTGATCTGCGGCCGGCGGCCCACTCCTCTCCTCCACAAGCTCAGCGACTCCATGCAGGACTGCAGCAGCTCCCGGGCAGACCACCCAGGGTCTAGGGGGACGTCGCAGCACAGGGGGAGCGCTAGGCGGGGTAGTGGTGTGCCCCTTGTCCTCTGCTTCAGGATGTTGATGCTGGTGTAGCTCTGGTGTCTGTCGTCTTCCTTTCTCCCCACGGAAGCACTGCCAATCCTCAATCTTCAGGCAGCCCAGGGCAGCCGTTATCCTTGTCTTCGCCCGGCATCCCACTCTACCATGGCTGCGGTACTTCCCAGCAGATATGGACACCCAGATAGGTAGAACCTGATTTTTCTCACCATGGGGAGCTCCCTTTTGCTGTTACTCACATTTGTGGTGCAGCCCGAGCCCGGCAGCATTTTAGCATTCGCAATGCACACCAATGGGCACACCACCCCGTAGCCGATATCTTCAGTGTTATTCAGTTGCTTTCATTGTTTTGCTGACCGCACAATCCAGCTGCCATCACCTCCAGATAGAAGTGTTTAAACACACATTTCGCCCCGATTTGCAGGATATTTTAGTAGGATTAAGCTGGCGGCCCTAAGAGCTCTAGAGGGCTTGAAACTGCAGTGAAATTGTCTACAATGTATTGTATGTCTATATTTGCATTCCACAAGAGGGCAATGATTGCATTGTAATCATTGTTGTGCTTCGTCACTTTTAATGTTGTATGTGTTTTTAAGGGATTTGGCTTTTACACTGTGTCTAACAGAAGACACCAAGCGATTTACTTGTCCTTTTTGTGCAAACTGGTCTAGGGAAGCCAAAGTGATATTTGGTAGAATATTTACCTTTGTTTTTATATCTACATCGGCAGTATTTGCCACAATTATGTTTTTGAAAGCGTAAGATTTGTGTACGTACATCACTATGGGCCTCATTACGACCCAGGCGGTAAGTTACCGCCTGGGCCGTGACTTTACCACCATGGCGTAAACTATGTTTACGCCATGGTGGTTGGCGGACTTACCGCCCCATTCCGACCTTGGCGGGGCGGTAAGTCCCCAATCCCCATTTACCCTTCCCCATTCCCATTTTTGCCCCATAGGGCATAATGGGAGTGGGGAAGGCATTAATTACGCCACCGTAAATTACGGTGGCGTAATTAACTCCATGGTCCCTTAGCGCCATGGATTTTAACACCTGCTAAAAGCAGGTGTTAAGTCCGCCATGGCGCTAAGGGACCTCGTACTCAGGCGGTAAGGGTCGGCGCTGTTTACGCCGCCGTAAAACCCTTACCGCCTGAGTCGTAATGAGGCCCTATGTGTGGTTTCTGAAGGAATGTTGCAGATCATGTAGTTTTCATTAAACTGTAAAACAGTGGCATCACTGTCATGGCCAAATTTGGGAGCATCTTTTATCTGCAAAGGATATTATTTTTTCCAAAAGAAGTGTTCCACTTCTCTGAGTGGAGGGGTAGTAGTATTATTGCAGATGAAGTGTAGCATGGCAACAATACAATGGTGAAAGCACCTTGATACATTGACATGGTCAAGAGAACAGAGTTTTCCTGTTTTTTGTATCTATTCCCTCTTTATTGAGGTTGTCAGTACATAAGAAGGCGTGCAAGGCATCCCATGTGTATACTACACAACTTAAACTAACAAACCATGTGGGTAGGCCTAGGATCGTTAGCATACACCATACATCAGCGTGACGTCAGAACCAGTATTCTTTTGTACCATGCATATTTCCCAAGAGATTTGTGATACTGGACTGTAAAACTTCATCTTTGTCTTTTATATTTCAAAGCAGTTGGGAAGCGGATATGGTAAAACAATAAGAGCCTGTTTTTAATGGGTGTGCAACTCCATATCTTAGAGATGCTAGTTCACATTCGAACAGCAGGTGGAAAATGTATTCTACATTTTCTTTGAATCTGGGATCTTCAGAACACATTTGTAAAGACCGATATTTGGTTACATGTGATTTCAAAGAATCAAAAAATAGTGAATTAAATAATATTGAAGTAAAAATATTGCTTTTTTTCATGGAGGGGTTCCCCCAAACATGCCTTTCCCCCAGGCTTCTAACCCCACCCGGAACCACCCCCACACTTTTTCAACCCGTTACTCACACCGCCCATATATTTATTTTTTATACTTTTTTCAGCATTATTTCATTCATTTTTTCCTCAATATAATCACTGCATAATGCGATATTCTGTTCCCGTAATTTTGTGGGTCACTCATCATATCTTCCTCCTTTTCCTGTACAAAGGAGTAGAGGAAAATAACGTGCTTCTACACTTTTCTCCCATATGTTCATTGGGGATCCTTCGGCTTGACACATTTGCAGGCCGATTCATGGAAAAAATGTGCGCCGAAAATCCCGGCGCAGAGGGGCCAATACGTGCGCTGCGCCGAAAATTAGCGAAAAGCGCAGGGAAACCAGCGCACGTCGATTCATGGAAGTCCGTGCGCAAGAAAAGCAGAGGACGTGCGCTGAAAAAGCGCGCGGCGCAGGCCGGCGCACAGGTCAACCAACGTCGTGCGCCACGGCCACTGCGCTATCACTCCGAGCGCAGCGCACAGCTCTAAAGTAGGCGGAACACAGGGCGGGACACTCGGAATGGGGAATAAAATGGGGCACAACACTCGGAATGGGGAAGAATGTGGGCGGCACGGGGAAAGTAAAGGAGGCAAGTGCGCGGAACGCCCACACGCTCGCATACAACACGTATTCATGGAATAGAATAGGGCAAAAAAGCGCACGCTCAAAGCAGCGCAAAGGCACAAACAGGCACAAACACGACCGCCACAAGAAAGCAGGCGGTAGCGTCTCTGCGCCTGCAAGAAATGTGCGCTAAAAGGTGCGCCAACAAATAGCACCTATATACAGACATGATCAATGTCCAATACTGTGGCCCTCCAGGACAAATGACGTACAAAGGGGTACCCACAAACACAGACACGCGCTGAGAGAAAAAATAAACGTGTGCGTGTATACCGGGGTGCGCGGGAAGTTGCACACGCGATATGGCCGGGTACGTGGATTTCAGGGGTGCGCGGGAAGTTCCACACGCGATTAGTCAGGGTACGTGGATTGCAGGGGTGCGCGGGAAGTTGCACACGCGATATGGCCGGGTACGTGGATTTCAGGGGTGCGCGGGAAGTTCCACACGCGATTAGTCAGGGTACGTGGATTGCAGGGGTGCGCGGGAAGTTGCACACGCGATATGGCCGGGTACGTGGATTTCAGGGGGGCGCGGGAAGTTCCACACGCGATTAGTCAGGGTACGTGGATTGCAGGGGTGCGCGGGAAGTTGCACACGCGATATGGCCGGGTACGTGGATTTCAGGGGTGCGCGGGAAGTTCCACACGCGATATGGCCGGGTACGTGGATTTCAGGGGTGCGCGGGAAGTTCCACACGCGATATGGCCGGGTACGTGGATTTCAGGGGTGCGCGGGAAGTTCCACACGCGAATAGTCAGGGTACGTGGATTTCATGGGTGCGCGGGAAGTTCCACACGCGATATGGCCGGGTACGTGGATTTCAGGGGTGCGCGGGAAGTTCCACACGCGATATGGCCGGGTACGTGGATTTCAGGGGTGCGCGGGAAGTTCCACACGCGAATAGTCAGGGTACGTGGATTTCATGGGTGCGCGGGAAGTTCCACACGCGATATGGCCGGGTACGTGGATTCCAGGGGGGCGCGGGAAGTTCCACACGCGAATAGTCAGGGTACGTGGATTTCATGGGTGCGCGGGAAGTTCCACACGCGATATGGCCGGGTACGTGGATTTCAGGGGTGCGCGGGAAGTTCCACACGCGATATGGCCGGGTACGTGGATTTCAGGGGTGCGCGGGAAGTTCCACACGCGAATAGTCAGGGTACGTGGATTTCATGGGTGCGCGGGAAGTTCCACACGCGATATGGCCGGGTACGTGGATTTCAGGGGGGCGCGGGAAGTTCCACACGCGAATAGTCAGGGTACGTGGATTTCATGGGTGCGCGGGAAGTTCCACACGCGATATGGCCGGGTACGTGGATTCCAGGGGGGCGCGGGAAGTTCCACACGCGAATAGTCAGGGTACGTGGATTTCATGGGTGCGCGGGAAGTTCCACACGCGATATGGCCGGGTACGTGGATTTCAGGGGTGCGCGGGAAGTTCCACACGCGATATGGCCGGGTACGTGGATTTTAGGGGTGCGCGGGAAGTTCCACACGCGAATAGTCAGGGTACGTGGATTTCATGGGTGCGCGGGAAGTTCCACACGCGATATGGCCGGGTACGTGGATTTAGGGGGGCGCGGGAAGTTCCACACGCGAATAGTCAGGGTACGTGGATTTCATGGGTGCGCGGGAAGTTCCACACGCGATATGGCCGGGTACGTGGATTTCAGGGGTGCGCGGGAAGTCCCACACGCGATATGGCCGGGTACGTGGATTTCAGGGGTGCGCGGGAAGTTCCACACGCGAATAGTCAGGGTACGTGGATTTCATGGGTGCGCGGGAAGTTCCACACGCGATATGGCCGGGTACGTGGATTTCAGGGGTGCGCGGGAAGTTCCACACGCGAATTGGCTGTGTGCTCCCAGGCATTACCTGTACACCCTCCACGGCCCCTGCAGGCAGCACACACCACAGGGAACTACCCTGCACACCTGCTCATGTCTCCCACCACCCCCACCCCCCATCCACCAGGGACACCCTCCACCAGGCCCCCACCCATGTCTCCCACCACCCCCACCCCCAGCACTGTGGGGAACCTGCCAGCAGGCCCCCACCCATGTCCAACCCATGTCACCCACCACCCCCACCCCCCATCCACCAGGGACACCCTCCACCAGGCCCCCACCCATGTCTCCCACCACCCCCACCCCCCATCCACCAGGGACACCCTCCACCAGGCCCCCATCCATGTCTCCCACCACCCCCACCCCCAGCACTGTGGGGAACCTGCCAGCAGGCCCCCACCCATGTCCAACCCATGTCACCCACCACCCCCACCCCCCATCCACCAGGGACACCCTCCACCAGGCCCCCACCCATGTCTCCCACCACCCCCACCCCCCATCCACCCGGGACACCCTCCACCAGGCCCCCACCCATGTCTCCCACCACCCCCACCCCCCATCCACCAGGGACACCCTCCACCAGGCCCCCACCCATGTCTCCCACCACCCCCACCCCCAGCACTCTGGGGAACCTGCCAGCAGGCCCCCACCCATGTCCAACCCATGTCTCCCACCACCCCCACCCCCCATCCACCAGGGGCACCCTCCACCAGGCCCCTACCCATGTCTCCCACCACCCCCACCCCCCATCCACCAGGGGCACCCTCCACCAGGCCCCCACCCATGTCTCCCACCACCCCCACCCCCAGCACTGTGGGGAACCTGCCAGCAGGCCCCCACCCATGTCCAACCCATGTCACCCACCACCCCCACCCCCCATCCACCAGGGACACCCTCCACCAGGCCCCCACCCATGTCTCCCACCACCCCCACCCCCCATCCACCAGGGACACCCTCCACCAGGCCCCCATCCATGTCTCCCACCACCCCCACCCCCAGCACTGTGGGGAACCTGCCAGCAGGCCCCCACCCATGTCCAACCCATGTCACCCACCACCCCCACCCCCCATCCACCAGGGACACCCTCCACCAGGCCCCCACCCATGTCTCCCACCACCCCCACCCCCCATCCACCCGGGACACCCTCCACCAGGCCCCCACCCATGTCTCCCACCACCCCCACCCCCCATCCACCAGGGACACCCTCCACCAGGCCCCCACCCATGTCTCCCACCACCCCCACCCCCAGCACTGTGGGGAACCTGCCAGCAGGCCCCCACCCATGTCCAACCCATGTCTCCCACCACCCCCACCCCCCATCCACCAGGGGCACCCTCCACCAGGCCCCTACCCATGTCTCCCACCACCCCCACCCCCCATCCACCAGGGGCACCCTCCACCAGGCCCCCACCCATGTCTCCCACCACCCCCACCCCCAGCACTGTGGGGAACCTGCCAGCAGGCCCCCACCCATGTCCAACCCATGTCTCCCACCACCCCCACCCCCCATCCACCAGGGGCACCCTCCACCAGGCCCCCACCCATGTCTCCCACCACCCCCACCCCCCATCCACCAGGGACACCCTCCACCAGGCCCCTACCCATGTCTCCCACCACCCCCACCCCCCATCCACCAGGGGCACCCTCCACCAGGCCCCCACCCATGTCTCCCACCACCCCCACCCCCCATCCACCAGGGACACCCTCCACCAGGCCCCTACCCATGTCTCCCACCACCCCCACCCCCCATCCACCAGGGGCACCCTCCACCAGGCCCCCACCCATGTCTCCCACCACCCCCACCCCCAGCACTGTGGGGAACCTGCCAGCAGGCCCCCACCCATGTCCAACCCATGTCTCCCACCACCCCCACCCCCCATCCACCAGGGACACCCTCCACCAGGCCCCCACCCATGTCCCCCTGGCCCCAGGTCCTGACGATACACAATCATGGCAGTAATGGCCAGCATACCCAGCACAAACACCCAGGCAAGGATTGCATGCACCCACATAGTGAATGCAATCACATGACACAACCCCAAAGGCAAGTATGCAAAAGAACACATGTCCGTCACACACACATACACAATGGGTGCAAGTGAATGTCAAAACCCATATCATGACATGTAAGAAACCAAAGAGAAAATGACACAAGTGTAAGATAATATAAAAATGTATTAAAAACAAAAAATAAGTAAACTAATAAAACATACAACTATGTGGCAAAGTAAATAAAAGGTCCATGTCCGAGAACAAAAATGATAAACCAAAAAACAAAGGATTAAAAAATCAATAGAATTTGTCCAAAGCAAAACCATGTAGTAGGAAATCAAAGAAAAACCATTACGTCATGGTGTAAACAATAAGAAAATAAAAAAATGTATCTCCCAAAAAATAACAATGGGCCTCATTACGACCCAGGCGGTAAGTTACCGCCTGGGCCGTGACTTTACCACCATGGCGTAAACTACGTTTACGCCATGGTGGTTGGCGGACTTACCGCCCCATTCCGAGGTCGGCGGGGCGGTAAGTCCCCAATCCCCATTTACCCTTCCCCATTCCCATTTTTGCCCCATAGGGCATAATGGGAGTGGGGAAGGCGTTAATTACGCCACCGTAAATTACGGTGGCGTAATTAACTCCATGGTCCCTTAGCGCCATGGATTTTAACACCTGCTAAAAGCAGGTGTTAAAAGCGCCATGGCGCTAAGGGACCTCGTAATTGGCGGTAAGGGGTCGGCGCAGCTAACGCTGGCGTTAACCCCTTACCGCCAGGGTCGTAATGAGGCCCAATATATACAGGAATGTTCCAGGGTCCATGAGCCCAACACCACAAATGAAACCTAATACTAACTAATTAAAAAAATATGTACAAAAAAGTGGCCATTGTCCGAGCGGTCCAAAATAATAAAAATAAATAAAGGAAACCTAGCACTAACTAACTAAAAAACTATATACAAAGGCAGCGGGCTAGTCCTGCGGCTCACTTGGTGATGCTGGCCAGGGCATCCTTGAACTCCATGTCAATGTCCTGGAGGCGGGACTCAGTCCTGGCCCCGAGGTCTCGCAGGGACAACCCCATGTGCTCACCAAAATCCCTGCGAGCCTCCTCGAGGCACTCAGCCCGCCTCAATGCCCGACGCATGGAGATCTCCGCCCTGGCCATGGCGAGCCGCTCCTCTTCCGCCCGCTGCCGCTCCGCACCTATCCGCTGGCCAAACTCCTCCCACACGGAACACACCGCCATGCCAGGGTTGCCCTGCCCTCCGGCCGATGCCTGCCCCTCTGATCTTGATGGCCCTGAGCCATGATGCCTCCCACGTCGAGCCCGCTGCTGCCTCCGACGCCACTGCCTCTGCCAGCACGACGGCATCCAGGCTGATGGTAACCACCGACGCCGTCGTGCACGTGCCCTGCCCGATGATGCCGGCACATCTTCCATCTGCTGGGGTCCACTTGCTGTGTTGTCCACCCCTGCTGGACCTCCGACTCCCAACTGTGGCAGGGATGGGATCCCCACCGAGCTGGCTGCATTGGTCGGGGCAGGTCCACAGGGGGCCATGGTGGCATCTGGGCCGGAAGACGGCAAGGAGAACGACCGGTGGATAGCCTGCACAGAGGAGGAGAGGGCCGTCAGATTGGCCAACACATGCAGGAACCCCCCGAACATGGCCGATCCCAATTGGGCCACGTCGGCACGGTGCACTTCGTGATGACATGCGTGCTCCTCCCGGGAAGCACGCACGGCATCACGAATCACAGCCGTGCGCATCGCGACCCCAATCAGGACCTGCTCCACGCGGCCAGGGGTTCCCACGGCCGCAGGTGGAGGGGAGTCAGTTGACATGGACATCCCCTCTACCTGCGGACGGGCCTGGGACGGGGCATCCCTGCTGGTGCATGGTGGTGCACTCACAGGGTCAGGGACAGCGACATGCACAGGCACCTCCACGGTGACCTGTGCTGCCTCCTGCCCCTGGCCCTGGACTGCACCACTTGCACCAGCAGGGATGCTCCCACCAGGCCCCATGTGTGCACCAGTGTCGGCCTCCTCGTCCTCTGTGCAAACCACCAACCTGGATGGCTCCTCACCGTCTCCCGCCGTAGCAGGCCCCTGTGGGGGCTCACCCACCCCTTCCGCTGCAGCCGTGGGGGCATCCCCGCCGCCTTGCTCCACAGCGCCGTCTCCGCCCTCTTCTTCACTAGCCGCTGCGTAGAGGGAGACAAAGGACACAAGCATCAGGCTACTGTACAATGGTCCCCTAGACAGGAAGCAATAGCAGATGAGCACCCCTGTCAAAGTACACTTCCATCATGTCCCTCCACAACACATGGGTCAGTCCAGGCAAAACACACACAGTAACAGGCATGGTGCATGCCATGCACATTTCCATGCATGTCCAATTGACTCTTGAAACATTCAATGATATGTAACTCACATGCATCATGGCTCATGCATATCACATGCACACACTTCACCTCAGTCACATCCATCTGGCCCCAAACACAACGAACACAGGCGAAACAAGGGTAAGTTGGGTGCGTCACTGAATCTGTGCATTGTCACACACATGTGTCATGCATCCATGGCATGCACAAGTCACAGACACGCAGGTCAGGCACACAGACATGGCTACCATATATGTACCTGGCATCAGCACCCATCCTTCACCCCCATCCATGTCCAGGTACAGAGACTGGCATGCTCTCATGTCCTAAATCTGCATAGGGCTCCCCATGCCGCATTTCAACACATGCAACAACCATGTGGGTCACACATCACTGGTCGCACATGCATTACCATGATGTCCCTGCACACATACATGCATACATGGCCCATGGCACACATACAGGCAAGTATCATAGAACCAGCACACCGCAACATGCCCTGTC
The DNA here is from genome assembly GCF_040938575.1 of Ambystoma mexicanum. Taxonomy (NCBI): domain Eukaryota; kingdom Metazoa; phylum Chordata; class Amphibia; order Caudata; family Ambystomatidae; genus Ambystoma; species Ambystoma mexicanum. Next base: position 729,034,719 of record NC_090927.1, read on the forward strand.
TCACACAGTAATGCTTGCACACTTACCGCTCAACTCCAGACGGGCCTCCCTCTCAAGGACCTGGGCGTGGAGCGCTGGGCGTACGCGTTCCAGGACCCTCTTCTGGATGGAACTCATGCGGCCCCGGCCCCCCTCCACGAGGCGCCGGGCCTTCACAAGGGTCCTGGACCTCAAGTCCTCCCAGCGCTTCTTGATCTTCTGGACGTTGCGGGTTGCCACCCCCTCCGCGTTGATGGCAACCACACAGTCGGCCCAGATCCTCTCCCGTCCTTCCTTGCTGGCGCGGGACGATCCAAAGAGGGCATCATACTGCCCCAGGACATGCTCCACCAGGACACCAACTTCGGTGGCAGTGAAGCTGGTGCCCCTCTGCCCCTCTGGCCTGGGGTTGCCACTGGTGCCAGATGTGGAAGTGCCCGACATGGCAACCCCAGAGGCAGGTGTGGGTGGGCAACTGGGTCCTGGGGCTGGGCTGTGGAGCGATGTAATCCCAGTTGGGAGTCTTCAGTTCCAGCAGGGGTGGACACAGCAACTGGACCCCTGCAGGTGGCTGATGTGCAGGCACCAAATGGCAGGGCACGGTGGCAGCAGGCAGGCAGGCAGGCAGGCAGGCAGCAGCAGATAGCACGTGGGAGGCTGCTCAGGGCACTGGGGGGGCAGTAACTCGGCCTTCTGGGCAGGAGCGTGGTGTTCCGTGTGTTTTCGGGTGGCCAGCTTGATACGGAGTGATTTGGCACGTGAAATTCCTGCACGTCAGCGTGAAATCCGAGGAAAGGCCCTTAGCGCGTAAGTGCGTCAGCACGCATACGCGATTCTATTGGACCAGAGTCCCTCACCGCATAAGCGCGTCTGACGTGATCCGCACGGGCGTTCCCCACTCAGCACGTGATGACGGAGCACACGTGGAAATACTGCACGTCAGAGTGTCATCGCGTGTAATTGGCCAAAAGTGCGCGTCCACGCCATTGGCCTATGTACGTGTATTTCATCGCGTGTAATTGGCCAAAAGTGCGCGTACACGCCATTGGCCTATGTACGTGTATTTCAGGGGTGCGCGGCCACTTACACACGCAAGTACGTCAGCGCACCTGTATGCCTGCTGCGTGGGAATTTCCACACGCTATTGGAGTGGGAACTAGATTCCAGGGTTGCGAGGGTCACACGCTCGCCTAGAACACGCGCAAGGCATTAATTTGCGCACTTTTCAATAAACAAGCCAGATGCCAGGATGAACATACCGTTCCTAGCAGCAGTGGCAGTGGGCTACCAAAGGAGGAGGAGGAGGAGAGTCAGGGCCAGAATATTCACACCCAGAACCAGCCTATTCGGGATGCCTGATGACCAGGTGTATGGGAGGTACAGGTTTCCAGCACACATCATACTGGACCTGGTCAGTGAGTGGGAGGATGACCTCACATCACCCACCCTGTGCTCCCAAGCACTCAGCCCCCTGCAGAAGGTCCTGAATGTACTGCACTTCTTGGCCACTGGATCCTTTCAGCGGACAAGTGCCATAGTGGGTGGTGTGTCACAGGCCACGCAGTCACGCTGCCTACACCAGGTCTTGAACATCATCACTGCACGGCCATCAGTCCGCAGGCACATATATCTCCCCAGGACTCATGCAGAAAGGCGGACGTGCATCCAGGAATTCTATGGTGTGGCTCAATTCCCCAAAGTGCTTGGTGCAATTGACTGCACACATGTGGCTCTACGTCCACCCAGGGCAACAGAGCACATCTATAGAAACCGCAAGCACTGGCATTCCATCAACGTGCAAGTTGTATGCAATGCCAAGGGAATAATCACATCAGTATATGCCAACTATCCCGGGTCCACCCACGACAGCTTCATCTACAGAATGTCTACCCTATGCCGGGACCTAGAGGCTGGCCAGCATGGAGATACATGGCTGCTTGGTGAGCATGAATGCCACTGCACATGCATGCATGTCAGATACTGGGTCATGACACAACACCACTAATGATACCCATCACCACCTCCGCAGGGGACAGTGCCTACCCTATCAGCCCCCACATGATGACCCCAATCCGGAACCCCACCACGCCACCCGAGGTAAGGTACAACACAGCCCACATTGCAACACGGGGCATAGTGGAGCGCACATTCGGAGTGCTGAAGTCACGCTTTCGCTCCCTTGACCGTTCTGGCGGGCAGCTGTTATATGCTCCCCGAATAGTGTGCAGGATCATAGTGGCAGCATGTGTCCTGCACAACGTTGCAACACGCCGGGGCCTGCCCGTGGACATGGTGGTGCCCCCACATCCACAACCACATGCACGCCCGCTGCGCATGGGAGGGGAAAGGGCACGGGGGGTGGCAGCCCGTACGCAACTGGTGGCCAACTTCTTCACCTAGGAATCACAGTGCTGGCTAGTGCACACTGCTCTGGCACATACCATCTGACAATCAATGATGACACTACCTGACAATGTCACAAAATTACTTGACAATAAACTGTCAGATACACATCAGCCTGAGATTGTTAACATGGAAGTGTCACTATGTGTGCACCCCTACCTACACATACACCAGCAATGCATCACAACGAAAAGACACAACTCCATCAATCAAATATGCATTGCCACAGGCGATTCACTACATGACAACATTGCCATGTCACCCATTCCCTTCACAGTCCCGCCACTGAGGACACCATGTCATGGTATGTGAGAGCAAACAAACTGGCCATCACAACATGACACCGGTGTCACAAATAGCAGTGCCCCAAATGGAACATAGCCGCACTTGAACAGCTAACCGCGCTGGAGGCACTACTACACACCTGTGTAAGAGTAATTTCAATCAAATTACACACCAACCCACCCTGAAGCCCACCCAAACAAGACACAATGCATGTAATCAATGGTAGTCTCATTACCTGATTCTGCTGGTATGTCCTCACCGTCCAGATGTACAGTGATGGCGCCACGCAAAAGTGTCAGTGCACATCTACCGACATGTAGTCTGACTCCAGAGAGTATGCCCGTGTGAAGAACTGTGTGAAATACCTGCAAAACATGAGCAACATATGTAAGTAGAGGCACATATCAAACCATCATGCATAGTTAGGTGCAACAACAATGTACACTATGAATGTCTACACAGTATTGACTATGGACTGGCCAACAGCTCATGGGAGTCCAATGTCACCGTGTAATTTGCTGTCACTTGGGCACACCCTTTGCAAGCCCATGGAAACGGAAGCAGGAGGGGTGTGGATGTCTGGTACCCAAGCATCGAAACCAAACTCAGGACAAGCCTGCATGTGCCCAGCCACAATACAGTGTATGCCCAGGTACCCACACAAGGCAACACTCTTGGAAAAGAAAAAAAAAATTGAGAAAAAATGGCCATGAAAGGGCCGGCGGGGGGGGGGGGCCACCTATGAGGTCCGAGGACAGGATGCACGCCACAATCCACCTGTGTGGATCATGGGAAACTAAAACACCCCATAGGCTCGTGGCCCACACGGCTACTCTGTTGTGGGAGATGAGTCGCTATCGCTCTGGCCAGACCCTGCAGCTGACTCAGGAGGTGGGGGAGCTGCCTCAGAAGATGGTGTGACAATGGGAGGCAGCCCACGCAAAGCACGAGTTTGCTCCTCCATGGCTGCAAGCAGGCGGGTCTGGTAGTTCTGTTTCTGGGTTATAATCATGCGGAGGTCCCCATGCAGTAACTTCCGGGATGACCTGACCTCCGCACGAGTTGCCTGCATCTCGGCCGAGAGCGTCCGTGTCAGACGCTCCAGCTGCTCCTCTGTCCTTCTATGGGATGAAGCCTCAAGCTCTAACAGGGTCGACCTGAGGTGATGGAATTCTTCCCTCAGGCCTTCCCTGTGGCGCTGGGACTCCATGGAAAGTGATTCCCGCAGAGTCGCCAGTGCCGCCCGCCTGTCCTTGTTGGATGCCAACATATCCTCCCTGTGTGCCTGGCAGATGGACTCTGTAGCCTGCTCCAGTCGCTCCATCAGCCTTTCTGGGGGGACAATGGAAGTGGCCACCCTATCCATGGCCTGTGCAATCATCTCGGATGATGCTGCCTGTTGGTTGGCCATACCGTAGATGGATTGCTCCCAAGCGGTATTGCCAGGTGGCATACGGCCACCACGTTGACGGGCACCACACCTGCCTGGGGCAAGGCGGACTGCGCCTTGCTGTGCCGGCAAGGCCTCAGGCTGCAGGACTGCATTCCCTCTCTGATCTGCAGCCCCAGGAACAGGATCAGAAATTGTGTGGTGTGGCCCTGCATCCGTAACCACCGGAGGCTGAGCTGCCGACACTGACATCCCCATTGAGGGCAATGGCCCGGCTGCAGGTGGGTCGGACAGAGGAGATTCTCTCCCAAGAACACTCACCTGCGACTGCACATAGGTGTCATCCTCCGAGTCTACACCTGAATACTGCTCGGGGGAGGAACCCCCAGAGACACCCCTCGACAGCACGACCTGCAGCACTTGTGGGTTTTCACCCACAAACACACCACGTCCCTCACTTGTGGAAGGTCGGCCCGGGTTGCCCTCCTGGGACGGCTCAACCACCACTTCCCCAGCATCAACAAGTGCTTCCTCCCCTGCAAAGACATGAAAGAGAAAAATGGAAACAGGCATTAGCACCATGGCATGCAACAAGGGCTGATGAACAACAGAGGCAGTAGTTCTACGACACATGTCCCACATGACTGGGAGACCTCCTATGCATTCACCATCACTGGGTCTGTAGGGGAGGCTCAGGGCATACAATGTACAGATTGGAGAGCAACGCCTGCTCACCATGCTGCCTAGCACTGCCATCACACATTGGCCGGTGATTGCCATGTCAAAGGCACATGCCATCACACACATGGCATGTGACATAGCCACCAAGTGAAGAGGGAGAGGAGGGCAACTTTTTTGGATTTCAACCACTCTGGTCCTGACATTGCATCATCACATCAATAAGTTAACATGTTGTACATGGATCTGCTAGTCCAAATTGGCCACGATGCACAGTGCCTTGTCTACATCAACAAAATGCAGTAAACAATGAGATTCCACCTCCCCATCACCTGTAAAGGAATCATATAGCATTCGTGAAGCACCGGTCCAGAAATGTATGAAGGTACAGCGGAGCACTGAGGGGTGGTGGGGCAGTAGGGGATGCCAGTCAACAATCCTACTGGTGCTGGTGTCATTCATGTCACGCAAGTGCAGGGGTGGGTGGCACAATGAAGTGCAAGGGGAAGTGGCGGCTGGAAGTGCTGTACAAGGTAAGTAGGACTTAACGTCAAGGGCAGATGGTGTTAGGCGCAGACAAGTGCTGGGGGGGGTGGCCTATAGGGGTACAGAGACAATCATGCAGTGCTGTGGGCTCGGAGGGTACAGGGGAGGTACACACTGCATCTGGCTCGGCAAGGTCCTTGCAGATTTCTATGTGTCCTGCAGAGTTGTCACATGCCGCAGATATGTGCCCTTGGATTGGGGATCTCATCTTGGTGAAAAGGGTGAGGCGCTATTGCCTTTGGAGCATGTGGCAGGCCAGTTTGCCAGAGGATGAGCATGATGCAGGACATTCCCTCTCTGCCACCCGGCACCTGTGGTCTGGGTTCACAAGATCCGAGTCATGCCAGGACTCTGCATTGGCATGGGGCTTCAGACAGGTGGTCATGACCGTGGCAAAGACATCCAGTGTACCTGACATAGAGTGGAGCATGGAGTGGGCCCTGTCAGGATGGGAGTGAGCCTAAGGGGGAGCTGGATGGGGGGGAGATTTTGGCAGCATGAGCCTCGACTGACACACACTTCATGGGTTGGAATACCAAGAAGGTGTGTGACAGTGGTGAGGGTGGCTTTGCCTGTGGGGTGGTGAGGGTGAGCTGGGAGGAGAGGAGAATGTGATCACTCCAGGAGAGAGGAGTGCAGAGATGGACGGAGAGGGGAAAGTCAGATGAGATCAGAGCATCAAGAGTGTGCCCTGCAGAATGAGTAGGGACAGACGGGAGTCTAGAGGGTGAGAGGGAGTTGCTGAGGTCACAGAAAGGTCACGTGGGGGGGTCAACAAGCATGCAGGTGGATGCGTACAGCACCAAGGAAGAGGATTTCTGTGTCTGGGGACATGAGTGAGGAGGAGAGGTGAGGACACTCAGAAAGGAAGTAGTACATTTGACCAGTTTTCCCAGACACAGTACGCACAGTTTGTGAATGTCAAGGTGTGGTAGAGAGAAACGTCACACAAGCCATTCCAGAGTGGAGTAGGTCTAAGTAGGAGTGACAGTGGCAGGAATACCCTCAGGGAAGCCAAGGGCACACCCCCCCTGCACAGTAGTGGCGGGCCAAGGAGAGGGTCTCCTGAACATCAGGTAGGAGTGTGTGAAGGATGCAGACAGAGCTGGCCGTCAGACATGTTTCCATGAGACCAAGGATGTCAAGGTGCATAACCTCATGTAAGTGACAGATATCGGAGGAATGCCTGATGCAGCCGCAGTGAAAGGAGTGTAATTGTGGAGGAGGTTGACAGCCTTGGAGGACTTACGGGGAGTGCTAGAGATCAGAGGTGCAGCATGTGTAGGAGTTGGAGTGGGAGGCGGAGAAGGATCATGGGAGGGTGCAGGGAGGCAGTGCAGGATTGATGAGGAGAGAGGAGGGGGGACAGCAGGAGAGGAAAGGAAGTTGATGAGATGTGGGTAGCATTTCTCAAGGAGAATGAGGTTGGCCTAAGGGCCTTGGACTGAGATGCTCCCATTACCATGCACATCAATTGTGGCCTCTGAGGATTGGAAGGAGGCCAGGAGTACACCCCAACGGGTCCCACCATTGATGGTGGAAGAGGAGCAAGGAGAGAGGACAGGGACCATGTGAAGGGTCTATGGGACAGGCAAAGGCATGTATGAGCAGATGTCAGTGAGAGTTGGCTTTGAGTAGGCTCAGATGCACTTGTCAGCAATAGGGTGGGTCGCATTGGAGGGCAGGGTGCCCTCATTTGACTGTTAGCAAGCAGGTGTCGTGAGTAGGGCACGATGGTCTGAACTGTAGAAGTCAGGGAAGATAGACCATGAAGAGCAGCATGGAGTGTGAGGGAATGGGGCTCGAAACCAGACGGTACCAAAGCACACAGGTAGGAGGTGGATGTCAAGGCAACATCCACAGTATGACAGCATGTTGGTTGGCATTTATATGCAGAGGACGCATTAGCATGTGGTATCATTGCATGTCAGGCATGTGAAGATGAAACTTGATTGGCTGGGGGAAAGTATAGGAATGGTATGTAAGACATCAGATGAATAGACAGGGGAGTATGAGCAACAATGTAGTGACAAAATGACAATTCAAGGCCAACTTCCATGGTGTAGGGCCATATGTGCACTGTTGCCAGTTGGGATAGTGCTGTGGGCAGATGGTGTTGCACTGAACATACTGGATGAGGCACATGGGTGCCACTATCAACTCTGCCACACACCCCCTTGACAGGCACCCAACATGAATGCTTCACACACACACCATGCACATGGATAATACACACATGCATGTGCACTCACCGGATGATGCCTCGTAATCAGGGAGATCTCCCACACCTTGGAGTTGTCCCTCGGTGACGTAGGATCCAGCTACGGACTCGTGTGGTGTGAGTTCTATTTCCTGTGCTGGGGACCCACCTCCAGTCACCAAGGTTGCGGCATGACTTGAGGCCAGCTTATCCTTTGCCCTGCGCTTAAGGTCATTCCAGCGCTTCTGGCAATCACTAGCTGTGCGCCTCACTACTCCAAGGGCACTTATTCTGTCAGCAATGGTCTGCCAGTGTGCCTGGCGTCTGGCATGTGTGGTCTTGGACCCTGCAACGATGACCATTTCCCTATCATGATCTGACACATACTGAACAAGTGCATTCAGTTCGGCGTCTGTGAAGCTTGGCTTCCTTGATGGGCCGGACTGTGCAGCCGTGCCTGGGGCATCAGCCTGTGCCGGACGTGCACTCTTCCTCTTGCGCTTGGAAGGGGGTGGGGATCCAGAGTGTCCTATGCCGCTGTGGACACTAGGGGCAGGAGCCGTGGTGGACTCAGTACTGGGTGTGTGGGATTGCACACTCAGCATGGGAGTAGGTGCAGGCATTGGGGGTAGTGGGATGGGGTCAGGCCTGATCTGAGGTGCATGAACTAGGACCGACACAGTCTTGGCAGGGTGTATGAGAGGTGGGGTGGATGGAGCCACACCCTGGCTACGGGGGCCAGCAAATGACCTATCTGGCATAGATGCGCGTGCCCTGATGACACCAATGTGCACCGGTGCACGTGCAGTGGACCTGCTGACCTGGATGTCAGCGATGGGATCACCCTCGGACAGGTCTGCTGCCACAATGGGCTGGTCCGACAAGGGCTGATCAGGGTTGGTATCAGCCACATGACCCTCAACTGGGGGGGGGGGGCATGGGTGTCCCTGACTGGTCCTCCAGACTGGGGGGGACAGGGGCACCCTGCAAGTCACAACCACGTCCCCTAGTGGATCCTCCACGGCCACCACGTGTGGCTCGGCCACCTTTGCCACCCTTACGGCTTGCACGCCTCCCAACCATGGCACTGATGTTATTGTGCGTATGGAAGTCGGTGTGCACAATTGTCCTGGGCAATTGGGTGTCAAAGGGGTTGGGTACCAGATGGTATTCGTACCCTAGTGCAGTGGCAAGGCTATATGACACCCCTGGGGAAAGATGACGGGTCACGCAACGCACAGGCACCCCAGAAAAGTTAAGGAACGTGCACAATACCCCTCCTAGACCACGTGTGCTGATGGAAAACCCTGCACTACGCTGTGGCATCCAGTAACACAATGAACGTATGCGTGTCACACGCAGCCTAGAATGACCTCTGAAGGGGTAGGCTACACACGGGGCAAGCACAGAAGTTAGATACGTGCGTGACTCACCGTCTGCCAGGTAAAAGAGCGTGAAAAATGAGCGCGTTTGGTTGGCAACACCCCCGCCAAAAGAAGATGTGTATGCTGTCTGAGGAGACAGGACAACAGTAGAAGGGGACACTGTTTGAGGGAACAGGCCCAGGTAAACCAGTACAAGAGGAAAAAGAGAAAAAGCTGTCAGAGGTAACAGGGAGTACGAACTGGAAACGCCGTGAAGTAAATCGCGTGTGAAACGAAAAGAAGTACAGAATTCACCCACTCGCTCTCCACGAAAAGCACGTACAAGGAAATGGTGTTCTACACTACCTTATATACAGGCCCACACGTACAGCGTCACTTACGGCGTGTACGTGCTTGGCCCATGTTCACCAATCACACGCTTTGTCACTTCTGCGTGTGGATCCTTTTTCACCAATCACACGCTTTGACACTCCTGCGTGTAGCTCACTTTTCACCAATCACACGCTTTGTCACTCCTGCGTGTAGATCCATTTTCACCAATCACACGCTTTGTCACTCCTGCGTGTAGATCCATTTTCACCAATCACACGCTTTGACACTGCACGTGCAGGTAACTATAGACGCACATATGCTGGTGACGGGTTTTCGCGCGATTCGCTGAGTGTGGGGTTTTCACGTGCAAAATCACTCCCTATCAGGCTGTCCACGCGTTCAAACACGAAAGACCACGCTCCTGGCCAGGAGGCCAAATTACAGTCCCCCAGAGCCCTGAGCACGCTCCCACCTGCCATCTGCTGCTGCCTGACTGCCTGCTGGCCACGTGCCCCACAGTGCTGGTGGGTGGGGGTGGTGGGAGACATGGGTGGGGGCCTGGTGGAGGGTGCCCCTGGTGGATGGGGGGTGGGGGTGGTGGGAGACATGGGTGGGGGCCTGCTGGCAGGTGCCCCTGCACTGCTGGGGGGTGGGGGTGGTGGGAGACATGGGTGGGGGCCTGGTGGAGGGTGCCCCTGGTGGATGGGGGTGCAGGGGGACATGATCAGGTGTGCAGGGTAGTCCCCTGTTTTGTGGGCTGCCTGCAGGGGCCGTGGAGGGTGTACAGGGTACACCTGTGAGGGCCCACCCAGCCTATTCGCGTGTGATAATTCCCACGCACCCCTGTAATACACGTACCCTGGCCAATCGCGTGTTGAACTTCCCGCTACCCCTGTAATACACGCACCCTGGCTGTTCGCGTGTGATAATTCCCGCGTACCCCTGTGATACACGTTCCCTGGCCTATTGCGTGTTCTACTTCACGCGTACCCCTGTGATACACGTTCCCTGGCCAATCGCGTGTTGAACTTCCCGCTACCCCTGTAATACACGCACCCTGGCTGTTCGCGTGTGATAATTCCCGCGTACCCCTGTAATACACGTTCCCTGGCCTGTCGCGTGTTCTACTTCACGCGTACCCCTGTAATACACGTACCCTGGCCAATCGCGTGTTGAACTTCCCGCTACCCCTGTAATACACGCACCCTGGCTGTTCGCGTGTGATAATTCCCGCGTACCCCTGTAATACACGTTCCCTGGCCTATCGCGTGTTCTACTTCACGCGTACCCCTGTAATACACGTTCCCTGGCCTATCGCGTGTTCTACTTCACGCGTACCCCTGTAATACGCGTTCCCTGGCTGTTCGCGTGTGATAATTCCCGCGTACCCCTGTAATTCACGTTCCCTGCCTAGTCGCGTGTAGAACTTCCCGCATACTCCTGATTTGAAGATTGCCCGCTTTGCTTTCCTTGTTTGCCTGCCCTGTGAAGTGGTCCAGGGTTAGCGCAGCCCTTAGCGATGATTTAGCGATTTTGATGGCTTTTCCTTGCGCGAGGGCGTTCTTGGGGGCGTTACTGGCGCTGCTGCAGGCTCGCTGCGATTCTCTGCGCCACGGCTGGTTTGGGAGCATGAAATCCATGAATACGCTGTGCGCGGAAATCAGTTTTAGCGCACGTGCCTGGCGCAGACTATCGCAGGCGCACGCTGTGCGCCAGCCGCGTGCGCTACTTGTGCGCTGGATTCTATGAATTACCCTCTTGATATGTTTCTAATGCATCTTTTATGGTGTCTTTGGAGTGTAGTGGGTTAATTGTATACTGGTCTAAAATGTTGGCTGCAGTAAAAGGATATGCACGTTCAAATTGGCCAGTCATTGTTTATTTTTCAATTATTTGGGTGGTTTCTCATAGGTTTTCCTCTATTTTTATATCTTTTTAGTATTCATTGTTTTCTTTGAAATATAGTAAAGCTTGTCTAACTTTGTTTAAGTCGACTAGTTGTTACCAAATTGTTTTGTCTCTTATTGGTAGACCATTGGCTAGTACAATGAAAGATTGATCTATTGGCCGTTGTTCTCCTAGAGTTTCTAAATTTTGTTTAAGCTCTAATGGAAAATATACTATTTTGCTTGAAATGCCTTTTAGTAACTCAGATGGAGGGAATTTGGCTGTTCTCGGTTGAAGGTTTATTATAGCTTGAAATGGGTGTACTGTTTGGATTATAATGCTCTCATAAAGGTTATGTTGTTGGAGAGCCTCTGGAAGTGGAAATATTATAATTATAACACTAAGTTATTAGTGATAGCATGTTTTGGCATTTGGCTATTGTCAAGCTTTGTATTGCAGTATGTGCAAACTATTGAGGGGTCAGTGATTTTGTATTTATTTTTTTGTTGTTAGATAACCATTGGGTTTTCTCATTGTCCTCTATTTTGTAGGACATATCTACTATTTTTGTGCTCTTTTTATAAAAAGTTAAACCACTACAGACACAATCTTGCTCTGTTATTTCAGCATATGTGTTTTGAAACATAGCTATTTCTTTTTTGTATGTGTTTGTTAGACGGTTGGTTCAGTTCCAAAATATTACTTTGGATGTGCTCTATTTCTCGAAGGAGTTCTTTGGCTGCTTCATGTAGGAGAATGTTGTTTACATTTTGAAGTTCTAGAGCAGATCACGATTTTGATATGGTGGAAGGTGCTTTTGCAAGCAGTTCCTGAAATGCAGGCTAATGAATGTACTCACAGTCCAGTGTGGCAGCGCACTGGGCAGGAGTCTATGGTTTGTAAAGTTTTCATTCTACTTTTGTCTTTTAGTTTCAGTTAGTGATTAAGGAATTGTCGTAAAGATTAGATGGATTGTTCGCGTACGTTACATATTTTGCTGCAGATCTATCTGTACAATGGACGGTTTGTTTGGGCGAAAGGAACATTTGGTTAAATGTTTGTTGGGGAAGTTTTTTCTTCAAGGGTTTCTTTTGCCGTAATGGTGTCGCCTACCATTTCATACCTTTGGCCATTACTGTCTATGACAATTGTTTTTTTTTTTGTTCTTGTTTATACGCCTCTTCATTTAAATATGATTCTCTGCTGCTTGTGTGAATCCATTCACTTTCACAAAAGTTTGAAAAGGTATATATATATTGACATTGCACATGTTTAGAAGTACTTTTTGTAATGCATTGATTAACTTAGTTAGTGGTTTTGTTCTGTTTAAAATCAATATAAAGAACTTTCTCTTTAGTAGAAATGCACTGTAAATTAGAGCTTCGAGGATTAGTCTTCTGCAGTAGTACTTAAGGGTAGGTTGTGACTTTTTAGCTGTCTTTATAAGATTGTGAAGAACTGTACAATAGATGATCATTTGTAAAATTATTTTTTTGGAATGCTTTACTGTGGCTTTGTTAACAATGCTAGATTTAGTGTTAGCTTCATTAGTATGTCTGCTTTTGTTTGTACATCTTTTTTTTACTTTTAGTTTTTGCAAGAGGGGCCTTACTTTTTGTTAGTGGTGGCTGGTTTAATTTTGTTGAGTGAAGTTACTAGCTCGTTTGTTTTAATGTTTTCTATCAATTGTTTTAGAGATGGATGACTATATGGCTTGCTTTTATTCATATCTGCCCTATTATTTCTTTATTTTCTATGGAGTTGGTTTTTAGTAGGCATTTTGTTCTGTCTGTTCGGAAAAAAAGAAAGGTTGGGTTTGAATGTATTTACGTATATTGTGCATGGGTGTGTGGGTGTGATTGTAGAGATGAATAGAGTGCTGTGTGATTGTGTAGTGGGATGATAGGTGTGGTTGGCGAGGTTTTTAGAGTAAGAATATGTACAGGTGCGATGGGCTTGGGTTGGTGAGTAATGGAGTAGTGGTGTGATTGAATAAGTAGGGACATTGTGATGTTTTGAGGAAAACAGTGACTGTTAAAATGGCGTGATTTAGTGCATAGATATGAGGGTTGTGTGGGTGTAATGGAAAATGGTTGAGGAAGTGTGTGTATTGTGTGGTAATGTGTGATAGTGATTTGCAATGCAATGAGTGTGAAACTTGTTGAGTTGGAATAAGGGCCTTATCTGGATAGGAGTATGGAATCGGAAGGAAGTAAAATTGTGGTATAGAAGTTGATGAGAAATGGATGTGTTGTTAGCCAGTAAGTACATGGTGGTTTATTGAATAAAGAGCCATGTTTAAATGGGAATAGAAAGAGTGTGAATGTTGCAATATAATGAGTATGAGTGGAATAAATGTTGCCTCAAAAATAATTCTCTAGGCTAATATATAGTTAAGTACATTGTTACAATTAGACAGATTTACATACTAGCTGTCTTCCGCAGTCTTCTTTTTTCCTGTAATTGTAAAAGAAAGTGGGGTTACGTGGTAATTGTGAAGTACCTTTAGTAAGAGAGGTGTTTTATGAAGGTAGAAGGAGTTGTTGGGAAAATAGTTCATAAAGTTGTGCTATGAGTGGTGTAGTAAAGTATGTTAACTATGTTGTTAGAAAACTTGGAGCATGGGAAGTGCTGTTTGGAACATTAAAAGGAACAGGGCAAACATGGGTGTACAAATAGATACATATCCAGGTTAGTTTTGTGCTGGTGAGTTGAATTTAAAAAACTGCTGTATTTGTGGTACACTGTATTTGTAATGTGTTGCAGTGTTCTTAAAGAATGGGAAACTGTGGCCTAGTCATAATACAATGGTAGATTGTTGTTGTAGCAGTGTTTTGTGTCTTATAGTAGAGGTTGGAAAAAAACAGGGATTTAAATGTAAGGTGAAGTGCTGTATATAGATACTTTGGCATTATACATATATGTGTGAACAGGTGGAGAATGCTGGTAGTATAAGGGATGTAATGCGAGAAATTGGAAAGTGTGACATTTATATGGAATGACAAAAGGAAAATACTGAGCGTTTAAAAATGTTTCTTTGTAGCCATTTCATGAAAGTAAACAAATCTATATGTGCATTTATAGCAGCACTGTGACTAACTAAAAGAAAGGAAAAGCAGATGGAAAAGATGTATAGAACATTTTTAAGTGGCACTTGTTGTGTGGACATTTAACATGTTGGCAGTACATGCATACTTGCCAACATGATCCATTCCAATCTGTAGGTGCTTATCAAGTCTTGTTTTTTTTTCTCTGCATTCTGGGACTTGTAGTTCCACTTTTCCCATTATACAACTTGGACTACAAGTCCCAGAATACAGAGTTGTTTGTGTTTTGTGATTTTTTTACTTTTTTGCTTTAAAGGAGAGGCAAGGTGAGGTGGGGTAGGGAAGGGAGGGAAGGGGCACCAATCACAGATACAGAGGGTGCAGGTGGACAGGGTTAGATGTTGAGCAGGCCTTAAATTTAAGGTAGCTGACATTGTTTCTTGTGATCCTTGTCTGCCGCCTCGAAAGCACTACATAACTGCTCCCCCTGCAGATCGGCGTGTCGCAGTACAAACATAGTACTGTGACCGTCGAAAGGTAATGATCAACAGCGTTCTGTATGGCATGTGAGGCAGCCAACAGAATTCTCTATTCCACAGGCATAGTCTATGTGGTGGCAGGAGCGGTTGAGGAAGATGGGGAAGAGCATGTCAAACTTCTTCTCCCTATGAAAGGAACTGCCTTTCTTAGAGCGCCTGGGTGGTTGGATCTGGTGCAGTGGCGCATGGAGGTGGTCTCGTAGGTGTACAGCCCAGGTTTTCTGCGACTGAATACGATGTGGCACTCAGTGCATCTCACCTTGGCTGCCCGAGCCTTTGGTACACCGTCAATGGTGATAAAAAAACACCACAGCCATGACTCACTCTGGGCACTGAAGGTAGGCTCTTCCTCTACCTCATCTTCCTCTTCATCCTCTTCTGCATCTCTGTGCCTGTTCCTCTCTCCAGGCCCTCCAAGTGGTTGTTTTGGTGGTGGTGTTGGCTGGGGAGGAGGGATGGCCATGAGTGATGCCATTGATGCTTGTTACGGTTGGTTTGTCAAGGCAGGTTCTCGAAGATGTTCTCTCCTGTAGTGCAAGATTGAGAATGACTAAAAGTAATGAGTGGGTCCTTTCAGAGGAACGGTCTGTGGACAGTGCGATTGTCTACTGACTGCTGAGTCAAAGATAGGCCTTGGTAAGTTGTAAAAAGTTGGCAGATCAACTAAGTATGGGTCTAGGAGCTCTGCAAGGTTAAACCTTCCACTTGAAAACCCTAGATTGACAAAAATGCGGTTTGGAACTGTCCGCAGTCACAGACTCTGACCATGGACACGCTGTCACGCTGCACGGGTGCAGTCACATGATGACATCTGGGGATGTCCGCAGCGGTGGTGGGTGTCCACGGACATCCATTTAGCGGGATAATCAGGGCGCATACGCGTGGATGTCCGCAAATGGGTGCACTGTCTGTGGATTAATAAAAGTGTGACATGTAAGAACAGACGTGTCCAGGCATGGTGTGATGTCTGCAGCTACCCTATTTCGTAAATGGACACCCTGAACAGTCATATGGACCACGCGCTATTAATTGTATTTTTGAAAAAAAAATGATGATAGAATAATATACAAGATATTTATAGTATAAAAAAGAAATGTATTAATGAAAGGGATGGGGCATCGGAATGGGAAACATAAATGGGAGAGTTTGGAATTTCAATACAATGATCATCATGGCAGGTAGGGAGTGAAGTTTCATCAAATCATCTTTAATTTATATTTTGGGAATTTGATGGGGGTGTTTGCTGAGGGCCAGGGGGACAGGTACAAGAAGGACAGTGATAATTAACATTTCTAATAACATGATTTTTTACATTATTTAAAACTTCCTTAAAGTAATTACTAAGTTCTTCCAATTTTGCAGACAAAATCATGATTTCATTATGTACAGTTGGAGCAAGAGATTGTGATTCCTGGGATTCTCCATAATTAAATTGGAGTGTTGTTTCTTTATGTACAGTATGTACTATAAGAAAAGAAAAACATGTTTCACTGGGCCCTGTCTACATTACATTATTTGTTTATATTGAAAGATGTATTGTTTACCATTAGAAATGTCATGATCACTAATTGCTTCTTCTGGAAAGTTTTCTTCCAACCACTCAAGTGTGTTTGCCACTTCTGTTAAAATAAAAACAATAGTGATATTTTCTTATAAGAAATGTTTATATAATGAATGGTAATAATAGAGAAATATATACAGTGTAGTTACTATTTGGTAAGAGTTTTTTTGGAATGAGCGCATGGTGAATGTGAGTCTGTATGAAAGGTTCTACTGAAGTGATAATATGAGGTGTACAGTTATGGTTTGTACTTGGTGCATTCCATTATATATTGTGCTAAATGAAAACATAATGTATACATTTTTAAATGATGATTTGTACAAAAAGGTATATTTGGGGGTAGTAAATATAAGTAATGTTGTTTTAGGTATATGTGTTTGTTGAGAGATGTTGGAATGCCATTGCTAGATAATCCATTCTGTTCATTATGACAATGTTACCCCTCTTGTCTGCTTTTTCTATGTTACAAGAACGGATAATTACAAACAAAAAGCCTTGGAGCAAGTGGAATCTCACATTTTGATGTGGTTCAGGAAAGGTCTGATTACCGATGAAGAACGTGATTTCTTATTTATCAAGGAACCAGTAACCCCGACCATGTATTTCCTGCCTAACATACACAAACATTATGATCACATACCTGAGGGCCGCCCAATCATGAGCGGGATTGGGTGGGTCACTGAGAATATATCAGAATACCTTGACTCCATTCTCAAACCAAGGGCCAGTTTATTACATTCATACTTACAGGATTCCACCAGTAGTATACGGAAACTTCAGAATTTCACATGGAATAACACTTACCTTCTAGCAACTTTAGACGTAAAGGCACTATACACTTCCATCCAGCACAAATGGGCCATGATTGCAATTGACTATAGGTTCAGGAATAAATCAGCCTCTTACTACAACCATATTCAGATGATTAAGGAAATGTTGCAGCTTACATTTGATCTTAACATTTTTACCTTTGATAAGATATACCAACAAACCAAGGTAGTGGCTATGGGCACGAAATACGCCCCAGCCTTAGCCAACATATTCATGGGCATGCTAGAAGACAAATCAGTTTACCTGGAACCGTTCTACAGAGATAAAATTAAGATGTGGACACGGTACATCGATGATGTTTTCTGCATCATTGATGGAAGCAGAGATGATTTTCAAGAATTTGTGGCATCTTTAAATTTAAATGGCTTTGATATTCAATTCACAGGAGATTGTAACAAACATGAAATTAACTTTTTGGACTTGACAATACACTCTGATGGCCATAAATTACAGACATGGACGTTTAGGAAGCCAACTGAGGTGAACTCTACGCTACACGCTAACAGCTGTCATTTTCATCTAACCATATACAATATACCATTGAGTGAATATATTATAGCAAGACGCAATTGTCAACATGAAATCAAATTTGAAGAAGAGTGTACCCTACTACGTCAACGTTTCAGAAAAAGAGGTTATTCGGAAAAATCCATAAGAACGGCATGCAAGAAAACCAGACTGATGAATCAACAAGATACGTTGGGATGCTGACCCAAGGTCCATCCAGATTCGAACAGGGCAAAACGTTTCATCACTCAATACTGTTCTGATCACAAGAGAATTCAGAAAATACTGAAAAGACATTGGTACCTGCTGAAACTGGATGATCACATTAGCGATTTCGTGGGTGACCACCCACGTTTAACATATAAAAGAGCCAGTACACTTAAGTCTATTCTCAGTCCATCCCTTCTGCCGGACGCAGCAAGGGACATTCGAGGTACATGGCTAAACAAAAAAGAATTTGGTTTCAGAAAATGTGGTAATTGCCCACAATGTAAATAGGCATATGAGCAAACTACTGAATTCGAAGACATTAACAGCACGCATTGGTCAATTAAACAAGGGATAAATTGTAAGACTAAATTTGTTGTTTACAGTATTGTTTGTGTATGCAAGAAATTGTATATAGGGAGCACAAAGAGATTTGAGAATCAGAATATGTGAGCATCTGGGGAAAATTGGTAGCCAGGACCCATCGATCCCACTAGCCGATCATTGGCAGCTGGTGCATCAACTGCATAACAAATCCGAGATCAAATGTATTGGTCTACAACAAGTGACTCTGAACAAAAGGGGTGGGGATAGGTTAAAAGCTCTAAGACAAGCTGAAGCACGAGCAATCTGTTATTTCGATACGACTGTCACAGGTCTCAACAGTGACAGTGAAATGGTGTCATCCTTGTAGCGTTAGCCCATTGTAACATAGTCCCGACAGAACCTGTAGTACCGCTTAGCTTTACAGAGGTTTTTCGTTTGTCGGAAGTGCAACATAATAGGTGCAATTAGTAGTAGTCTCATTGTAATGTATTTCCACTCAGATATTACCCAAGGATACTTGCTAGTCTCATGACATGTCATTATTGGGTGAGAGCATGTATTAAGACTTTAATACAACAGGGATTTTATGTACTTACACACAATAATTTCTCCAGGAAAAGCTAATTCTTAATTATTGATTAAAATTGATCGTCAAAGCAGAATCTCGAAGAGACTTGAAAGGTAGTAAGGCATTTTTTATAGGCGTAAGAACCATTTAGCAATGGCGGCCTTTGAACACACGATGGCAGTCATAATTGCTCGAATCACGGCAGACGTTTTGCAACGTGGCGTCAGACACGGATCACCATGGCGACGCTTCACACGTTTCCATGGCTACTGTGTACAACTTAGTTATCAAAATGGTGGATGCAGACGGCGCTGTATCTCTGCCGACGCGTGTTATTTTTCAGTCCGTAGGAATCAGGTAAGCATGAGCAACTCTCGATGGACCGCTTGCATCCAACGGTCTAGGTAGAGCGTAGTATGATAATAATGTTGGTTTTTATTAACACGTAATCCAACATGGTTTTAGGATTCGATGTGTGATTTGACACTATATTAGCTTGGTGTTGGGGTTTCTACTTAGCCTAAAACACTTGATGAGGGATTTCAGTTATAGTGCATGGACACTTTTGGAATAAGAAACAAGTTGAATTGCAATGTCACAGAGGTGAGAGAGGTTAACTACTTCCACTTTAAGTATTAGTGTCCAGCCGATATCCATATCACCAAAGATCTGATCCTATATTAACTTGATTTCAGACTTCCTATTGGGGATTATACCCAGTTATTACTACAGGGACAACAGTCCTATGGATATATTACAAGACATTGGGCCTCATTACGAACCCGGTGCTAAACCATGGTGCTATTAGCACCATGGTCCATGCCGGGGTCCGCCATGGTGAATGGCGGAATTACCGCCCCATTCCAAGGTTGGCGGGGCGGTAATTCCCCATTCACCATGGGCCCTTCCCCATTCCCATTTTTGCCCCATAGGGCTCAATGGGAATGGGGAAGGCGCTAAGTACGGTGCCGCAAATTGCGGCACCGTACTTAGCACCAGGGTCCCTTTGCGGCACCCTACTTTAACGCCTGCTAAAAGCAGGCATTAAGGTCGGGTCCCGCAAAGGGAACTCGTAATGAGGCGTTAAGGGTTTAACAGCGCCGACACCTTTTATGGCGCCGTTAAACCCTTAACGCCAGGGTCATAATGAGGCCCATTAAGGGATAATATGTCGGTCAGTTGACCGTTATGGACCAATTAGCCTTAAACCAAGTTATTGATTATGTTTTCAATTTTGATCCCCTCTGTTCTGTCTTTTTTATGTCTTTGCTTTTGGAATAATGTGCATACATAATGTGTTTTTCTCCACACCCTTGAATCCTCCCTCTCACCAATCCTTGTTTTTCTGTCATCTTATCATTTTATTTTTATTTTTACTTTTATTGTGATGTGTACACGCGTATTGCAGCATGATGGAATAATGCCTGCGCAATATGATTTCATAATTGGTTTTGTACTGATATTATGTTTGTATTGAAATCATACATAATTTTGCTAAACTATGTAGCACACTTCTGATGTTTTACTGTGAAATTATATGAGGCCCAGATTTGAAAAAGGCTCAGCAGAGCCGAAACATGTTATCGTTTATGGGCTTTTGCTCAAGGAGTGTGAATATGTGACATAATTAAACATACACACATTTTTGATGGCGCTGAGTCCTGGAGTCTCCTATTTTACACTTTCAAAATATGTTAGCTATGCAATTACTACAAAAAGTGCAAGAAAAAGATGAAGTTTTACAATCAAGCATTACAAATCTGTTACCAAACATGCATGGTACGAAAGAGTACTGGTTCCGACGTCACAGAGATGTAGGTTGCATGATAAGAAACCTTGGCCCACCAACTTGGTTTGTTACATTAAGTTGTGCAGAATATGCTTGGGAAGATCTACATGATTTCCTATGCATATCAAACAAAAACAAAACAGACATAGATATACTAACACGTGGAGAACTTTGCTCTCCAGATCCTGTTAATGTTTCAAGATATTTCCATCACCGCTTCATTGCTATGCTACACATTATTTGTAATAAAACTGTTCCTCCCGTCAGAGAAGTGCAACACTTCTTTTGGAGAAAAGAATACCAAGCCAAAGGAGCACCACATATCCACATGCTTTTATTGATTAAAGATGCTCCTAATTTTGGTCAAGACAGTGATGCCACTGTGTTACAGTTCATCGAAAAATATGTCACTTGTGAAATTCCATCAAAAGCAACAAATAGTGATCTTCATGCACAAATTGTACAATTTCAAACACACAAATGTGGCACATATTGTCATCGCAAATATACAAACAAAGGGAAATACTACACCAAATCCCGTTTTGGTTTCCCTAGACCGGTTACAGAAACAGGTGAAGTGAACAACTTCATGTCTTCAGTTAGATATAGTGTTAAAGATAAATCAACTAAAATACATATTACATTAAAAAAACAGAAGACTCAAAATATATCAATGATTACAATGCAATCATTGCCCTATTGTGGAATGCAAACATAGATGTGCAGTACATTGCAGACAATTCCACTGCAGTTTCACGATATGTTACTGCCTACTTAACAAAAGCTGAAAAACAGAGCTTCAAGACCTCTGGAATGACCTGTCATCAGACAAAACACTCAGCCTCATTTCGAGGTAATTCCCCATTCACCAGGGCCCTTCCCCATTCCCATTGAGCTCTATAGGGCTCAATGGGAATGGGGAAGGTGCTAATAACGGTACCGCAAATTGCGGTACCGTTATTAGCTCCAGAGTCTCTTTGCGGGTCCTGTACTTAACGCCTGGAAAAACCAGGCATTAAGGAAGGACCCGCAAAGGGAACTCATAGTAGGGCAGTAAGGTATTACCGGCAACGGTGCCCTCAGAAATTGTACAGCTTGGGCATAAAAATGCTCTCCCATAGAGAATGTGGCTGCTATGAAGCTGCAGATCGTTTAACCAGTAGTGCTTTGTATGGAAAATCTGAAAATATAGTATGGCTAAGTCTTGGTCCTGCTAAATCTAGAGAAAGAGTTCTCAAATCATACGACAACATAGAAACACATAGAAACAAAGAAACAGAGAAATATTCCTATGAAGACGCTTTCAAAGCAAATGAAAGCACTATCACCGATGTAAACGTTACACAGTACAAAACAATGTTGCACAATGAACAGCAACACAAAGAAGAACTCCAGGCTCAACTAGATAAGGACACTCCTGACAGTAGTCAACCTTCTGTAACAGGAAGCCAAGAACCACTGGGACAGCCACTAATAGCAAATGAGGCAGAATTAGCTATGACAGAAGTAGAAAATGCCATGTGTCAGTATGAAGATAGAAAAGACTTAAGTACACTACAATCAAAACTAAACAATGAGCAGCGTAGCATTTTTCAAGAAGTAACAAAAGAAATTGCACATGGTGTACAACATGAAAATAAAGAATGTACCTGTCAAAATTACAAACCTATACTATTATGAGTTAGTGGTGAAGTTGGTTTAGGCAAAACATTCTTAATCAAAATCAATAGCAAGTTCCTTCAACAATTGACAAACAACAAACTGTCAGCTGTTGTAACTGTCCCCCCAGGTTTAGCTGCATACAACATAGGGGGTGTAACTTTACATCGATTTCTACTCCTACCAGTAGAACACCAAAACAAATTAGAATATTACAAACTTTCTACTGAAGCTGCAATGGAACTACGCAGAGTGTTAAAACAAATGAAAATGCTACTAATAGATGAAATGAGCATGGTCTCCAACCTAATGTTGGCTTTGATTAACCTCAGATTACAAGAAGTACTTAAAACAAACTATGAAGAGCTCTTTGCAGGAAACTCATTATTGTTTTCGGAGATTTTCTTCAATTGACACCAGTGAAAGGTGAGCCTATTTTTAAAACCTTAGAACACAAACTCTGCCGGAAAACTATTTGTAGCATAGGAAATGTCAACCTTTGGCAACATTTCCAATACAGAGAATTACCAGAAAACATGCGACAGTCTACAGACCTCACCTACGCCAACATTTTAAAAAGTATTAGTGTTGGTGTACTATCTCAAGAAGCACAACCAATATTAAAAACCCGTATTCATAAACAATTACATTACATTCAATACACACATGTCTTTGAAGAGAAGGAATCAAGCTGTTGAGCGGCCTATCCTTTTTATTTTTGAAAGTTTGTCAAAGAGAATATTGACAAACTGAATGTTATTGTCACGTGGGTATGTTTGAAAGCCAACAACTGTACCCAGTGCCCCATTAACTAGTCCTTGCTCCACGTTAAGGTTACATTTAAGCATTACTTTACAGTTTAAGGATAATTTTAATATTTTTTCCAAACCAGCTGTGTTGGGTGCATTTGGTGGTTGTGGTGAGGGCCTAGAGTCTTGGGTGTATACGGTGGTTGTGGTGAGGGCCTAGAGTCTTGAGCGCATGTGGTGGTTGTGGTCAGGGCCTAGAGTATTGGGTGTATGTGGCGGTTGTGGCCAGGGTCTATGCCAGGGTCTACGCAAGACCAAAGTTATAAGTACAAAGTTATAAGCTTTCATGGGTGTGGTATGCTGCGGCGGTTGTGTTATGGAGCAGTATTTATGAGTTATACTTATTGTAGTATTGTAGTATACATACTGTTTGGTTTGGTAAATGCAGTACATATATTGTTTGTCAATGTATGTGATAAAAAAAAGATCATGTTAGAATTGGTAGTTTGTAATGACTTATATCATTGAATAATATACATTGTTATTCATTTTGACCCTCATATTTAGTAGATTACAAACCAGTGCACTGTGCTATTTGCTCAGTTACTGTGTTTGTTTTTCTAATCATTGGGTCTGTGGGAAAAAAATCCATGTCGGATTAAAAAAAAACTTATTTTGTTATGCTACAGTCTATTTGTTTGTTTGTTTTCAGAGTTCACTTGTTGTTTCTGGCTAATGTTCTATCTGTTGGGTTGTTGCATATTTTTGGAGCAGTTAGATACCTGTTGGCGTATTGTAACTGTTTATTTTTTGTTATAATTTTGTGGTATTGTTTTTTCTGTTTGGTTGTTGAAAATCTTGGAGCAGTTAGATACCTGTTGGCGTATTCTAACTGTTTGTTTCTTGTTATAATTTAGTGGTATTTATTTATCTGTTTGGTTGTTAGAATCTTGGGGCAGTTAGATATCTGTTGACGTATTATAACAGTTTATAGTGTTTTAATTGAAGTTTTATTAATGTTTAAGTACAGATTAGTTATAAAATTTTGGTTTTAAGAAGATTAAAGAAGTGTTAGTAAGATTTGCTGGCAATCTCTGATTTAGAATAATGGTACTATTATTACATTCAAATCATCCACATTTCTTTTTAATATATGCAATGTAGTGACCTGCATCGGTTGTGCTTCCTGTGTGGTACATAAAAAATGCTTTTTTGTTATGCTACAGTGTATTTGTTTGTTTGTTTTTACTGTTCACTTGTTGTTTTTGACTAATGTTCTATATGTTGGCTGGGTGCACATTTTTGAGCAGTTAGATACCTGTTGGCGCATTCTAACTGTCTATTTTTTGTTATAATTTAGTGGTATTGATTTATTTGATAGGTTGTTCAAAAATCTTGGAACAGTTAGATACCTGTTGGCGTATTCTAACTGTTTATAGTTTTCTAACTGAAGTTTTGTTAATGTTTAAGTACACATTAGTTATTAAATTTTTGTTTTAAGAATAATAAATAAGCGTTTGTAAGATTTGCTGGTAATCTTTGCTTTAGAGTAATGGTACTGTCATTACATTCGAACCAACCACATTTCTTTTTAATATATGCAGTGTAGTGACCTGCATTGGTTGTGGCTCCTGCGTGGTAATACCTATTGTTGTGAAGGTTTTCTTACCAAGTGATACTTGACCATGTGTGAATCCAATCAGTTTTGGTACCATCTGCATTGTAACGTAGAAGCATTAGTATTATGTATTTACTATGGGCCTCATTAGGACCCTGGCGGAGAGGGTATTACGCCAGCGTAGTGCATGGCGTACCTCTCCGCCATACTACGAGTTCCCGTAGCGCCATGGAGGTTTTCTCCGCCTGGTTTTACCAGCCGGAGAAAACCATGGCGCTACGGGACCTCGTTGTTAATTACGCCACCGTATTTTACGGTGGCGTAATTAACTCCTTCCCCACTCCCATTATACCCTATGGGGCAAAAATGGGAATGGGGAAGGGCAGAATGGGGATTGGGGATTTACCGCTCCGCCGAGGTCGGAATGGGGCGGTAAATCCGCCAACCCCCATGGCGCTATCGGCGGCTTTCCGCCATGCTTCGCGGTGCATTTAGCACCGCGAAGTCCGCCTGGGTCGTAATGAGGCCCAATGTGTTTGTATTAGTATGGTGGAGCGATTATCTGAATTGCAGGTAGTACCTAATCTACCATGGTTTGCATTTTGTAGAAGTTGCTGAAATGGAACGGATTCACAATTAGGTATGGATACATACACGAAGTGTTCATTAGGGATTTGTTCCTGTGTCACATTGTTGCAGAGAGTGCATGTATGTTTCCACATGTATGAAATCTGTAGATTTCATTTATAGGTATATTTTTGTTTTTCAGTACTTATAGTGATTACATTAGAAATTCTTGTGGTTCTTCTTGTGAGTTTATAGTGAATTTCACCATTCCAGCACAGTAGTCCAATTCTTGTTTTATTCCATGAACAGTGTATGTGTTGTCAGGATTGTTGGTTGCGTTTCTATGAAGGACTAACATTTGCAAACACAATTGGTCTGTACTGTGTAAGTAAATGTTGTCAACAATTGGTGGCAATTGAAATAGAATATTGATTGCTACATTTGCTTAGTAATTTAGACCAGTTATATTTGAAAATTTGAATGGACCAGATAGTTCTGTGTCCAAGTCATTTTTTCGGAGTGTGTTTTGCTTCTTTAAAGAAGTACCTGAGTTACTTTGAGTAATAGATTCTTCTTTGGTTGTGGTAATTGATGAAGTATTCGCTTCTTTTACTCTCTTTGGAGGATTTGCAGTGAGATCCTGTTGCATTTCTGTTTGAATTAGTTTTCTTTTACAACATTTTCCTTTTTGTGGAACAGGATATGTTTTTAGATGGGGGGTGTATAGTGAACGTAGACTATTGTATTCTAAAATGCAAGGCATATCAGCGTTTACTTTACTTGCATCAAAATTGATTAGAAATAGACTGTCAATTTTACGTAAGCGTGATAGTGCTACGTAGCTCATGCCTTCTTTAAAGACTGTGTTCCCAATATCTATCAATGCTTTATCTAGGGTAAGACCTTGTTATTTGTGAATGGTGACTGCGTATGCTAGAGTAAGAGAAAATTCTTCTCTTCGTACATACGTCTTTGAAAAGAAGATATCGAGCTGTTGAGCGCCCTATCCTTTTTACTTGTGAAAGTTTGTCAAAGAGAATATTAACAAACTGAATGTTGTTGTCATGTGGGTATGTTTGAAAGCCAACAACTGTACCCTGTGCTCCATTAACTAGTCGTTGCTCCAAGTCAAGGTTATGTTTAAGCATTAATCTACAGTTTAAGGATAATTTTAATATTTTCTCCAAACCAGCTGTGTTGGTGATAGAATTTTCTAAGGTGTTTAGTCTTGTTGTGGCTTGTTGACACATGGGTAGTGTCATACCATGTACGTCCAGTTTGTCTGTGGAGCAAATTTCAATTATTGGTTGCATTTGTTTTTTCAACATTGTTTCATTGAATTTGCAACAGCTTGCAAGAGTTGGCATTAAGGACATACAATTGACATTTTTGTGTGCTAATTGTTCAATAACATCAGTAGCACATGAGTTATGACCATGAAGTGCATGGATGTGCCGTGTTTTTAATATTGATTGTGCTTCTTGAGATAGTACACCAAATCTAATTTTTTTTAAAATGTTGGCATAAGTGAGGTGTGCAGATTGGCACATGTTTTCTGTTAATTCTTTGTATTGTAAATGTTGCCAAAGGTTGATATTTCCTATGCTGCCAACAGTTTTACAGCAGAGTTTGTGTCCTAAGGTTTTAAAAATAGGTTCACCTTTCACTGGTGTTAATTGAAGAAGATCTCCGAAAACAATAATGTGTTTTCCTCCAAAGAGCATTTTGTAGTTTGTTTTAAGTACTTCTTGCAATCTGAGGTGAATCAAAGCCAACATTAGGTTGGAGACCATGCTCACTTCATCTATCAGTAGCATTTTCATATGTTTTAACACTCTGCGTAGTTCCATTGCCTCGTCTGTAGAAAGTGTGTAATATTCTAATTTGTTCTGGTGTTCTACTGGAAGGAGTAGTAATTGGTGTAAAGTGACACCGCCTATGTTGTAGGCAGCTAAACCTGTGGGGGCATTTACAACAGCTGACAGTTTGTTGTTTGGCAATTGTTGAAGGAACTTGCTGAAGATTTTGATTAAGAATGTTTTGCCTGAACCAGCTTCACCACTGACGTATAGTAGTATAGGTTTGTAATTTTGGCAGGTACAATCTTTATTTTCATGTTGTACACCATGTGCAATTTGTTTTGTTACTTCTTGAAAAATGGTACGCTGCTCTTTGTTCAATTTTGATTGTAGTACAGTTAAGTCTTCTGTATCTTCTTCAGAGTGACACATGGTGTTCTCTACTTCTGTCATAGCTAATTCTGCCTCATTTGCTATTAGTGGCTGTCCCAGTAGTTCTTGGCTTCATTCCTGTTACAGAAGGTTGACTACTGTCGGGAGAGTCCTTATCTAGTTGGGCCAGGAGTTCTTCTTCGTGTTGCTGTTCATAGTGCAACATTGTTTTGTAAGGTGTAAAGTTTATAACCGGTGATAATGTTTTAATTTGCTTTGAAAGCATCTTCATAGGAGTCATAGTTTTCTAGTATCTTTTCTTCTTTTCTCCATGGTTTAAAAAGTTGTAGTAGGGACATGTAATATAGCTCTTTATGTTGAGGAGTTTTTAATGACAATTTGATATGATTAATTAAGCTTTGTTTGGTAAGTTTCACTAAGCTGCCTTCACAATTTGTCGCTCTATATCTACCTTTTTTTTAATCGGGTTTTATATTATTTTTGTATGTGAAATTTTGGGCTATGTGGTATAGACACATGGTTTCAAAAGTGGTACTCCGGTTTGGGTAGTATGTGTCTAGTAAATAGTTTTTTTTCGAAATGTCTTGTCTGTTGGGATTATTTTTGGCTATTGTTTCTATGTTGTCATATGATTTGAGAACTCTTTTTCTAGATTTAGCAGGACCAAGACTTAGCCATACTATATTTTCAGATTTTCCATACAAAGCAGTACCGGTTAAACAATCTGCAGCTTCATAGGAGCCACATTCTCTATGAGAGAGCATTTTTATGCCTAAACTGTACAATTTCTGAGATTGTGTTTTGTCCAATGATAGGTCATTCCAGAGGTCTTGAAGCTCTGTTTTTTCTGCTTTTGTTAAGTAGGCTGTAACATATCGTGCAACTGCAGTGGCATTGTCTGCAATGTACTGCATATCTATGTTTGCATTCCATAAGAGGGCAATGATTGCATTGTAATCATTGATATATTTTGCTTCTTCTGCTCTTTTTATGTAATGTGTCATCTTAGGTGATTTACCTTTAACACTATGTCTAACTGAAGATATGAAGTTGTTCACTTCACCTGTTTCTGTAACTGGTCTAGGGAAACCAAAGCGACATTTGGTGTAGTATTTCCCTTTGTTTTTGTATTTGCAACAACAATGTTTGCCACATTTGTGTCTTTGAAATTGGTACAATTTGTGCATGAAGATCACTATTTGTTGCTTCCGATGGAATTTCACAAGTGACATATTTTATGATAAACTGTAAAACAGTGGCATCACTGTCTTGGCCAAATTTATGAGTATCTTTAATCCATAAAAGCATGTAGATATGTGGTGCTCCTCTGGCTTGGTATTCTTTTCTCCAAAAGAAGTGTTGCACTTTTCCGAGGGGAGGAGCAGTTTTATTACAAATAAAGTGTAACATAGCAATGAAACAATGATGGAAATATCTTGAAACATTAACAGGATCTAGAGAGCAAAGTTCTCCAGGTGTTACTATATCTACGTTTGTTTTGTTTTTGTTTGATATGCGTAGGAAATCAGGTAAATCTTCCCATGCATATTCTGCATGCACAACTTAATGTAACAAACCAAGTGGGTGGGCCAAGGTTTCTTATCATATAACGTACATCTCCGTGACGTCGGAACCAGTAGACTTTTGTACCACGCATGTTTGCTAACAGATTTGTAATGCTTGATTGTAAAACTTCATCTTTTTCTTGCACTTTTTGTATTAATTGCGTAGCTGACATATTTTGAAAGTGGGTTCCTGATTTCAATGTGTGTGCAACTCCGTAACATAGAGTTGCTAGTTCACTTTCAAAGAGTAGGTGGAATATGTATTCCACATTTTGTCTAAATCTGGGATCTTCAGAATAAATTCGTAACCAGCGGTATTCTGATGCTGTTATCTGAATAGGTCTATCATCGTACCTTCCGCCTTTGCCAATAGGAAAGAGTAGAGGAAAAGCAAGTGCTTCTATACTTTTTTCCCATATGCTGATTGGTGATCCTTTGGTTTGTCGCATTTGGTACGTTTCTAGTGCATCATCTATGGTGTCATTAGAATGTAATGGATGAATTGTATAACGGTCTAAAATATTGGATACTGTAGCAGGATCTAGAAGTTCAAATTGACCAGTTTCTGGTGACTCTTGTATTATGTCCGTTGTTTCTCTTAAGTTGTCCTCAATATTTATTTATTTGTAGTATTCATTATTGTCTTTTAGATATTGAAAGGCTTGTCTAACTTTATGTAAGTCTACGAGTTGTTGCGATTTTTTTTGTCTTTTGTAGGTACACCATTTACTAAGATAATTAAAGATTGCTCTATTGGACCTTGTACTCCCAGAGTGTGCACATTTTCTTTTAGATCTAATGGTAAATAAACTACTTTGCCACGAATGCCTTTCACCAATTCAGAGGGAGGTAATTTTGCTGTTTTTCGTTGAAGGCATATTATTGCTTGAAATGGGTGCACTGTTTGAATTATGATGCTCTCATATAAATTGAGCTGTTGCAGGGGTTTTGGTAGTGGGAATAATTCCAAGTTATTTGTGATAGCACGTGAAGGAGTTTGCTTGTTGTCAAGAGTTGTAGTGCAGTAACTGCAAATTATTAAGGGGTCAGTTATTTCGTATTTGTTTTCTGCTATAAGGTAGAGAGCTAATTCAAACCATTTGGAATCTTCATTGTCTTCTATTTTGTATGTTACATCTATACTTTTTGTGTTACTTTTATAAAAAGGTCTTGCGGCAACACACACACACATGGTTTGGTACTTCAGCGGATGTACTTTTAAATTTTAGTATTTCTTTTTTTTTATGTGTGTAGTAGAAGGTTGCCATGTGTAGAATTGTTGCTTGTCTGTTGTAAAGCTATTACATTTTGTAAGTGGCTTTCACTTCCAAAATATTTTTTTCTGGATATGGACGTTTTCTTCGAGTAGGTCTTTGGCTGCACCATGTAGAAGATTGTTATTTAAATTGGCTAGTGCTAAAGCAGGACTTTTAGCATAGTACTGTTGATAGACTAGATTTCTTATAGTTGAATGTGTTGCTATCATTTTGATATGATGGAAGGTGCTTTTGCAAATAGGTCCTGAAATGCAGGCTAAGGAATGTCCTTGTAGTCCTGTGTATTTGCGCACTAAACAGGTATCCATATTTTGCAGCAGTTTCATTTTAATTTTGTCTTTGCCTTTCACATACTGATTGGGGAACTGGTGGAAAGATTTGAAAGATTTTTTGGGAATGTTACACATTGTCGTGCATGGCCATTTGTGTACTGTACGTTCTGGTTCATTCGAATGGAGAGGTAATGCTGAGTGTTCTGGGGATATTTTTGTAGGCAGTATTTCTTGTTGCATTATGCTATTATTCAGTTTTTCATAACCTCGTCCACTGCTATGTATGGTAATTGTGTTTGTTTGGTTTTGTTTTTATGCTTCTTCATTAAAATATGGTTCTGTGCTCGTGGTGTGACTCCATTCACCTCCACAGATCTTTAAGAAGTTATTTTTGTTGACATTCCGTTTATTGAGAAGTCTTTTTTGTAATTTAGTAGTTAGTTTTGTTTGTGGTTTCATTCTGTTTAACACTAACATAAATACGTTTCTTTTGAGAAGGATTGCACTATCAAAGCTTCTAAGATTAAATTTCTATGGTAGGTTTTAAGGGTTGTGCATGATTTGTCTCCTGTTTTTATAAGATTCTGAAGGACTCTGTGGCGGAACATTTTTGCTAAAATACTTTTTTTGATATGGTTACTTGGTAGCATATCAAGATTTATAGGAGAAGTTTTAGCAGTAGTGGTAGCTGAATTCTTGTTAATCATGTTCTGTTTTGTTTTACATTTTGTTAGAGGAGCAAAAGTTTCTGTACTTGAAGCTTGTTTTGTTTCGCTAAATGACTGTATTAGCTGTTTTGTTTGAATTTATTGTACAAAAGAAGGTATGGGTTGGGCCGTTCTGCAATGTATGTGTGCTGTGTGCATGAGTGTCTAAGTATGATGGTAAAGATGTATGTGGTTGTGTGTGATTGTGCATTGGGCAGCTACAATTAGTTGGGAAGGCTATTCTTCTATTTGTGTGTTACTATACTGCGGTTTAGATGACAGTAGAAACTGAGCTAGTGGTGAGGAGAAGTACTAATAGTAAATATAATGGTACAAAATTAAAACAGTTCTTTGTTTTGTAATACTAACATTCTTGGTGTTGAGTTATGTTATTTGTGCGCCAAAAAACAGGGATTTGTGTGCCATTCTGCCTGCTAATCCCTGTTTAATAAATGGTGATTTGTGGGCAGAATGGTTCAGAAATCTCCGTTTTGTTGGTGTGCAAATTACATGAATGAACTACACAGTGTGTTTGAGTAACAGTAAGAATATTAAGGTAGTATTGTACTTACTCTTTTTGGAATGAGCAGGTTTCTTCAGATATGTTGTTTGTAGTTCAGATGCTGCTGATTTTCAGGAGCATGGTGTTCACTGCATTTGTAAAAGAAAGAAGTTAGTAATTTGTGTGTGTTTATAGCACTGGCATTAATTTAGACAGTGAGGTGTTTTCCAATGATATGAGACTTGTACTCAGAGTGATCAACAGTACATTTGAAGTGCGGAACTCTGATGATGGAGTTAGATGTAGAGGTCTTGGATGTGATTGGTTGATGGTTGTGTGATGGCTTAGCCATATCCAGTGAGGGAATGGCACCGAGATTGATGTGGAAAGGGTACAAGGGCTGGCTAAGAGTTGCGTGCTCCGCGGACACCGCGGCTGTCCGCGGGCAGGGCGTGCCACATCTGGGGTTTTCCAGCAAATCCAGCATGGAAAGGGGACTGTAGGGATCAGCCAATCAGATGTTGAGGTTGTGTATTTGTGTTGAAAGAGACTGTGTGTAGTGAATATGGCAGAGGTGGAGAAAGTCAGGGTGTTGGTGCTTGGAGATATGTTTGTGCATGATTTACAGCAGTATGCTCAATGTAGGCATGTGGCAAACAATTTCAATGTTAACGGAGTGGAGGTGATGTAGAGCACTGTGCCTGATTGCAATGTACAGGGAATTGTACAAGTATGTGAAGATATGTGCAGGATGAACAGTCACCATCTAGTAGTTTTGCACTATGGTGCTTTCCATTTGGGCTACGTCAGTGCCCCTACTTTGTTGGCAGATTTGGAACACTTGGTTCAAGCAGTAATGAACATCCTTCCAAATGCCAAAGTACATTTTTCTGGATTACTACCTAGGGCAATATGGGACAATAGTTCTGTTTTTTGTCCTCAGCAAAACATTAGTAGGTGTGCAATCAACCGAGGCATGTGTGGTTTCATGCTTAGAGCTGGAATGTTTTTCTGTAATAATGAGAATATTGTTTCCAGTAATGCTGTTTATTTTAAAGTAGTTGGCATTTCCTTATCTTTTTTTGGAAATGCTATACTGTTTTGGAATATAAGGGTTGCTTTGGAGAAGAGTTTATGTGACGATTTTAGTAGTAAAAAAAAAATACAAAATAACATGTGTCTGTCAAGCATCTGCAAAAAAACAACTCTTTTCAGAGCCAACCTCAGAGGGTAACTGGGGCAC
Organism: Ambystoma mexicanum; assembly: GCF_040938575.1. NCBI lineage: Eukaryota > Metazoa > Chordata > Amphibia > Caudata > Ambystomatidae > Ambystoma > Ambystoma mexicanum. The sequence goes on from NC_090927.1 coordinate 729,067,511, forward strand.
ACTATTTAATTTTACATTCACCACGCTCAGGTTTTTGATATGTCCGCAGGCGGTAGTCCACAGACAGCGTGTGTCACATACTGGTGTTTTGGGGTGGAGAGACATACAAATGAGAATGAGCAAAGCTAGGGATTGGTCAGTAAAGTTTACTGGGTGTGTTGTGTAAGGAGAGTTTTTGTCAGAACGCCTTTTTCCTGAGAGAAGAACAGATAGCTATGGCTGTGTGTTTCCAAAAACAGATTGGCCCTCATTACAAGTCAGGCGTTAAGGGTTTAACGGCGCCGTCGGCGCCGTTAACCCTTAAGGCCTGATTCACACTTTAACGCCTGCTTTTTGCAGGTGTTAAAGTCCAAGGCGCTAAGCGACCTTGGTGCTATTTACGGCACCGTAATTTACGGTGCTGTAATTAGCGCCTTCCCAATCCCCATTATGCCCTATGGGGCAAAAATGGGAATGGGGAAGGGCAAATGGTGAATGGGGAATTACTGCCCCACTCACCTTGGAATGGGGCGGTAATTCCGCCATCCACCATGGCTAATAGCACCATGGTCCACCGCCTGACTTGTAATGAGGGCCATTATCTGGATTTTCAGAGACTCATGGATACATTGGTTGGAGGTGCATGCAGAATGCTGTGGAGTAGCTGCAGATCTTGAATTCCCTCATGTGGAAGTGCACTTGCATGGAGTGTGTGGAATGAAGTGGCTGGACTTGGTACCTCTCTGTGCTACTTTAGAGACAGAGCATCATCCAGACATAATTATAATTAATTGTGGAGGGAACAGTTTAGGACATGTGTCTGGAATTTCTTTGCAATTTGCAATGAAAGAAGGACTTGGGAAGGTCATGGACATGTTTCCAAATTACCAAGTCTTTTTTTCTCATATTGCGCAAAGACAAATGTGGCTGCGTTCTTCTTCATTTGGTCCACAAATGGAGAAAGTGAGGTGCAATATCAATAAGGCTGCTTGTGCCTTTCTAAGATATGTTGGCATGTCCTCTTATCACAATCAAAATATTATGTTTCGTAGCACATGCATTTTTTTGTAGAGAGTGAGTCCATCTTGCTTATGCTGGCAATCAGATTTTTTTGAGAAATGTACAAAATGCATTGCAACCTTTTTGGGAATTATAGTTATCTATTTTGCAGTAGATGTTGACGATGTCAAGTTTTTCAAACACACAAAAACACCACCAAGAGGCTCTTTTCAGAGCAACCACTTCCTCCCAGAGAAAAGTGCATTGGTTTTGCTAGGGCAGCACCCTAAAACTTTATATGTCCTAGAACTGTCCATGGACTGAAAAGAGTTTATTTTTTATTTTTGTACTTCTATATTTTTTGTTTTTTTACACATGACACACTAGGAGAGGAGGGGAAAGGAGGGTAATGGAGGGACACCAACCACGGAGATAAGAAAGGGCAGGTGGAGAGAGGAAGATGTAGGGTGGGCCTTACTTAGGTAGGTAGCAGGTCTTCTGGTGCTCCATTACCGAAGTCTCGAAAGCACTTTTAAGACTCTCCCCCCTGCAGAATACTGCATCGCAGTACATACACAATATTGTGACCCTCAAAATGTAAGGGTCAACAGCATTGTGAATGGCCTGAGAGGCAGCTGGAGGGATGCGCTCTCCCTCAGGAGTGTCTCTTGTGGTGAGAGGAGCGGAAACGGAGCATGTGGTAGAGGAACTCAACCTACTACGTTCATCACAAGGTATAACCTTGCTAACGGCCCCACCGTGGAACGACTTCAGGTGTCACTTCATGGATGTCGTACCAAAGCTGTACGAACCACGTCTCCCAAAACTCAGCACCATTTTGCAGTAGTTGCAGGTGACCTTGTTTGCACGTGCTTTCGGTACGTTACCATGAATGGTAAACAACCGCCACACCCAAGACTCCCGGCGAGTGCTGGTAGTAGGGCATTCCTGTACCTCATCCTCTTCATCCTCTTCATCCTCGTCCTCTACATCCTCATGCCTGTTCCCCTCTGCAGGTCCTTGGGGAGGTGGTGGAGGGTTTGGGGGTGGTGCTGAGGCAGATGTAGCAACAGCAGCCATGGATGCCATCAGGGTTGATAAGATAATCTCAGCAAGAGCAGCAAAGGCAGCAAAAGTCAATCTGCAATAGCCAGAAGCACAATGAAGATGGGATATGGCCTTTTATAGGGGTGGAGGGGTGCAATTCGCGGACAGATCGAACACACCCAAAAAGGTTCAAAAAGTTCCAAAAAGTATGTGGAAAGCCAGGGTCATTGTCTGGGACATGTGCAATGGTACATTTTTACTGTAAAATAATTTGGATTGTCTGAAAAAGTTCTTTTAAAGTGTTGGGGAACCAGACAGTGTCCGCATATCAGGACACATGCTCAGCATGGGTGTGGTCACAAGATGACGTCGGGAACACATCCGTGAAGGGCACGGGTGTCCCCAGGACACCAAATGCACGGGAACGGTCATGGCTGTTCTACGGACAGTGTACGGGTCCTCAACAAATTAAAAGTGCGACACAAGTGAGATGGACAGTTACGGACAGGCGCGATGTTCGCAGGACATATGGGTGTGGTGCGCATGTGTGTAGATGTTCTACAGACTGTAAGGACAGGTATAGTGTCCTTAGGACACCTCCATTTTGTTTAATTACGGACATCCCAGACACCGTGCATGTTCTTAGGACAGTTTCAACTTGCTTGTGAACGGTACAGACAGGTATAATGTCCTTAGGACACCCCAATTTTGGCTGATTACGAACAATCCGGACAGGCACGCTGACACCCCAACTGACTTTAAAAAAAATATAAGACACGAAGTATTGAATTAAAAGACACATAATATTTTTTTTATTATAAACAGATACACAATTTATGAAAGAGAGTGGAAAGTAGAAACTGATACAAATATAGGGGAATAAGGGGTTTGAAGAGGATGGATGGGAGGGATGAAGGGTTGTTCTTGGTGTTGAGGGTTTGGGGATAGTTGACTGGGACTTGGAGAGGGGGAACAGGTACATGTGGGCCAATGGTATTTATTTTTTTCTTTTATGTGGTCCTCCACTAAAGGTTTCAAAAGATTTCCAATGTGTCTTTTGATGTATTATTTTCAATGTTTGTATGGTCTGTTAAAAATATAAATATATGTTAAGTGCACATAAAGTAATGATTATTAATTTGCTTATAAAGAGAAGTTTCTACCATTAGTATTACTGTCTTCAGACATTTCCTCACGTGGGAAATGTTCTTCAAGCCATTCCAAAGTACTGGACATTTCTGTGTAAAAAACCAAAATATATTTATTTTAGTGTACCTAATACAAAAAGTTTAGAAATATATAAGAACAATAAAGTTTACTAGTTTCTGGTAAGATGTATTCTTACTGTTGTGTAGGTCTGATGTTGCTCCTAGCTGTGCAGTTTCTGTGAGGTAATTATGTTGGAAGCATATCTTTTTTGCTTTGGTATATTTCATTTTAGTACATGTGGTATCTAAATGGATGGTTGATGTGTTAGATATATAGGTTCCACTTCTTATTTATTATTACATATAATGTGTTTATTGTGCAGTTTTTATGTGGCATGCTAGAACAATTTAAGAGTGTTTGGGTAGTGTTGATGTTGTCCGTGTCCGTTCGCAGACATATGCACAGTCCGCGGACATCAACATCATTAGCAGGGTTTCAGTATGTTCTTTGTTACGTGTATATAAAGTAAGGGAATCCTCGTAAACATCTATACAATTCACACTATGAAAATGTATATTCAGTAAAAAAATCTTGTTAAAGGGACGTTATGGTTAAGTTGTGCTACTAAAAACCTATGAAATTCAGTAAAAAAAGTTGTTAAATGGACATTATGGTTAAGTTGCGCTACTAAAAAAGTATGAAATTGAGTAAAAAACTTTGTTAAAGGGACGTTATGGTTCCAAGTAAAACCGAAAAACCGTCGAAATTCACCAGTTATGGTAAGCTAAGCAACCATAACTCGCGCCATCACTGTGCACTGCAAGGACTAACACCCAGAACATCAAAGATGACATCAAACATGTCATTGATGGCATCACTGATGACATCACATGTCTGACTTCCTTTTTTTCCTTTACTGACATATGTAGGCCAGGTGGTTTTCTTCACTGACAGTCAGGAACTAAAAATGCAAAAGGTACTACATTTGTAGATCTTATCCTTTTCATATGTTCTTACACTACTTTCCTTAGCATCCAGTCACATCATATGATACCTATCCATAGGGGAAGAAGCAGCCTTTAAACACAGCAATCATTTGTGTGCATGAAGATACTCAGTTAGGTTATGAACACTTTGTGGTAGTGCTGCTGCTTTTTTGCTCACTTTACTTTCCCTGTGCATGCTCATACTGGCATGTTTTGTTCTTACACTAGTTTCCTAAGGGTCCAGTCATATCATATTTTTGTTTGTTTGTTTATTACTTATAGAGCGCTCCTCACCCGTAGGTATCTGGGCGCATTTCAAGGATTTGCAGTTTCTTAGTTACGATACAGTAATTACAGTATATGATACAATATAACGATGTATATAGGCTAATTTACAGGTTATAATACAATAAAGTACAATTACGGGATATGGTGCAAATAGCAGAATACACAATGTTTACACGTTATAATACAATAGAATACAAGGCAAGTTAGTGATAGTGAGAGTACCAAAATATACAAGGATGCTTGGGTTAGCTTTGTTATTTAGGATGAGGAAGCTAGCATGGAAGGCTATCTTTGGAGGTGAGCCAAAGTTTGAAGTTCTTTCTGAATTTGGATAGAGATTAGTCTGTTCTTAAGGTAGTGGGTAATGAGTTCCAGAGTTGGGCCGCACTTATAGGAAAGCTACTGCCCACAGCTTTTATCAGTTTGAACCTAGCGACTCTAAGGCAGCCTGAGTTGCTGGCTGTAGTGTGTCGAGCAGAGATGTTCCTAGTGCATTTTACGGCCAGGCACTGGGGGCAGCATTGTTGAGGCCTTTTTGAGTCGATGAGGCTGTTTTTAGTTGGATTCAATCTTTGATGGGTAACCAATTATTGTTTTGTCTGAATACAGAGATGTGGTGTCTTCTGGAGATGCCTAGGGCTGTTCTAAGGGCATTGTTTTGCAGGATCTGGAGTTTATTGATTATGTATGTGTTGGCTCCTTTGTACAGGGCATTACAATAATAAATTCTAGAGAGAATGAGAGCCCTAGCCAATGTGATGCAGCTGTCTGTGGATATAAATGGCTTGCAGGAGTGGATTAGCTTACATGTATAGGCTGTCGAAGAGGCAGTGGTACTGACTTGTCTACGCAGGCTTAGCGAGGAATCTAGATAGAAGCCTAGGGTTTTTACCTCGCTGGCAACCTTTATTTCATTGCCATCAATGTTGAAAGAGAGGTATTGCGAGCCCAGTTTCTTCTGGTTGGAGGGAGAGGCAAGGAGAAGCAGCTCAGTCTTCTCGTCATTGAGGCACAGAACAAATGTGGCCATCCATGCCTGAATGACAAAATAGATTTTGTTGACCAGAGCTAGGTCTTTCTCATCGTCGCCTATCAGGGGTATGAGGATCTGGGTGTCATCTGCATAGTTAGTGTAGGTGACACCCAGAAGGTCTAGGTCATCAAACAATGGTTTGGTGAACACATTATAAATGGTAGGCGAGACTCCACACATTATAGGTATGGGGTCAGCTGCTGCTGAGGCAGAGATATACATAGGCGAAGAAGTAGGCTTAAAACACAGCAATCATTTCTGTGCATGAAGATAATCATGCTGATATTTCTATACGTTGTGCTCTCTTTATGTTTTGTCTGTAGTAGTACAATTATGTAGTAAGTGGGGCGTCATTAGCTACTTATTACATGATTCACAGTACACAAAACTCTAATATGAAAGCATTTATCATTTTACTATCCAACATGTCAAGATTATGAATATTGCACATCTATGGTGTATGCTGCACACAATGCCTATGTTTCTACATGAGTAGGTTCCTATATTACAAAGAATTCCATAAAATAATATTGTTTATAGCAATGCCTTGCTTAATGAACTAGGTAGCTCATGATATTTCTCCCAATAACCCCTGACAGTTTTGTGCCAACATTATAAGAATCCCTTGTACAGACGTTTCAGGCAAAGTAAATGCACATGTGATGTCATTAGTGATGTCACCAATGACATTTGTGATATCATCCTTAATGTTATGGGTGTTAGTCCTTGCAGTGCACAGTGGTGGTGCGAGTTATGGTGGCTTAGCTTACTTTAACTGGCTAATTTCTGGGGGTTTTCGGTTTTACTTGTAACCATACTATGGCTAGGTTTTTTGTAGCGCAAAGTAACCATAACGTCCCATTAACAACATTTTTTCACTGAATTTCATAGGTTTTTACCAGGAAACCCTTAATTTTTATAGATGTACTATACAACATACAGAAACCCCTGTCCCCATGCTTATGGCCCCAGGGTCCCCGGACCACGTGACTGTTTGCAGACATCGGGTAGCATCCAAACCACTCAAAAGGTCAGGGGTTCTCTTACATTGTTGTACTATGCAGCAAAGACACTGAACATATACAAAGGGCAACACATAAGTGAACTACAATGAAAAATACAGTAGGTCTACAAACTCTGTACTTATGAAAGGAACAGAACAAATGCATAGAGTATGCACCATAATGGAATGCACCAACAAGAAAAATAACGTATGCTTCCACCAATATTACTTCTGTGCTGCTTTGCATAGAAACTAAGAAGGAACTGTTAGCGTAAGAACTGCAAAGTACTGAGAGCATAACTGCACCACTACGTGGTAAGTACACTAAATGTTATCCTATAACTGCACAGTTTGTTCAGTGTACAATAGTAGAAAAAAAATATTTTTCTTTTTTTACTCAGAAATGGCAAGCACCCTAGAATGGCTGCAAGAGAATTTCCCTCATAGGTACACAACACAGTCTGAAATACATATTGCTTCACATATACCTACAGATATTTTTTTCTTTAACAGTATATATAGGAAATGAAGAAAATGCAGCAGTAGCAGGACCTCCTCCACAAGGGCATGGGTGCAAAGAAAATGAGACAGACTGTGTAAAAAATAAACTAGACAGCCTAGACTCAACAATGGAGCAATTGCTGAACAATTTTTCCAACTTAAAAGATTTTGTACAAGGACATATTATGGAAGAAATTAGATACCACTGCCCCACCTGCACCTGTAACCCCTCCCCGTATCCCAACCAACCATCCACACAACTTCCCCTGTAAGCAGAGACATTATGATCAGGCCTCAATCCCTTCCTCCCCTGATGTCCAACCTGTACAAATCCCCAATTACCCTGTATATGTCTCCATTTCTGCTACCCCTTCCATTTCCTAATTGTGTCTATTTATATGTGTAAATAAAATTTTATATGTATACTGTTGCTGTGTGTGTGTGTGTGTTTTCCATTTTTGAAAAACCTGTTAAAAGTCCGCAGAGCACGCGACTGTCCAGCATGTCCGTAATCAAAATGGAGGTGTTCATAGGACACAACGCCTGTCCGCATGTCTGCAAAGTTATGATGCACCCTTAATTAGTTTGGGGAGCCCACGCCTGTCCGGCGGACACCTGGGCGCATGCGTGTCTCATCCACTGGGTCCCGCGAACACCACCCCTGTCAGGCATGTCCAAAAAAAGTGGTGATATGTCTTCATTAGTTCGAGGAGACCACCCATGTCCAGCAGACACCTGGTCACATGCGCATCCAACCTCATGAGTCCTACGAACAGTACGCCTGTTCGGAAATGTATGCTGCATGTGAGTCACACTTTTAATTAGTTTGGGGACCACAACCCTGTCCGTAGAACACCTATGCACATTCGCACATTGTATCCCGCACAATAGGTGTCCTGCGGACAGCCGTCCACTCGTGAACATCCATAATGTCCCCATGTGACGGCACCCACGCTGAGCGTTGGCCCTTATTATGAACAGGGTCTGGGCCCCCAGACATCGAAAAACTGCTTTATATGGGCAATCCAAGGTGTTTTACTATGAATCTACACCTTAGAGGGGTCCCAGACTATGCTCTTGGCGATCTGGAACTGTTTGGGCCCGCTCTGGGGTTTGAAGCACTCCCCAGAACCCCTATAAAAGGCCACACAACAGAGCTGCGCCTCATCTGTTTTTGTCTGTCCAGAACAGAGCAGTGGTCCAGATTGCTCCTTGCTGCTCCAATTGTTTTTCGCTCAATTCTGCTGTGCTGTACTACTTTTGGAGCTGTGCTATAGTAATGGCAACCATGACTTCTGCTACTGCCTCTGCCTCAGCACCACCCACACCCTCACCACCACCTGTCCAAGGGCCTAGGGAGTGGAAAATGCACTGTGATGTACAGAGGGATCAAGAAGAGAACAAGGATGGGTTAGAGGAAGTCCCCATTGCCTGCAGCCAGCGTGAGTCTTGGGTGTGGAGGCTATTTACCACCATTGGAGACGTGCCCAAGGCTTGTGCAATCAAGGTGCAATGCACTGAGTGTGAGATGGTGCTCAGTTGCGGCAAACCAGGCTTGTACAGCCATGGCACCACCTCCATGTAGCGACACCTGAGGTCGAACCACAAGGCAGCAGTTTGCAGGGTCGTACCCTTCAAACAAGGCAGTAGGTTGAGTTCCTCTGCACCGTCCTCTGTATCTGCTGCTGCCACCACAAGGGACACTCCTGTGGGGCAATGGATCCCTGAACCAGCCTTACAGGCCATACCCACCACAACAGATCCTTACCTTTCAAGGGTCACCGTATTATGCATGTACCGCAACGCGGTACTCTGCATGGGGGAGAGTTTTCACACTGCTTCCGAGGCTACAGTCTGGGAGCATGAGAAAAACTGCCAACTACCTAAGTGAGGCCCACCCAACATCTTTCTCTCTCCACCTGCCATTTCTTATCCCTGTGGTTGGTGCCCCAACACTACCATCCCTTCCTTTCCTTTCCTTGTGTATCATAAAAAAACCAAAAAAAATACAAAACAACAAAAACCCAAAATAAACTTACAGAGCCACCTTTCACAGTTTAAAAATAGAATTGACAATGAAATGATGCAGGCCCCTGCAGATCTTGTGATGTCTGCCGACAGTGCGGTAGTCCGTGAACCCCTAAAAAATGTAAGGGTCGTGGCACCATAAAAAACATTACACTCTTTTCCAGGACAAAGTGGTGGCTCTGAAAAGAGCCTTTTTGTGGTGTTTGTTTGTTTTTGGAAGGGTTGCAGTGGCCAACACCTACTGGAAAAATGCTTGTTATACTTGCAAAAAGAGCTGCAACGCATTTTGGATATTTCGCAGAAAAAGCTGATTGCCAGCATCAGTAAGATGGACTCCATCTATGCGAACATTTTTCGTGCTACGAAACGTAATATTTTCATTGTGGAAGGAGGACATGCCAACATCTCTCAAAAAGGCGCAAACAGCCTTGTTAACATTGTGCCTCGCTTTCTCCATTTGCAGACCAAATGAAGAAGAACGCAGCCACATCTGTCTCTAGGCAATCCGAGAAAAAATAACTAAGGAGTTTGGAAACATGTCCATGACTTACCCAAGTGCCTCCTTCATTGCAAACTGCAGAGAAATTCCAGTACATGTCCTAAACTGCTCCCTCCACAATTAATAATAATAATGTCTGGATGATGGAGCGTCACCAAAGTGGCACAAAGAAGAACCAAATTCACCCACTTAATTCCACGCACTCCATACCAGTGGACATCCACATGATGGAATTCAAGATGTGCAGCCACTCCACAGTGCTCTGTATGCTCCTCCAACCAATGTATCCAGCAGTCCCCCAAAATCCATAAACTCTGTCTCCAGAATGACACACCATAACCATAGCCATCTGCACTCCTCTCAGCAAACAGCCCTTCCACCACAGTCTCCCCTTGCACACCACACCCAGGAAACCTTATTGACCAATCCCCAGGCCTCCAAAGTTCCATTTCCATGCCTGCCATCTTCAAAAGTCCCAGATGTGGAATGTGTGATCCGCCACCTACCGCAGGGTTTGCGGATAAATCAGGCAATTCAAGGGGGTGGGAAGAGACATTTCACCCAGGGTAGGTGATTTTTGCCATAGTTGTGGCTCTGAAAAGAGCCTTTTATTTAGGTGCTAATGAAGAAACACCTTTTCTATTGTTTTTTGTTCTTCTTCTTTTCCGTTTTTTTCTTTTCTTTTCCTCCTTGCTGCCTTACATCAACCTCTGCAAAGCACACCTTAGAGTCCCAAAAAAACAAGCATTTCCAAGGAAGGACAATGAGACGCAATCTCCAGTAAAGTAGTGCACACTAAGGGAATCAATGTTCTCATTGGAGAAAACAGACATAGCAATTCCTAAAACCTCATGCATGCCAGAATTAACAAGGCACCTTGCAATAGTTTGCTGGGGATTGAAGACATTGGGATCATTCCATTGTGATCTTGGTATTATTTGAGGAAAAAACACCTTTGCATTAGGGAAAAACACCATTAGGTCTTCCATGAACAACTTCAGTACATGAACCAAACTTGGGGCACTGATATAGCTCAAATGTTCTCCTCCACAGGAGGCATATTTATTAATACTGACCTTTATAACGCAGAGGTCGAAAAACAACTAAGAAATCAACATTTTTATAAACCACTTCCGGGTAACCCTACAGCCAGGATACTTGAGGAAATTGTTAGCATTGTTTTTTATGTTTGTGTATGAATTTGTATTTCAATATTAAAATATGTAAATCTTTTCAAATTCTTTCTGGCACCACTGTCTAAATTGGTTATGACAGACATATAAGTGTTTTGACTGTGGTTTTATGATGTCCCTGCATGTTAGGAAAGGTAGCTGTTTTGTGGTACTTCTGTTGTTACACTTATAAACAAACCACTGACCCCCTTACCAAAAATGTTGATGCTCCCAAGTCCCCATTCATATATACAGATATCCAATTTCACACACACACTAACTCCTCCTGCCAAGACATCCTCCTACAATTTTAAATAATGTATTCTCCAAATGAATCACTATGCCATTAACAAACATATGTTCTAACTTCCTTCATTCGCAGTTGCAGTGAACAACTCTCACCTGAAAGCCAGTGGCATCGGAAGTTGAAAATACAACCTAGAAGAAACCTACCATCAACATCCAACAAATTAAGTGCAATACTAATGTAGTGTTCTGCCTCTTACTCAGACAGTGCACTATTCTTGTATTGTAGGATACACAATTCCAACAGTATTTGCTTCATTCTTACTCATTGCACCTCAAGGGGTGACCACTTCCCATTGTAACCTGACCGCCATTATAGTAACACACAGATACCTATACAGCCTTCCCAACCTATAGTAAAAGCCCATTACACATTCACACACCTCTACATGTACCCCTACCCTTATATTCAAACACTCATGCACAGTGCTCATCTATACATTGCATAACCTGCACACCCACACTTTGCTTTTTTCTCCAACAGATGCTACAGAATGCCTACCAAAAAGCAACTCCATAGAAAACAACACAGCAATAGAGCAGATCAACATAAAAGCATACAAAATAGCCAGCTGCCTCTAGCAGAATTTGTACAGAAAGTACAAACAAAACAGCTTATAGAGTGACTAAAGAAAATGGAAGCACCTAACAGGAAACAAACTTTAACTCCTCTTTCAAAATGTAAAAATATAAAGAAATGTACTAAAAAGATTGCAACTACCACTACTTCTAACAGAGCACCTACAACCTGTAATGTATCCACAAGTAAGCATTCCAAAAAATTAATTTTATAAAAACGTTACAACACAGAGCCCTTCAGAACCTTAAAATACAGGGGAAAACTCTTGTTCACCCCTAAAAATGTACCGCAGAAAACTTATGCTGGAAGCTCTCCACTAACAAAATTAATTAGTAAACTACAACCAGTACTTCGCAACAAACGCAATAACAGCATAGATACCATTGGCAGCATCTGTACAGGTGCTTAGAGAACGGATAACGTGGGCAGAACAAGTGAAATGAGCAGACCGGATGATGAAGGGATAACCTGCACAGACCAGACGAAGTGCATTCATCAGAAGGAATACATAGAACTGATCAAACTGATAGTGTGCATAGAACTGAGCGAGTACATGCAATGAATTGAATGCACAGAACAGATAGAGGTCCCGGAATGGACACTTACAAAATTGATTAGAGTGCATGATCGAAGTGCATAAAACGATCAAAGTGCATTGAATGGTTTGAGTGCATAGAATGTTTGGAGTGCAGAAAATGGTTGGAATGCATAAAATGGTCAGAGTGCATAAAACGGAGTGCATGGAACGGTTTGGAGTGCATGGAACGGTTTGGAGTGCATTGAATGGTTTGGCACTTATGGAATGGTTTGGAACGCATGTAACAGTTTGGAGTGCTTGAAACAGTCGGAATGCATGGAACGATCGGTGAGCATTCAACGGTTGGACTGCATGGAACTATTGGAGTGTGCTTGATCTCAAGCACCTAAGGTAAACCACCATATCACATCTCCACACTTACTCTCTTCTTTACACCACCACTCAACTAGAACACAGCGATACTATGACACCATTCGGTATAGCTGTTCTCATACCATCACTTGCCTCATACTCCCCATCATCCTAACTAAACACAGCTGGTTACACACCCTCCAGCCAAGGCGTTCTCCTCAGGCCTAACACAGCCAGAATCGGTCTGGATAACAACCTGCCAGAACAAACGCATACGCTTGATCTCCCAACCACCACACCTACCGCTAATAAGCAGCTATCAGACGAATGCCACACGGCTGCACACATATCCGGTGCTCACACGCACCTTTTGACTCTCTCTCTCTCTCTCTCTACTGGCCTGAACTTCGGTTCCCAAGGGCGTTCAACAAACCAGCGCCTTGAGATCATAACAATGGTACATAAGGCGCTATATAAATGCAAAGTAACACAACATAACATAACATAACATAACAGGTGGGTGGAGTAACAACAACAGCACAGAGACATATTTCAATGAAGACTCATACAATCAAGAGCAAACAAACCAAATTGCCATACATAGCAGTGGGGGAGGGTATGAAAATGTAGACAATAACATAATGAAAGAAGAAACACTGCTTTCAAAAATATCCCCATCAAACTTAGAATCAATTCTCCATTCCACTGAACCAATACGCCCCATCTATAAATGGCCATGCACATTAATGTGTAACGTACGCCAAAACTCTATCAAATCTTTGCAGCAGTTCCTCAATCACTATGTGAATGCCAACGACAAAGGAAAAATGAAAATACTACAAACTATGGACTCCTGTTCAGTGTACAAATACACAGGACCACGAGGACATTCATTAGCCTGCATTTCTGGACCTGCTTGCAAAAGCACCTTCCACCATATCAAAATGTTAGCAACACACCATTCTGCTGTACGAAATATCGCTCACAAACTCTACTATGCAAAAAGTCCTGCTTTAGCACTGGAGCATTTAAATGACATTATACTACATGGTACAGCCAAACAACTGCTCGAACAAATGGACCACATCCAAAGCAAAGATTATGGAACTGAAGAGCACTTACAAAATCCAGTAACTTTAGAAAACAGTACCGACAACCTTGCAGAAGTTAACTTTCTATTACACACATTAAAAAAAAGAAATAGCCAAGTTTAAAAGCATATCTGCTGAAGCACCAAACCAAGTATGTATGTGTTGTCGCACAACTTTTTATACAAAGAGCACAAACACTATAGATATAATATACAAAATAAAAGATAATGAGGAATCCCAATGGTTCCAATTAGCTCTCTACCTTATAGCAGAAAACAAATACGAAATTACTAACCCCTCAATACTGTGCACATACTGCACTGCAAAACTTGACAATAGCCAAATGCCTTCACGGGCTATCAGTAATAATTTAGAAATATTTACATTCCCAAAACCACTTCAATAGCTTAATATTTATGAGACCATTATAATCCAAACAGTACACCCATTTCAAGCAATAATACGACTACAACCAAAAACATCAACATTGCCTCCCTCTGAATTACTGAAAGGCATTTGTGGCAAAGTAGTTTATTTGCCATTAGATCTCAAAGAAAATATAGACACTATAGGAGTGTAATGGCCAATAGAACAATCTTTGATTATCCTGGTGAAATTTGGCCCTGTGAGACACCACTTGGAAATGGTGCTTGTCCTGCTTGGGGCTGTAGTAATTGGCGACCCAATTAATTGGTGCGTTTTCTGTTAACCACCAACTCGCTACCGAGAGAGTTGGTTTCTGACCTAGCTGCATCGACTTCTGCCCTCAACTCTCCCAAAATCTTGGATAAATTGTCTATTTCTGTGTTTTCCATTACGCTTAGGTGGGGTATTTTAAGTACGGCTTCACATTCTGCAATGCTGCCTGGACTCCTCTGGAGCGTAATGCCTTCCCAGCCTAAGGGCTCAAATAATTTCTTACATTGGAGAGATCTCTCTTTCTAATAATTTGCTCTTTCTTCTCTTTTTGCAGGTTCTCAGGATTTGGAATAAGAATTATGACTGCGGATGGCCGCCGAGTTACTCAGGGTGAGAACATTTTTTAAAACACAAATTTGTCTATATGGAGTAATTGCAGCCTTCAAGGAAGAGAGCAGAAATAACTGTGAGGTGAAAAAACTGAAGAACATTCAGGTACGTAAAAGCTTATTGAATGTCTTCTTTTATCAACTGTTAAGTTATTTTGTTAATTAAATACCTTTTGTGTTGTTTGCAGGTTTTTGGAAAGCTGAGGAAAATACCTTCGGAGGATGCAGTGGCTGCGGAAGAAACTTCTCACTGAAGATGTTGCGACTTCGAACGACAACTGCTGACTGAAGATTCTGCAGCTGTGAATGAACTTTCTGACAGAAGATGCTGCAGCTGTGAGTGGAACTTCTGCTGAAGGTGCTGCGGCTAAGAATGACAACTGCTGACGGAAGATGCTGCGGTTGTGAGTGGAACCTCTGACTGAAGATAACCACTTCAGAGAATTTCGGTCAGGTAAGTCTTTTCTATAAACTATTGTATTCTGTAGTTTTCTGTAAGGCTAATGTCTCTATTTTCTCCTTTTACAGGTTCTGTGAGGAGAAACGCCAGTAGCATTACCTGCTGTCAGCGGAGAAAATACGAAGCGCACGTTGCAGCGGAGGCCGGGTTTAAATAGCTCCCTCTGCAATATGAACAGAACATGCTACAATTAGTGAATGGCTCTTCTGGCGGCATTGTTTAGTGTATAATAGTTACTGTTAAACATTACTAGAGTCTAAGGAAGCATATGCTGTGAATGGTGTGAATGCCATATGTGCCATGCTAACACCCCCCTTTGGCCTGCTGACTGATATAAGGTTCCCTGTCTGGCCTGAATGCCTGAATGATGGCTATGCTCACTGACTGGGATCATGTGTGAACAAGCCATATCATGACTAAATACCTTTGAAATCTCTATCTCTAACACAGCTGGTTTGGAAACAATGTTAACATTGTGTTTAAACAGGAAAGTAATGCTAAAGCATTACCTTTACGTGGAGAAAGGTTTAGTTAATGGAGCACTTGGTACAGTTGTTGGCTTCCAGACATACCCACGCGACAGCAGCATTCAGTTTGTCAACATCCACTTTGAGAAACTTTCAGAACTTAAAAGGATAGGACACTCAACAGCTTGATTCCTTCTATTCAAAGACATGCATGTTTGTACACAGAGAACAATTTTCTCTGTCTCTAGCATACGCAGTCACTATTCATAAATCGCGAGGTCTAACCTTAGATCAAGCATTAATTGATAATGGCAGCACAGTCTTTAAAGAAGGCATGTGTTACGTAGCACTGTCACACCTTGAAGAACTATTTCTAGTCAATTTTTTGATGCAAGTAAAGTCAATGCTGACATTCCTTGCACCATAGAGTACAATAGACTACATACAATCTACACACCCAATCTCAAAATGTACCCTGTTCCTCAAAAACACAAACATTGGAAAACAAAACTAATGCAATCAAAACTTATACATGATCTCCCAACAGTACCATCAAAGAAATTGAAATAATATAATCAATTACCAAACCCAAACAGAAATGTACTGAAAAGGAAAATACATACCCAACTGCACAAAGAGAACTAGCTCTTCAAACAGACCATGTGGACTTCCATCAAATGACTCAATGTTCTATTCCAAATGCCAGCAATTGTTGAAAACATTTACCTAAACAGCTTGGACCAGTTGTGTTTACAAATGCTACTCCTTCACAGAAATACAACAGACAATACTGAGAACACTTACAGGATCTCGGGAATAAGGCAGGAATTGGACTACTTTGCTGGAATGGTGAGATTTACTATAAACATGCAAGAAGATCCACAGCAATTTCTAATGTACTTACTACAAGTACTGGAAAGCAAAAACATACCTATAAATGAAATCTTCCAGATTTTATTCATGTGGAAACATATATGCATTCTCTGCAACCATGTGATACAGCAACAAGTCCCTAATGAGTGCTTTGTCTATGTATCTATACCTATCTCTGAATCCATTCCATTTCAGCAACTCGTACAAAATGCAAACCATAGCATACTATGTACTACTTGCAATTCCGATAATCGTTCCTCCTTACAGATACAATCACATAGCCAATACTTAATACTAATGCTTTTAAGATACAATGCAGATGAAACCAAAAACAACTGCAAGCTTACAAGCTTTACACACGGGCAACTATCACTTGGCAAGAAAACCTTCATGACAGTAGCCATAATCTACCATACAGGCACCACAACCAGTGCAGGTCACTATACTGCATACATTTAAAAAGCAATGTGCATGGTTTGAATGCAATGATACTTCCATTACTGTAAAGCACAGATTACCAGCACTCCTTGCAAATGCCTACTTACTATTCTTGAAACCAAAATGAGCTCACTGATATACAAAATTAGAATAACCTAGAATAACCTACTCCCCAACACCGACCAGTATATATATAATTTCAACAACAAAAATTAGCTTCTACTCTGTCGGACTGGAACAATTTAGCATACAGCAACTATCTACCAAATACATCAGTTTGCTGCTATACCATTTTTCCCCAATTAACCCAATGATTACAGTCACAAAACAATAAGTATAGAAAAGACACACTAATATTGTTTCCTACATAGTACTTTAAAAAAAGTACAGAGGATGAGGTTTTACAAACTGTCCTCTGTAACCTCTGAAACCACTCACTAGTACAAAGGCAATAGCTGTCGAACAATGACCATACCATTGAAAGAAATACACAAATATTATTAAGTACACCCATAGTGTTGCAACAGCACTTCACAATATGCCCTCAACAACTTCCAAACCATCAACAGTTAGAATACGCCAACAGGTATCTAACTCCCCACACAATTCTGCACTATCACAGTTCAATACTACAATACTTAAAAAACATCCACAACAACCAAACGTATAAAGAAATACTTCTAAAAAGAGGAAACAGATAAACAGTTAGAATACACCAACTGGTATCTAACTGCAACCATACTACCACCACTTCCAAAAGACAAATCATACACCGTTTAAATTCCTCCTATTGCAACAGTGGACCTTAAACATTGCTGTAACCAGTGCACACGTCACTAAAACGGACTGTGCAACATAACAACATAGATTTTTTTTCCCACAGACCCAATGATAATGCGATGAAACACAGTAACTGCGCACATTGGACAGTACACTTGTTTAAAGCATGGTACTTATGAAGTACTAATTATGAGGGTCCACAAAGTATACAAATGTCTGCAATGCAATGAACTACAAAATGACAAATTACCTACCCTAACATGTTGTTTTCTTTTGCCACAGAGAATGAAACCACAATTACTCCTACAATTCCACATATCATGCACAAAAACTGCATAGACCCTCAACAATACAAACAGTAAATATAAAAGTATTGGTGTCATACTTCTTTATAATCTCCAAATTGCAATCTGTACACTTATTTCTGCAAATCCACATACCAGTATCACAATTTTGAATGCATAGGTATATTATACTGTGGTGCTTGTACCCACAGCCTATACTCTTGAGTGCATACCCTACAGTCTACGGCCTCCAGCCATGAATTCAATACCCTAGGCCCTGCACACAACCAACACATCATGATACAGCCATGCATGCAAACATCTACCCACTTACCACAAACCACAAACATAAAACAGCTACATGACCCCTATCCACTTCAGTTCACATAGTATTGCAGTACTTCCAGCCAATGGAAAAACTCTTTGATGCATGACCTCTGCACCCAAGGCTCTAATAACTGCCCGCAACCAATACATCATAATACAGTAAGCTACCAAATAATCTGCCAGTAGTCCCAACCCAAACGCAGAATGCATCCATATCTCATACATAACTGTAATGTGTTCTGTAACATTTGCCTCCTCTCATGCCAGTGGCATCGTTTAGCCCATTACTTGATCTTTCATCTTATGTAGGCCATTTGAGTGGAACAGGTAGGAGACAGAATGGACTGGACCAGATGGTGCAGGACTCAGGCAAGCACATTTTAAAGTCTGCTGTACTCTTTAAAGTTTTAAACTTCTGCTTTACTCTTTTGATATCTAATGGAAGCACTATTTGAAAACCATGTCCCACTTAGAATCTTTTTTACATTTTTAAAGTAATTCCTTTGGTTTGGTGGAGGGGGGGGCCCAAAAATACTGTGCTGAGAGCCCCAAAAGTGCTTATGATGGCCCTGCCACCCACGTATGCTCAGCCGTCTGACACACAGTCTGTCACACACAGTGTCTAAACATGCACCGTTGATTCATAAAACACTGTACATAACAGTATTACATACGGGGCGTAATTCTACAATTCTTTTTTTGCTCATCTGTTTGGTCATTGCACCATGTGTAAGGTAGGATCATCTCTCCATGTAGCTAATGCTAAGGTCTATGTAACTACACTAGTTTGTTCCTGCATTCTTTCCGGAAATCAAAACTTAGATGTGTCTACCTTTGAACA
Organism: Ambystoma mexicanum; assembly: GCF_040938575.1. Taxonomy (NCBI): domain Eukaryota; kingdom Metazoa; phylum Chordata; class Amphibia; order Caudata; family Ambystomatidae; genus Ambystoma; species Ambystoma mexicanum. The sequence continues at coordinate 729,086,559 of NC_090927.1, forward strand.
GTACAAGTGCTTATTGTAATTTGGCCTTCAACTCTATGCATCAATTGCTCGAAGGACATACATTGTGCGAAATAGAAAAAAGAAAAGATAACTTTAACTATATTCAGAGAGAACATGCACTGCCAAGTTAGTCTGAAAGTGTGTAATACGTCATACAGAGGGATTGCCCGTGGACACAATCTAACCATGGAATTTCCAGAAATTATGTAAATTGAAGTTTACATGACATTTTGATTGCGATTAAAAATTATTAGGATACAGTGCTTTATGCATAATTATTAATTGACAGTGGCGTAAACATTGTCCGTGTGCACTGTGCTCAGTTTTCGAACAGTAATCTTGGACGCTTCGTTACAAAGACCTCTCTCTGGGGTTCAAGCTGAATGATTACTATGATCGTTCTTCCTTTTCTCCATGTGGTTCTCCATCCCATTCGGAGCTAAACCTAATTCACAGTGCTCAAATTGTAAGCAACTTGTGGTCTCAAACAGTACATCTTGTTTTCATTTGTGTGTTAAATATTGGTTGTGTTGTGCTTATGATTAGGCTTTGAACAGTTATGAGTTATACGATAACTTATTATATTAAAATAAAGAACGGCTACTTAAATGTATTGTTATTGTGTTTTGTTCACAGATACTTTCTACCGTACTGCCCGTGTCACAGCTTCCAACTGCCAACAGACGGATTCTGGAACCAACATTGGAGGATTACCATAAACAGTGTTTTTTCGCTCACCGTTACCTGAGACGATCGATGTGGCCCTATATGTCCGTTTGCGTTTCCGGCAACAAGGAGCAACATGTCAGCATTCATGATGTAAGAAGCCGCAGAAACAAGAACTTTCACCTTTCAAAGTGCAAAAAAGACTTGTGTTCTCCCACATGGCCCACCAAGGACCATCATTGAATTGTTTTGCTAAAGTGCCATATGGCAAGACAAGGACTGAAAAGCCAAAAAACATTGTCAACTCCAACTTACCTGCAAAATAAAAAAATTGTTCATTTCATGGAGTTTACAATTTCTTGTGAACATTCTTTGAAAAATAAAAGCACTTGCAACATTGCACACTACTATTTATGTATTATTGAAATATTCACTAACAAAATACTATTCATGGCAAGACAGAGAAGGTATGCTCTGTGTGAGCAGGTCTGTTTTATCTTGTGTTTATCTTCTTGTTTGAGTGGGTGTGGGTGATGACATGGCACATTGGGCTACGCTGGCCATGAGGGTAATGAAAATAGCTGGAGCAGATCATTGGGACAACTGATGTCAGCTTTGGGGGCGGGTGTTTTGATTTATTGCTGCAACTGCACTTAAACGTAGGGCGATCTATCCATGCATAAGATTAGCACAAGATGGCTGCACCCAACACGTTCTTTTCGCATCTGTAAAAGTGAAGAAAACAAAGGTAAGATGCATAGGAAAAATGTTTACGGTCGATCAACGTATGCTTGTAACGACTTGCCCAAACGATCGGTACAATAACATTTTTTGAGCGCACTATTCCTTTTACTCCAATAAGCCAGTCACCTGACACCCTATCCACTTTTCTACACATACCATTAAAGTACTTCAAACAGTGGACACACTCTTGGACTCTTATATGCATTGCCTCCAACCATACACCTAAAACTATAGTAGCTAGCACAATTACATCCCACTGCATACAATCTAGGACAAGCAAGATTCTCAAGATAGTCCAACAAACCACCTGATACACACCTTACCCACTTTTGTACACATACTATTACACTACTTACAGGCAATACACAAACCCTTGAGTACATGGCCTCCAGCCATAAACCGAACAGTCTAATAGCTGCTCACAATCACCACAGCATAGTATAACTCACACAGACAACCCTGTCCACCTCTGTACACATGGTATTCCACTATGTACAACCAGTCAGCACACTCTTCAAAGAAATAACCCAGCCACCTAAGGCCCTGTACACTTTTCTAGATATACTACATCAAAACTGCATAGACCCTCACCAATACAAACAAGAAGTATACAATTATTGCTGTCATCTTCCTTGAAATCTGCACATTGCACTCTGTACACATATTTGTCGAATCCATATACCAGTATCACAATGTTTGCATGCATGGCTGTATTATGTTGTGGTGGTTGTGGCCAGGGTCTAGACTCTTGGGTGCATAGCCTATGGCCAACAGCCTCTGATCATGCATCAAAGAGTCTAGGCCCTGGCTACAACCACTGCAACATAATACAGCCATGCATGCAAACATCTGCTCGGTTACCACAACCCACAAACATAACACAGCCACCTGCGGCCCTACCCACTTCAGTTCACATACTATTATAGTACTTCAAACCAATGCACAAACTATTTGATACATGGCCTCTGCACCCAACACTCTATTAACTGACCGCAACCAATACATCATAATCAAAAAAAGATTTCACACATTGGCTGCGCTACTTCACAAAAACAGAACTGCTGTAGTAATTGCTGTGCGCAAATGTTTTGCTTTTTAATTTAACATGGTGGCCCTTCGTTGAGACATGTGTTTCAGCAAATACTTGTGCCTTTTTCAATCAGGGCTATTGACAAATGCATTTACATAATGGTAATTCCAACAAATCAGGTTAAACAAAAAACCCACACATTTGGTTTCAATTGTACCACAAACCAATAAATATGGTCCAAAGACAATTTACAATTTCATCGAATAATTATTTGCTACAGAGATAAAGGAGGCGGGATGGGGTGGATGGTAAGGTAACGGAAAATGTACAAAAGTAAAAAGTAACATTTGGGATAAAGAAGTAAAATAAAAAAGAAAGAGAAAAGAAAGAGAGAGAAACCATAATGGTCACCATTAGTTCCAGTATTATTTATATGCAGTGGCCTTTTTAGGGGGCCATGTCATATCACCTCATTAATCCAATAGTAGTTTTCAGTTTTTGTTTAGGTTCATGCAGATCTTTCATCAAAAAGCATATGGTGGTCGCGGGTTCTATCCCTCCTAAGAGTTAATATAGTAAAAACTCAAATTTGGTCTATGTACAACATTAATGTGCTTATTACATGAGTTTATTACGATTTGGTTTAATCAGATCATTATTCTACACGTTTTATCCTCGTATGCATTATTGTACCATTTGTCTCCTTTATATGATGCAATTCTAGTGAAGTAGAATGGACTGAATAATATTCAATACATTTCTTGTGTATAGCTTCGCTTATTGTTTTAGTCATGCGCTCCGCAAGCAAATGCAATATCCTGTCACTAGTAAACCCGGCATTGCTGTGTAATGGCATGCGAGCGTTACGAACACAGAAACAAAATCTTATCACTTGTAAATCATGCATTGCCGTGTAATGGCATGCAAGCGTTACATTCAGGTATTTTTTTCGGTTTATAGTGATCATTTCGAAAACAATAATGTCGAAAGTCATTATTTGGAAAAAAAAATGTCGAAAAGAAAAAAGTCGCATTTTTTTTCAATACGTTTTTTTTCTCGAAACGGGGGGATTCCCCCACAAACACCCTTTTTTTATTTATTTTTTGTTTTACCCATTTTGTTTTTACTCCCGGACCCCAAAATAAATATATAATTCAAAAAAACGGAATTTGACGGGTTTTTTTCGACATTATTTTTTTGACATTTTTGTCATTCGACATTATTTTTATGAAATTATGACTGACCACCCTTCTTTTCCTCCCTTTTTTCCTGAGCTATACCTATTCTTTGCATTAACAAGCTCAATACTGATTATAAGTAATCCTCTTGTCTCTCTATCTATTCGTAAGGGCTTACCTACAAACTCTCCAAATGGTCCTCTCGCGCCGGCAACAGCGTGTTCCAACCCAGTGTTCATTTTTGTCTCCCAAGGATCTTGACAAGACAAAACAAGAGCAAAATAGAAGGAATACCCAGGAGAAAAGGAAGACCAACCTAACTCTCTCTGAATGTAAAGCCTTGAAATAACTGAACAATGAAAGAAAAATAGTTATCAAAGAGGCCGACAAGGGCAGTAATATTGTAATTATGAACCGGAAGGACTACATAAAGATGGCAACCAACCATCTTAACAAACCAGAGGGTTGGAATGTGCTGTTGCCGACGCGAGAGGACCATTTTTAGAGAGTGTAGGTAAGCCCTTATGAATAGATAAAGAGACGAAAGGCATGGAATGGGGGATGAACGCCACATTATTTCCATTATAACACAAATGCTAATGGAAATGGTGGGGAATCTTTTTGACTCTATCTACTTTATTGAGAAATATAAAGTAGAGGGAGTCTATAAGATTATTTTCTTTAGTTCTATTTTTTAACTGTGAAAAGTGGTTCCGAAAGAAAACTTTTTAATTTAATTATTTTTTGCAGAGACGTCAAAAAGTAAGGTGGTGAGGGAAATGAGGGAAGAGGCACCAACTACTAAAATGGAGGGACAGATGGACAGGGGAATATGTTGCACATGCGTTACATCTAAGGTAGGGGGGCAGTGTTTATCATGCTACTTGATTAAAGCTTCAAAAGCACTTTGAAATTGCTCCCCCCTGCAAAGTGTTGTGTTATTATATACAGAGTACTGTTGTCTTCGAAAGATATGGATCTACAGACTCTTTTATTGCTGGCAGGGTAGCTGGTGGGATTTTGTGTCCCACAGAGGTAGGCTGTGTGGTTACAGTATTGGTTGAGGAAGATGAGGTGGAGGAAGACAGCATACTACTTGCTAAGAAAGGAACAAGATTTATGAGAGCATTGTGGTGGTTGGATTTGGTGTGGCGGCGCATGGAGGTGGTCCCATAGGAGTAATGTCCAGGTAGTTTGTGGCTGAGTAGTGCATTTTACTTAGGTAGCTTTAGCCTTTGGTACATTCCCAACAGTGGTAAAGAACTGCCACACCCATGATTCTCTCTGAATGCCAGAGGCAGGCACTTCCTCTACCTCATCTTCTTAGTCCTCTTCATTGTCTTTGGAAGTACTGCGCTTTTTTTGTTGTATACGTCCTCCAGCTTGTGGTGGTGGTGGGTTGGCTCTTGGGGAGGAGGGATGGTAATAGCTGATGCCATTTGTAAGATAAATAGCAGTTTTGCTAATATACTTCCAAGTATCTGCTCTCTGCTAGATTGTTAATGGATAATGAGCAAGAGTAGGTGTAGGAGCTGTGCACGGATACATGTTGAGCTTGAAAGTTCCTAGATCAGCAGAAAATGCAGTTCTGAACTGTTCGTGAAGCATGGACCCGTTCGGGAAGTGTGGGCTCATTGGCGGACACGTCATCATGCCGTGATACCATCCAAAAAGTCTGCAATGGCGTCAGACACAAAAACAGTGGAAAAAATGCAAAAAGTGCATAGAAGTGTTAAATATGATGCTATAAGGTGTGGAATGGCAGAGTTTTAAAGTGAAACTTTGTAAATTGTAAAAATGTTGCTATATTGGGGTAAGTATGATATAAGTATGTTGTAGGAAATTAAGGGTGTACTGGTAAAAACCTATGAAATTCACTGTGTGGGATGAATTGACCCACTCTGCTGTGCTATGCGGCATCACCCTGCCAGTTATGGGGAAAGAAACAGCAACAATGGCGGCAAAGCCCTTGCGCGTGCCAACAACCAACAAAAACCTACCAAAACCGTGTGCTACAGGACACAAAAAGAGGGATGCACAACCTGCCACCCATGGTGCATGTTCAATGGAATGGAGCACACCCTGCAGAAATCTGCCAGCGGGTTCCACAGCCAGCAAACATAGTGCAGAGAGAGCACTTTGCAAATGAAACCCAAAAATGTGCCTAAAAATGACATTTGCTTTGTTGCCAAAAACTCCAAAATGCCTATAACACAACACTTTCAACATTCACAATCTTGCCTGGTGCTAAAATTCATGTGTCAATTGAAACATTGTGAAAAATACAAAGTCTGAAAACTGACAGCCTGTATGCCAAAATCTGGGTGCAGTACCCTGGGCCACCTGAATGACAGCTGTCAGAGGAGCAAACAGAAAAAAGGATTGTTGCCAAAAAGGAATACAGATTTTAGTTGTGTTTTTGATTCCACAGATTTGAAGGCCAAGAAAGAAATGTATTTGTATGTGGTGCAACAAATGTGGCTTTTGCTAGGTTTAAAAGTTAATCAGCCTGGCTGAAGCTGCAAAAGAACTGGAAAAGCAGGTTTTTCTCCCAGAAGGGGAGCCTTCCTCTATGCAGAAACTCACGGGGAGGTGTTAATTGCAGGTTAGAGCAGAATCTTGTCTACAGAAGGCAAAGGAACAATGATGAAGTTGCAGCCCAGGACACTGGAGGTGTGAAGGCAGTTGTAAACTCTCTTGGAAGGAACAAGCCAGAAGGGGGATGCCTTGGACTGCAGGGAGGCAAAAAGAGGTGGCACCAAGCAACCATCTGTTGCTAAACATGAACAAAGAACACATTTTAAAAGACTTTTAACTTGCTATTCAAAATGGTAAAAAATATAAAAATGACAGAGTTGTTAATTTAATTTCTGGTTGCACGTGTCAGGAGGCGGCAGAACTGTGTAACATGTTCTGGACAGGAATGGCAAGATATGTGATTTTATGCAAAATATATTACTGTTAGAATTGTGAAAATGTACACGCCTTTCCCTATGTTAAACACGCACATTTGTGGAAAGTTGCATAAAATTTGGATACTGTGTGCATAGCGAAAGGGACAAAATTCTGTAGCAAGTTAAAACAAGATCCTACAGCTGCGAGATTTTGATGAAAAGATGCTACACAAAATATGGCATCTTTGTTTGTGATTTATATAAAGGTGACTAATGTAGAAATGTGTGTTTAGTGTAAAATCCGATTTTGAGACCAGTGGCTAAAGGAAGGTCTCTGAGGACTGTAAAACAAATCATAAAATGTGACATCAGCCGGCCTTGATCCAATCACCCCAAATGCAAGGCAGAGATGAAGTGTTGACCCTATCCCAGCTCAAAGGGGCAAGAGTGCTAAGCCAGCCCACACACCCCCTTTATGATGTCATTTTAGAGCATAAATAGAGACAGCTGACAGCACATAAAGACAAACGGGTTCCACTCACTTTCCTGATGCTGGCGGAGCGCCCTGCTGCTGAAATCTACATCTTTCTTGTTCCAGACTCCAGAAACTTGGCAAAGCAAAGGCCCATGCATCGCTGAACCATTCTCAGCTAGGCCTCAAATTCTAGAACAGAACCCCAAAAGCCTAGGGGAAGCATCATAATACAGCCAGACGTGCTTTTAATGCTTGCCTGCTGAATTGAAATATCCTCAGTACCAAGAAGGGCAGATTCCGTCCAGTCCTGTGCCGTGCTGCGACCAGAGAGCCTTGCTGAGCTTGTCCAGTCCGATGTGCCCAGCTGTCCATCCCTGATAGGTCCAGAATCCTGACAGTCCAGAATCCTGACGGTCCAAAATCTTAAATCCATTTTGTCTTGTGAGTATTAACAGGAAGCTAGAAACGGTTGATTCCCGTGCATTTTCTTATCCCCTCCTAAACTCTGAACTATCCTTACTTCCATAATCAGTAACATTGTCTGAATCCGTAGTGAAATCTTATTCTGTCTATCTGTAAAAGCATCCTTTTTCCTAGTCATCTTTGTCAACTTTGATCTATTAATTTCATTAGAGTGACCAGCCTAGCGCTCCAAGGTGGACAGCGAGGAACCAGGAATGGGTCGCGGATCACTCCTGACTCTTACCTGTGCCGGCCTGGTGGCTTAGCTTGGATGCTCTAGCCAATAGTTAATATTTTTCTGATTTTAAAACTAAAGCCTCTGTCCAAATCCACGCCTATATCTCGCAAAAACAACCTCTACTAATACCTCTATAACTCCCTCAGTTTTTGCGATATAGCTATCAATAAAACAGTGTGATTCTCCCGTTATCGCGAGTATCATGCACGGAAAAGTTTGCTGCTAATTCCCATTTTGAGAAGTTTTTACACGTGTGAAATAGCTTCCTTTGTTTTCGACCTGGACTTTAAGATTTCAATTGTTTTCTTTGGACTAAATCATTGCTGGTGATTGTGTGCAACTGTTCAAAGCGGCTCCTGTAGGAATTTATAATAATTTAAGGACTTTTCCTCACATTTAGAGTTCTTGCTCAGCCACCTTAAAAGTCATTCTGACAGTGAAAAGCCCACTTCGATGTTCTCTTTCTGTGTAAGGATGAAAGGGGGAAGTGGGACACTGTTTGATCTGTATTATTCCTGAATACCTGCTTTCTCCTTCCATCTCTTTGCATTGCCTATTGGGGGTTGAGCGGTGTTGCAGGGGGAACCTCTAACCATAGTGCTATCTGATCTGAACCAACATTATTGAACCATATTATTTCTGTGCTGCATTTGGTTGCTCATTACTTATTTCTAGTGTATTAAAGATATTATCCTGTGTTCTGTCACCGCATTGGTGATTGTTGTTTACCTATTAATATCTATATTGTGAGTTTGATACAAACCAGCCTGATTCCTGGTCCAGCGTGTCCCGGGTATTTTTTAAGTAAGGGGTGTGATACAAGTGGTACATCTTTCAAATCATTGAATCTATATATCAAATACGTTTTTCCATTGCGCTGTACAGTAGGCCGAGAGCAGAGTGTATCGCCTGATTGAAATCCTTAACAACTGACAAACTTTGTTAAAGGGACATTATGGTTAAGTTGCACTAATAAAAACCTATGAAATTCACTGAAACAATGTTGTTAAAGGGATGTTATGGTTAAAAACGTTCATTATGGTTACAAGTAAAATCCAGAAAACCTCAGAAATTCGCCAGTTATAGTAAGCTTAGCTACCATAACTCACCCCAACAGCGTTCACTGTTAAGACTAACACCCAAGACATGAAACATGACCTCACAAATGTACCTAGTTCTTGGTAGTCCAGCAATGCCAAGCCAGACTTCTTGGCGCTTGTACGAAGATCGGGAGAATGCAAAAGTTGCAAAACAGGGTCCTGTTGGTTTAAATGTGATGAACAGTTCTGGAAAAGCAGCTGCAAAGAATTCAATGGTGGAAAACACTAGGATCCCAGCTGTCTTGGCTCTCAGGGTGCTGTTAGTCCGAATCCAGGGGCTCAGAGACAAGATGAGTCATTTGCTTGTGCTCTAAAACATGGCAGAGGCTGGCATACAATTGCAGGGATCCTTCAACATGGTGAGGTCCTGGGTACTGCTGTGAATGGCAGAGAGGCAGGTATTGTTCCAGCAGCAGGTTCACCCCAATGGTCCCTGAGGAAGGTTAGAGGACAGAGCTTTCCTGTCCCTTGGAATACCTGCCTTCACCTCACAACTGGAGGACTCTGGAAAGGACCACTATTCCAGGCCGGTCCAGACAACATCTTCAAGTGTTGGAGTCCAAAAGATGACTCCAAGATGATGCAAAGAGGTGATGTCAGACCCGTTCTTTTCAACAAAAATACCTGCATGATTGGATTAAAGCTTGCCTACCTTAGTGATCTAATCCCTGTTCTTGAAAAAAATGGACTATGCCCTTCTGACATCACACCCAAAGTGCTCTGACCTAGGTGAAGTGGAAGTGACAGGAAGTAGAGAGAGAGAAGCAGAGGGAAACAAGATGGTGGAAGTCTTCCCCCACTGTACAGAGATCACCAGTGTACACTTTCCCCTTTCCTTCTCACTAGGATCAAAGTCCTTTAAAATGCAGCACCCTGGTGGTGTAAGGCTAGTCCCTTTGAATGGCCATGCTCAACATCTGCAAGAAAATTAAAACGAGAGCATTGCACAAAACTGCTGTGGAAAGAAGAGAGAAGATGCAACAGATAGAAGAATGTAGCACTGAATAAAGGGGTGATAGGCAAATTGTTAACCAGAAAAACAATATGTCTTTCGGTGAAAAAAGTGAACTTAACAGTCCCTAGACCCCATATGGATGAATGGGGGAAGTTGTTGGCTGACAGTGCCTCATTTCAGATCTTTGGCAGGTCAATGGCATTGACCCAGTTTCAAGCAGTGATGCGAGTTTATGGAGCTCAGTTTGGTATGTTGGATCCTCTGGCCTCAGGAGGCAATCAAGCATTGAGCTTATTCAAATGGGATAGTTCGGTACGACTCAAAGGTGTTCTTTGGGGATGTAGCAAGCCCCACCCACCTGGTGCCTTCCTGATTGCTGCTCTTTTTCCCTACTTAAGGAGCCCTCCAGCCTCTTTTCCTTTGCACATGGGAAGCAGGTGCAAGTGGATCTAGGTCACCTGGCCTAAGCCCTGCCCACCTTTTTAGCCCTGCCTCTTCCTTCTTGCTCTTAACTCTTAGATCAGTTTGGACCTGTTTGGACCAGGAGGACCCAGGGCCCAACCCCCTGCTCAGACAGCAGGTAACCATGCACCAACATGTGTTTACTCCCTCTGTCTCCACAGGTCATCCCCACCCCGTCTGGTCCCCCTGTGATGTTCCCTTGTTACCCCTTCCCTTCCTGCACACAGTGTTTCCTGTTTTGCTTGATTTTTCTTCCCGGCTCCCCCCCACCCCTCCAGCCTACTTCTGCAGGAGTCTGTCCTGATACATTCTGGTTTCACCATCACTGTCTTGTGGCCAATGCTGGATTTGACTTTTATGGACATTGATTCACGGTGCGTCACCCTTTCTCAGCTCTCATGCTGGACTTCCTATGTACCCTGTACTCATAGTGGCCCTGAATCATGCTGTTCCCATCTTCATCTTGTATCCTGGATTGCAACATTATGTGTTACTACTGACTTATGCAATTGTATTTGCTCTGCCCTCTTGCTTCTCCACTCTTTTTGACTGCTTACTCTCTGTTCTCTCCTCCTCTCCCTTTCTCCCTTTCCCTATCTCCTCCCCTCCTACCCTTACTTTCTTCTATGCACTTACTCTATCAGAATTGTCCCAGCACCTAGTATTTTAGCAACAACTTCGTCTGTCTCCTCCCCCCTCCTCTTGCTTTCCCCCCCACCAGCACTATCTGAAAAGTCATCAGGCCTAGTAGGATAGTCGCTTGTTTGTTCCTCCCCTCCCTTCTGCACCCCTTTCCCTCACCTTTTGTTTTTCTCCAGCTCTACCAGAAATGTTGTTAGGCCTAGTACGGTAGTCGCCTGTCTGTTTCCATTTCCTTCCCACTCCCCCCCTCCCTTCCTTATTTATGTCTTAGCTCTTGAAATGTTGTCAGGCCGAGTACGATAGTTAATTTCACATCCTTACTGTTCATGGCCTGTAAGAATATCAATGTATTTTCCCTTGTTCCAACCCTTGCCTTGAAGCGCTTTGAAATACATTGGCCCTGATTCATGGATTATTTGTGCCAAAAAAAACAGGATCTGTGCGCCATTCTGCACGCAAATCCCCATTTGTTAAACAGGGATTTGCGGCAGAATGGCGCAAAAATCCCGTTTCTTTCGGCGCAAATAATCCATGAATCAGGGCCATTGTGTATAGGCACTATATAAATAAACTATCATCATCATCATGTAGGTCAGGGCTCTGTCTAGGATTTCTTTGAGGTCAGGCTGTGCCAAGTTGGGTAGTAACCATCAGGAAGGGTCAATGAGTAATGCTCCAGTGGTTTAAATCAAAGGGTGGCGGTTCCGGTTGCTTTGATTTGTGGTTCGGTGTGGCAGCAGTTCAAGGGCGAGTTGTGGCATAAGCCCTGGTTTGAGCTGGAATGTAATTCTCCAGCAGTTTGAGTCAGATCCCATGTTGAGCAGTTGATTGGAGACTAGGAGGTGATGAACTCAGCAAGGTACGATGCAACACTGAATGGGCTCAAGATGCAAACACTTGTTCAAAGGTTTGGAGGAGTGCCAGAAAAAGGCACCAGCGGGATCCCTCTGCATCAATGATGTTGAGATTGGCTTTGATGGTGGTGATTTCGACTGTTTTCGAGGAGGAAGAGGGAGGAGCTTTGCCAGATCTTGCCTTCCTATGCTATGAGACCCAATTCATAGACTCAAGGACAGTATAAGCCCTTTCATGGTTTGTTCTCCCAGCCCAGGGAGATTCTGGTGCAGAATGGCAGGTCTTGGACCACAGAAAGTGTCACGCCCAATGTGCCCTGAGAGTGGGTAAGGGGACACGCTCTCCTCTGCTTTCGACTGCTCCTTCTTCACATCATTGGTTGAGGGCTTTGGACAGTGTTACACTCCCAAAAGAAGACCACAATTCCTTCTCAGGTGTTGTTGAGTGAATCAAAGAAGTGGTGCGAGATCCCTTCACTTAAAAGTAAAAGCCCACATGTGATTGATCTAAAGCTAGACTGCTTTATTGTGGTCCAATACATGTCCTTTAAAGAAGTCCTTCTGTCCTTCTGACATCACTTCAAAAGTGCTTCGCCCCAGAGGAAGTGGATGGGCTAGGAATGAGAGAGGGCGAGAGCGAGAGAGAGACAGAGACAGAGAGAGAGAAAGAGAGAGAGAGAGAGAGAGAGCTAGAGAGAGAGGGGGCAGAGAGAAACAAGATGGGGAAGTGTTCCACTTCTGTTCAGAGTTCCCCTGTCTACACTTCCCTCACCCCTTTCCCATCTCAATAGGATCAAGGGATTTTAGAAGTGCAGTACCCTGGTGTGAGGCTGCTCCCCTTTGAATGGTTGTAGTCTTTTGATGCCTGGGCCCAGGGCAGCTGCCTGTTGTGCATCTGTCTGTGGATGAGGGTTTTACCTACCCTCATAAAAGATCAAAGAAGAGGGATGGCCATTCATCACCTTCCATAGCTGAGATGGTTTCCAGGAGCTGACACGTGTGTGATATTGAATTTGATGTGGCTGTAATCACTATGACTAGTGCCATACACCTGAGGCATAGTTTTAATCCAGAAAACCTCAGAAATTCGCCAGTTATAGTAAGCTTAGCTACCATAACTCACCCCAACAGCATTCACTGTTAAGACTAACACCCAAGACATGAAACATGACCTCACAAATGTACCTAGTTCTTGGTAGTCCAGCAATGCCAAGCCAGACTTCTTGGCGCTTGTACGAAGATCGGGAGAATGCAAAAGTTGCAAAACAGGGTCCTGTTGGTTTAAATGTGATGAACAGTTCTGGAAAAGCAGCTGCAAAGAATTCAATGGTGGAAAACACTAGGATCCCAGCTGTCTTGGCTCTCAGGGTGCTGTTAGTCCGAATCCAGGGGCTCAGAGACAAGATGAGTCATTTGCTTGTGCTCTAAAACATGGCAGAGGCTGGCATACAATTGCAGGGATCCTTCAACATGGTGAGGTCCTGGGTACTGCTGTGAATGGCAGAGAGGCAGGTATTGTTCCAGCAGCAGGTTCACCCCAATGGTCCCTGAGGAAGGTTAGAGGACAGAGCTTTCCTGTCCCTTGGAATACCTGCCTTCACCTCACAACTGGAGGACTCTGGAAAGGACCACTATTCCAGGCCGGTCCAGACAACATCTTCAAGTGTTGGAGTCCAAAAGATGACTCCAAGATGATGCAAAGAGGTGATGTCAGACCCGTTCTTTTCAACAAAAATACCTGCATGATTGGATTAAAGCTTGCCTACCTTAGTGATCTAATCCCTGTTCTTGAAAAAAATGGACTATGCCCTTCTGACATCACACCCAAAGTGCTCTGACCTAGGTGAAGTGGAAGTGACAGGAAGTAGAGAGAGAGAAGCAGAGGGAAACAAGATGGTGGAAGTCTTCCCCCACTGTACAGAGATCACCAGTGTACACTTTCCCCTTTCCTTCTCACTAGGATCAAAGTCCTTTAAAATGCAGCACCCTGGTGGTGTAAGGCTACTCCCTTTGAATGGCCATGCTCAACATCTGCAAGAAAATTAAAACGAGAGCATTGCACAAAACTGCTGTGGAAAGAAGAGAGAAGATGCAACAGATAGAAGAATGTAGCACTGAATAAAGGGGTGATAGGCAAATTGTTAACCAGAAAAACAATATGTCTTTCGGTGAAAAAAGTGAACTTAACAGTCCCTAGACCCCATATGGATGAATGGGGGAAGTTGTTGGCTGACAGTGCCTCATTTCAGATCTTTGGCAGGTCAATGGCATTGACCCAGTTTCAAGCAGTGATGCGAGTTTATGGAGCTCAGTTTGGTATGTTGGATCCTCTGGCCTCAGGAGGCAATCAAGCATTGAGTTTATTCAAATGGGATAGTTCGGTACGACTCAAAGGTGTTCTTTGGGGATGTAGCAAGCCCCACCCACCTGGTGCCTTCCTGATTGCTGCTCTTTTTCCCTACTTAAGGAGCCCTCCAGCCTCTTTTCCTTTGCACATGGGAAGCAGGTGCAAGTGGATCTAGGTCACCTGGCCTAAGCCCTGCCCACCTTTTTAGCCCTGCCTCTTCCTTCTTGCTCTTAACTCTTAGATCAGTTTGGACCTGTTTGGACCAGGAGGACCCAGGGCCCAACCCCCTGCTCAGACAGCAGGTAACCATGCACCAACATGTGTTTACTCCCTCTGTCTCCACAGGTCATCCCCACCCCGTCTGGTCCCCCTGTGATGTTCCCTTGTTACCCCTTCCCTTCCTGCACACAGTGTTTCCTGTTTTGCTTGATTCTTCTTCCCGGCTCCCCCCCACCCCTCCAGCCTACTTCTGCAGGAGTCTGTCCTGATACATTCTGGTTTCACCATCACTGTCTTGTGGCCAATGCTGGATTTGACTTTTATGGACATTGATTCACGGTGCGTCACCCTTTCTCAGCTCTCATGCTGGACTTCCTATGTACCCTGTACTCATAGTGGCCCTGAATCATGCTGTTCCCATCTTCATCTTGTATCCTGGATTGCAACATTATGTGTTACTACTGACTTATGCAATTGTATTTGCTCTGCCCTCTTGCTTCTCCACTCTTTTTGACTGCTTACTCTCTGTTCTCTCCTCCTCTCCCTTTCTCCCTTTCCCTATCTCCTCCCCTCCTACCCTTACTTTCTTCTATGCACTTACTCTATCAGAATTGTCCCAGCACCTAGTATTTTAGCAACAACTTCGTCTGTCTCCTCCCCCCTCCTCTTGCTTTCCCCCCCACCAGCACTATCTGAAAAGTCATCAGGCCTAGTAGGATAGTCGCTTGTTTGTTCCTCCCCTCCCTTCTGCACCCCTTTCCCTCACCTTTTGTTTTTCTCCAGCTCTACCAGAAATGTTGTTAGGCCTAGTACGGTAGTCGCCTGTCTGTTTCCATTTCCTTCCCACTCCCCCCCTCCCTTCCTTATTTATGTCTTAGCTCTTGAAATGTTGTCAGGCCGAGTACGATAGTTAATTTCACATCCTTACTGTTCATGGCCTGTAAGAATGTCAATGTATTTTCCCTTGTTCCAACCCTTGCCTTGAAGCGCTTTGAAATACATTGGCCCTGATTCATGGATTATTTGTGCCAAAAAAAACAGGATCTGTGCGCCATTCTGCACGCAAATCCCCATTTGTTAAACAGGGATTTGCGGCAGAATGGCGCAAAAATCCCGTTTCTTTCGGCGCAAATAATCCATGAATCAGGGCCATTGTGTATAGGCACTATATAAATAAACTATCATCATCATCATGTAGGTCAGGGCTCTGCCTAGGATTTCTTTGAGGTCAGGCTGTGCCAAGTTGGGTAGTAACCATCAGGAAGGGTCAATGAGTAATGCTCCAGTGGTTTAAATCAAAGGGTGGCGGTTCCGTTTGCTTTGATTTGTGGTTCGGTGTGGCAGCAGTTCAAGGGCGAGTTGTGGCATAAGCCCTGGTTTGAGCTGGAATGTAATTCTCCAGCAGTTTGAGTCAGATCCCATGTTGAGCAGTTGATTGGAGACTAGGAGGTGATGAACTCAGCAAGGTACGATGCAACACGGAATGGGCTCAAGATGCAAACACTTGTTCAAAGGTTTGGAGGAGTGCCAGAAAAAAGCACCAGCGGGATCCCTCTGCATCAATGATGTTGAGATTGGCTTTGATGGTGGTGATTTCGACTGTTTTCGAGGAGGAAGAGGGAGGAGCTTTGCCAGATCTTGCCTTCCTATGCTATGAGACCCAATTCATAGACTCAAGGACAGTATAAGCCCTTTCATGGTTTGTTCTCCCAGCCCAGGGAGATTCTGGTGCAGAATGGCAGGTCTTGGACCACAGAAAGTGTCACGCCCAATGTGCCCTGAGAGTGGGTAAGGGGACACGCTCTCCTCTGCTTTCGACTGCTCCTTCTTCACATCATTGGTTGAGGGCTTTGGACAGTGTTACACTCCCAAAAGAAGACCACAATTCCTTCTCAGGTGTTGTTGAGTGAATCAAAGAAGTGGTGCGAGATCCCTTCACTTAAAAGTAAAAGCCCACATGTGATTGATCTAAAGCTAGACTGCTTTATTGTGGTCCAATACATGTCCTTTAAAGAAGTCCTTCTGTCCTTCTGACATCACTTCAAAAGTGCTTCGCCCCAGAGGAAGTGGATGGGCTAGGAATGAGAGAGGGCGAGAGCGAGAGAGAGACAGAGACAGAGAGAGAGAAAGAGAGAGAGAGAGAGCTAGAGAGAGAGGGGGCAGAGAGAAACAAGATGGGGAAGTGTTCCACTTCTGTTCAGAGTTCCCCTGTCTACACTTCCCTCACCCCTTTCCCATCTCAATAGGATCAAGGGATTTTAGAAGTGCAGTACCCTGGTGTGAGGCTGCTCCCCTTTGAATGGTTGTAGTCTTTTGATGCCTGGGCCCAGGGCAGCTGCCTGTTGTGCATCTGTCTGTGGATGAGGGTTTTACCTACCCTCATAAAAGATCAAAGAAGAGGGATGGCCATTCATCACCTTCCATAGCTGAGATGGTTTCCAGGAGCTGACACGTGTGTGATATTGAATTTGATGTGGCTGTAATCACTATGACTAGTGCCATACACCTGAGGCATAGTTTTAATCCAGAAAACCTCAGAAATTCGCCAGTTATAGTAAGCTTAGCTACCATAACTCACCCCAACAGCGTTCACTGTTAAGACTAACACCCAAGACATGAAACATGACCTCACAAATGTACCTAGTTCTTGGTAGTCCAGCAATGCCAAGCCAGACTTCTTGGCGCTTGTACGAAGATCGGGAGAATGCAAAAGTTGCAAAACAGGGTCCTGTTGGTTTAAATGTGATGAACAGTTCTGGAAAAGCAGCTGCAAAGAATTCAATGGTGGAAAACACTAGGATCCCAGCTTTCTTGGCTCTCAGGGTGCTGTTAGTCCGAATCCAGGGGCTCAGAGACATGATGAGTCATTTGCTTGTGCTCTAAAACATGGCAGAGGCTGGCATACAATTGCAGGGATCCTTCAACATGGTGAGGTCCTGGGTACTGCTGTGAATGGCAGAGAGGCAGGTATTGTTCCAGCAGCAGGTTCACCCCAATGGTCTCTGAGGAAGGTTAGAGGACAGAGCTTTCCTGTCCCTTGGAATACCTGCCTTCACCTCACAACTGGAGGACTCTGGAAAGGACCACTATTCCAGGCCGGTCCAGACAACATCTTCAAGTGTTGGAGTCCAAAAGATGACTCCAAGATGATGCAAAGAGGTGATGTCAGACCCGTTCTTTTCAACAAAAATACCTGCATGATTGGATTAAAGCTTGCCTACCTTAGTGATCTAATCCCTGTTCTTGAAAAAAATGGACTATGCCCTTCTGACATCACACCCAAAGTGCTCTGACCTAGGTGAAGTGGAAGTGACAGGAAGTAGAGAGAGAGAAGCAGAGGGAAACAAGATGGTGGAAGTCTTCCCCCACTGTACAGAGATCACCAGTGTACACTTTCCCCTTTCCTTCTCACTAGGATCAAAGTCCTTTAAAATGCAGCACCCTGGTGGTGTAAGGCTACTCCCTTTGAATGGCCATGCTCAACATCTGCAAGAAAATTAAAACGAGAGCATTGCACAAAACTGCTGTGGAAAGAAGAGAGAAGATGCAACAGATAGAAGAATGTAGCACTGAATAAAGGGGTGATAGGCAAATTGTTAACCAGAAAAACAATATGTCTTTCGGTGAAAAAAGTGAACTTAACAGTCCCTAGACCCCATATGGATGAATGGGGGAAGTTGTTGGCTGACAGTGCCTCATTTCAGATCTTTGGCAGGTCAATGGCATTGACCCAGTTTCAAGCAGTGATGCGAGTTTATGGAGCTCAGTTTGGTATGTTGGATCCTCTGGCCTCAGGAGGCAATCAAGCATTGAGCTTATTCAAATGGGATAGTTCGGTACGACTCAAAGGTGTTCTTTGGGGATGTAGCAAGCCCCACCCACCTGGTGCCTTCCTGATTGCTGCTCTTTTTCCCTACTTAAGGAGCCCTCCAGCCTCTTTTCCTTTGCACATGGGAAGCAGGTGCAAGTGGATCTAGGTCACCTGGCCTAAGCCCTGCCCACCTTTTTAGCCCTGCCTCTTCCTTCTTGCTCTTAACTCTTAGATCAGTTTGGACCTGTTTGGACCAGGAGGACCCAGGGCCCAACCCCCTGCTCAGACAGCAGGTAACCATGCACCAACATGTGTTTACTCCCTCTGTCTCCACAGGTCATCCCCACCCCGTCTGGTCCCCCTGTGATGTTCCCTTGTTACCCCTTCCCTTCCTGCACACAGTGTTTCCTGTTTTGCTTGATTCTTCTTCCCGGCTCCCCCCCACCCCTCCAGCCTACTTCTGCAGGAGTCTGTCCTGATACATTCTGGTTTCACCATCACTGTCTTGTGGCCAATGCTGGATTTGACTTTTATGGACATTGATTCACGGTGCGTCACCCTTTCTCAGCTCTCATGCTGGACTTCCTATGTACCCTGTACTCATAGTGGCCCTGAATCATGCTGTTCCCATCTTCATCTTGTATCCTGGATTGCAACATTATGTGTTACTACTGACTTATGCAATTGTATTTGCTCTGCCCTCTTGCTTCTCCACTCTTTTTGACTGCTTACTCTCTGTTCTCTCCTCCTCTCCCTTTCTCCCTTTCCCTATCTCCTCCCCTCCTACCCTTACTTTCTTCTATGCACTTACTCTATCAGAATTGTCCCAGCACCTAGTATTTTAGCAACAACTTCGTCTGTCTCCTCCCCCCTCCTCTTGCTTTCCCCCCCACCAGCACTATCTGAAAAGTCATCAGGCCTAGTAGGATAGTCGCTTGTTTGTTCCTCCCCTCCCTTCTGCACCCCTTTCCCTCACCTTTTGTTTTTCTCCAGCTCTACCAGAAATGTTGTTAGGCCTAGTACGGTAGTCGCCTGTCTGTTTCCATTTCCTTCCCACTCCCCCCCTCCCTTCCTTATTTATGTCTTAGCTCTTGAAATGTTGTCAGGCCGAGTACGATAGTTAATTTCACATCCTTACTGTTCATGGCCTGTAAGAATGTCAATGTATTTTCCCTTGTTCCAACCCTTGCCTTGAAGCGCTTTGAAATACATTGGCCCTGATTCATGGAATATTTGTGCCAAAAAAAACAGGATCTGTGCGCCATTCTGCACGCAAATCCCCATTTGTTAAACAGGGATTTGCTGCAGAATGGCGCAAAAATCCCGTTTCTTTCGGCGCAAATAATCCATGAATCAGGGCCATTGTGTATAGGCACTATATAAATAAACTATCATCATCATCATGTAGGTCAGGGCTCTGCCTAGGATTTCTTTGAGGTCAGGCTGTGCCAAGTTGGGTAGTAACCATCAGGAAGGGTCAATGAGTAATGCTCCAGTGGTTTAAATCAAAGGGTGGCGGTTCCGGTTGCTTTGATTTGTGGTTCGGTGTGGCAGCAGTTCAAGGGCGAGTTGTGGCATAAGCCCTGGTTTGAGCTGGAATGTAATTCTCCAGCAGTTTGAGTCAGATCCCATGTTGAGCAGTTGATTGGAGACTAGGAGGTGATGAACTCAGCAAGGTACGATGCAACACGGAATGGGCTCAAGATGCAAACACTTGTTCAAAGGTTTGGAGGAGTGCCAGAAAAAAGCACCAGCGGGATCCCTCTGCATCAATGATGTTGAGATTGGCTTTGATGGTGGTGATTTCGACTGTTTTCGAGGAGGAAGAGGGAGGAGCTTTGCCAGATCTTGCCTTCCTATGCTATGAGACCCAATTCATAGACTCAAGGACAGTATAAGCCCTTTCATGGTTTGTTCTCCCAGCCCAGGGAGATTCTGGTGCAGAATGGCAGGTCTTGGACCACAGAAAGTGTCACGCCCAATGTGCCCTGAGAGTGGGTAAGGGGACACGCTCTCCTCTGCTTTCGACTGCTCCTTCTTCACATCATTGGTTGAGGGCTTTGGACAGTGTTACACTCCCAAAAGAAGACCACAATTCCTTCTCAGGTGTTGTTGAGTGAATCAAAGAAGTGGTGCGAGATCCCTTCACTTAAAAGTAAAAGCCCACATGTGATTGATCTAAAGCTAGACTGCTTTATTGTGGTCCAATACATGTCCTTTAAAGAAGTCCTTCTGTCCTTCTGACATCACTTCAAAAGTGCTTCGCCCCAGAGGAAGTGGATGGGCTAGGAATGAGAGAGGGCGAGAGCGAGAGAGAGACAGAGACAGAGAGAGAGAAAGAGAGAGAGAGAGAGAGAGAGCTAGAGAGAGAGGGGGCAGAGAGAAACAAGATGGGGAAGTGTTCCACTTCTGTTCAGAGTTCCCCTGTCTACACTTCCCTCACCCCTTTCCCATCTCAATAGGATCAAGGGATTTTAGAAGTGCAGTACCCTGGTGTGAGGCTGCTCCCCTTTGAATGGTTGTAGTCTTTTGATGCCTGGGCCCAGGGCAGCTGCCTGTTGTGCATCTGTCTGTGGATGAGGGTTTTACCTACCCTCATAAAAGATCAAAGAAGAGGGATGGCCATTCATCACCTTCCATAGCTGAGATGGTTTCCAGGAGCTGACACGTGTGTGATATTGAATTTGATGTGGCTGTAATCACTATGACTAGTGCCATACACCTGAGGCATAGTTTTATTTAGAGTGTACCCTGCCACCATCATGGGCTATTCATGATCATCATAGTTTTGGTACCAGGCTGTATTTCTTAAATGCAGCCCCTGCACTGCAGAGACTTGGTTGTCACTGCGCCCGCCAAAGGTGCACCTGTAACCCCTGAACCAGCTATGTGCCACTGGTAGAGTAGGTGCAAATCAGGATGCTGATGCAGCAGGCCACAGATATACGCTCTACTTTTTTCATGGAGCCTATGAAAGGGGAATCAAATCAGCAGATTACCCCTTTAGAGATGCCATTAGCTACATCATTTTATTAATTAACAAAAATCAAAAAGGCTAGGGCTTTACATCCTTGTTCGGTGGCAGTTTCTCACACACTGTGATTCACAATATTTATCAATAGATCTAGTAAAATCAAATTAAATATCGGAATCCAAAAGGAAGAGGAAATTGAGGAAAGATAGGTAAAGATCAATCAATTGAAAAGCTGTCATCCGCAAACAGCTTTAAGGCAGACTGAGGAACCACCTTAAACCTTTGAAGAAAATGAACAATAGCAGCCAATAAAAGAGAAGGGATACAATATTTGGTTAACAGGTAAGTAATGAATGTTAGAGTGGATGACTGAATGCATTAATGAATGAATCAATATGTGTAAAACTAATATAATGTATTATTATATTATGAGAATAGGATGCCCATTTAATAATCTATTTCATTGTCTGTGACCACATCAGCTTTTCTACCCCTCTCGCTAGTAAGCTAACAAATAACATTTTGCAAAGTAAATTGGCACTGCGGATGAATGCCAGGAAGAGATCCTCTTTCTTCAGAGAAGACCCGTAGAAGACCTAAGGAAACAAAAAATGTATCAAAAAGAAAAGGAGCCGTATAAAATAGAAAATAAACAACCAAAGAAGGGAGGCAGAAGCAAGAAGTGTTGCTCTTGTTTTGTGGCCTGGACATAAATTGTGAATTTAAAAAGTCCTACTGTTTTGTAATAAAGAAAATAAAACCAGAATTCAATACTGAGAACCTAAAAGGATCTCAGGAAATTAGGAGTCTCAGGGAATTCCTTTTACCTCTCCTTTCTTGTCTGTGAAAAAGTTGGAAAAAAAGAGGGGGGGAGTAAACAGCTGATAATAGGGTGTTGTCCAAATGTCCATTTGCAGGGGATATCTACTCCAAAAGCGAAATTGGAGGAAGGTGGCTAAAATAATGCACTGTTGACATTTTCTTGGCCACTTCAAATGAAAGATTTTTTAAAAATGAAAATATTTCATTTTCAGAGTCACATAAGAAAAAGACATTGTAGAGTAGTACGCGTGTTTATACAAACTCCCATATTTTGATATATGACCTGGGTTTAAACTCTTGTTTTTGCAAGTAAGACATTATTTTTTATAGGACTGCTGCTCCAAAGGAATGTCACTGTTCCCCTTATAAGTCATGCAGTGGGGCCCTTTTGTTATAAGAATTCGAACACAGGCCTCCTCCTGCTTTTAGTGGACTGCAAGTGGTCCACCCTTGACTCTTCATGTCTGTCTATGGATTCCTTCAGGGATACCACTATGTCATTCTGGTTTGTGAGGAGCTGATTCCACTGCTCAGGCTGTGGGAGGAGTCTCTCCTGTATGTGCAGCCATTGTTCGGCAGCATAAGACTGCCTTTTGGCTTCTTGAACTAGCTCAAGTTGGCTGCAACTAACAAAACAGTGTGAGAACCGAGAAATAGCAGTAAACCTCATTTGTCCACACACGTTTATTCAAGACGTGGTGCAGCTGTGCCATCATAGATAATACGTGGTTCAGCCGTACTATCATAAATAATACTTTAACAGAGGCATCTAACATATACGTGCAAAAATTGTCCGCAATTGGAAAGGCAGAATTGTACGAAGCACGCTAATACGATTGCAAAGTAAGAGAAGCAGTACACACTTTAAAAGAGGATTAGGAACGATTGTCCATAGCAAAGTGCATGACAAACCTGAGAAACAATAATCAGGACACTATAAACAAATGCAAACAAACACCGAAATGCAATTGGAATTGTTATAAGGAAGTGCAATTAGGAAATTGGTCTAGTCAGTCTGCCTTAATAAAGACCGGTTGGTCCAAGCAAGACCTGAGATAACAGATTGACAACAGATTTTTTATTTATTAAAAGCAATATATCTAGAATCACATATAATATCTGTGTGTGCGTCTCAATAAATACAGGAATATTAAGCAATGATGTATAAACTTTGCATTAACACTGAATGCGCAAAAGTAAGTACACATCTCCAGGAACTAATAAAACTGTGTGATCCTGTTTCTCAACATCATCCTGTAGCCGTGGTGTGTGCTGAGAGTTGACGTCTACGGCTAGCGGTGGGTTAATTGTAAGTCTGGTAATCAGGAAACATTGTATTTCTCCCTGTTTGTCTTCAATCCCTCCATCTTGTATGTTATTCTGTGAAGGTCTTCTGGTGGCACCTTTTCCCCCGGTACAGCTACTCCCACCTGTGGGGTGGTTTCTGAGATCTGTGAAGGGGATGTTGAGGTTTTCCGGGTGGTTCCACTACGACTACTAGAACCTACTCTAGGGACAGGTGTCTCAGTGACAACTGGGTCTGCCCTGCTGTTGATGATGTGTGTATATGCTGGTAACATGCATTCCTGTTCATGAATACTGCTTCTTGGCACTCCTTTTCTTCTGTTTAGCATATGCAGCATCAAGCCCATTGGGTGGCTATGATGTATTGCCTGCATGATGGAAACCAGAGAAAAATGGCATCAGCATTTGCACAGGTGGTATGTTGCCATCTCTGTGTTTGGGTGTTGCAGAAAGGTGGAAAGTGTGAGCCCTGCAACACTCTCATCAATCCCATGGCCCTATGATGGGTTTAAAGAGGGGTTGGAGTATACCCTTGGTGCACTTGGTGGTTGAATGTATGCCTGTTGTGGGGGGTGTATTGATTGACATGTGCCTGCGCCACACTTGTATATATTTATTTTTGTCTGTGCATCCGTGTGTATCGATGTGTGTGACTGCATGTGTGCTTGGTTGAATGCTACATTTGATGATTTATTGGTGTCTAACTCACCTGTGGCACGTCCCTCCTCTAGGCCCGTGACACTTTCCAGTTTGATTAGTAAGAGCACTTTATGTTCTCATGTGGTCCATGTGATGTTGTCAGGTGCCCCCTCACCAATGCTTTCTATGGCTTCCTGGGCCTTGCAGATCTTCCTGCATATAGCACAATTGAGGTCATTTGTTGTGTGAATTGTGGACACTGCATTGACCACATTTACCAGTGTTCTCCACAGGTCCCTATTGTTGCTGCCACTCAATGTATTCATCTGTACACCCATAAGTCTGGCATCCACTGGCATCATGTTGTTTAGCATTACTAGCAGTTTCGTTAAATGTGGGGCCCTTGACCTGCCATGCTTCTTTACTTGAGGTTTTTGTATGGGGTCCTGTGCCTTTTTTGCCTGTCCACTCTGCTGTTGTGATATTCTATGTCACTGTCCACCTGGTTGTTAATGAAGATCTCTTGGACCAGATGGACACATAGATTTCAGTTGGCAGTTGGGCTGGTGCCAGAAGGTGGTTGATGTCACTTCTGACAGTGGTTTCAGGGGCCATCACTAGTGTTGGTATGTCCACCTGACATGGTTGTACCAGCGTGGGTTGCACTGATGTTCCGCTGCTGGTCCACAAAGATCATGAATGGACAGTTCTCTGCTATTCTCTGTCAGCGAATGGCTGAAGTCCTCATTGGTGGACATATGGAAGTCTTCAACCCATATTCTAAATGAGCTCCTAAGTGGCTTACTGCATGTTTTCTGGCTATTTAAGTAAGGACGGCCCTTCATCCCTTTGGCTAAGAAAAATAATTGGGGGATAGTAAAGTAAAAACACCAGACTTGACTATTCTCAATTTTCACACATATCAATATGATATTATAATTTAAACAATTGGTAATCCCTTCTCAAAGATCTAGTCTCTAGCACAGGTTTAAGAGCCCTCCAGTTGTAAGAGTTCTTAAAACACTCTTAGTTCTAATATGCTGAAGAATGAGTTTAAACTAGAGGTCTGGCAGAAAAGAAGGTGGGCAGCTGCTTTGATATAACACAAACTAAATGGCTGAAAGAAGCTCCATCCTGGAGAATGAAGAAAGACTGAGTTGGAAGGACTTTTATTTCTGTAATGTGGTCTCAGTTGGTTGGCGCGTTCTACAGCTAGATCAGGAATGTGCGAATTTCACACAAGACTGAACTTAAATTGAATGTTATCTTTGTTTTATTACACAAAATGTCTTTCCCATGCTAGTCACATCTGTAAACAAAAGCCATGCTGTTTAAATGTGTTTTAAAAAAGATTGCACACACTAAAATGTTGCTCCAGTACACTGGGCATTATTCCAGGTTTGAGTTACTGCCAAGCTTGTTTACAATTCCCCCCACTCAGTCTGGCAGAATTACTGCTAGAATGTGAGTGGGGAAAGAGGGGTGTTAATCCCATGTTTTCCGTCTGCAATAATTCATAGCAAGTATGAAAGATTTAACATGAGCAGTAATTCCGATACAGTCTACCTTCCCTTTTTTGGAGGTAAAATGGAGTGGCTTTTTCCCGTCATATCCTGGAGGCAACTCATCCGCTTCATCACTACTCTCAGAATTTGGATGTGCGAGAAAAGTGGAGGTACATCCTTACCACCCAAAAAGTCAAACAGATCTACTGCCGCATTTGTACCACACCACCAAACTCCTAATGAGGCCCATGGTGTGCGGTCATCTTCCTTCTCAGGGAAAGTTGTGAATTCCTTGTACTGTCTCTTTCTGCACTACAATACAGTTGATTGTTTTCTTTCTGCTGAGAGAAAGGAAGGTGACAACCACATTTGAAAGCCCACATGTTCTGCGTACACGTTACCGTCAAATAATCAGATCTTACGCATGGCCAACTGGCGAGCAATGAGGACGTGAGTCCTTCAGAGATCCCGTGGCCACTGGCACTCTCCTGACAAATATCCTGCTATTCGTGGTGAAACTTTAAACAACCGCACCCACTGGGAGATGATGAGCCATGGAGCATATGAGCGAAGTGTGATGCATGAACTCCAACTCCTCATCGAGTAATCCAATGCGGAACAAGAGAGCGGAGACGCAGAATACTGAACAGGATGGCCGTGATCTAAAGACAACCCGAAGGAGGAGCAACACTCATCGGGGACCGCAAGGACAGGCGACGGCTTGGAACCTCAAACGCAAGCCTGAAAAAACCAGCCCACACTGCTGTCATAAGGGATCTGGAGAATCAGTGCAGAAACCACCAGCCTGCGGTGAGTGAACATCGCCCTACTTGTGCGTCCATGGCACACCGGTATGCTCGGAGGCCAGCTGGGGTGTATGGAGAGGGCTTGCATTGCCTGCACTTAGTTGGGATCTCGAGCCAGGAGAGTGGCCAGGAGAAAAACACTGCAACCTGAACCTGGGGGAGCCACGCCTGTGGACAACGGCTCTCGGCCGACTCCCTGCAGCAAGATATGTTAAAAGCACAAAAAACGTGTTCCTGGGACTCTGTGACACCATGGTTGACATTTCTGAGCCTGTTGTGGCTCACCCCACAGTGGGGCATAACACGTGACCAGACTACGGGAATAACTACACTTAGCTGCAGTGGCTCTATCCCACAGTATGTGAGATATGTGCCCGCCGAATCCAAAGACCTGCACGCATGACCTGATGGTGTGGTCGTGACAGGTCTGACAGCACCTGGAAAGAGGTTCCCCCATGATGGGAGCCGCCCACACAGCCCTGGAGCTTGGTAAGACTGCCATCTGAAATGTACCCACACGGGGCCCCAACATGGCGGACCTGTGCTGGGCGGAAGCAATCATTGAACTCCGGCTTCACAGAGTACACGCCGACACCGTGGGTGGCCGGACTCGCAGAGGGCAGCCCCGCTGGACTGCGAAGGTATGGGCACAACATACAATACACTGTGATAAGGCCCTGGGGGCACGCCACAGCCTGCTTCGGTGGTTACTGCCACATAACACACACGGCAGTAGGATCTGCTGGGAAGCACTGCCTGGTCGGAGCAAGAGGTTTTCCGTGGTGTGCATCTCGGCTATTGGAGTAGTTACAACGCACAACCAACAACAATAGATTGAAGTCCTGATGAATGAGTAGCACACATATACACCACAGCAGTACAGTGAGGTGGCGCGGACTGCAGCTATAATACGAATCAATTACTGCCATTTACCACTCACTCGCTGTTTGATTGGTAATGGCAGACGAATCCACTTGACGTGAATATTACAGCATGTACACCTGCAATACAGCAACAAGACCCGAGGGGTGTGGGGAGAAAACCCACACAAAGAAAAACAACTGGAGGGAAGGGACAAACAGTGAGAGCAGCTACGTAGCCAAACCTGAGGCACAATAGTATGGAAACCCTGAAAGGAATACCATACCCTGTCTCTACCACACAGCGGAGCAATTGACTAAAGAACTTGTGGTGGACCATGCAGGCAGCCTCTGTTTGGTGCGCCCAGCCTCGTACAACAACAACGGACACGACACTTCGGGTGAGACAGGCCAAGTGACACCCACGCACATGTCAGAGTGTGTCGACCTCATAATGTATATCGCACTCCTGATGAGCAGCAGCCTTACAATCCTCACAGAGCCCAAATATTGAATTAATCTACCCCTGAGTGCAACCACCTATCTTGTTTGGAGCAATAGGACATTAAGCGACAACCTATCTGGATCCACAAGTCATCATGGTCAAAGACAAATGTAAAAAATGTACACGCAAAGCAAAATGGAGCAGTATGATATGCCTGCAGCAACTGTCCCTGCTCACCAGGAACCGTCGGACAACTTGGCAGAAACAGAAGGAGCCATATCTCTGAAAGACGTCATGAATGCAATTGCTAACTCACGTGCCTCCATGTAAAAGAAAATGGACGGCATCAGTGCGGACGTCTCCCTCCTGCGCCACGACCTGTAGAAACTAATTAACCTGCGCGGGAGAAGTAAAGTAGCATAAATCTGGTTCAGAAGATGTGCTCCGTAGCATGGAACAACAGATGTCCAGAATTATGGTGATACTGAAAATGATGGAGGAAAGAATGGAGAAGGGGGATGGAAGATCGAGGCGCAGCAACATCTGCATCATGGGCCTGCTGGAGAAATCGGAAGGGCTGAATATGGAACTGTTCCTGGAACAATGGCTGACAAATATGTTTGAGCCCAAAACATTCTCCAACTTCTTCTCGATTGAACGTGCCAACCGAATGCCAACGGGATGACCAACACTGGACGCACTGCCATGGACTGTGATCGCAAAACTACTGAACTATAGGGACTGTGATGCACTGCTCCAAATGGCTTGCGCCAAAGGTACGATCACGTACAATGGGTCCCGGATTGCCTTTCTTCCAGACTACACTAGAGAAGTACAGCGGGCCAGGCATTCCTTCAATCAGCTCAAAAAGCAACTACAAGACATGAATTTCAAATATGGTCTTCTGTTCCCCCCACAACTTAAGATGTACCACAAAGGTATAACTGTGCACTTCACGGACCCCAGGGACGCATGGAGATGGGCGGAGACACACCGAAGGAGATTAGAGTTCTGTGAAGGTTAACAAGAATAAAAATCCTCAGGGTCTGCCCGACTGGAAGCCGCTGATTCAACCGCCACATGACTGACCCACCCCCACCCATGGTAAATGATTAAGAATACCAGCATCCGGAGAGAGCATAGTGCAATCATGGATAAGATGTGCACCTATAGAATGCAAGACTCCCACACGGCGTACTGGAAACTACTCACATCAGCCATGTTCAGACTTCAAGTTATGCAGCCCGGAGCAACCCTCCGGTAACATTATACCTGTGCTGCTCAACTGATTTGTGTTTCTTAGAACCAGGGTTGCAGCTTGTTTGTATGGTTCAGGTTTGACCGGTTGATAGCAGGCTGTTTTAGTTTATTAATAAGGTTCGGGAGACAGATGCTTCAGGTTGGGATGGAGTATAGGGAGGGTGAGGGTAAAGTTGTGAAGTTCGTGACTGTTGTCTTTGTTTTCCAATCCACCGGCTGAAATACATACATATGTTGTGCCATCAACCCAGCGATCTGATTGCCACATGTATAGCACCTCCCCAATACTGCCCTCTGCACAAACGCACATGAACCAAATGGAATAGCAATGGCCAGAGACAGTGTTAAAACCCTAAAATGTCTGACATGGAACGTCAATGGCCTAGGTAATGGGATTAAAAATATGCCTGGTGACACAATTCCTTAATAGACACACCCCTGACATTGCTCTCCTCATAGAAACTCACTTGGCAGGCACAAAGTGAAACCTATTTTAGATCACAAACTACCGCATATCACTGCACTCTGGCTTCTTCATGGGCTCTCGGGGGCTTCTAATATTGCTACATAAGAGACTCTCCTTTAGGCTGTCCAAGGTGGTACAGGCCGCCAGAGGTAGATTTGTGCTACTACAGGGCGCACTGTGGAATGAAACCCTCACAATACTAGCAGTGTATGCCCCTCTGTCACTGATTACTGAACTAATCCGAGACATTACACCCGTAATTGCAGACCACACATCTGACATCAGGTAATGGGAGGGGACTTCAATGACGTTATGGATATAAGACTAGACCGCACATCTGAGGGGTATGAACCCTAAGGCAAGCACCAAGCTCACCAACATTGTCTTAGCGCTGAGAGATATATGGCGAGTCCTACACCCGGCAGAAAGCGGGTACTCATATGACTCCGGGGTTCATGCATCCCTCTCGAGGCTGGACTACTTCTTCCTTCCAACGATGGACACGCAATTAGTACAACCCTGCTCTCACGTGGTATATCCAACCACTCACCTCTGGTGATGGAGCTGACTACGAATAGTTACTGTGCATACGTTGGAAATTACTTGATGAAAAACTGTGAAATTATACTTGTTCGATAGTGTACGTACGGCCAAGGTCAGACTGGGACACAACATAGACCCGGGCACCAATAAAAATGGGCTCCACAATAGCAAATCGCTTTTCATTATTATTGTAAAAAATTATTTGACTAGTTCGGTTCCATTTAAAGCAAGTTGTGACTTTTAATGCATATTGTGTGGATAACATTGGTAAAAACTACTAGCTGCGCAGTGCATTAACACAACAAACTTGCTTTCATTTCCCCAGAAAAGTGCCCCAGCCTTGCCGGATATGCCGGCCTTTCAGGCATTGCCCTATTGCCCAATAAGTCAGTTCGATACTGCGTACAGCCTCTCTCTGAGAAAATCTGTATCTTTGCCTTCAGAAGTTTTTCAGGAACGCCGAGAAGAAACCAAAAACATGCGTTCCTAATGTGAAAAGGCCACTTAAGAAAACATATTTATTTGTCTTCCTCCGAGCTTCCATGAAGGCAGTCACTCTCGTCGTCACATTACCTCAAATCGCCATCGTTCAACACAGCATGATTACCTTTTACACACAAAAAAAACACCCCGAAAAAATCACTACACTGACGTGGCTCTTAAATACTGCGTGTTCACAATATAGCAATCTTCTTAAGCACCAGGCAGGAAAAGGGTAACAGGCAGCACTACTTCAACAGAGGAGGTATTATTTCTACTTTCATAATCAATGTCACAACATCAGGAAAAAATAAACCCACTGCTGTGAACCTCTTCAGCAGCTTGAGCTGCAGCGAGCCGCAGGAAGCGGGCAAACGCGCCCAGCGTGGTGACAACTTGTCAGCATTCTGATGTCTTTGAGCACAACCAGTCCTTTCTTCAAAATAGGACGCATTTCGGAGTAAACAGATCCAAGCAGGGCTGGCTTCCTTTCTTGCCAAATTTCACTGATTGGGTTAATCTCAGAGTGGTACAAAACGAATAGGTATCAACAAAGAAATAGAAAATATGCTGTATATCAAACAATAATGAAGCAAATATCAGTAGGCAGGAGTCGCAGGGGCTCCGCCACAGATAGACTTCATTTCGAGCTGCTTATATTCTCGTTGTCACTATCATAATTGAGTCAATGGTTTTATTGAAAGGAAACATTGTTTACAGTGACACAGAAGAGAGTTGTTGGCGAGAGGGGCACATGGGCGGAACGGCCGCGCAAGTGGTGAAATATGGAGTTTACGGTATGGTGTCATCAATCCTTTCACCAGCCCTATGAAAATCCAGTAGAAAACGAAACATGTATTGACCAACTTTGGCTTTGAGACTATTATTGTTCCGGTTATTGCCATCATATGCCTTGACAATCATATCAACATGCAATGTATTAACAGAAGTCCCACAGACTCAAACAAAATGCAAAGGTACTCTCCTTCTATGCTAGTTCTACCCACTGTATGTCAGGTTACCCACATTATTCTCTAAGTTTTCCTATAAAATAAAAGGGATCTCTTATCATGCCAAGTGCTGCTGTCAAATGCATAATTGCACACACAAAATACAATTAATCACAGCAAAACCCATAACATGTGATGGGTATGGGAGGTGATGTCAGTCTTAACTGAGGCTTGCATTTGGACTAATTTGTGTAGCCACAATACTTTGCTCATGTGTCTCTGAACTTCGAGAAATGACTACTGACTGGGTGGCACTGAGGCATGTGATATATATATATATATTTATATATACATGGTTTGTTCAGTGCCCACATTTGTCCTGTAAACTTTCTGAATGAAGGACGCGATTTTGCAGCCTCGAAAGGAGTCAGTGTGATTTTTGGGAAAAATTGCCTGTGTGCCGCTGTATCTTCGTATTGCTTCGCAGTCTCATTTCTCATATATATATATATTTATTACAGGGCCTGAGGTAGCAGCCCTGTAGCACTTTTTGGGTGGCTTTTAACTTTGCCCCCCCCCCCCGGAAAAATCCTCACCAAACTTTGAAAAAGAAGTATATGCCGCCGTTGGAATGATTTAGCAAAGTTTGGTGTGGTTTCATCCAGGGGCGACAAAGTTATAGGGGGGTCCCAACATTTTTTAAATCTTCATAGATACAATGGAAACCACATTTTGCTTGTGCCTACAGCCCAAACCATTGGACAGATTTTCACCAAACTTGCACCCGAAACATGCTTTTGTAAATTTGGTGTAAATCCATCCAGTAGACTCATTCCTGATTTATCATGCGCGCTGCGCCCTCTGATTAGATGTTCAAAAACGTGACCTCGGTCATATGGAATGGTCGCCATGTTGGATCTGCGGATAGTTGTCTGTGTTCGCGGATAGCTCAGTGAGGAAAAAGTGTGGAAATTTGGGGCCTGGAAAGGGTGGGGAAGTGGAATAAAGTTGATATGGAGCAGTTTGTATAGGTGAGAAAAAGGTTTGAAGGTGCGCCAAGTATGTGGATGTCACCGCTGGCTGGGGACAGCCTGGTGAGAAAAGTCTGGAAAACAGATATTGGGTTAATTGGTGGCCAAAAGAGGGCCTGGAAAGGGTGGGGGGTGTAATAAAAAGGATATGGAGCTGTTTTTATAGGTGAAAAAAAAGGTGTGCAGGTGCTACAGTGTCCGGGGACCCCATAGTAATCTGCGGACCCGCACGTGTCATCCTGGTGTTTTAAGTATGCCTGGCATGGAAAGAGGACATTGGGGGTCTAGCTAATCAGGTTTTGTGGTTGTGGAGGAGGCGTAAAAGTGTACAGGATAGCAAGTCTTTTCTTTTTTGTGTAGTGAAGATGGCTGTGGATATGGCTAGGAGGAACCAGAGTGTGTGGATGGTGGGAGATTCTTGGATCCATTAATTGTAGGTCTATACGGAATCTAGTGTCATCTCTGCTACTATTGGATTGGAAGAAGTGGAAGTCTCCAGGTATGCAGATGGTGGATTAAAGTGGGTGACTTTATGACCATTCTGTGAGAGGATGGCTCACTGTAAACATCCAGATATTATGATTGTGCATTGTGGAGGCAGCAAATTGGGCTATATGACTGCAGGATTGTTAGGGAGAATTCTCCAGAATGGCTAATTTCCCTTACCTACTGAGTCCCTCAGCAGCTTTGCTGGATTTCCAGGGTTTATTTTTCACCTGGTAAGAGTGTGAGCCTTTTTTTTCCCACTCTTACATGTGTTTTGCTGTGTGTGCTTAACATTTTTGTGTTCATAGACTGTGGAGCCTCACCTACTCCACAGGCATCATCTTTTTACTGTGTGTTACACAGCACTTTCAGTGCAGTGACGCAGGGTTGTCTTTTAGACTTACTAATTGAGACTCCATTTTTGGGACTGATTCCTGTCTCCCAGAACATATAAAGTTGCCATTAACTTTATTAGCCTCTGTAAAACCACAGACCCAGTACACCCTATCGTACATAGAGTACTGGAAAGGGTTAAGACTTATCCCTTTTTGTCTGTTTCTCTTGGAGCATTGTTTCACTCCCTTTTCATCAAGACTTGGCTGGTGGCAGTGGTAACTATCCTATTGTTCATACCGCAGTTATCTTAAATAGACTTGGTATTGTTTTAGGGTATCTTGGTAGCCTCGAACTTAAACCCGCTAGACCATATATGTTTTATTTCGGTTCCAGCTGGGTTTATTCGCCCTTTCTTTTTGAAAATTCCTTTCTCGTGTTTTACTCTGCGCGCCAAACCAGGTTTGGTTCCTGCCGCAGGTCTGAATCCTCAAACTCCAACGACAGAGAAGATCCTACCGGAATCTTCTTATCCTGAGCTGGTGGGACCAACCAGTTCGCCCAAACTGCAAGCCAGGACTCCCTCCTCTGGTCAAATTCGCTGTACAGAGCTACAGTGGGCCGGATAGCCAGGAAGGTCGGACCCTGCATGGGTTTTAAGGAGCGCCCCTTATATTTGTTTCTTTGCTCTGCTGCTGGTTTCTTCCCTGGGCAGTGCAGGACCATCCAGTCTTCCTACTTCATGTCAGTCCGACAGTCGCTCCAGGAACCGTGAGCCTGCAGAAACTGCCAGGAACGTCCGCCTCAGCTACAGCTTCTTCTCCATTTAAAGGTACTGTGCAAATCTGGTTGTTCGTTTCGTTCAGCCGCGGTGAAAGTGTTTGAAATCATTCTCCAAACCGAGGGCTTGTCCTTCTCTACTCTTTTAAGTAACTTTTCTGCGGACCAACTTCGTCCGGAACTCTTGGCAAAGACTTAACCACTAATTACCCTGAGCTGTGTGATCTTGAGCAAAAGCCTTCTGTCCTTTTGAATTTGGCCCTAAGCCTTTTTGATTTGATTCCATCACTGTAGTTCCTCTTTCTATATTGGCCTGCTTACTTACCTGTTGGTAGTGTTCAATTTCTGCCTAACTTTGTCTTTCCCTGCCTTTCAAATTTCTGGAGTGCCATTTTGCTCCCACTTCATTTGTGAGCTTAACTTGTCTGGAACCTATTGGGAGTGGTGTGGTGTATTAAGAGTGTGATTATTAACTGCTTTACTTTAGTGAAATGTTATACAACTGAAGTGTAAATAAATGTATATTCTTTTACTCAGAAACCTTGAGTCAGTGTTCAATGAATCATAATAATTTCTGTCCTTTGTGTAACTATTGAAACTGCTCACTTGCTCTTGAGAAAAGTCTGGCTGCTCAGCCATCGCTACCACTTTTACTGTGTAGTACAGGCTTGTGCCAAAGGTGATTTTGTACTGTCACTTGTAGTCTTAATTGTGTGTGGTGTTTCCAAATGGTACTGCATTGAATTCTGCCTAACAAGGATCTTTGCATTTTGCCATGAAGGACATGTTGAAAAGCCTAATGGAACTATTTCCAGCTGTAGAGATTATTTTTCTGAAATCCATGAAAGTCAAATATAGAGAGGTTCAAACTTGTTTTGTTCTGAAATGGATGCTAGACAACATGTCAATAAAGGTGTGTGTGCTTTTTTATTTGATTTAGGAATGGGATCTTTTGACAACCCAAATATCAATTTGATAGGTGTCAATATTTTTCGAGGAGATGCAATGCGTTTTACTGATGTCGGAAATCAGATATTTTTTTTTTTTTTTGAATATCCAAAATGCACTGACATTTTTTTTGTGGACTCGTGAACTATGTTGTGAAGAATTGTTTTGGTATTTGTAGTAAATAAAAAACAAAAACAGAAAAATAATGTGTAGTTTTTGTGAAAGTTAGAAAAAATAATTAAGTTCAGTAGAACATTTGTTTGTGCAAGATATAGAACCCTCAAAAAAATGTAAAAAAGGTTCTCTTAAGAGCCACCATTTCTGAACGAAAATCAAGTTAATTTAGATCAAGTGCAATTTCATGGCAGCGATGTTCTCTTCAATAAAATCGAGTTTTTGGAAGAAATTGGTCATTTTGCATGCTTTATTGGTAGTAGCATGCGAGATACCACCTTTGCTGATAGTTCTGGGCGCACACATGCGATTCACTCTCTGAGGGTAAGCACAGTCTAATTCTTTAGTTGATGATACAGGCTGAAACACATTAACTATATAAGCATTCACGTGGCTCACATCACACACAGGCTGTTGCTCTAACTCCGGTGCCGATGTGTGTTTGGCCATCGTAGCTTGATTAACAACTGTAGCTATGGTGAACTCACCCGCTACCTCCATATTAATCACTTACCAGCATGCTAGCATGCAAGAGACCAGAGAAGCACAGACAATTCGAAAAAAACGCTCAGAGAGGTACATCTTCTGCTTTTCTGGTCAAATAAACGATAAACTATGTATGAACTCCGCGCTCCCAGCCACAGCAAACAGCCAAACAATGCTTTTCTGGTGCACTTCAAGATGCGCACGCACAGATGCACATGTCCGTCTCTTATGTAGCTGCTTTGCGGGGGTGGCATAGTCAACCTAAAATAAAGTAAGAAATAGATAGGAGAGTGCTTTTAAAAAGTCCTTTAAAGTACTTTTAAGTCTTTAGTGTTCCACCAACCATAGATATGGGTAGTAAAGGCAGAAATGATTGGAAACAGCTGATAATCACCAGGGGGTACCGCCACCCGTACTTGTACTCAGTTGAGTCTCCAGCCAAAAAACAGTGCACGTCCGGTGCACTTCTAGATGCGAATGCGCTGATGCATGCAGCTGTCTATTATGTAGCTGCCTTGCAGGGGTTGGGGGGATCAACCAGCGGGTACCACCACGCGTACTTGTACTCAGTAGAATCTCCAGCCCAACAGTGCACTTCCGGCGTACTTCTTGATTTTAATTCCCCCACTACACAGCTGGTATTTTCCAGATGTCTGCAGAATTTCATACTGTCCCTGGACTATGCAGACTGCAAAAGATCGTGTGATTTTTATTTTTATTTATATTTTTTTAACTGTTAACGGTGGGTCCCAAAGGAACCTTTTCTTTGTCTTTATGGCTTTTATATTCATTTGCATTTTTTTCTTTTTGTTAGAAGAGGACAGGAGGTAAGGTGGTGAAGGGAAGCGAGGGAAGGGGTACCAATCACAGATACAAAGGGGCAGGTGGACAGGGAAAGATATTCAGCGTGCCTTAAATTTAAGGAAAGTGGCAGTGTTTCTCGTGCTCCTTGACCGTGGCCTCAAAGGCACTCTGAAACTGCTCCCCTCTGCAGACTGATGTGCCACAGTACAAACAGAGTATTGTAACTTTTGAAAAAGGTAAGGGTCAACAGCATTCTGTATGGCATCTGAGGCAGCCAATGGGATCCTCTGCCCCAGAGGAGTAGCCTGTGTGGTGGTAGGAGTGGATGAGGAAGATGGGGTAGAGGAAGATAACCTACTTCTCCCTGAGAAAGAAATAGTCTTTCTAAGAGCACCTATGGTGTCGAATGGAGGTGGTCACAAAAGAGTATTGCCCAGGTTGTCTGTGACTGAGTAGGACCCTGCATTCAATGCTTTCAACCTTGGCAGCCTGGACTTTTGGTACACCCCCAATGGTTTTAAAGAATCAACACCCCCATGATTCTCTCTGGGTGCTGGATGCAGGAACTTCCTCTACCTCATCTTCCTGTTCCTTGTTATCCTCCTCGGCATCATCGTGCTTGTTCCCCTGTACAGGTCCTCCATGTGGTGATGATGATGGCCACTAGGAAGCTGGGATGGTCTTCACAGATGCCATTCTTGAACTCCTGGAAGTCTCCTGGAAGTAGCTCTGAAAAGATGTTCTATCCTGATCTGCCAGAGTGAGATTGATTAAAAGTAATATGTGGGTCCCTTCAGAGGAACTGTTGCGGACCTTGCAACTGTGAACTACCAAGTTAAAAATAGACCTTGAAAAAAGTTGACAGATCAACTAAGAATACGTCTAGGAGCTCTGGAAGGGTAAACTTTCAACGTTCAACTTTCTAGATTGGCTGAAAATGCAGTCTTAAACCGTCCACATCATGGACACTGTCCGTGGACAAGTTGGCATGCTGCATGAGCGCGGTGACATGATGACATCCGTGGAGAGTCTGTGGCGGAGGCAGAAGACGCTGACTGCATGTTTCGGGATGTTCACAAACGTGCACGTTGTCTATGGACTAATGTAAAATGCATCATGCAAGATACGACATGCACGGACAGGGCACGATGTCCACAGATGCCCCATTGCCGAAACAGATCCTCCGAATGGTCGAGATGTTTGCAGACTATTGATTGGGGTTTTAAAAAAGAAATACAAATGTATCACACAATAATATGCAAGATATTTATAGTAGAAAAAAAATGAATTCATGAAAGGGATGGGGTATTTGAATGGGAAACATAAATAGGAGAGTATGGAATTTCAATAAAGTTATCATCTGGGTAGGGAAGGAGAGAAGTTTCATCAAATCGTGTTTGATATATGTTTTGTGAATTTGACTGGAGTGAGTGCTGGGGGAGATGGTGGAAAGGTACAAGTAGGAGAGTGATGATCAACATTTTGTAATACAATGGAGGTCATTACGACCCAGGCGGTAAGTACACCAACTTTACCACCATGGTGTAAACTACGTTTACACCATGGTGGATGGCGGATTTACCGCCCCATTCCAAGGTGAGTGGGTAGGTAAATACCCATTTCCCATTTACCCTTCCCCATTCCCATTTTTGCCCCATAGGGCATAATGGGAGTGGGGAAGGCCCTAGTTACGGCACCGTAAATTACGGTGCCGTAATTAGCACCAAGGCGGTTTAGCGCCATGGATTTTAACGCCTGCTAAAAGCAGCCGTTAAAATTGGAATCAGGCGTTAAGGGTTAACGACGGCGTTAACCCTTAACGCCTGGGTCGTAATGACCTCCAATGACTTTTTAACATATTTTAAAAGTTCTTTAAAGTCATTGCTAAATTCATCCAATTTTGAAGACAAGATCATAATTTCATTCTGCACAGTTGGGGTTTGGGATTCTATTTCTGATTGTTTGGATTATGTATGATTATTCTGTGGTTTAGTTTCTTTATGTCATCAATGACATTTGTGATGTCATATTTGATGTCCTGGGTGTTAGTCTTAGCAGTGTACGTGGTGGCGTGATTTATGTTTGCTTAACTTACCATAACAGGCGAATTTCGGGGGTTTTCAGTTTTACTTGTAAACATAACGTTCCTAGTTTGAGACATTTTTGGGGAGTTCCGGACTCCAGAGGGGCAAAACCGGGATGACACTTGCCCCACTCTGGAGAGGCACACTGCTAGTTCCCCCCTTTCCCCCACTGTGGGATTTACACTGTGCAATTCGAGGGAGAGTTAGTTCCTGGGGACCTGCCCTGCCTATAGCAACCAGAATCCCCTGTGGCCATATTTGGTATTAACTAGCAACCCCTGGACAGACTGCCTCCCTAATAAGTGCAAGAGGCATGAAAGCGCTTGGAGGAGAAGACAACTGGACTGTGGAAGGTACACAAAGCTGGGAACCAGAGAGCGCCCCTCGCCCCCCTAGTTTGAAAAAATGTCTGGGAGTTCCAGACACCAGAGGGTAAACACCAGGGTGACACGTGCACCACTCTGGAGAGCCACACTGCTGGTTTTCCCTCCTCCTTCCACTGTGGGTTTTACACTGTGTAATTGGTGGGGGGGTTGGTTTCTGGCTACCTGCATTGACTACAGCAACCAGAATCCCCTGAGGCTATATTTGGTATTAACTAGCAACACCTGAACAGACTGCCTCCATGATGAGTGCAAGAGGCATGAACACGCTTGGAGGAGAAGATCAACTGGACTGTGGAAGGAACACTAAGCTGGGAACCAGAGTGCGCTCCTCGCCCCCCCTAGTTTGAAAACATGTTTGCGTGTTCCGGACTCCAGAGGGGCAGCACTGGGGTGACACATGCCCCACTCTGGAGAGCCACACTATTGGTTTTCTCCCCTCCCCCTACTGCGGGATTTGCACTGTGTACTTTGAGGGAGAGTTGGTTCCTGGCTACCTGCATTCACTACAGCAACCAGAATCCCCTGAGGCCATATATGGTATTAACTACTAACACCTGAACAGATTGACTCCCTGATGAGTGCAAGAGGCATGAAAGCGCTTGGAGGAGAAGCTCAACTGAACTGTAAAAAGGTACACTAATCTGGGAACCAGAGTGCGCCCCTGAGCCCCCAGATTGAAAAGAAATAAAAATAATGTATATACATATATATTCAGTGAAGAAACTTTGTTAAAGGGACGTTATGTTTAAGTTGATCCAATAAAAACCTATCAAATTCAGTGCAAAACCTTTGTTAAAGGGACATTATAGTTACTTTGCGCTAATAACAACCTGTCCATATTATGGTTACAAGTAAAACTGAAAAAGCCCAGAAATTTGCCAGTTATGCTAAACTAAGCAACCATAACTCGCGCAACCACCGTCCACTGCTAAGACTAACACCCATGACATCAAAGATGACATCACACATGTCATTGATGACATCACTGATGACATCACATGTCTGGCTCCCTCTTTTTTTGTTCACTGACATATGTAGGACAGGTGGTTTTCTTCACTGACAGCCAGGAACTAAAAATTCAAAAGGTACTATATTTGTAGACCTTACCCTTCTCCTATGTTCTTACACTACTTTCCTTAGGGTTCAGTCACATCATATGATACATATACAAAGGGGAAGAAGCAGGCCTAAAACAAAGCAATCATTTCTGTGCATGAAGGTAATCAGTTAGGTTATGAACACTTTCTGGTAATACTGCTGCTTTTTTGCTTACATAACTTTCCCTGTATACGCTCTTAATTGTATGCGTTGTGGTCTCTTTATGTTTTGTGTGTAGTAATACAATTATGTACTAAGTGAGGCATTAATAGCTACTTATTACATGTTTCA
Organism: Ambystoma mexicanum; assembly: GCF_040938575.1. NCBI lineage: Eukaryota > Metazoa > Chordata > Amphibia > Caudata > Ambystomatidae > Ambystoma > Ambystoma mexicanum. The sequence goes on from NC_090927.1 coordinate 729,126,592, forward strand.
CAGTACGCAGAACTCTGAAACGAAAGCATTCATCCTTTTACTATCCAGCATGGCAAGATTATGAATATTGCACCTCTATGGTGCATGCTGCACACACTGGCTAAGTTTCTACATGAGCAGGTTCCTATACTGGAACTCCTGAACCCTGCACATTATCTATGGCTCACAAATAAGCCAAACTGTTAGGAAGACTGATGGTCACTTATGTCTTAAGAATGTAGATATACAGTATTTAAATGATACACTTTTTGCAATAAATAGGAATCAAAATTCAGTCAATAGTTCAAACAAAATGTAATGTTCAAGTGGCCCAACACGTTTCGAGAAACTCTCTTCATCAGGGGCTTGTCAATATTTTTCAAGAAAAATGCAAACAAATATACATCAGTACATTGTTTTGATAATCAACACTTATCACAACACCTGTTAATCAATCAAATTGAATGTGTAAGATTTCAAAAAGTCTCTCTATGAGTATTCATATGGCAGTAATAACAAGTCATTTTTCTGATATAATAGCAGAATGCACATCCTTTTGGTTATGTTAATGCCTTTAGTGGATTATAGAGCATATGGTTCCTCTACTGAGCAGCTCAGTGTCTAAGCCTAATCTATTCAAGCTTCAACCAATTGTTGCCTATTAACAGTAAAAGGACATGTCAGGATAAAGGTAGTTAATGCTTTTATAATATGGTTCTTCTACTGAGAAAATTAGTGCCTAAGCATAATCAATTCAATCTTCAACCAATTATTATCTATGCAAAGTAAAGGAACATGTCAGGATATAAGTAATTAGATTGCTAACCTTGATAGCAGACCACAAAAATCGACAGTTGTCAGGAGTTGTCTGGAGTTAATTCTTTTTTTAGAAGGGAATCAATCTAAATAACCTCACAAACCAGGTAGCCTGGAATTTGTTTCCAATGTCTAGATAAGAACATACAAAGAAGCTTTAGTGAGTTACTGTCTGTAATTATATAAATACATGCTATTGTGTACCAAATAATTCCTACCGTCAAAATTGGGGCTTCTGGTCCATTGTTACATGGTCTGGTGTCAGGGATAGCACATGTGTCTTCAAAATGTGCATTGCGCATCTATAAAGGTCAATTGTTTACAAAACTTCTATGTTAGAGCGAGGATTAGGGCTAAAGCTCCAGGTCCTAGTGTTCAGAAAAGGCTTTCTGAAGTCAAAAGTCACACTCAAGGGGGATAATTACAGAACAAGGTCTGAAACGGCTCTGAATACTGTGCTGAGCTTGATTTGAAAAATTCAAGATGGCTTCTAGTTATAGTGGGGTTATTTGGTGACATCATAACGTTAGAACATGCATGACATCATCGTTGTATACATTACTTGTGATGTTTTTTTAATAAAAAAATGTAACTCCGTTATTTTCATATCTAAAAAAGTTATTGCTTGTGTGGGCATCTCTTATATTTAAAAGATGCACTCTAAAATGTCATATTTTATATTACTACCCGGCGAGAGCCAAGGAGAATGCAACAAGCATTCAGATTGGCTCTCGCCGGGTCGTTACCCGGCCGGGAATTCCTCCATCGGGATTCCACAGCCTTTGTCCCCGGAGGGGGGCGTGGCAGCCCCTCAGCCAATGAGGAGGCTCGAAGCAGGGCCATCCCCGCTCCAAGCCTTCCCTGCGGCCGAGAGGCTGCCTTCGCCCTCCGCCGGGGACTAGGGGAAGTCTTTTTTTTATTCCCTTCCCTCCCACTGCCCCCCCCAACTTACCTTCTAGTTCCTGCATTCCCGGCAGGGGGACGAGGGAAGCCTCCAGCCATGTGGAGACTCGGAGCGGGGCCCCGCTCCGTGCCTCCACACGGCTGGAGGCTTCCCTCGTCCCTCGCCCGGGACGCAGGTACGTTTTTTTTTTCCCACCCCCCATCCCACTCCCGCCCTCCCAACCCCACTTAGCTGCATTTTTGATCCTTTTTTCGGAAGCGGACGCGTTGGGAACACTTGGCACTGGGAACACCGAAAGCCGCCGTGGAAAGGGAAAACGGACTCCTTTTTCCCTTTCCATGGTGGCAGGCATTTTTTTTTGCAGCGTTTCGGGACAAAAAAAAAGCTTTTAGTGCCCGGTCACGCAATTTTTGCGGGCGGGGTTACTAATAGCAATATCACCCTTGCTTCGCTCGGGGCCTTACCTATGGGCCCCGGGGCATTACATGAGTCGGTAATGCCCCCGACGCTCGGGTTATATTGCTTAATTCTTCACTTATTCCCAATGGGGTCATGTTATCCAGCTTATGGATCCAATATAACTCTCTTATATAATCTCTTTCGGCCAATCTTTTCGCAAAGTCTCCACCTCTTGGTAATGGGTGCATGACCTCCAGGATGATGCATTGTAGCTGTGATATGTTCTGTCTATCTTTTTGAAAGTGTCTCAACACTGGTGATTTTGTATTTCCAGTTCGAATGTTGGACTTATGTTCAGTCCAACGTTCTTTAGCTCTACGAGTCATCTTCCCAACGTAGTACTTGCTACATGGGCAACGTAATGCGTAAACAATGTTATTACTATTGCAGGTGACAAAATCCCTTAGTGGTATTTTTTTGCCATTATTGGGGTGTCTGATGTGATCCCCTTTTATTATGCTTGTGCAATGTTGGCAGTTGAGACAAGTGAAGGTACCATATTTGGGTTTGCTCAAAGTAGTTTGTCCATGTTTTTTTTCTGCTCTGATTAGAGTATCTGAGGTGTTTTCCTCTTTCATAAGTGAGCATCTTGGGGTTCAGGAAACAGCCGGTTGAGGTTTGGGTCCAATTTAATCAGATCCCAGTTTTTGTTGATAATTCTCTTGATCTGATAACTTTGACTGGAGAATTTTAGGGAATGAATGAGTCTTGTGCTTTCCTTTTTAGGTTGTCCCTTGAGGAGATCAATTCTTGTCAAAAATGTGGTTCTGTCGATAGCTTTATCAACAATTTCATCAGGGAATCCTCTCTTTACAAATCTTAGTTTCATGTTGTCATATTCTTTCTGCAGGTTAGCTGAATCAGATGTGATTCTCTTTAGTCGTAAAAATTGGCTGATGGGTAAATTTTCTTTCAGATGTGCAGGATGGAAACATTTAAAACGTAGACTGTTGTTCACCTCAGTTGGTTTCCTGTAAGTATTGGTTATGATTTTAGTTCCTATTTGTTCAATGTTCACATCCAGGAAGTGAATGTCAGGTTTACCTGTTTCTAGAGTAAAATGTATTCTCTCATGACAGTTGTTCAGGTAAGTGAAAAATTGCTGAAGCTCCTCATGTGTCCTTTGCCAAATGCCAAAAATATCATCTATGTAGTGTTTCCAAAATGTAGTTTTACCAATGGTTCTTTCTCTAGTACATGTGATCTATTGGCAGCAGCGTTATACCAGTTTGTTTCTGTTTTAAGTTGATTAATTTTGTATAGACGTCAATAATACCTTAGAAGCAATGTATGTAAATGGTTCCCCCTTCACTTGATAGATTCAATCTACGGTTTTCTGCCAGCAAAAGAAATTAAAGTGTTCTAGGTCATGTATCTTCTGTGATCTCTCAGAAAAAGAAATTGCACGTGTATGTTTCCAACTTCTACTTCACTGGGCTGAATGTGTGGTTCCCTGCCAATAACGTTCACATGTTTTGGAATGAGTTTCTTGTGTGCTCTCTCAAAATAAAATGGTATGTGCAGGTTTCCACCTTTTACTTTAGTGGGCTGAATGCCCACTTCCCTGTCTAAAATAAAACCCAGGTGTTGTTTGATATGTGTTCTGTTCATTCCGGAAAAAACTGTTTTTTAATTTTGTGAAGATTTATTTTGTGTTTTTTCATATTTTTTAAGATTTCTTAAGACTGAACATAATGTTGCAAGTGGACTGCAAGGTTGTTGGGGGGTAATTCAAACTTGAAGTGACTTTGATAGGTTGAGCCTATTCAAATCTCTTTGAACCTGTATGGGCCTATGGGCTCAAAGAGCATCAAATATGACAGAACCACTACTCACACTCATGTAGATTCAAAATGCTCTGAAAAAATGTATGGTGCTATTGATTCAAAGCATTTCGATTCAGCTCTAGATTCGAGCCCTGGCTTGGCCTCAATGCAACACCCATGTTGCGAGTTGCGGAAAACTTTGAAACAATCTGAAGTGATTACAAAGTCTTGCGAGAAGATTTACAAGAGGTTTGTCCGGCACGAGTGCTGAGTCATGCCAACCCATCTCCCTGCTCAATATGTACATGAAGTTATATTCAAAATTTCCAGAAAATTGGTTGAGTCAGACAATATGGATCTTGGCCATACAGATCAGCTTGTGTTTGTTGTCAACCATTATCTAACTAACTTAATAAATACTTTGACTGCTTCACATGATAGGCATTGCAGTCAAAAAAGTCACACTTTGATCCTTGATGGTCAATGTGCATGTGATATTTAATTGCCTAAATTGAAAGTTTACTTTTAATTTCAAGTATTACTATGTTTTCACATACATAATAAGCTAAAGGAGAGATTCAATTCTCAAAAGCATCTCCATTAACTGGTGCGGTCCTGGATCATTTAGTATTTACACCTTTAATGATACAAAAACAGTTACCCACTGTCACTCTTCTTTTTGCAATGGCTTTAGAACTTTTGATTCATAGACTGACGAGGGACATGATGATTTCACCTTTTTTCTTCCATGATTTAAAATGTGAAATATAAAGTATGTGCATATATTGTAAGCATTTACTTGAGCGGTCTCACTAAGGTGTACATTATCAAGATAATGCTGTAATATGATAACTTGTAGGGTTATAGAGTCAAAACGTCCATGACTATGAAATGCAACACATTTACATCAACACAGACAAAGCCTCCATTAGATATCTTTGTGTAAAGAATGCCTAGGAATGGGAAAACTTTGTGAAAGCAACCATCCGCCAATGTATTGTGAGAGAGAAAGTGGGGAAATTTCCATGTAACAATGAGAAGGGGTATTAGTGCATACAAAAAGGTTCTTCTGAGTTAACGGACGTCTAACTTGTATACCATAACATTTTATATTTGTTAAGATGGATTTCTCAAGTTGGGCCTGGTGGACAGATTTCAGGAGGCCACTATTATTATGGTGAACAGGGGAACTCTGGAAGTTTAGCCAAACCCAATCAAGGTAAGCATGGAGAGTGGTCAAGGCTAAGTCTCAAGAGAGGTGAGTGGTGTCAGGGGGCCACAATAAGTTCACACAGTGAAATACATAATGGTGCTGCTTAGACAGGTAAGTACAAAAATACTATATTTATTATGCCCCAAAAATATACTAGGAAAATATATCAAGCAGGTAATATTATCACACAACACTCTAAATATAAAACATACATACAGTCATCTTTGGTTACAGAAATGCACACAATTCACCTAAACACCTGAAAGGAAAGGCAAGTAGTTATGCAATGAGAGAACCAGTTCACAAGAATAGGAGCCGTAAGTTTATGAGTCAAATCCCTAAGTTGAATGGGCCCTTGTGCCCAAAAAGTTCACAAAGTTCCTTTAGGAGAGGGGACAAAGGCAGGAAGAGTTCTTGTGAAGGTAAAAAGGGTTCTAGGAGACTTCACAAGGAGTTTACAGTTAAGTAAAGTACTTTATCTACCTCCTAGAACAGTTGTTTAGGTGAACATTTAAAAAACAAAAGAATGGAATGCATCAAAGTTGTTCACACACTTTTTAGAATGGAGGAGATAGGAACACTGATAAATATTGCGACTACCCGTATTCCGATTTCCCGATATAGAGAACGCCTACAGCTATGAGGATACCCAAAGAAAATGATAAAGGACTATCTGAAGAGGGCTGCTAACACCAATAGAGAGATGAGTCTCACTAAAAAAGAAAAAAGCCCCAATGACCGACTGGTGTGCGTAACTATGTTCAACCCCATCAGCGACAATATTAAAAAAATCATAAATCGGAACTGGAGTTTAGTGCAGAATCCTAGAAGCCTACTTAAAAGGCCAATGTTTGCGTTTAAGCGAAACAGTAACTTGCACCAGAGGCTGGTACACACCTATCGAGATGGACAAAAAGAACAAACAATCCTAAATCAGTGGGGCCTACCACCGATAACCGGACACCACAGATGCGGCAATTGCGTAGTGTGCCCCCTTACCGAGACTGACCTAAAAAGCCACACAAATTGAGGGACAAAAAATGCCATCTACATCATCTCATGCCCTTGTAATCTAATGTACGTGGGCAAAACGATGCGAGAAATCAGAGTCAGAATAGGCGAACACCGGTCATGCATCCGCAACAATGTAAGTGACAAGCCTCTGGTCGAGCACTTCAAGAAAAAGGATCACAAGGATAGAGATTTGAAATGGTTTGTTCTACAAGCCATCAAGTCTAGAAGCAGAGGAGGAGACATGGCCACAGCATTGCACAAACTGAAACAACGCTGGATTTATTCCCTAAACACAGTCCACCATGGTTTTAACATCTCCGTGGAGTGGAACACATTAGTGACTCACTAAGTCCACACAGGTACCTAAGTAAGGGACTCATGAAGCCCCCAGACTAGAAAAAAGAGAGCAGGCTCTACACACTACTGAGAGATGAGGACACTAGAGGATTCTCCCCTCTTACCAACAAGGACATTATTATCCATGCATACTGGATTACAACCCCCACAATGCTCTTCATTCATTTTTTACCAATAATCAGTGGGAGGGTTCTTTGTTCGTATTTTATTTTCCATGTTAAAAGTCATGGGTTTTGCTTGAACTCCGTTCACTGTCTAAAGGAAGAGGAAGACACCTCATGCACCGGCCAGGATTATGTTTCTCTTTAAGTCACGCATTTCATTAGTCCTAGGCATTAGAATGCAACTCCCTGGACGCATCGCTCATATGGGAATATGAGCCAAAAAAATAAGTCAATAAAACAATATTGCAGCCTTTTGATAATGGTAGAACACCAGATAAGCTGTGTTCGCCCTAAATTATAATAAAAACGACAGTAACGAAAAATACACCCTATATGGATTCGTCCTCTTTCTATGACTGTGGACACACCAACACAGCGCTCTACAATATACGAGAACTGAAGGCGCTCATCCTGAATGCTGTTGATACCAGACAAGGAGCCGGATCGAACAGAGAAGCACACGAGAGAAAGGTAAGTAAGATTAAAAAAAATAGCAAGCAGGGATTGTACAATTTAGGGCACACAGATTAAACAACCGGGGGCAATATTTACACCATGTTAAGTATATATACATCGGTCCAAAAACAAGCATGAGATGCACATAGATTTGAGGGACCACAAGCAGCATGAATTGATTAAGATGCCATACAGGAATTCGGCAACCTGTACTAATTTACATAATATATTTAAATTATGTTTATGTCATTACAGTACCACACTCCTGTTCGAGTCGAGTGGACACTGGCACTTGCCGGTGAGAAGAATTCCCCTCTAGATACTATGTGGATTTATAAGTGAGGACCTACACCGAACGGTATGTTGTGTATAAAAAGCCCCCACAAAATGCATTAATACAGCGTTCTCTGTCCTACTGGATAGGTGAATTGCTGCTTGATACCAACAGAACCTTACAGTTTGACATCACAACAAGACTGTGTATGTTAACCTTGAAAGATTTACATCTAGCAAATAAGACGGCACAGATACATTACCATTAAAAATCCTGAATCAGTAAGTAGCCTTCTTTATAAAAACATAAATTGGTTAACAGTTTTAAAAAAAAATAAGTTACCTAAATATAGGTATGGTGTTTTGTGTTTCTCCTTCTGCAGGGTGCTTTGCATCATATACATGAGAGAGAAGTAGGTGGAAAATACACCCACCTTACAGTGTCACTCTGGGAATTTCTTGTCCTAGGTGAGCAAACATGGGTAATAATTTGATTATTCTCCGAGCCTACAGTAATTGTACATGGTTTGAGATGACTGGATTCCAAGAATTCATTATAATTAATTTATTATTATATTTGTAGATCACAGGGTACTCCCCATCTGTCATAGAGGAAAACGAACCTTACCTGTTATCCTCCGTCCTGAGGAAGGAATATGTATATAGAGGGACACATCTGTGAAACATTCGAGCGAAATTTAGGAAATGTGTTTTATGTTAGCTTGGGTTACAATAGATACCTATGCTAGTATATTATGAGTTTTTGAATATAAATGTGTTTGATTTATGAAAGAATAGCTGAATGGGAGAACAAGTATGAGGTGGACCTGTGATTAATGTGATGAATTATTATAATGAAATGAAATGAAGCTTTTTGTATTGGTTAAAAAATGTATGACCATATACATATGGAATCCTGTCATCATTGTCTATTGGTCAACTTTGATTAAAATCCAATTTAGAACTAGTCAGTCCACCAGTTGGTCCAGCGACACTTAAGAAGGCTCCAGGTTACAGGATCATGAGAAGGCATTGAGACTGGTTAGTTCCACCAGTCCAAGGGACGATGCACCGACGAGGGCCTTCTGAGATCAGGTAGTCCAGCAGGGCTTCGCCAGGACCGTTGCAGGAAAGGTCTCCAGTCCTCTTGAGAAGTCGTCCTTGGGTCTTCAGTTGGCTGTACAGCTACACAGGATACTTGGCTCCATTGTTTATCTGTTGGAATGGATACAGTAGTCCTCTTATGATCAAACTAAGCCTTCCAGGATCTGCACCACTCACTCAGTCAGCAGCGGTCCAATCAGGGACCACTGTGTGTCTGACTCATGCATGCACACCAGACTGACTGTCACCAGTTTGTGGATTGGGACCAGGCAGCCTAACCCACTTCCTGGGTCCACACACAAATTACGTAGCCAAAAGTGGTAAGTGTGAGTGTGCATACTAACCATATAGCAAAAATGGTAAAAAGGTATCTACTGCCACGAGCTTGTCTTTAGGCACATTACAAAATAACCAAAAATCCCTTTGTTAAAGTATTTCCAGTGCACTGCATTGAAAGATGATGTGTGCAATATAAAACAGTGACCCAAATAGGTAACAAGTAAAAGACAAAAGGAAACATAGTCTATTTTCCCATGACAAATGAGCAAAAAGGCCAGGGAATTGAAGCTGAAGGCTTCACTTCTCTGTAAAAAGTCAGAACATGGCCAAAAACATCAGCAAACAGATAAATCCTTCCTAACAACATTGAACCATATTTTCTGAAGTGTAATTCTGAACACACAAAGTACGCTAAACACAGTAAATGAAACATCACCTATCTGAATAGACTACAGCAGCTTTTATGAGAATTCCTCAGGAATAACTGGCTTCACAGTCACATGACAGAGATGGCTTGCTCTTGATAAACACAGTAATTACATGTTATGTTAAGTTAAAGGTTTGCTATAGCGCTCTCTATCACCACCAGTGCGATCTCATGGTGCTCTGGCAGATATGTTCAGCAAGAGGGTAAGGTGTGGGGGGCAAGTTAGTATGTCCTAGCTGGAAAAAAGAGCAAGAGTGCTGTGATATACTGTTGGCAGCTTCAGTTCGGTTTACACCGTCGGCTGACAGTAGATGTGAGTTTTCCGTCACCATCCATCATGTGCTGTTGTGGGAGGTTATGTGTGGTTTGTTTTATTGTTGTGATGTAGTGATGCATTATGGTTGTGTTTAATTCGGAGTTTGAGAGGTGTATGCAAAGGAATGAGGTTGGTTAGTGGTGATACCTTAACTGGTGTGTTACATTTTCCACTCATATTTCCTTTGTAGGGCATGGACCGTTAACAGGGCTTTTTAGTGGTGGTACACCCTCCTCCCCCTGTGTTCAGACTCATGGATGTCCACATCACTTTCCCTCTTGGCACATCCCGCTGTCCAGCAACCATCGCCTTCATGGGCCCCTTGAGGAGGGGGCGTCTCGTCTATGCTCCCTTGAGCTGGCTTTGCCTTTCTCTCCCCTTTAATTGTAATGCCCTCTATCTGTGGTTCAATTAAGCCGGTCCCATCATTCTCCTTTGTTTCCGGTAGTGCCCCTATATGGGGACGGTTGTGCCTGGGTTTCCCTCCCATTCAGAGGCCTCTCTACTTCCCTGCAATTCATAGCGCCACAGGAATAAAACATTCTTGTATATCGAGCCAAGTCTATTGCCATTACCAGGCAATAGCCTCTGTGGGTGATGGGCTCCCAAATCGTGGTTGAGCTCGGAATCTACAGTGCAAAGTAAACCTGTAGGCACTGGGTACCATGGAACGAGCTTTCAACAGGTTTAAAACAGACTACACTTGCTCAGATATACAAGTTGTGTAATGTAGGCATGGTTCCAAATAGGTCATTTTATACGTTTCCTTCTCATAACACACAAAGGGCCTCATTACAAGTTAGACGGTCCGGATTTAACAGTGCCGGTAAAACCGTACCGGCACGGTTTCCGGACCGGCTAACTACGAGTTCTGCGGCTGGTGGTGTTCCAGTGGTGTTACACCCGCCATGTCTGACCTGGCGGGCGTAACGCCACCGGCCGCAGAAGGACATGGAAACACCGGCACCATTACCGCATGGTGCCAGTGTTTCCACGGCCCCCATTCCCATGGAGTCCAACTGGACTCCACAGGAACGGGGAGTAACAGAATGCCGCTCTGGAATTACCGGACCACCGGGGCTATAATGCCCCGGTAATTCAGGCAATTCCGGAGTCAGTAATTCATTCCAGGTCTGGCGGCAACCTGCCGTTTTTTCCGGCTTGGTTACCGCCGGACTTGGAATGAGGCCCAAACACTCCAAACCAAAACAAAAAAAAAGAAATCCGATAGTCTTTGCCATGGAACTAGGCTGCCTAAAAAAAATATGTGTTGTATTTTACTTGTGAGTTTCATTATTGTGGCCCACTTTAATGCTGGGTACCAGATCATTTTATTGTTTATGTTGTGGAGGACTTATTTGTTACGCAATGTACAGACACATTTCAATCATGTGTTTATTTAAATGAAAACGTAGATATTACATGCATTCATTTCCCCTCTGCTCTTTAATATACATGTTCTTCTGCTCGCTAGACTTATTTATTCCCATAGATGCCAGTTTTACACCTACGTGTACGACACACAGCTGATTCTGAGAATCCACAAGGAGCAGGACTTTCCAGCTGTGAGACTGAGAAACTGCCTTGAAGAATTGGGCTGGTGGATGAATGCAAATTGCACAGTCTCAATGCTGGTAAAATGTACGTCACGGTCCTGAGGTGTTCAGCTTCGGCTTAGGCTATGTGGACTGATGACTACTGACTTTCTTCACTTGGCCCTTTGCTGGTCCCAGTGTCAGTTGTTAAGAACCTAGGAATTAAAGTGGCATAGTCCCTCTTGGTGGCACCGCAGGTTGTCGTTAGGTGTAGTTCAGGGCATCTTCAATTGGAAAATTTCCTAGTTCATCCCAGTGGATCTGTATAGGCTTGTAGTCCCAGCAACTATCACAGGGACCCTACACTACAGCAATTCCACACTGCTCTATCAGCCCACATTTTTGATTAAGCGTCTGAATAGATTTGCAGATTTCTGAAGCTCGTTTGGCTACCAGTCATCCTAAATTTTCTAATGTATCCCCAGTGCTTCAGAGCCTCCACTGGCTTCCTGTGGAGGTGTGAATTGTCCATCAGCATACTACAGGGAAGGGTCTCTTTACCTTCAGAACAAATGTATCAAGTACACTCTCTCCAGGACCCTTCGCTCAGCTAATTCTTTACTGCTGACAATCCCCTGCTTTTTCAGAGCCACTATTGGAGGGAGATCCTTCTCGGTGACTACTTCTCAGCTGTGTAACTCGCTGCCTCTTTCTTTATGGGAGACCAGTGACTGTTGTATTGGTGGTGCTGATAATTACCGGTACTCCAGCCTGGAGTAGTAAGGGCCCGTAGCCGGAATGTGTAGCCCACGCTGCACCACATGAATGTATGCCCGCAGGGGTCGAGGGTTAGCTGGCTTGTGATCTTCTGTTTCCGGAGATGGCTTGCAGTGTTTATTATACGTCACCACGTGCGCATGGTGATATCTACATAACATTCTTCTTCTTTCCCATTAATTGAACAAGTGCAAACATACATACAAAATATCACAGATCACCAACTATGTCCTTGTTAGAGCACATAGGGCGTCATCACAAGTCTGGTGGTAACCCTTAAACGGTAACGAAATAAGTGCCACCAATACAGCTCTGCCGGATCATGAGCTGGCGCAAGTTCCGCTGACTGCAAAAGCAGCCAATGCTATTACAGCGGCGCTAGTACAACTGGCGCATTCACAGCCGACCACACAAGGCGCAAACACAGCCACATCACAAGTCCATGTCTGGCGCAATTAGTGCCAAAACCCAGCGCTAATACCACCGAAAACACAGTGCAGTTACCTCCAGCTTTTAGCTGGAGGAAAATGAAAATATGTGCCAGAAATTAAGCCACAGGTGATCCAAATCCAGTCCAGAGGGCTACATAAGGCAAACCTCTACCGCCTTAACAATGTTTCCAACACCATGCTGCCACTAGCCACTTTGAGTTGGGACAGGCAGCTTCTCATGCTGCGCCTGGATGAGCACTGGTTGCGCAGGGGGCACGGGTTCTATAGGAGGAGGCGAGCACAAGCAAGGCGTGCACCGATTCCCAGGATTAGGCCCTCACCCCGGACCCTCACCAACAGCCAGTTGGTCACCCTGTACCGCTTCAACAGGGAGACAATAGCAGAGCTGCTCATCACAATACAGGATGAAATAGGGAGCAGGTTCAACATCCGGACAGCTGTGCCCCTACTGCTGAAGCTAGTGTCTGTCCTACAATTTCTTGTAACTGGCACCTTCCAGCACTCTGTGGCCATGATGCACGGCATAGCACAGCCCACATTCTGCGCAGTGTTGGGACAGGTGCTTGAAGCTCTCCGAACGGAAAGTGTAATGCCACATCTCACTGCCTACCAACCTAAGGCAGTTCCATGCAATTGCCCAAGTGCCAAATGAGATTGCTGCCCTGTACTGTACCCATGTTACACTGGTAGGACCGCAAAGCAGTTTACCGAAACCGCAATCACTACCACTCCCTGAATGTGCAGGTGACCTGACACCCCAACCTGTACATCATCCACTGCTGTGCCCGCTACCCTGGTTCCACCCATGATGCCATGGTCCTGCGGAACAGCACACTGCCAGGATACATGGAGAGGCACAGAGTACAACAGACCTGGATAGTGGGTGAGCAGAAAATCCAACACACATCTGCTGTGAAGCACATGCCCAATTGGGGGAGTTAGGGGACACAAATTACTACACAAAGGATGGTATGACAAGCAAATGCAAAATCTGTACTTCACCACCTCCCGCACCATCATCACAGTACAGGCCAGGGATCATGCACATTTCATGGAGAAGCATTTCATGGAGATGAGACCCACAGCATCAGTCCTGTCACCTTCTCTATTATTCCAGCTTTCCCCAGGCCACATAGATCTTTGGCTACTAGGTCACGCACGTGGAAAGGTTTTCTTCAGTGTCATACTGCTTGTGGTTTTATGGTTGCGTCAATATGCAGCTTGATCACCTTGCCTTTCAGACACCCAATCCCCTCAAATAACTTAGGATGATTCGAAAGGAGGTTGTGGATTTTGTTGTCGGCTGAGATGTCACAGATGAACATGATCAGTCCCAGATCTTCCGCTGAGTCCCAACTGAGTAGGCATTCAATGCTTGCGTTTACAACGTATGTCTTTTATTCAATTATCAGTCCCCCTGCTCTGCTGAGGGTGGTACAAAATCATCCAACCACTGGCAGGGTTTTCCTGCTGCCATATGCATAGAGCCGTGTGTTTGTGACCTTCAGCATTGCTCAGGGATTCCTTTTACTTAGGGTGCCGAGGGGTATCACGTTCACTGAAACTGTCAATCATCATCATCACCTTCTGTTCCCCCACTTGAATATCGCATCTGGGCCTTTTTCATTTTTCTTAGTTTTCTGGTCTCCTTGCGCCAGTGCAGAGATTAAGTGTATTTTTCCTTTCTTCTTCTTGGTCTGGTGAGCCGCAACCGCCACCAGTGTCCTGCTCTCTTTGTCTTCCGACTTCACCAATGAGGAGTTGTTCTCGGCCTCGACCCGTGTGCTTTTGCTTGTTTCTTGTCCGTGGCCATTGTTTTCCCTTTCAGAGGGTGTTGACCTGTGGGGTTGCCCGAGGACCGGCAGACTTTTGAGTAATGGTCAAGATGACCACAAGCGCTGCACGTGGCGCCCTGTGCTGGGCAGTTTCGCTTACCTTGTCCACACCAGACACAGTCGTTGGGATCAGGGATTTTGGGTCGCCATACAGATGAGCGAGTAGGTCCATGGTCATCTCCTCGTGGTGATGGTCGATCTATGACCGGTGCAGTTGGTGGTGAGTTAAAGATGTGTAGTGTGCCATCTCCCAACATTCAACAGCAGGTGAGACACACTTTCTTTGACATGGTTATGTTTTTGCAGTCCATGGCCGTTTCAAACTTCTGGAACCATAGTACCCAACTGCATCCTATTGATGATGTTTCCAGTTATGGGTCAAATGGGGCTATGGGCATGCCCAGATGTCCCTGTGTACATGGTGTAGGATTGGGGCTGAATGTTGGTGTCAGTCTGGCAGGAATGGATGGGCCTAGGGTAGCAGCCGTCTTGACTTATGTGTGGTGGGGTCGATGGTCCCTCCTTGTTGATGGCAGATTTTTCTTTGTTTGCACCCACCTGTCTTCCTTCCTTGTTTGCCTTTCAGATCGCCTGCTCTTTGTCCACTTGCTGGCTGGTGTGTTCCCACGTGCATGGCAGAACCAACACTGGCCTGTAGGCCACATGCTGTGCCAATTTTTGTTTTTACAGCATGCCCGATGGTGCCTGGACCACGATCCCACCTTCGTCGCCAGAGTTGTATTGGCAGAGCTGCTAATTACCGGCACTTCTGCCCATAGTTGGGAGGGCCTGGAGCAGGAATGTTTAGCGCATGCTGCGCCACATGAATGTAAGTCCACATGGGTCATGGGTTAGCCCGCTCATGCCATTCCATTTCCGGAGGCGCCTTGAAGTGTTTATTACACGTAACCACGTTTGCATGGTAAGGTCTACATAACAGTGACCATCTTGCCTTTAGAAATGCCCTGAAAACCTTTCTATTCCAATTGGTTCTTAGTGACAGGCTACTGTTGCTACTGTGACTGAACCCCGCCCTCTTGGAAGGGGCTTGCCCTCCCAGCGCCAATATACCTTCGGGTCTCAACTCTGCTTTCCAAATTCGGAAATAAATAAGTGGACAAAGATAGTTTAGTTTTGTTTCTCATGAATTATTTACACTGCGCGTTTTATTCTGCTCTGGTTCCAAAGACCTACAATTACCTTACATTAATTCAGCCTCTTAAACACTAAGGAGCGTACACAGCTTCTACCAGCAAGGATTTATACCATCTCACTCACAAAAGAATTACCCTTAACTTTGAGACACATTCCATATTAAATCTAAAATTAGGTCTGAAGAGAGCAGTTTACAAAGTCGATAATGACATTTTCTGCAGCTATAACTATTTAAGTAGAACAGAAGACATAATCGTGTCATACGTAGAAGGGGTATTGTACGAAAGTTTAATAAAAATGTTATTATACAAATGTTGTCATGTTCCTTTTACAATAGATAGACATTTTATGAAAGGAGGAAGCCAAGAATGTCTCCGCTCGCTGCAAGAGCTCAGAAGCGGAATGACATTCGAGAATAAAAAATAGCATCATGGATGCTAGTTAAAAAATACATCTTGTTTCTTTTTTGTTAAACAGAAACTGTATAAGAGTTATCAGAGAATATGTCTTTATTATGTAAACTCAATGAATCTGCTTTACAAAACATGTAGTGCCTAATAAAGTGACTCTGCAATGAAAAAGTGAACTTTGTGCAGCGTAAAAAGTCTGAAAGTGAGTCACAAAAGCCACTTGTGCTCACCATGTGCCCCATGGCGTTAGTGCCACATTAGCGCAAAAGAAGGGCCAAGACAAGGGCCGAGAAGTGGGTTGAATATGCGTGAAGCCTCAATAAATTGGCAAACAGGGGAATATCTTGGACATGGGCAGGGAGGCACTGGGCAAACTACCAAACACACCTAAAAAAGTGCAAAACCAAACCTAATTCACAAAACAATAGTGCCGTCTCACGAACCCCAAATGCCCTTAAACCTGCGTATCCAAAACAAGAGCGAAGTATAAAAGTGATACACAAGCGCAGTGAAACTCACTGGGAATGGCTGACCACGCATTGTTTGCACTTGTGCTTGCACAAAATGTGAGGAGGAGGAGGTGGTCCAGGTCTTTCATAACTGCACCACCATTTTGGGAATTTCAGATGAAGCTGTCGATGATACATAAAGATTTCCACCGGATGCCATCCTGAA
This sequence comes from Ambystoma mexicanum, assembly GCF_040938575.1. Lineage (NCBI taxonomy): Eukaryota > Metazoa > Chordata > Amphibia > Caudata > Ambystomatidae > Ambystoma > Ambystoma mexicanum. Next base: position 729,142,958 of record NC_090927.1, read on the forward strand.
CTTGGTCACGGAGTATGAGGCTGACCCGGCACCACACATCATGTGATCACATGCACATGAAGGTGTTAGATGGCTTTCACCTTTTGGCCATTGCTTCCTTCCGGTGGATCACAATCATTGAAGAGTAATGCCCAGTCCACACAATCCAGTGCCTGCATCAAGTCTTGCAATGCATCATTGCATAGCTGCATACCCATAAAGACATGCCCTATAATCGGCAGGCAAAGCAAAGTGTGTCCCACGAGTTCTACACCATGACACAGTTTCCCCAGACAAGTATCCCGGAATAGAAAAAATTGCCATTCCATCAACGTGCAAATCATCTGCAATGCAAATGGCCACATAATAGAAGTGAATGCCAATGTCCCTGGATGCACTCATGACAGATACATGCTTTCCAATTCCCCTGTCTATAAGATGCTGGCATCTGGAACACTTGTGTATGGGCGCGATACAAATAAAATATCATATCATCTCATCATATCATATCATATCATATCTGAAGCCTTAGGCAACATGTGGCTACTTGGTAGGTATGATCCATCACATACACCTAACCACACACACAAAAAACCACATGCAAAAAATCCACCTACCACACACATCAATCTAACCAATATGTACCATTTACCCATTTGCAAAGGACGGTGCCTACGCGCTCTCACCGTTCCACCTGATACCCATCAGGAATCCTTCAATCCCAGGTGGGATCTACTGCAATGCTTTGCACATTTCCACTAGTGGCTTAGTATAGAACACATTCACAGTGCTTAAGTGAAAAGTTACCTTACATTGACCAATCAGTAATATTTTGCTATACAAACCACCAGTGGGGAGTACAATCATACTGGCATGTTGTGTCCTGCACAACATTGCAACACACTGTGGCATACCTGTGGAGGTGCAGGAGGGTTTTCAACAAACCCCAGAGGGGCAAACAATGTAAGAACAGGCCTCCCAGAGCCATGTGGTAACTTGTTTTGCATAAACCACACCCTGTGTTATGGACACACTACAATCCTCCATCCATGACATGTTTCAAAGATGAAACAGGGCAAGGCACCCTAAGAATGCCTGTCTAGGTGAGGCAATGAGTGTGTGCACAATCATAAAGACAACACACTGTAAGCACATCGCCGCTATGTGCCAAAAACACACACACACACAAAAACACCCATAACACATGCCTTACAGCATTACTATCCAGAAACAACATATGGACTACATGCAGTGCCATCATCACTGTGATGGATTGCCATCTGGCAAGGTTGTAGACGCCTTGCTGGATCATTATCCTGATCTTTAACACCTGCTCTGCAGTGACACAGATCAGGTTCAGAGGTCACAGGTGCCCATTTCACAGGTGCTGTGACATCTGAAGTCACTTCAGAACAGAGGTTTTGTTTAAGTTCTGCACCTCTGATCTAAAATCACCTAACAATGAGAATAATGATCAATGTGGCAGCTATAAACTTTAATTATAAGTCATACCTGACCTTAAGGTATCATGGCTAGTATATCTCATATATATATATTGCAGCCACAGAACATCGCACCATCTATTAGCACTTGGAATAAAAGGGACATAACAAGTGAAAAACTGCTCCCACTAATACTTCCCCTACTAAATAAAGTAACCAAGGCATGCAACGACCCTACAGTCCTAGTCGACGTGTACAATCAAACCATTATCACGCCTTGAAACACTTGTGTATAGGCATGTTATAAATGCCATATCATACCATATATCATATCAACACCATTGCACCCCTCAAAATAAGGAAATCTGTACCACGGCACATCTTCACTCTTGGTTTAGACTGCATCTTAGACTACTACGCAAGCAAAAAAGAAATGCTGAAGCCCTGTGGAAGAGCCTGCCCTCATCCGCCAATAAGGACAGCCTCATATTAGCTTCCCAAAACTATAAAGAGGCGATCCTTCAAGCCAAAAAAGACACAAACAACAATCGGATCATGCAAGCCTAGTTCAGTACTAAAGAGCTCTTTAAAATACTTAAAGAACTAGAAACCCCTTAGTCCCCCCAGACACCTGTGTCAAAAAGATAGTACTTGGTGTTCTAACATCCAAAATGCACTCTTGGATAAAATGACCATGTCACAATCAAAAATGAATGGAGAGGGAGTTTCGGGCGATTCGGATCTGCAGCCGGGCTTCACTGGGATGTCCAGTAGTTGCAGCAGTCCTCTTCCTTCAGCTCCTCATTGGTTCTCTCGTTCCAGTGGCGACTCTGCCTTCCAAGTCCCAGAGACCTGCTTTTAAGCAGTGTTCCCCCATTCACACATCCTGGCTGTCAATCACACAGCAGGGTGACTGTCCTAGCAGGACAGCCACCTAGCCAATCAAACTAGAGTGAGACTTGGGTCTCCAAGGAGACACTGTGCAGGGGCCTCAAACCCCTCCCTCACATCCTGACCACCCAGACACTCAGGCACCAAAGGAGGGCTTCTGTGCAGAAGCCCACCAAAGGACGGCAAACAAAGTAACCAAATCTGGTTTGGCATGCAGAGTAAAACACGAGAAAGACTTTTACAAAAAGAAATGGCGAATAAACCAGACCGGAACCAAATAAATAAAAGGGGTCCAGCGGGTTAGAGTTTGAGGCTACCACCATAGCCTATGACGGTACTGAGGCTATTTTCATAGCTTGCGGTAGAGTAAAAATGGTAGCTACCACTGCCACCAGCCAAATCTTAGAGAAAGGGGAACAAAATAATGTTCCATGAAAATCAGACAAAAAGGGATAACTATTAACCCTTCCAGTACTCCATGGGAAGATAGGGTGTACTGGGTCTGTACATTTAAAAAGACTAGTAAAGTCAATGGCAACTTTACATGTTCTGGGAGACAGTTATCAGTCCCAGAAAATGAGGTTTAAAGTGGGAAGTCTAAAAAGACAACCCTGTGTCACTGCACTAAAGGTGCTGTGTGACACACAGTAAAAAGATGATGCCTATGAAGTGGGTGAGACTCCACAGTCCATGAGCACAAAAATGTACAACACACAGCAAAACACACGTAAGAGTGGGAAAAAAAGGCTCACATTCTTACCAGGTAGAAAAAGTAATCCCTACAAATCCAGCAAAACTGCTGAGGGACTCAACAGGTAAGGGAAATTAGACATTCTGGAGAATTCTCCCTAACACTCGCCCCCCCCACCCCCCAGACTAAGAGACAGGAGGATTTAATAGTTGGTCACAAACATCCTAGAGAGACCATCAGCACTTTGTTGGTGACATCATGAGCTGTGCTCAATGGTGAAATCAAACCCTTGCAGGCAGATTGACCATTTTAGTAGTTTTGGGTTTTCCCCTTTCATTTGCATCAACCATCCCAAGGGTTGGTGGTCAGTCTGAATCACAAAAGTAGATCCATACAAGTATGGTCTAAACTTCTTCAGAGACCACACAATAGCAAAGCACTCACGCTCAATGGTTGCCCACCTTGTTTCAGGGTCCTTCAGCTTCCTGCTGATGAAGCAAAGGGGGTGTTCTCTACCTTTCTCATACAGTTGACTAAGGACTGCACCTATACGTTTATTGGAGGCAGCTGTCTGCACAATGAAGGGTTGGCGATAATCGGGAGCTCTTAGGACTGGAGCTTGACAAATGGCTTTCTTCAGGATTTCAAAAGCTTGAGTGTACTCCTCATTCCATCTAACCTTCTTAGAGTATTTTGGGGAGGAGACTACATTTAAGGAAGAAGATATGGTCCCATAGTTCTCTATGCAATTCCTGTAGTACCCAGTGAGACCTAGGAAGGCTCTCACCTGGGTTTGAGTAGTAGGGGTGGCCCAGTTTTGGACAGCTTGTACTTTGCTAGGCAATGGCCTTATTTCACCTCCTCCTACCTCATGACCAAGGTAGACCACTTTGCTCTGACCAATTTGACATTTACTTGCCTTTATGGTCAGATGGGCCTGCTCAAGAGCCTGCAATACATATCCTAAGTGGTCAACATGTTCTTTCCAGGTAGGGCTGAACACTGCAATGTCATCCAAGTATGCCATGCAGAAGTCCTCCATCCCATTCAGAACTTGATTAACCATCCTTTGGAACATAGCAGGTGCATTCTATAATCCAGAAGGCATAACCTTAAACTGTAAGAGGCCTGGTGGGGTTAACAATGCAGTGTTATCCTTGGCATGGTCTGTCAGGTCGATTTGCCAATAGCCTGATGTAAGATCAAATGTACTGAGGTACTTGGCTGCAGGAAGTTTATCCACCAGTTCATCTGTCCTTGGTAAAGGGTGGGCATCAGTCTTTGTGACTGCATTTAAAGCTCTATAGTCCACACAAAATCTCAACTCCTTGGATCCTACCTTTAGTACTAGAACAACTGGACTAGACCATGGACTTGTAGATGGCTCTATAGCCCCAAGATCAAGCATCTTGTTGACCTCCTCCTTTATGTGGGTCCTTACATGGTCTGACATTCTGTAACCCCTGCTTTTCACAGCTAAACAGTCACCAGTTAGAATCTCATGCTGGCCCCCAGGGGTCAAGTCTGGTAATAGTGAAGACAGGGAGGCAAACTGATTTAACAGAAACTTGAACTCCTCCTGTTGTTCAGATGTCAGATTGGAAGAGAGATTAACTCCTTCTATTTTCTCATCTAAAGGCTGGCCTCTGAGTAGGTCAGGTAGAGGTTCACTCTCCTCCTCCTGTTGAGCTAAAGCTAGAAGCAAAGCTCCCACTTCTGGTCTCGAGACATAGGCCTTCAAATGGTTGGTGTGAAAGACTCTGAGAGACTCCTTAGGCCTGCCTAAGTCCACCAGATAGTTCACCTCTTCAGGTTTTCCCACCACCTTGAAGGGTCCTATCCACTTATCCTGCAAGGTCCCTTGCCTTGTTGGTACCATAACAAGCATAAACTGGTCATGAGTGAACTCAACCATGCTGGCCTTCTGGTCATGCCTATGTTTGACCAGAGCCTGACCTGCTTTCAAGTTATCACTAGCTTCTGCCATGATGTGTTACATTCTCTTCCAGAGACCTATCACATAGTCAGTCACTCTGACTGGCTTGGGGGAAGGAACACTTTCCAACCCCTCCTTAATCAGGGCCAAATGACCACTGACTGGATGGCCATAAAGAAGTTCAAAGGGACTACATCCAACGTCCTCCTGAGGGACTTCTCTATAAGCAAAGAGAAGGCATGGCAGCAGAAGGTCCCACTTTCTATTAAGGGGTTCTTCTTAGGCACCTATCATGCTCTTCATAGTATGATTAAACCTTTCAACCAGTCCATTGGTTTGTGGATGGTAGGCTGTAGAGAACTTGTAAATGACACCACCGTTTTTCCACATGGCCTGCATGTAGTGGGACATAAAATTGGACCTCCTGTTGGAAATCACTTCCTTAGGAAACCCTACTCTGGTAAAAATACCAAGTAGAGCCTTAGCCACAGCCTGAGCCGTAACAGTTCTCATACGTATCACCTCAGGATATCTAATAGCATGGTCTACTACAACCAGGATGAACCTGTTTCCTGAGATGTGGGAGGATCAAGGGGACCAACAATGTTGATTCCCACCCTCTCAAAAGGAACTCCCAACACTGGGAGAGGCACCACTGTAGCAACATTCTTGCCTCCACTCTTGCCAGAGGTTTGGTGAGTGTGACAGCTCCTACTGAATTTGTCAACTTCTGCACCCATCTTAGGCCAGTAGAAGTATAAAGAGAGCCTTTCCTTGGTCTTTTTGAAACTCAAGTGACCAGCCAAAGGTATCTCATGGGCCAACTGTAGGAACTGGAGTCTGTTTGCTAGGGACAATACAAGTCTTTTGCAGTCCCCACTGATAGGCTCAGTCGGTTCACTGTAGAAGAGGCCATCTTCCCAATGCAACCTGTGCTTCCCTGGCTCTTGCCCATTGAGCTGAGAAGCTGCTTGTAGGCGAAGACCTTCAAGAGTAGGGCACTCTCTTTGTCCTCTGCTGAAGTCTGCCCTGTTGGGTCCACCTTCTGCCAGTAAAGACTGCAGCTCAGGATGGTCAGCAGGATCCAGATCTCCAACTAGAGTAAGGTCCTCTTCTAGATCTGATGCATCAGAAGTTGGATCAACCACACAGGGTTGTACCTCACACTCAGCCTCAGCTGGTGTAGATGTCACAGGTGTGACTTTGGACAATCTTGGGTATGTCCTGGTTGGTAGCACAGGGGTTCTATCTGCTTTCTTCTGGGAGGTCTTAGGTTTCCCTTTTGTCTCTTTCTTTTTCGAAATAGCAGTTAGTAAGTCCTGTGGACTGGGGGTAATAGGTTCCTCTGTCAATTCCCCTGGAGAGCCTCTCAAGGTCCTCTCCCTTGCAGGTCTACTGAGCTCCTGTTTCCTTTTACTGGGAGGCCTGGGGGTACTAGACACAACTCCAGGAGTTTTCAGGTCATTACCCAGCAGGACTCTCCCAGGCACTTCACTCTGCACACTAACAGGTATCTTGACAGTCATGTCATTGCACTGGATGAGAGCTGGTAACTGAGGAAGCATTTGCACAGGGCCTCCAGCTAACTTGGTGAGCCGTTTGGGTGCCTAGCAACATCCTTCACCTTGAAAAATGATTCATCCACCACAGTTATGCTGAGCCAAGTGTCTCTGATGGCATGGCTCTCCTGTCCATTTACAAGAACTATCTTTATAATACTCTTTAGTTTTATCCGGGATGGAATTATAGACATAAAAATTCTGTTGTTCCCACAAGCCCAGGGACTCTAAAGAACCACTAGCTGAGACTCTTATGGGTCCATCAGCCAGTAGGTGAAAGTTCCCACTTGCCATAGGTACTTCTTCCTCTGGGGAGAAGGCTAAGGAGACAGTGTGGACCCCTGAAGGTTTACCCTTGCATCTGGGATCCCCTTTCACATGGTCAGTTGACCCACAAACATAACATTTACCAAATGTTTTGATGAATGGATTTTGTTCTGACCTACCTCTGGTTTTCACCAGGAGGTATACTAGCCTGATTTGGTTTCCCTTGTGGCTTACCCTTGTTATATTTGGGGCCCTCTTTTGGATTGGAGGTATTAGAATTCTCCTTGTTATCGTTCTTTGGCTGCTTTCCCTCATCCTTCTTCTGAGTTGCCCCAGAATCCTTGTGAGCAACCCTGTTGGCAACCCACAAGTCAGCAGCCTTAGCTAACCTATTTGGATCTATTTGCTTAGAATTAGCCAAGTGCTGTCTGAGCTCAGGAGAGCAGGAATCATATATTGACTCCAACATAACAAGATTTATCACACCTTCATAAGTGTTAACTCTGTAACCCTTAACCCAGCCATCTAAGTGTTTCAAACATTCACACACCCGGGTAGCCCAAGGGGTACCATCATGCTTTTTGAGGGTCCTAAACCTCTTAAGGTATTGGGAAGGGGTCTTCCCAAATCTAGCAATTAAAGCTAGCTTCACACACTCATAATCCATCCTATCCACTCCCCCCACCTTCTTCACAACATCAGATGCAACAGTGGGTAGCCTAGAGAAGAGCCAAGCAAGCAACTGATTCCCTGTAATTTCTTGAATCCCATGGTTATACTCAAACATTGCCAACCAATCCAAAATATCAAGCTTAGCCTCATACATATCCACAATTTCTTTAGGCATATGGGGTCTCTTAGGACTGAAAGACCTAGAAGACTCTGGGAGAGAAGCATTTTCAATAGACAATTTCTTCATTTATAATGCATGATTCAACTCCATTTCTCTGAGCTTAAGTTCTTGATGCTTTTGTTCATTTTGAGCATTAATATGTTTGAATTCCAATTCAAGCCTCATCTTTTCTAGAGCAATGGATTCAGGACTGAGTGTAGGACCTAATGGGGCCCCGGTGGACACGGGTTGAGATTTCGGAGCCAGTAGATGAGCAATAGGGCCTACATTGTGAGACTCATCTGCCTCATCTAACTCATCAATAATATTGGAAACATTATCTTCCTCATCACTTTCCACATTTGCTGGAGGGGCAGGCATTTCAGACCCACTCCCCAGACTTTATTTCTCCAACAACTTTTCAATTAATCCTGACTTTTTGCATTTAACAGAGAGATTCCTATCTCTACACAGATTTTTCAAATGATCAACAGTGTAAATTAGGAGGGTTCCCGACTGTAGCTTTCCAATCAGAAATTATTAAAATTGCTTTTAGTGGTGTTTAGCCTTCAGGTTAGTTGAGCCAAGGTGATAGCAGCTAATCACTATACTTTATCCTCACCACTGTACACCAGTGTTAGGCAGAATCACCACACACAATTAAGACTACAAGTGTAAGTATAATTTCACCTTTGGTACAAGCCTGTACTACTCAGTAAAGTGGTAGCGATGGCTGAGCAGCCAGACTTATCTCAAGAGTAAAGTGAGCAGTACAAGAGGTTACACAAAGGACAACAATTACTATGGTTCAAACAAACACTGATTCAACGTTTCTAAGTAAAAGAATATACATTTATTTGCACCATCAGTTATAAAACAGTTCACTATTATCAAGCAGCAAAAATTCACAATCGTAATATACTGCAATACACCCAATCAATTCTGGACAAGTTAAGCTTAAAATTAAGTGTGAGCAAAATGGCACTCCAGCAATTTAAAATGGGGAAAAGACAAGGTTATTCAAAATCAACAACACCAACAAGTTATAGGTAGTGCAATCTAGAAAAGGCTACTAGAACAAGTATTCAAGTCAATAGGGCTGGGCCAATGTTAATGGTTCACAGTCTTTGCACAGGATCACACAGTTCAGAGTAGTTTGTGATTAAGTCTTGGCCAAGAGTTCAAAATGAAGTTGGTTGGAAGAAAGGTTATTCAAAGGAGAAGAGAAGAACAAGCCTTCAGATAGGTGAAAGATTTCAAGGACTTTCAGCACGGTCAGACGGAACGAACGACCGGATTTGCAGAGTACCTTAAAAACAGAAGAATTCTGTAGCTGAGGCAGTTGTTCCTGGCAGTTCCTGCAGGCTCACTGTTCCTAAAGCTTCAGTCATGGTGACGAGGATGAGGCCATCTGGAGGGTCCTGCATTGACCATGGAAGAAGCCAGCAGCAGAGCAAAACATTGAATAAAAGGTGTTTGGCAAGCTGGTTGGTCCCACCAATCTCAAGGGAAGAGGATTCCTTGCATATCTTCTCTGTCATCAGAGTTTCAGGTGATTCAGACCTGCAGCAGGGCTTCACCGGGATGTCCAGTAGTTGCAGCAGTCCTCTAGCTTCAGCTCCTCGTTGGTTCTCTCATTCCAGTGGCGACTCTGCTTTCCAAGTCCCAGAGACCTGCTTTTAAGCAGTTTTTCCCCATTCAAACAGCCTGGCTGGTAATCACACAGCAGGGTGGCTGTCCTGGCAGGAAAGCCACCTAGCCAATGAAATTAGAGTGTGACTTGGGTCTCTAAGGAGTCCCTATGCAGGGGCCCCAAACCCCTCCCTCGCCTCCTGTCCATGCAAACACTCAGGCGCCTATGGAGATGGAATAAAAATGGTAGATACCACTTCCACCAGCCAAATCTTAGAGAAAGGGGAACGAAATAATGTTTCATGAGAATCAGACAAAAAGGTATAACTATTAACCCTTCCAGTACTCTATGGGAAGATAGGGTGTACTGGGTATGTAGATTTAAAAAGACTATTAAAGTCAATGGCAACTTTACAGGTTCTGGGAGACAGTAGTCAGTCCCAGAAAATGGAGTTTAAAGTGGGAAGTCTAAAAAGACAACCCTGTGTCACTGCACTAAAGGTGCTGTGTGACACACAGTAAAAAGATGATGCCTATGGAGTGGGTGAGATTCCACAGTCCATGAGCAAAAAAAATTACAACACACAGCAAAAAACATGTAAGAGTGGGAAAAAAAGTCTCACACTCTTACCAGGTAAACCCAGGTAACCCTAGAAATCCAGCAAAGCTGATGAGGCACTCAACAGGCAAGGGAAATTAGCCATTCTGGAGAATTCTCCCTAACACATAGTTGTCCACCTGATTATAGAGAACCAATCATAATCTTATCCCCCATAGAAAGTATACCTAAATGTTCCCCGTAGACCAACCACAATGTATGGCTATATTAGCACAAAACTGCAAACTATGCGAGATGTCATTAATGGTCCATGACTTTGCTAAACATTACTTGAACTTTGGCACATTGCTCCAATGTTGGACCATTTCCACCTTTCCCGTAAATCCACTTTGGGAATCTGATCCAAAATCCTAAATGTTCTGGATCTCCCCTGGGCCCTTAGCTGTCAGAAGTGTTTAAAAAGGGGGGGCGCTGTTGAGCAGCCTGCAAGATGGCTGCCTAGCGTAAGAGCTCCGTGCCCAGCCGCCTCTTATCCGTTGACATCTGCGGTTCTGCTTTGGATCCTGTGTACATGCTACGAATCCTGCACTGTGGCCATCGAGCTCTATCTGCACGTCGAGTTCTGGGAGAAATCGGACACTCGGAACGGGAGATTCTTGCCCCACTGTGCCTCGCCGCCATTGGGCCTTCGCTGGGCCCTGCTCTCATCGTGACCTGACCGGGTGCCCCCCGCCGGGCTTGCTGCTGGCTGCTCCGCCCCTGGCACTCTGGGTCACACCCTACACTCGTGGGCCGGCTCGCTCCTGCCCCGGTCCTACCGGACAATCCTTTCCGATGGAGGCCTAGGCCGCAGACGACCGAGGCACGCCGGCGCCCCATCAGCGGCTGTGGGGGGCCTGGGCTGGGCTGCCTGGTGAGAGCCGGCAGGGACAGCTGTCGTGCCCTTACGGGATCTCTTCAATACCCGACTCACTGCCTGAACCGACCGAGCTTTAGCGTGCCCGCTGCAGCCCGGTACCCCGCCGGTGCCCGACCCCTTCATCTTGCTACCCCCCCCCCTCTGGTTCCAGCCATGTCGAGTCGCTCCAAAGGAACTGCTAAAGGGGGTGCCATGGACAAATTCACTAAGACGGTCCTTCGACCGGAGGTAGGCCACATGTCGCCTCCGCAGGAAGAACTTGACAACGACCCTAATCCGGGGGTGGCGGCGCCGGACCTCACCGCCATGATGGAATCGATGGCTAAGAACTTTGCCTCCTTTCATGAGAAGCTTGACGATATCAATGCGAATGTCGCCTCACTCAAGACCCGGGTAGATCAGGCTGGATCTAGAATCACTGAGGCCGAAAACCGGATCTCCACTAATGAAGATGCGATACACGTTCTTCAGGACACAGTGGCCACCTTATCGCGTGACATGAAGAGTGTTAAAGCAAAATGCGATGACTTGGAGTCCCGCTCCCGCAGAAACAACCTTCGCATCATTGGGGTCCCTGAAACTGCCCTAAAGGGGCGCATGGAAGATGCAGTCGAACAACTAATCAAGGACTTGCTGGGGGACCCGGACCTTTCCCCTTATTTCACGGTGGAGCGGGCTCACCGGGCCCTTGCCCCCCTACCCCGACCTGGTGACATCCCCAGACCCATTATAGCCAAGATTCTTAATTATCGTGACAGGGACCTCAAAGGTGAGCTGCGACTGGAGTCTCACGTCATCAGGATCTTCCCTGACTTTTTGGTGGCGGTGCAGCAGGAGAGACGCCAATTCCTTGGCGTCAAGAAAATGCTCAGGGAACGCAATGTACCGTATGCCATCTTATTCCCGGCTCATCTCAAACTCACTCATAAGAGCAAACTGTACTTTTTCACGGTCCCAGACGAGGCGGTGAAATTCATCGAGATGCAAATACCGCTTCAGGGCTCTGGAGAAGGCTGAGTGGACACTAATCAACTGTGAATGACACAGACTGTGGACACTTATTGAACTTGCTTACTTATTCTGCACTGTGGTACTGGTAAGGCTGCTCTGTTTATTGTGCCGCTCTGCCCCTGCAGTCCCTGCGAGCTGCAGCGTTTGTGTACACATCCTTACTACGCACTCCACAGAGCTGGTCTCACATTGTTCTGTTGTCCTACCTCAATTTCTGTCATCCTATTGTTCAGGTCCTTAATCCCTCAGTTATATACCCCGTTCCCTGCATTTGAGATGCGGGGATGTGCGATATTTGATTGTCGAAACTGTTTTGGTTTATTTCAGAACCGTAGGGGCTCGTGTGCGGTCCCCGATTACCCGCTTCGCGGGCGGGGCCTGCGCCGCGAATCCGCCACCACTGTTCGTTTTTGCAATTGAGCCATTTGGCTCCAAGCGTGCTGGTGCACGGCAACGGCGCACCCCATTGCGATTGCACTGTTTTTTCTCAATTTTTTGGTGTGTGTTGGCCCCAGTTGGGCCTCCGGGCAGATTGGGCCAGGTTGGGGACGGCCCAACTGTGCGCTGTTAGGGGTGGGCGATTTTTACACTGCTGATCCATGGTTGGTGGTGAGGGTGGGGGGTGGGAAAGGCGTTGTTTTACAAAAAGGCACACGAGGTTTTGCGGCGCGCATGCCGAAGGGCCACATGCCCATTTGCTGTTCCAACTCTGGGAGCTCATACCAACACAGGAGCTGGGATGTTCACTGATTTATGGGTATTGTGTCTGTAGATACCACCTTCTGAAATGGCTACTGTCATAATGTCCTGGAACATTCGGGGGCTGAGCAACCACACTAAGGCCCGCAAGATCGTTGCATATGCTAACAGACACAATTGCAAGATATTGCTTCTACAAGAGACACACTCCGATGGCCTCATTCCGAGAGCTGTTGCCCCATCATGGGGCTCTGCCAGGTTCTTTACCTCTTACTCCACACAATCTAGGGGCGTTCTCACAATGATCCACAAATCAATCAGGTTTGTGCTGCATAAAAGCTATGTTGATTTTGAGGGTCGTTATGTTATAATACTCTGCACACTGGTCAATAAAGAGTACCTGCTGGTTAACACTTACTGTCCCAATGTGGATTCTCCGGAATTCTTTGACACTGTAACTACCATACTGCTGGGCTTTTTGGGGGTGCACATCATATGGAGGGACCTGAACCTTATACTGGACACTGCCCTGGACAAAACTGCCACTACACCCAGAGCTCTGTCTGGCGCGGCACGCAGGCTGCATGGCCACATGCAGTCGCTCAACATTTGTGACGCCTGGAGAACACTTCACCCCCAGCAGCGGGACTACACTCTTCGGTACACGATAGTTTGTCCAGGATAGATCTGTTTTTGGTCTCGAGAGAGGTCATGGGTAGGGTGGAGGATACACGCATTTTGCCCCGCACATTCTCGGATCATGCTCCAATCATACTGTCCTTGGGGCTGGGAATTCCCATCCCAACACTCTGCACCTGGCACTTTAAGTCCGAATCTCTAAAAGACATAGGGCCTGATTACACGGTAGGCGGTGAGCCATGGCGCTATTAGCGCCATGGCTCATGCCGGTAAAATACCGGCACCGCCTTGGCGGAAAGGGGATTTACTGCCCCATTCCAAGGTTGGAGGGGCGGTAAATCCCCTTTTTGCCATTGCCCTTCCCCATTCCCATTTCTGCCCCATAGGGCTCTATGGGAATGGGGAAGGTGCTAATTACGGCACCGCAATTTTGCGGTGCCGTAATTAGCTCCGAGGTCCCTTAGCGGGTTGGATTTTAACGCCTGCAAAAAGCAGGCGTTAAATCCCCCAACCCGCAAAGGGACCTCGTAGTAAGGCGGTAAGGATTTACCGGTACCGGTATTTTACCGGTACCGGTAAATCCCTACCGCCATCCGTGTAATGAGGCCCATTGTGTTTAAATCTGAGAGTCTAGCGGACATTGAGTCCTTCTTTGAGCTTAACTCTCTTCAAGACACGAACGCCGCGGTCAGATGGGAGGCCTTTAAGGCTTACATTAGGGGTATGTCTATTTCCCGGGAGGCGGGGGTGTTGAAAGCTATCAGAGCCGCCCTTGGGAGGTCTGAGGCCAAACTGAAAAGGTTGGAGCAATGTTGCTCCTCCGGGTCTGACCCCACCATTCTGGCCCAGGTCTCTGACGAGCCCCAGGTGTTTAACACTCTAGCAACCAGCGAAGTTCATTATTTCAGCCGCCTGCAGGCCGCTAGGAGATATGGGGAGGGGGACAGACCCGGTAAGACACTTGCGACACTTGTGAAGGGGGAACTGGGCCGCACGCAGATCACTTCCATAAAAGATCAGAACGGTGACGCTCAGTGGGCGGACCATCGAATACTGGATATATTTACCGGGTTCTATAGATCCCTTTATTCCCAGCCCGTAGAGCACACTAAACAACATATGCGAGAACTCCTTGACCAGATCCCCACCACAGTGATTTCCCCACAGACCCGGGACCAGCTGGATACCCCGTTCACACTAGATGAGATAGTATCGGCTATCTCAGACTTGCCTATAGGCAAGGCGCCGGGACCTGACTGCCTCACGGCGGACTTCTATCGAGAGCATGTCGATATTCTGGCCCCCTGGCTGTTGGAGGTATGGAATGAGGCACTCCGAGCCGCTATCCTTCCCCCCTCCATGCGGGAAGTGGCCATCACGGTATTGCTCAAACCAGGTAAACCTGGGGATGAGTGCGGGTCCTATAGACCTCTCTCCCTCATGAACCTAGACACGAAGATCTTTGCTAAGATCATTGCTAACCGCTTTCTGCCCATTATGACTCACTTGGTACAAGAGGACCAAGCAGGCTTTGTCCCTGGCAGGTCCACCTCCCATAACATCAGGAGATGATTCAATGTCATGTCCCGTATAGACCGAGATGCCCAGGCCATAGCGGTTACGCTGGTCGCTCAGAAGGCCTTCGACATGGTCTCTTGGAAATATATGTGGCTGGTCCTCGAAACAATGGGCATCGGCCCCAACATGATAGGGTTCATTAAACTATTGTACACTTCCCCCGTTGCGCGGGTACAAGTCAACTCACTAACATCCGAGATGTTCACTCTATTCAGAGGCACCAGACAGGGCTGCCCCTTCTCCCCGATCCTTTTCGCATTGGTGATAGAACCCATGGCGGACTTTATCCGAGCACGGCACTCGCGTAAAAGAGTACGATTGGTTGATGATCCTGAAATAATATCTCTATATGCTGACGATGTTCTACTATACATCAGAGATCCCACAACCCATCTGGATCCCATACTGAGAGACATCACCCGGATCGGCACCCACTCCGGATTTACGATTAATTATTCCAAATCGGAGATTTTCCCGCTCGCTAAGGCTACCCTGCAGCCCACCACCGAGTATCCCCTGCACTGGGCCCCTGAGGGTGTGTGATACCTTGGGGTGCAGATGTCCCTCACTAAGCCCACCTTGCTTGCCGATAACTACTCAGCTGTAGCACGAACAGTTGAGACCAAAATTTCACGATGGCGCACTCTCCCGTTGTCCGTCGCAAGTCGTCTATCCCTTATTAAAATGATCTTGCTCCCCAAGCTCTTATACACCTTTTGCAATGTCTCTACATGGCCCGGGAGGGCTTACTTCACTAAATTGCATACCCTTTGCGCACAATTTCTCTGGCACTCCGGTGCGGTGCGCAAGAAGTGGACTGACATGGCACTTTCATACAACAGGGTGGTATTGCTGCTCCGGACCTAGAGCTATATTGGATCGCGGCCCAGGCCCAGCATGCTACTCATTGGTACCCGGGTTCCCCAGTGCGCCCACATGTCAAACTGGAACGACTTGCCTCCGCTGGTATCAACTTGATGTCCCTGATACTACACCGACGCTACACATCTGAGTCCCCCGTTGACCCCATTGCTGCGACTCTGTATGCCTGGTCACGTCTGCTACACTCGACAAGTGGGCCCTCCCCATTTTACAAATGGCTTCCTGTGTGGGCCTTTCCGGGCCTGGAGCCCACGCTTGATACCGCTTTGGCCCGACACTGGGGTGCACTGGGGTATCGGGCCCTGTCCGACTTCTATCCCGAGGGCAAATTCATAGGCCCGGAGACCGGGCCACACCAGATCCCCCCTAGAGACTCTCCAATACTACAGGCTTCGCGCCGCGTTCCGCACCATGTGGCCCTCCTTTCCGGATGAGCCCCAGACAACACGGTGATAGCCGACAATTCGCCAACTCGGGAGGTGCACATGGCGTCGTCTCTTCACTGTATCAAATCCTACAAGACATTCATTCCGAGTAGGGCGGTAAGGGTTAACGGTCACCGGTAACGAGACCGGTGCCGTTAAACCCTTACCGCCCTATTCCGAGTTCCCTTTGCGGGTTGGTACTTAATGCCTGCTTTTTGCAGGCGTTAAAAATCCAACCCGCAAAGGGACCTAGGAGCTAATTACGGCACCGTAATTTATGGTGCCGTAATTAGCGCCTTCCCCATTCCCATTGAGCCCTATGGGCCAAAAATGGGAATGGGGAAGGGCCCATGGTGAATGGGGAATTACCGCCCCCGCCAACCTTGGAATGGGGCGGTAATTCCGCCATTCACCATGGCGGAGTCGGAGCCATAACGGCATCAACCAAGGCGCTAATAGCGCCTTGGTTAATGCCAGGGTCGGAATGAGGCCCATTATCTCCATCCCGACTCTTGGGGCACGCGACGGATGGTCGGCTGAACTGGGTCTAGAAATATCTGATGAATTGTGGGAGGATATGTGCTGCCACACACAAAAAGTGTCCCTCAATTTCCGTTTTCGTGCCATGCAATACAAGCTCCTCAATAGGCTTTACTATACACCACGCGGGACATCAGGGTTTGCTCGCTCTGAGGTGCACCTCTGCCCGCGCTGTAGGGCGGTGGATGCTGATCACTTGCATATGTTCTGGACCTGTAACAAATTGGCCGGTTTCTGGGACAGTGTCCTTCATACACTAAGTGCAGTAACTGAAACTGTAATTGATCCCGAACCTTTGGCAGTTCTGTTTGGGGTCTGGGGGTCTGACGAAACTAAGCGCTTGAAAAAGTTTTTGAATATAAGCTGCATGATTGCCAAAAAAATGTATACTTCAGAACTGGAAGAGCTCCTCCCCACCGGCCTCTCAGAAATGGCTGGGTATGCTCACATGGTCGCGGAACTGTGAGGAGGAATACCTGACAATGCTGCCCACCCAATCTCGCCCCAGGAACATCTGGAGCGAATTTAATACATATCTCAACAATCAAAGTGAGAACACGCCCGGTTCTGGCTTGTCTCCGGTCCCTATCCATGCACCGTGATTTTTGCTGTGTGCTTCTGTGTTGTTGATGCTCTATATCCACTGTTGGAACTGTATTCTGTAACCATCACGATGCTTTATGCTATGCTTGATTTATTTGTTTGTTGCCTTGACGTATGTGCCTTGTAAACCTCTGCCGACAAAAAAAAAGTAAAAAAAAAAAGAAGTGTTTCAAAATTAGCATTAACCTTCTTGTCTGAAATCACCTATGAGCCATGATCATTGCACCCCTAAGTAAAGGGCAATTCCAGCAGAGTGTGACTATTGATTCGTCCCACCTGTAACTGTTCTCCCTTAGAAGCCTGTACAACATACTGTGTGCCTAATTTACAAAATAAAGCACAGCAAAACAAAGTCTTAGCACAAACTATTGCACAGTGAGCTGATTCACATCAACAAATCTGTGCTAAATCCAACTGCAGACAGGATGAACATGTGTTACATTCAAGCCACAACATGCCCCCAGCACAGAACCAGTTTGCGCAATGGAAATGCATAGTGCTTTGAATATAAGCACTAAACAGGCAATTAAAATGATTCTGTGGTGCATTTGTACAGAACGCCTCAACGAATGCTCAGATTTCTTACTGGCAATCTGTCTGACTCCTACTCTCCCTTGTCACAGTACATACTCTATGAAGGCGCTCATCCTCACCACATAACACTTTCTCAAAAACGTAAACTCTCCTCATGTTTCCCTCTTCCCCTCATAGCCTTGGGTATAAAGCACTTGACCAATCCCATAATCCCCCTGCCAATATATCAGTTTTTTGATGAGGAAAAGTAGGACTAAGAGTACTGTGAACGTGCACACCCCACAGCCCCTAGAAGTTATAACAAAATAGAGTGCCGACATTGATCGGGATATGATGAGGTGTGTGTATGTGTGTGGAGGAGGGGGGATGAAACTAGCGGGAATGGTACATACGGTTTTTCCTCATATGAAACGTTTCTTTCCATTTTTGATGCTTTTGCCACACCCACAAGTCTCTAGCCCTAGCATTTATTTATTTACTTTAAATCACAGTGGGCTCTATTGGTTTCCCCCAACTTATTGGCTAACGGCAAGACTTGTAAATGACAATAGTAACTGAGCTGTATACCCCACAAACTGCTGAATTTAGGACTTTTTAATGTGCTCAGGGTTAGTGTGTTGGTACGATGTCCTTTCATCACCAGGCATTTCTACCCCTGCATTTTAAACGTGTACAAAATAACGAAAAAGTGTATTAAATTCTTTTTGGGGGGTGGAAAAGGGCAGGTAAGAGGTTGGGGGGGTCGAGTCACGCATACTAAGAATAAAGTTGGAGTTTTTGGTAGAAGTTCCAAGGGGGTTATCGCAAGGAGGATACCTGGCCAACGTGCTTGCATGCGGGGCCACACAGGGAAGCTGAGAAGGTTTCTTCCTGTTGATCTGGGGGATGGACAGGCAAAACTGGGATTTTTAGGGGATATGAAGAGATAGGCTGGAAGTTCTTGCTTAGGTATGCTATAATGGTAATTATTGTTGCCTGTGTGATTGTAGTGGTTTTAGCAATTGCATGTGAGTTCTGTCCTGGAATGGATCTGGAGATTTATTGTGATTGATAAAGTGGTAAGGCTGATTCTGTATACATGTCTGATATTTTTCGCCTGAATGCATTCAGGCTCTCGAAAGAGAAGATATCCAACCTGTCTATTACAAATATAGCATGTATTAAGACAGCTTGCTCTGCTCCAATCTAGAGATAACGCAGCCTTACAGATGACCTTAGCACCAAATACTGCAAAGTCAATCGCTCAATAGACATGTGAAGACCTGCACAGGTACGGCTCTAGAAGCGATTGGAATGGTTAGCACAAGCATTTCATTTAGATGATCTGTAAAGGTTAGAGACGGATTGAGGGGTGATCTAGGTACTGCAACTGGATACATCTAGGAGTGGACACATCAGCAGCACCTTATGTCTATCCCTTTCATTGCACTAGAAGATATATGATGGTAATCACTCCTTTGAAATTAGAAGATCTATAGGTCAGCCACTGTAACTCATAACAATATACGCATGTATCCCTGATATTGCACTAAAAGAGTTCCAATGTTTGCCTAATATGAGATTTAGAAGATATGGAGTAAGACTATAAGGGTAACCTATCTACTGCACTAGAACATCACATGACTCAAGATCATATGGCAGCCTGGCCTCCATGCTTAGAAGATGGTATAAGATACCTGGTCTATTTTCACTTAGGGACGCCTTTCTATAGTGGCTGGAATTAGCACATGAGGGTAGCTTGTCTTTTTCACACATACGACCGGATCACACAAAAAGATCAATGACAAGCTCCACCTGAGCTTAAGGTATGTATAAACACACCACTTCGGTGGGCATCTGCCGTAGACACGGCTATCCATCCACACACTTTAGAATGCAGCTACGACTACAACAAGTTCAATCTAGCTGGACACATAATGGCTTTGCTGTTAAACCAGATTTGCCTCAACACCTCTGCCATTAGAATACAGCGACAACCTATGTCAATTTTCGGTCTAGCTGGGCAAACATGTATTCTCTTGCACTAGCGCTCTGACCTGACCTACCTCAGCACCCATGCATATGCCTGACATCTTAGGTTGCTTATTGGAGAGTAGCTAGCCCACTAATTCCTAGTCTTGGCCAAATGCACACACACAATGTAAGCCTTTTACTGATAATTTCCCCATACCTGGACCTCGGTCCCCTGAGAGCTTTCCTACCACAAAGGTCATTGAGGCCATATAAATGGGAAAAGGCACTATGTAAATAACAAATACAATACAATACATTCTCAGAGGACATTTCTCTAATGTTTGTTTGTTGACAGGTTCACAGAAACGGCTTATTGCCAAATGGTCAATTGACCTCAAATTCTCAGCGTGATGTCTGCTCATCTTGCTATGAGGGTCACAGACAGTCCTATAAAACTTAACGCAACAGATTTGTAATTGGCAAGAGTCTGCAGTGCATGTCAGGATTGAGGATACTCCCTGAAACCCTGAAAACTGCTCTTGTTACTTCTGCTTGTGTGCAATGGCATTGCCAAAGCAATGGAGATGTACATGTCTACTGGGCATGGGAATTTTAAACACGTGATCTGTATCCATGTATTTTATTGACTTGTGGCCCAATGTACTCTCCTGTCACATTCACCTCTCGCAGCACCCCATATCCACCATCCCTCACATTCTTGCATCGTGCTGCACCAAATGGGTGTACTGTAAGAAAATGATGAGAGCACATGTCTTTCAAGACCACAGTTGTGTGACCATCACACCACCTCATGTGAATACAACAGAACAACACATGCACATGGGTTCAGCAGCAGCCAAAGCTTGATTCCACTACTTGACCACTTGGATGCTCTAGGTCTTTGTGTCCCTTATCATTGATGTAGTCTGCAAATGAGCCACCATGTAAGGTATATATCTTACATCAACCAGTTAGTGGCAGATATATTCTCTCACTACCTTCATTCCATCTCATCCATGGCATTGATGCATTCCCTTTCCCTTTGTGTATCTATCTGCATCCGGACCTGCAGTTCAAGGTCCTGGGCATGAATCACTGGGTTTACCTTATCCAGGATTCAAAGCAGTAGCAGTGTTACACAAGTGTGGCGAAGAGAATTCACCTCCATGGTGTGTCCTACCTCAATGGCTGACCTCATCATCCTCTGGCTCCGGATTCTCATGTCATCCCAGTACTTCTTGATGTTCTCGACATTATGGACTGTCACCCCCTCCACGTTGATTGCAATTGTGTTGTTATCCCAGATCTGTCGACAGTCAGAGGCCCCAAGCTGCTTATAAACCCTAGAGGGACTTATACTTCCTCAGGGCCTGGTCAGCTGGATGCCAATGTCATTGGCTGATACATTGACAACCTTCAGCTCCAAAACATTGGTGGTGTGTAATGATGGTGCAGCCACTGCAGAGGTGAGGCTGGTTGGTTTGATAGTGGGTCCTGAGAGTACCAGAATAGAGGAGCTGCAATGTTACAATGGAAATGTAGGTGTACAGATGAGGCAGGTGAGATGGTCAGAGGAAGCATGTGATGACATGGTGCACAGTGCACCAGCAGAAGGTGACATGCCTTTGTGTTCAGATAGTCACTCTAGGGCAGTTCAAGTGGCCAACAAACAAGGACAGACTACCAGACAGCAGGAAATGTCATGCAGAGAAGGAAAAGAAGACAGCAAGAGGAAATGGATAAGGCAAGGCAGGAGGACGAGACCGGTGCAGGTGTAATGAGGAGCAGTATGGGGGGAGCACAGTGAAAAATGAAAAGAAAAGGCCCTAACTCCGTAAGTTACACAAGTCAAGCAATATGCGCTATGTATCCACAGAGTAATCACCGAATAATAAGAAAAGGGGATGCATGCACAGATTGATATTATGTAGCACTCTTGCAACAGGTGCATAGGCTAAGTTCTTAGAATTCTTTATGCACAAAAATCAGGTGCTCCGTGATGCATTTGCAAGGTGCGCACCCCATCACATGCAAAAATAGGACCAACAACCTGGTCAGATAGCACAAACTCAGCCTTTCATCCTTCGAAGGTCGATAAATAAGTACCACACCCTGTGGGTAATAATAAGCAGCGCTCAGATGCCTGAGAGTTTGTAGCACTATATAAATGCGAATGATTATTATTATTATTATTATTATTATTATTATTATTATTATTATTATTATTATTATTATTAACAAGTGCACCATGAGTCATAGGGATGCATGGAAAGAGAGTGGACACAGAAGGAAAAGGGTCCAACTCAAAAAAGGTCCAAAATGCATGGAAGACCCAAGACAAAAAAGGGCCAAGCTCAAGAAAAATCCCTGTAAAGAAAAGGGAAAACTAAAGAGAAGCGCCCATAAAAGATTTTTATTTTTACAATGAGGAGCTGGTCATCCGCAATGATTTTAGGATGAGTGTCAGCAAGACCTTTATCCTTGGGCAGAAAGTACCTTGTTTGTTACACAATGTAAACCCCTGTTTCAGGAGGTTACAGATAAAACCGATGCCTGTGGATTTGAACATCGCATGGCCAAGGAGGTCTCCAAACGCATGGATGATCTTACAAGGTGAACAAAGGACAGGTTCAGTTGGAACCTTAGATAATCTCAGGCAACAGGTGGCCGATCCTTCCAGATGGAGGAGCTGGCCAACACTGAAGAGGTGGGCAGTGGCCTCATTGCAAGTGAGCAGGTTATGGGCGTTGGAGGGATTGACACATACATGGCCACATAAGGTGAGTGACATGCGTGCATCTTGTATTTGTTGTTGCTTGCACATTCAATGTATGCATATATAAATGAGACATTTTCCAGAGTCCTTCTCTTCCTCCCCTCATTCCTCATGTCATGTGCACATGCCCTCTCCCATGTTATGAGGTGTTGCAAGCATGATTAAGGCATCATCCGCAGGACAGTGTAACAGCATTTCACTCATGACTCTTGTTCACACATGAAAAGTAAAGTAACTAGTAATGTGCCTTTTGAATGAATCACACATGGTAAAGCATTCAATCCCAGTGCCACATCTGGGCATGGGTATGTGGGCTGACTGCAGTTGCCTTTTCATGGGTTACACTTTTCAGCTGTTCATGAAGGAGTCATTTTTCTGGAGGCACTTTGTGAGAAGGTAGTACAATTAATGCGTTACATGCCTCTGGTGTCTTGTGCTTACCCAAAACCCTGATGTGGCAGTGATGGACTATCAGTCACCAGGCCCTGACCAGACTGTGAGTGGCAAGCATGGACTGAGTAGCAATGTCCATTGTGGCCATGTCCAGCTTTTAGGCAGTCCACCTATGTTGTGGATTCATAGGAGCATGGTCAAGGACACCAATGTTCGTATGGAATGTATGAAGCTGAAGGTTGCAACAAGGATGTAAGTCCCACATGTTCCATCATGCATGGTTTGGTAGTAAGCCATGACGGCTGAGCCTCAGTGGAAGAACATAAATGCACATATTGCAAAACAGTGAAGTGTGATACTGCCAATGGCCATTGTTTAAACTGGCATACATTTGAATGCAAGTAAGGTGGTAGCCACATCCTCTCAGTGCCTTGATTGAGGCCCTCTAGCGTGTGTACGTGTGGATGCTGAGCGCCCGGTTCCATATGTGGTTTTGTAGAAGATTTGCTCCATTCATTTGGAAGTGTATCACATGATGGACAGTGCATTCTCCTACAGGCCCAACAAATTACCTGCAATTGTAGATGTCCACGCATTGACATTGTGTAAAGGTCCACAACTGGTTGTCGTTCACCCATCCTCAGTCTGGAATACGTTCTCCCTTCTGTTGGCACATGGGTGTTTTTTGCAGGACTGGGCCTTAGAGGGCAGTGGTCATACAAAGCTTCTCCTGCTACGCTTGCACCTAGAAACACCTGTGTGCAGGTGCATTACAAATGCGATATCATATCATACCATATCCGGTATTGTCTTCCAAAGGGCCAATCTGGAATGTCAGTTAAAAGGCTACAGACTGTGGTTAGTGACTCTTCAAACCTGTGCTTCTGGATGATTGGCATTCCTACGGCCAAAATGATGTAATGCTGTGCAGTATATTGGCTATGAGGTAACATTGCGTAGCATGTTTGTTTGATTATTCAGAGTGCACTGTGTCCTGTGAGTAGTTCATATGGGATTGTTATAAGGGGAAAGTAGGCTGTTAGATTGCATGTGGTGCTGGGTCATTGTGGGAATTGTATGGTCATTGTAGCGTATGTGCATAAGGGTTGAGTTGTGTGATAGTTGTCTGCCATTTTGAAGGTGAGGATTCTCGAGAGGAAATCATGCTTGACCACCAGCCAGCACAAGTCTGCTTGATGTGTTTAGTGAACATTCAAGGTGTTTGCAGGCAATACTGAGCAGGCCCTCCTCAGTGAATGTTCCTACTGCTGCGAATGACTTATTTGGAGACCTAATTTACAGGGCTGATCACAGAAGCCAGGATGAGGAGAAGTTGTTCCAGTTAATGTTGGAGGCTGAGTTAGAGCAATAGAGCCAGGCCACCTTGGGCTTGTCTGGTGTGATATGATATGATATGATATGTTTATTTATATAGCGCCTATACACAATGTGTTTCAAAGCGCTTCAAGGCAAGGGAGGGAACAAGGGAAAATACAACCACATTCTTACAGGCCATGAACAGTAAGGATGTGAAATTAACTATCGTACTCAGCCTGATGACATTTCAGATAGTGCAAGAGCTAAGACATAGATAAGGAAGGGAGGGGGAGAGTGGGAAGGAAATGGAAACAGACAGCCGACTACCGTACTAGGCCTGACGACATTTCTGGTACAGCCGGAGAAAAACAAAAGGTGAGGGAGATGGCTGCAGAAAGGGAGGGGAGGAACAAAACAAGCAACTATCATACTAGGCCTGACGACATTTCAGATAGTGCTGGAGGGGTGGAGGGGTGGTGGGGAGGAAAAAAACAGTAATCAGAGGGTGGAGGAAACAGACGAGGTTGCTATCATATTAGGTCCAGGGACAATTCTGATAGAGTAAGTGCATAGAAGAAAGTAAGGGGAGGAGATAGGAAAAGGGAGAAGGGAAAGGAGGAGAGAACAAGCAGTCAAAAAGTGTGGAGAAGCAAGAGGGGAGAGCGAATACAATTGCAGAAGTCAGTAGTAACACATAATGTTGCAAGCCAGGATACAAGATGAAGATGGGAATAGCATGATTATGCTGTTGATGTGCATATGACTATGGCACAACAGTTGTCATTTGGAAGTGAAGCCAGGGACAATGTGGCACATGTAAGCCAGGAGTCAAATATGCCCTCCATTAGTGTGACCACAGATTCAGTACCTGCATCAGTATCTGCACCATTACCAACTACTTCAGTGGAGTCTGCAGTGCTGGCTGGTAAAGGACATCATCTACTAACTGTTGGGTCATTACAACTGGACAAACACTTTTAATTAGGTGTGGGTGGGCCACACACAAGTAGAGACTGCTTGCCTGATAGCCAATCTTAGTGGGAGGGGGAGTTGGTGCATTCAAGCCACAGACAGGGACATGTGCTACAGGAGTTGCCTCAGAAAATTAGCCAGATGGGCAATACAGTGGTAGCAGGCACTTGGGATCTTCGCCAGGAGACTTGTGCACTGTGGGAGGAAAATGCACCAGGATATGGTGACATTGAGGGAATGCAAGCAGCAGTAGAGTTTGGCATTGAGGAAAAGCATGAAACAAGATATGCTGACATCAAGGGACAGAACACCGGGGCATTGTGGCATTGAAGAGCAGCATGCACCAGGTAATGGTTGTCAATGATGGATTGATTAATGCACCTGTGTCATACATTGCTGTGTCTACAGAGGATCAGATTCGGCAATCCTTGGTTTTGTGGTCCACCAGTCGAGCATGCACCATTAGATAGTGGCTCTCAGTAATTGTTAACATGTTGCCTCTCCTGCATTGGTTTATGAGTGGTATGTATGCTATTTGGACATGCCCACTTGACCTTTAGATATTGAGGGCGGTGGCCTGGCTGTTTGCTGTTGTGATGCATGTTGTTGGCAGTGCAGTTGTCCTTTAGTAGGGGTATTTGTGATGTGGTCTGCTTTTGTTGTGGGCAACATATTTTTATCTACAGTTGTGTTCCTCATGCTGTTTCCATGGAATGCTTCTACGCATGTAATGTACGCCAATGCCACTATGTATAAACAGTGGATTTCTGTTCAGTAGAGGAGCGAGGGAGCTCTCAGTGATATGGTGTGCTGGGTGCGTGTGCGAGAGGGCTCATTGCTAGTGTGAAAGCTCAGTGCTGAGGGCTTGGCTTGTGTTAGTGAGCAGCAGACTTCCCCTGCCATGCATAATAAACGGTGTTCCATTTAAATATCCATCTATGTGCCTCTTGTGATCTTATTTTGTTTCCATAGTATATATTTATGAACTTACACTGCATGGCCCTTCAGCAGACCATAGTCTGAAAACACATGAGAGAGGAGCAGCACAATGCATGCTGCAGGATCTGTAGTTTAGGCACTGTCCAGAATGCAGAGAAGTGTAGTGTGATGGCAATTGAAGTAATAGAGAGGATGAAGAATAGTCAAGGAATATATTGAAGAAGATAGAAATGATGTGAGAGCTGGAGAGGTTTTTCATTGGAACTCAGCTTTATGCTATGGGTCCGTGTGATACATGCAGCATAAGTGCATGGTGAATGATATGCCCTCACCTGCTATAGAAATGGACCCGATCCCTTTATTTGATACATTAATGCTGTTACAGCACAGCATACTAAGTATTGCCAACACTGCCTTCACAGCATGGAACATGAGCATGTGGTGACAGTATTGTAAGTGGTGTTGTATAGCCTTGTGGCCTTGATGCCCTTGACTCTGTAAAATGAAGCAGAGGTGGTGGACATTAGTGGGACAGCGGGAGAGGCAGTTGCTTGTGGTGTTGATGGGTGTAGGTGGAAAGTACCCAGTTCTGTGTGGAAATGTGCTTTATATGGTTTTTGGCCAGAAACATTGATGTGTGTTAGTCATAGGGAAAAGGGAACGTTTTTATAGGTTACAGTAATCTGGGTCTGATACGCTGCTTATTTGCTAGAGATTGATAGGGCTAATGAGGCGGGCTTAGAAATGGTTCCATTAGAGTTCAGGTACTAATGGCTAGGCCTGTGGCTGCTGTCAGGTGAGGAGTATGTATATGTAGTGTGAGGTAGGCGATCTATGAGGGGAATTTGTCAGGGCAAATCAAGAGTAGGCATTACAAGGCAATACAACTTGCAACCCTGTATTCCAACCACTTGCCTCTTGCAGTCATATACCTCTGTTTCAGTAGCTCACATTGGCAACGTTTATAGCTCTTTCTCGCTAATCAGTGCATTGCATCCCGTGTGAAACAAAACAGGTATCTGCAAGTTGAAAGATGAGGGGGAGTGCACAATCTGGAAACACCACTCAATTACCATACTTGAGGAAACTTTACATTTGGGGCCACAGTCACCCATCTTTTCCTTTCTTAGGAAGCTGTTTGGCAGGATGAGAGAAGCCTCAAACTACACTCTGGCATACTCAAGTGTTCCCTTCCGTGACTTGCTGGTAATACCACCAGTAGGGCTCGGCTTGAGTAGGGCAAGAAGGAGTTTGTCAGACAATCATCAGGCAGTCGGGGCATGCCACTTTCCTCCTGAGTGTCTACCTTGCTGTCGTCTAGAAGCACCAACACTCTTGTCATCCATGCATAAATGACAGTCCCTCCACCTCAATACACAGAATTCAATAGGTTTAGAGGAGGCACCCAGACAAAGGTATCAGAGTGATAGTGTAACTGTTAGGACAGTTTTTCTGAAGTCCAACTAAGGGCTTAGTAATACCATTCAACTGAGACAGTACAAGACTCCACTCTTAGTATAAGGCTGTACCCCCTGAGTATAGGGTATCGTAGACAGAACAGCCAGGCTTATCTTGGGAGGGAGAGAGGGCTGTAGAATCAGTACAAGGAAATTGTGATACAAATATGGTCCAGTGAAACATTGACACACTATATTTTGTAAAAGTAAACAGTTTATTTAAATACAAGTAGACCAAGGTAAATCTTGGGTAAATAAGTACTATGAAATGATATATAACCACAATAAAAAACACAACACTATGCTTGAAGGTGCACAGAACAAAGCATATAACCTTATTTAGAAAACTGACAGTATTTCTAGGGAAGTCAAACCTTATCAAACACATTCAGTATAGGTCACACCGATTCTTGGTGAGTAAAACCATAAATTACTTTCAGATTACTTTACAGTAATTCAAGGGTAGTAAACCTCGTCAGTTGTACCGTGACGCTCAGCAAGAAATCACATAGTAAGTCAACTGGACAATATACTTTCAAAATAGTGGAACACTTATTGGACTAGTAAAAACCTGTAACTCTGATTCAGGATAACATACTTATTCTAGGGGAGTTGGACTTTGGGGTGTAATATTCAATTACAGTTGCTTTTTAGTTCACAGACTAAGGGGAGGAATAACTTGTTAACTTATATTTTGATGGCACTCTCTTAGGGAGAATTCTCCAGAATGGCTAATTTACTTTACCTACTGAGTCCCTCAGCTGCTTTGCTGGATTTCTAGCATTTATGTTGTTCACCTGGTAAGAGTGTGCGCCTTTTTTCCCACTCTTACATGTGTTTTGCTGTGTGTTTGTAACAGTTTTCTTGTGTTCATAGACTGTGGAGCCTCACCTACTCCAAAGGTATCATCTTTTTACTGTGTGTTACACAGCACCTTCAGTGCAGTGACACAAGGTTGTCTTTTAGACTTCCCAACTCAGACTCCATTGGGACTGACTACTGTCTCCCAGAACATGTAAAGTTGCCATTGACTTTATTAGTCTATTTAAAATCCACAGACCCAGTACAAATTATCTTACATAAAGTACTGGAAAGGGTTAATAATTATCCCTTTTAGACTGTTTTTCTTGGAGCATTGTTTTGCTCCCTTTTCATCAAGACTTGGCTGGTGGCAGTGGTAACCACCCTATTTTTCCTACCGCGGTTATCTTAAATAACCTTGGTATTGTTTTAGGCAATCTTGGTAGCCTTGAACTTATACCCGCTAGAGCATATACTTTTTTATACAGTTCTGGCTGGGTTGAATCACCATTTCTTTTTGAAAATATCTTTCTCGTGTTTTACTCTGCGCGCCAAACAAGGTTTGGTTCCTTTGTTCGCCCCCCTTTTACGGGCTTCTACACAGAAGCCCTCCTTAGGCACCTGAAAGTCTGGGTAGGCAGGATTGCAGGGAGGGGTTTTAGGACCCCTGCCATGGGTTCCCTTGGTAACCCAAGTAGCATTGTTTGATTGGCTAGGGGACTGTCTTGCCAGGACAGCCACCCTGCTGTGTGATTGACAGCCAGGCTATGTGAATGGGGGGGAAACTGCATAAAAAGCAGGTCTCTGTGGCTGGAAAGGCAGAGTCGCCACTGGAATGAAAGAACCGACAAGGAGCTGACAGAAGAGGACCCCTACAATGACTGAACTGCCCGGTGAAGCCCGGCTGCAGGTCCGAATCTTCAGACTCCAACGACAGAGAAGATCTACCAGGCATCTTCTTCCCCTGAGCTGGTGGGAGCAACCAGTTCACCCAAACTGCAAGCCAGGACTCCCTCCTCTGGTAGAATTTGCTGTACAGAGCTACAGTGAACCGGATAGCCAGGAAGGTTGGACCCTGCATGGGTTTTAAGAAGCGCACCTTTTATTTGTTCCTTTGCTCTGCTAGTGGTTTCTTCCCTGGACAGTGCAGGACCCTCCCGTCTTCCTACTTCATGTCAGTCCGACAGTTTCTTCAGGAACCATGAGCCTGCAGGACGTCCGTCTCAGCTACAGCTCTTCTCCATTTAAAGGTACTGTTCAAATCCGGTTGTTCGTTTTGTCCAGCCGCGGGGAAGGTGTGTGATTCTTTTGCCAATCTGAAGGCTCATCCTTCTCTACTCTTTAAACTGACTTTCCTGCCGACCAACTTCGTCTGGAACTCTTGGCAAAGACTTAACCGCGAACTACCGTGAACTGTGTGATCTTGAGCAAAATACTTTTGTCCTATTGATTTTGGCCCTAAGCCTTTTTGATTTGATTCCATCACTGTAGTTCCTCTTTCTAGATTGCCCTGCTTATTTACCTGTTGGTGCTGCTCAACTTTAGTCTAACTTCGTCTTTCCCTCCCTTATAAATGATTGGAGTGCCATTTTGCTCACACTTCATTTTGAGCTTAACTTGTCCAGAATCTATTGGGAGTGGTCTGGTGTATTAAGAGTGCAATTTTTCAACAGCTTTACTTTAGTGAAATGTTTTACAACTGATGTGTAAATAAATGTATATTCATTTACTCAGAAACCTTGAGACAGTGTTTGTTTGAATCATAGTAATTGCTGTCCTTTGTGTAACTATTGATACTGCTAACTTGCTTTTGAGATAAGTCTGGCTGCTCAGCCATCGCTACCACTTTACTGTGTAGTACAGGCTTGCCCCAAAGGTGAATTTGTACTGTCACTTGCAGTCTTAATTGTAGTCTTAATTTTGTTAGGTGTTCCCAAAGGGTACTGCATATAATTCTGCCTAACTCTGGTGTACAGCAGTGAGGATCAAGTATAGTAATTACACTTAGAGTGCTGCTATTACCTTGGATCAACTAACCACAAGGCTGAACATCACTAAAAAAGCAATATTAATAATGTCTGATATGGAAAAGTACAGTCAGGAGACCCTCCTTAGTTACACTGTGGATTATCTGAAAAATCGGTTAAAGGCAAAAAGTCTGAATTGATTGAAAGGTTGTTAGAAAATCAAAGTCTGGAGGTTGGGTCTGAAATACCTGACCCCTCAGCAAATATGGAAAATAATGAGGATGATAATGTGTCTATTATTGATGAGTTAGAGGAAGTAGATGTGTCTCATAATATAGGCCTCACTGCTCCCTTAACTGCTCAACAACCGCAACCTTTGTCCACTGGGATCCCACCAGGTCCTACACTCAGTCCTGAATTCATTGCTCTAGAAAAGATGAGGAGTGAAATGGAATTCAAACATTTAAATGCTCAAACTATACAAAAGCGCCAAGCTCAGAGAAATGGAGTTGAATCATGAACTAGAAATGAAAAGGTTATCTCTTGAAAATGCTTCTCTCCCAGAGTCTTCTAGGTCTTCCAGTCCTACGAAACCCCATATGCCTAAAGAAATTGTGGGTATGCATAACGTTAAGGTTGATATTTTGGATTGGTTGGTAATGTTTGAATATAACCATGGGATTCAAGGTATTACATGGAATCAGTTGCTTCTCTGGCTCTTCTCTAGGCTACCCACTGTTGCATCAGATGTTGTGATGGAGTTGGGGGAGGTGGATAGGATGGATTATGAGTGTGTGAAGCTAGCTTTAATTGCTAGATTTGGGAAGACCCCTTCCCAGTACCTTAAGAGGTTTAGGACCCTCTGAAAGCATGATGATACCCCTTGGGCTACCTGGCTATGTGAATGTTTGAAAAACTTAGATGGATGGGTTAAGGGTTACAGAGTAAACACCTATGAAGGTCTGACGAATCTTGTTATGTTGGAGTCAATTTATGATGCCTCATCTCCTTAGCTCAGACAGCACTTGGCTGATTCTAAGCAGATAGACCCAAAGAAGTTAGCTAAGGCTGCTGACTTGTGGGTTGCCAACAGGGCTACTCACAAGAATTCTGGGGCAACTCAGAAGAAGGATGAGGGAAAGCAGCCAAAGAAGGATAACAAGGAGAATTCTAATACCTCCAATCCAAAAGAGGGCCACAAACAGCAACATAACAGTAAACCATAAGGGAAACCTAATCAGGCTTGTGCACCATCTGGACCCAAACCAGATGGAGGTCAGAACATACCCCCATTCATCAAGACATTTGGGAAATGTTATGTTTGTGGGTAAACTGACCATGGGAAAGGGGATCCCATATGCAAGGGTAAACCTTCAGGGGTCCAAACTGTCTCCTTAGCCTTCTCCCCAGAGGAAGAAGTACCTATTGCAAGTGGAAACTTTCACCTACTGGCTGATGAACCCATGAGAGTTTCAGCTAGTATTTCTTTAGTGTCCCTGGGCTTTTGGGAACAACAGAAGTTAGATGTCTATAATTCCATCCCAGATAATACTAAACAGTATTATAAAGATAGTGTTCTTGTGAATGGACAGGAGACCCCTGCCATCAGAGACACTGGAGCCAGCATAACTGTGGTGGGTGAATCATTTTTCAAGGTGGAGGATGTTGCTAAGGCACCCATTCGCCTCACCAAGTTAGCTGGAGGCCCTGTGCAAATCTTTCCCCAGTTACCAGCTCTCATCCAGTGTAATGATATGACTGTCAAAATACCTATTAGTGTGCAGAGTGAAGTGCCTGGGGGAGTTCCGTTGGGTAATGACCCGAAAACTCTTGGAGTTATGTCAAGTACCCCCAGGCCTCCCAGTAAGAGGAGGCAGGAGCTCACTAGGCCTGCAAGGGAGAGGACCTTGAGGGGCTCTCCAGAGGAGTTGATGGAGGAAACTATCACTCTGACTCCACAGGAGTTGTTCATTGCTATTTCTGGAAATAAAGAGGCAGAGGGGAAACCCAAGACCTCAAGGAAAAAGTCAGACACGACCCCTGTGCTACCAACAAGGACATCCCCAAGATGTCCAAGGTCACACCTGTGATCCCCCCACCTGCTGAGGCAGAGTGTGAGGTACAACCATGTGTGGTTGAGCCAGTTTCTGAAGAGTCAGATCTGGAAGAAGAGACTGTTTTGGTTGGAGATCTTGACCCTGTTGACCGTCCTGAGCTGCAGTATTTACTGCCAGAAGGTGGACCCAACAGGGCAGACTTCAGCAGAGGACAAAGAGAGTGTCCTATTCTCGAGGGTCTTTGTCAACAGGCTGCTAACCAACTTGATGAGCAAGAAGTTGGAAAGCATAGGTTAAGCTGGGAAGATGGCCTCTTCTACAGTGAACCCACTGAGTCTATCCCTGGGGACTGCAAAAGAATTGTAGTGCCCCTTGCTAACAGACTCCAGTTCCTACAGTTGGCCCATGAGATACCTTTGGCTGGTCATTTGAGTTTCAAAACGTCCAAGGAAAGGCTCTCCTTATAATTCTACTGGCCTAAGATGGGTTCAGAAGTTGACAAATTCTGTAGGAGCTGTCAAACTTGCCAACCCTCTGGCAAGAGTGGAGCCAAGAATGTGGCACACCTATTGCCCCTCCCAGTGGTGGGAGTTCCTTTTGAGAGGGTGGGCATTGACATTGTTGGTCCCTTCACCCTCCAACATCTTCAGGGAACAGGTTTATCCTTGTTGTAGTAGACCATGCTACAAGATACCCAGAAACCATATCTATGAGAACTGTTATGGCTCAGGCTGTGGCGAAGGCTCTACTTGGTATTTTTACCAGAGTAGGGTTTCCTAACAAAGTGATATCTGACAGGGGATTCCATTTTATGTCCCACTACATGCAAGCCATGTGGAAAAACTGTGGTGTCACTTACAAGTTCTCTACAGGCTACCATCCACAGACAAATGGACTGGTAGAGGGATTTAATCGTACTATGAAGAGCATTATATGTGCTTTAGAGGAACCCCTTAAAAGAAAGTGGGACCTTCTACTCCCAAACCTTCTCTTTGCTTATAGAGAAGTCTCCCAGTAGGGAGTTGGATAGAGTCCCTTTGAACTTCTTTATGGCCATCCAGTCAGAGGTCCATTGGCCCTGATTAAGGAGGGGTTGCAGAGTGCTTCTTCCCCCAAGCCAGTCAGATTGACTGACTATATCATAGGTCTCCGGAGGAGAATGTCACACATGATGGCAGAAGCTAGTGATAACTTAAAAGCAGGTCAGGCTCTGGTCAAACATTGGCATGACCAGAAGGCCAGCATGGTTGAGTTTACTCAAGGCCAGCTCCTATTAGTTATGGTGCCAACAAGGCAGAGGGCCTTGCAGGACAAATGGGTAGGACCCTTCAAGGTTGTGGACAAACCTGGAGAGGTGAACTATTTGGTCGACTTAGGCAGACCTACAGAGGCTCCCAGAGTCTTTCACACCAACCGTTTGAAAGCATATGTCTCGAGACCAGAAGTGGGAGCTTTGCTTCTAGTTTCAGCTCAAGAGGAAGAGGAGAGTAAACCTCTACCTGACCTCCTCAGAGGCTGACCTTTGGATGAGACAATAGGAGTCAATATCTCTTTTCAACTGACTTCTGAGCAACAGTAGAAGCGCAAAGTTCTGTTAAATCAGTTTGCCACCCTGTTTTCCCTATCACCAGGCTTGACTCCTTGGGGCCAACATGATATTCTCACTGGTGACTGTCTACCTGTGAAAAGCAGAGGTTACAGAATGTCAGAACATGTGAGATCCCACATCAAAGGAGAGGTCAACAAGATGCTTGATCTCGGGGTTATAAAGCCCTCTACCAGTCCATGGCCCAGTCCAGTTGTTCTAGTACCAAAGGCAGAATCCAAGGAGTTGAGATTCTGTGTGGTCTATAGAGCTCTAAATGCAGTCACTAAGACTGATGCCCACCCTTTGCCAAGGACAGATGAACTGGTGGACAGACTTGGTTCAGCCAAGTACCTCAGTATATTTGACCTGACATCAGACTATTAGCAAATAGCCCTGACCGACCATGCCAAGGAGAAAACTGCATTCTCAACCCCAGCAGGCCTCTACCAGTTCAAGGTTATGCCTTTTGGATTAAAGAAAGCACCTGCTACATTCCAAATGATTCAATTTCTGAATGGGATGGACGACTTCTGCGTGGCATACTTGGATGACATTGCAGTATTCAGCCCTACATGGAAAGAACATGTTGACCACTTAGGATATGTTTCGCAGGCTCTTGATCATGCCCATCTGACCATAAAGGCAAGCAAATGTCAAATTGGTCAAAGCAATGTGGTCTACTTTGGTCATGAGGTAGGAGGAGGTGAAATAAGGCCATTACCTAGCAAAGTACAAGCTGTACAAAACTGGGCCACCCCTACTACTCAAACCCAAGTGAGAGCTTTCCTAGGTCTCACTGGGTACTACAGGAATTTCATAGAGAACTATGGGACCATAACTTCACCCTTGAATGTGATCTCCTCTCCAAAATTCTCTAAAAAGGTTAGATGGAATGAGGAGTGCACTCAAGCCTTTGAAAACCTGAAGAAAGCCCTTTGTCAAGCTCCAGTCCTAAGAGCTCCTGATTATTTATTTATTTATTTATTTTACATTTATAAAGTGCTCACACAGCCCGCAGGCATCGAGGCGCTGTTACAGGAATTGTTTGCTTTTCTTAGTTGCGTAATTGTGTTTTTTTTTTTGTCTTAGTTACGTATTTATAACGCGCTTAAACACCCAGAGGTTTCTAAGCGCGGACCCGGGGATCGAACCTGTTGTTGCTTCGTGTCGTCTTGCTTCCAAGACGCGCACGCTGCCACTGAGCCATCCTCCCGGGACAACCCTTCATTGTGCAGACAGATGCCTCCAATACAGGTATAGGTGCAGTCCTTAATCAACTGGATGAGAAAGGTAGGGAGCACCCCATTTGCTTCATCAGTAGGATACTGAAGGAACCAGAAACAAGGTGGGAAACCATAGAGTGTGAATGTTTTGCCATTGTGTTGTCTCTGAAGAAGTTTAGACCATACTTGTATGGATCTACTTTTCTGATTCAGACAGACCACCAACCCATGAGATGGTTAATGCAAATCAAAGGGGAAAACCCAAATCTTCTGAGATGGTCAATGTGCCTGCAAGGGTTTGATTTCACCATTGAGCGCAGAGCAGAATGTCACCACCAAAACGCTGATGGTCTCTCTAGAATGTTTTTAACCGACTAGAGGTAGAGATTCATCCACGAGTCGATTAAATCCTCCTGTCCATCCATCTGGAGTGGGTGAGTGTTAGGGAGAATTCTCCAGAATGGCTAATTTCCCTTACCTACTGAGTCCCTCAGCAGCTTTGCTGGATTTCTAGGATTTATTTTGTTCACCTGGTAAGAGTGTGAGCCTTTTTTCCCACTCTTACTTGTGTTTTGCTGGGTGTGTGTATAACATTTTTCTTGTGTTCATAGACTGTGGAGCCTCACCTACTCTACAGGCATCATCTTTTTACTGTGTGTTACACAGCAACTTCAGTGCAGTGACTCAGGGTTGTCCTTTAGACTTCCCAACTCAGACTCCATTTTCTGGGACTGACTATTGTCTCCCAGAACATGTAAAATTGCCATTGACTTTATTTGTCTCTTTAAAATCCACAGACCCAGTACAAACTATCTTACATAGAGTACTGGAAAGGGTTAATACTTTCCCCTTTTTGTCTGTTTCTCTTGGAGCATTGCTTCTCTCCCTTTCCATCAAGACTTGGCTGGTGGTAGTGGTAACTACCCTATTTTTCCTACCGCAGTTATCTTAAATAACCTTGGTATTGTTTTTGGCTTTCTTGGTAGCCTCAAACTTAAACCCGCTAGACCATGTACTTTTTTACACGGTTCAGGCTGGGTTTATTTGCCATTTCTTTTTGAAAATATCTTTCTCATGTTTTACTCTGCGCGCCAAATCAGGTTTGGTTTCTTTGTTCAGCGTCCTTTTGCGGGCTTCTCCATAGAAGCCCTCCTTAGGTGCCTGAAAGTCTGGGTAGGCAGGATGTGAGGGAGGGGTTTTAGGACCCCTGCCATGGGTTCCCTTGGTAAACCAAGTCACACTCCTGTGTGACTGTCCCGCTCTGTGATTGACAGCCAGGCTCTGTAAATGGGGGGAAAACCGCATAAAAAGCAGGTGTCTGGGGCTGGAAAGGCAGAGTCGCCACTGGAATGAAAAAAACGACGAGGAGCTGACAGAAGAGGACCCCTACAATGACTGAACCACCTGGGGCAGCCCTGCTAAAGGTCCCAATCTTCAGACTCCAACGACAGAGAAGATCTACCAGGCATCTTCTTCCCCTGAGCTGGTGGGAGCAACCAGTTCATCCAAACTGCAAGCCAGGACTCCGTCCTCTGGTCGAATTTGCTGTACAGAGCTACAGTGAACCGGATAGCCAGGAAGGTCGGACCCTGCTTGGGTTTTAAGGAGCGCACCTTTTATTTGTTGCTTTGCTCTGCTGCTGGTTTCTTCCCTGGGCAGAGCAGGACCCTCCAGTCTTCCTACTTCATGTCAGTCCGACAGTCGTTTCAGGAACCGTGAGCCTGCAGGACCTGCCAGGAATATCCGCCTCAGCTACAGCTTCTTCTCCATTTAAAGGTACTGTGCAAATCCGGTTGTTCGTTTCGTCCAGCCGCGGTAAAGGTGTGTGAAACCTATTGACTTTGGCCCTAAGACTTTTTGATTTGATTCCATCACTGTAGTTCCTCTTTCTAGATTGCCCTGCCCTCTTACCTGTTGATGCTGCTCAATTTTAGTCTAACTTTGTCTTTCCCTCCTTTTTAAATTATTGCAGTGCCATTTTGCTCACATTTCATTTTGAGCTTAACTTGTCCGGAATCTATTGGGAGTGGTGTGGTGTATTAAAAGTGTGATTTTTCAACTGCTTTACTTTAGTGAAATGTTATACAACTGATGTGTAAATAAATGTATATTCTTTTACTCAGAAACCTTGAGTCAGTGTTTGTTTGAACCATAGTAATTGCTGTCCTTTGTGTAACTATTGATACTGCTCACTTGCTCTTGAGATAAGTCTGGCTGCTCAGCCATCGCTACCACTTTACTGTGTAGTACAGGCTTGTACCAAAGGTGAATTTGTGCTGTCACTTGTAGTCTTAATTGTGTGAGGTGTTCCCAAAGGGTACTGCATATCATTCTGCCTAACACATTCCGCTATGCAAGGTAAGTAAAACCTCGATATACTTTTGTAAGGAGCCACCAGCAACCTAAAGGGTAACTTTGATCTAGGCAGACTTATTCTGCACAGGTTAATAGCAAGTCAGGGGAAGCAAGACCCAATTGGGGACAATCATGCAATTATCCTAATAGGAATAATACATTGAAACCAACAGCATTACTCTTGGGAAGAGGGGAAACCCAATTCACAGGTGAATAAGTTAACCTATCTACTTTCTGTTAGAATGGTGAGACAGTTTCTAAGGAAAGTAAGACTTTGAGAATACTCATTTAAGAAGCCACACAGCTTATTCAAGGTAGATAAATCATATATATACTTTTCAGAATGGCAGAACAAATCTAAGGTAAGTAATAACTTTTTGTAACTATTCACTCTGATAGTTTAAAGTTACCATCTAACTCTTTTGCAAGTAAGTACACTCTTCAACACTTGCTCTACTTTTCAAGGCAGACCCTTTAAATTATCTAGCCCCTCCCAATTCGAAATAAAGGAGTTCTCTTGGAGGCCGAAGAGGGACCCTAGTGCTCTAGGAGCGAGCAGTAAGCAGGATGAGATAGGTCTCAATTGCAGGCAAAGTCAGAGTTTCTGAGGAAGATTGTGCATGCAAGTAAGTAGTTCACTTTGAAAGTTAATTTTGGTCCATGGAATTCAGAGACAACACTCTAGGAGGATTCCAACAGTGGGCCTGGGTGAACTGGATAAAGACCTCCCAATCACAGTAGCACCCCAAGGATACACAGGAATCACAAGAGACTGAAGGTAAGCAATTACCTCAGCCAACACAGTACCTCAGTACAGAAGAAGTGTTGCAGCAGGAAAACTTCAGGATATGCAGCCAAACACCCGGTTTATGGATTCCTTTGTCTAGAAGATGGAAGACACGACTTTAGAAGGACGTTTGCAGCAGGGATCACGGGAGAAGGCTCCAGGCAAGGTTTTCCTCGTGGCTGGATGTGGCTCCATGTATTTGGTACCTTTTTCAGGAGCACAGAAGAAGACAGAATATCGCTGGTCAGATTCTCACCATTTGCAAGGTCCAGCACTCTGTTGAGGCAACTTTTGTACTTGATTCACGTCTCTAGAGGTCCAGCAGGATGTCCACAAAGTTTCAGCAAGATTTGGAATGCAAAAGACCATGCACCTCACAAGTGCTCGAGATCAAAGGTTAATGGGGTTTGCAGCCCTACAAGGTTACATCACAGCGTGGGATGGCTGAAAATGCAGATCTTCTTGAGTCTAGTGGGTGTCACCAGGCTCTGTGTCTGGGTCATAATTTTCAGAGTCCCCAGGTCGATTGGAAGGAAGAGTAACAGCAGGCTCCGGTTACACAGCAGGCTCCTCGGTCCTTGAAAACCATCTCAGCTGCGTTTTCTTCCTCATCCTCCTCGGTTTTTGTTCCATTGGTCGACGTGTCAGCAGCTTCCAGGTTCAGAGTTTTTATCAGGAACTACAGCCCAACCTCTGCTTTTTCTCCCTGCATTTTACAGAAAGGGGCGGTCTGGCTATCCAGTCAGGACACCCAACCCCCACTGGGAGTTATTCCCATACAGGCAAGGTGGAAGACAAAGGGCTGCACAGTTTTGGACCCTGCCCTTGCTTCCTGCCTTTCCAGACACTCTGGAGCCTGGGAGGGGAATCCACAGGATTTGCACCAAACACTAAAAAGCCACTGAGGTTGTTCCCACCTAGAATGGCAGGGGAAGACCTTGGAAACAGCAGACAGACAAGAAATGCCAAAAGAAGAAGGAGCTCACCATTTTGGAAAAATGGTGGCCCTTCTGCGCATTACCAAGGCTAAATTAACAGCCTACAAGTAAAACAGACTAAAAGTCATGAAGGTAAAACCACTGCCAAAAGCCATTCATGTGAAAGTTGCAATTGTAACAAAATGTTACCAGGTAAGTAAGAAAGGGGAAACATTGTATCAGCCAGCACCCCACATAAGGTGGGATGTGTTGGCTCACCATATAACATGTAAAGGGGGATGAAAATCCCTCTTTACTACTTGCAAACTGTAGTTCATGCAAGTACATGAGAGAAAAATTAACAAGGGGGTCCATAGGGAGAACCCAGCTGAAGCCCAAAAGTTGTAGGAAACTATAACTTCAACCATACACTAAGGAGAGACATAGTAAGGCCACTCATAAAAATAGTAAAACAATATGTGAGAGGTGAAAAAGATTCCCCTTCACCTAGTAACAAGGTAAAATAGTTACCTAGTCACAGCAAAGGGTTTTCGGGATGACACAGGTAAGTAAGATGTATCATTGATATGGAAATCTTACCTAACACTAACCCTGCAAGATGCTCATCATAATGGAATGAGGAGTAGTGAAGATAGAATTTGGGGTGTGGCATCCTCAAAAGTGCAGCACCTTGGAATAAGGGGCTGGGGGGTCAGCAGCTGGGTAAAGGTGTAGAGGAGCAAGGCTTACAGGTACAGAAGTAGATTTTGCAGAGGGCAGAGTGCACAGGATGGACAGTTCAAGGATCCTGAAATCTCCAATTTGCAATCTCTCAGGTTGCTTGCCAGGGAAGGATCTCTGGCCAGTGTCCCTATACAGATTTGCACAACTGACAAAGGATGAAGCAAGGGCAAGATCAGTCATTCTTTTTTCATCCAAATGTTAACGGCTGTCCTTCCCAGGTCTCATGAAAAATGAAGGAATCCCCTCACCTATTACCTACTTTTAGATGAATAAACAAGACTAAGAAGCAGAAAGGCTGCCTTTACTGGAGTTGGTAGGATGTATGAGTAAAAACACAAGGCAATAGTGTCTGTGTAGGATTGGCAAGGCAGGCCTTACAGTAGGTTTCATGTGGAAGTGATGATGCCCTGCACATAGTCCATATTTTGTTTCTGGGTAGTGATGCTGAGAAGAATGTGTTATTGGTCTCGTGTGTGTGTTGGTGTATGCAGCACGTCGAGGGGAATGGGGTTGCAGTGCATAATTTCTGTTCTAGAGAACAGACTCATTGACGCTCCATGATAGGCCTTCTCCGGATGTCATGTTTTGGGCATCCTGGACTCACCCTCTTTCATCATTGAAACCCATCAGGGATGGGGGTTGTAGTGCGCCCACACACGGGATGTGGGTTATGTAAATAAAGTTTGCACCACATGGTTGAGGTGGCCTGTCCATAATCCCTTTGCTCCACTAAGGGAATGAGTGATCCTGTGGATTGGGGCGCAACCCCTGCTGCAACTCCACAGGTATGACACGGAATGTGGCAAAGTTATGTAGGACACAAAATGCTAGTATGATTTTACATATCACTGGGAGTGTATATATCAATATCCAAACCGTGTTGACCAGGGAGCGGAAACATGACTCAAGTGCTCAAAATGTGTGCCTCACTATGCACGTAGTGGTAATGTGTGCTGGATTGGTTTGGGCGCCATCTAGGTTTCCAGGATTCCTGATGGTTATTAGATGAAATGGTGATAGCGGGTAGGCACTGTCTCCTGCAAATGGGTAAAGGGTACATATAGTTTAGTTTGGGTCCTGTGGCAGGTATATATCTCATACATGGCTAGTGTGCGTGGTTGGATATCTGTGATGGGTGATGCTCACCAAGGAGCTGCATGTTGCCAAGGTTCCAGATGCCAGAGCCTAATGTTTACAGGGATGTTATAGGCTGTAACTGTCATGTGTGTACCTGGGCAAATTGGCATTCACGTGCACTATGTGAGCATTTGCATGGCGGATGACCTGCACATTGTTGGAATGGCAGTTTTACCAATTCCAACAAATGTGCTCTGTATGGGAGGGTTGTGGAGTGACATGCATGTAATCAATTGCTCCGAGGACCCGGAGTAACTGTGCTACAGCATATAACTCCTGGGCTACTCTGCCTTGCCTGAAGAGTTCGGGGCAGATCATTTTTGGCTATGCAGCTGTAAAATGATACACTGCAAAACCTGGTGAGGACTCCAAAATTGTGTGGGCTGCAATATGGCATGTACAGTGTTTTTGAACCGCTCTAATGAACCAGTGGCCAGGAAGTTAAAGGCAGATAAGACTTTCACAGGCAGATGTACTGCATGTATTTTGTATTTTATTTATTTTTTGCTTTCTCCAAAGTACTTTATAAAGTAAAAAACAAACGGTACAATAAATGACAATGATGGAACAAATGAATTAAACTGTAGACAGAGAGAGAAGCAGGTGAGCTTTTAGATGAGAACGAAAAATGGTATAGGTAGAAAAGGCACAAATAGGAAATAGAAGAATATTTTTTTTAATACAAATTATATAGTTTGTTACAAACTTTTCATTTATGTCACACTTTTCCAAGAAACAGAAAAATAAAAAGAGAAAGAAATTCATTTCTTTCAGTTACATGTTTGCTTCTTGTAAATCAAGTCAGCTCTATTAAGTTTTAAAAACAAAAAAGTAAATGCACTAGAATATTATAATGTTCCAGAAAAGTACAATCAAGAACACTAGCGATTTGTTGTTTTCCAACAAAATCTCTGCCCATCTTTCAGTTGCATCAAAGTCAGTTTCTATTTGTGGAAAAATAAGAATATTGTTAGGAGAAGAATATTCCAATTGTTAGGAGCAAGAGTGAAAAAGAGTGAAAAAGAACGGAAACGAAAGGAAGCACCAGCTGGTTTAGGAAAAGAGAGAGGAAATAGTGCACATAGGTGACAAAACCTAAAGGTGGGCGGAGGGGGAATGCAGAACAAAGTCTGCTTGGGCCCCATAGCCACCTAGATCTCAAGTAGCGATGTTCTACAAATTGTAACATGAAATAAAATACTAGTCATCTGCAATTTATTTGGAAATGCTTTTTAAACTTTTTTTGAAATATTGTTATAGTTTTTTGTGTTTTTCGTGTTATTAATAAAAACCTGTGTGCATATTCCTTTTGGAAAGTAATTTGAGTTACAATACTGGCCAAACTGCTTCCGTTACAGAATGAGACTCACTCTCCCCTTGAGAGTTACATGTACTAACTGTTTGCGAAATACTTGATCGCTAAAATAAATTGATTAGGTCTATATCCATACTCCCCTGTATATCCCACCCTTGGGGTCGCAGGGCAAATAGACCTTTGAGTGTTATCAGGAATATCATCCCATTTGGAGTGCATGTGGGGCTACCGTGTGGTAACACACGGTTTCGTTTTTCTAGTGTCTAATCAGTCCCGAGTGGCCTCGTGGTATTCGCCCCTTTGCACCTGAAGTCTATTCATATTTTCATACCGGTTTCAATATTCCTTTATACATTAGTAACCAATTTTTGACGTGTTAGTGCCTCCCACCCCCCATTTTTTTTCCTGTTAGCAGGTTGGGGAGCCCAGGGATTATACTGGGAGCAGGGTGCTGTGACAGCCTTACTGTCCATTTGGCATTTTTGGGGAGTCCCAGCCTGCCCACAGTTTGCTAATGGGGACCCAGGCAAAAAAAGTTTGAAGACCACTGCCTTATGGGGACTGAATCTGTATTGTCCTCTTCATGATTTGCAGGTGGAGTGACATTTGGGTGGCGTTACTGCCCTCCTATTGCTGAATCCATTAGCTACATTACATACCATTGTTCTTGGGAATTTACTGAAAGATCTGCATATGTTGCATATTCTCGCGATTTGCCGGCATGCATTACAGATTACCACTGATTTCAGAAAAGTGAGGTGTTCACAGGATTCAACTTTATCATCAGTACTTTTTAAAACTAATAAAGTAGCGTGAACCCCATAATGTGTCCTCTCATAGGGCATTTGGAGTCTTCCTGCACTCTAGGAAGGAGGAATTGCCCCCTAAATAGGGTGGAACCACCTCAAGGTCCTGTAGCTGAATTTGGCAGGATTTCCCTGCCGACAGCAGCACAGAAAAGTGGATGTGTGAAAGGAAAACAAAAGATCAACCAGCATTGTGAGTCAGGACCATTCCTTGAAGACATCGCTTCAGACTTCCAATAGGGCGGCTTTCGTCCCATGACATGGTATGCAATCTGAGTGAATGGGGTGAAGTCTTTGGTGGGCATCTTGGGTGGTGATACGGTTGTCCCGCCACGAGGCGTTGCATCACCCCGGATGTGAAAACGAATTAAGGTTGTTATAATGATATGATAGGTTATTGATAACGCGCTTAATACCCAGAGGTTTCTAAGCGCGGACCCTGGGATCGAACCTGTGCTGCTCCGTGTCGTTTTGCATAAGAGCAATTACTGAGGCACTTCTGAATATAAACTTACATTTATGTTGTCTTTTATAATTCTATAGGTTTAATTCTAGACAGCAAGGCTTTTACTAGGGCGCCTAATGTTGTGTAATTATATAGACGACTG
This sequence comes from Ambystoma mexicanum, assembly GCF_040938575.1. Lineage (NCBI taxonomy): Eukaryota > Metazoa > Chordata > Amphibia > Caudata > Ambystomatidae > Ambystoma > Ambystoma mexicanum. The sequence continues at coordinate 729,186,688 of NC_090927.1, forward strand.
GGGCATCCTGGTGCTGCTGCAAACTTAGTCCGGGGCTGACAATAATGGGCGACACATTGCTTTTCACTCACTGTAATTCAATTTCTATGTTTTGTATGTTCATTTCGCGAAAATTGCAAGGCGTGGGCAATTTCTTTGGATGACATTATCTGGCCATTTGGATTGAGAGGCGAGGTCAGAGAGGTGAGGGCGGTGAAGACCTTGCAGACGTTTTGTTGAGGGGCATATGATCCCATGCTAGTGTTCCTATTTGGCTTAAAAGACAGCATTTTAGTAAGAGGCCTGTTTTCCAGATGGCAGAGTCCTTCCGACAGTTCATAGTCTTGGGAGGATAGCTTAGGGGTGATGTGCTCGCCTTGGAAGTAAGATGGCACGGAGTACCAGAAGTTCGATCCCTGAGTCTGCGCTTCGAAACCTCTGGGTATTAAGCACGTTTTAAATACCCTATCATATTATCTATAGCTCTGGTAAATTTCTTTTAGCCAGTTGAAAATCTGGGAACACAATGGACGTGCTATTTGCATTGTTCTTTTGCCTCATTACATAGTCAAAGGTAATAGACATCTGATCGAGAAGCGCTAGAATGTGTTCCTGAACACACATGGAAATGGCAATGAGAAATATATCCTTTTCCATTACAAAAAGTACAAAGAAGTTGCAATGTACAATACTAAATTAGTATTCTTTAAAAATATGTTCAGAGAAATGTTGAGGTGATAATAGAAAAAGTGCATCCCTCTGTAAGAAAACGTGGTGATCTCAGTATAAAAAGGGGAGACCACCCTGCTTCAGCCTATTCCTTGAAGGATGGGCGGTGTTTTCAAAGGGTCAATAATTATTTTGAAGCAGCTTTGCTTTATCTTACTGTGGTGATGGAGAGACAGTGAGAACTACACCAGTTTCCATCTGGGGTATGAGCTGTGTCTCTTGGAGGGATTCCAGACAAGAGTCTTGGATGCTCCCCTGTGGTTGCCATCTTTGTGCCTATAGTGGTGCACAGGTTGCTGCTGTACCTGAATAACCTCTTTGCTGGTGGCTGTAGGGCTTGTTTGCTCTCTCATTGGTGCTGTTGTGTACAATGTTACAAAAACGCTCTTGTGTAATAGATAGACTATTTATTAAGCACAAACTTATTACCGGACAATCCAGTTTCAAGGCGCTACATAAATACAAAAAAACAGTCACATAAATAATGGTTACAGAGCATTTAAGACACATACAAATAGTACAGGCCCCGGATACTATCCAAACAGTTTTCCATCTAGAAATGGAGTGTTGTGCTGTCTGGTGGGCCAGTCAAGAGACAGTAACACATTGGGCCTCATTAGGACCCAGGCTTTAAGGGGTTAACAGCGCCGTAAAAGGTGTTGGCGCCGTTAAACCCTTGCCGCCTTACTACAAGGTCCCTTTGCGGGCCCCTACTAGTAAGGCGTTAAGGGTTTAACGGCGCTGACACCTTTTACGGCGCCGTTAACCCCTTAACGCCTGGGTCCTAATGAGGCCCAATGTGTCCCTCTGTGTTTGGGGACACAGCCATGTGGAACATTGGGCAAACAGAACGCACGCCCTCGGGGGTGGTGGTGCATTACAGTAGTTGTTTTTATGGTTAGTCTGTTAGTGCCTCAGGTTCTGGAGGTCCAAGGCACTCACAGTGTAATATTGGATCTGTGGTTGTGGGATTGACGTGAATCTTTAAAGCCATGAGGTACTGTTCTTCAGTTTCACTTGCTAAGATAATGCTCCTGGCCTTAGAAATCTGAATTGAGTTTTATGAGCCTCATACATGAAGCATTCGACTGTGAAGGGAACTGGAAGTTCTGTTCCATGCATTTAGATGCTTCATACCTGCACGACAACTCTCCTTGCCTGAACACCTGATATTGCTAGTACTACACGTCTTCACAGGGGTCCCCTTGTGTTGCTGTTTGCTGTTTAGGAAAACCCTTCCTTTTACTGGTTTACTGGACCGTTGACTCGTGGCACGTTTTTGTACATGCATTAAATGGAAGGTAGTTCACATTTATGGTTGTCGACCATTGTTTTATAATTTGCAGAACTTTTATCTAGGCTTACATCAATTAGCACTGTTAGACATTTTAACGCAAAATGCTTTATTTGTGGCTGGTAGCCAACTGCTCATGCCCTTTCACAGAGTATGCTTGTCTTGGAACTTAGTCTTAGGTTATATTTAACGTTTTTAATTTTTTTAATGCCATTACTGTGTGTGTATAAACCCGTGCACTACAAGTGTCTTGTTGGCGCATGCATGTTTGCAGAATATGCCTTTAAAGTTTGGCATGCAGTGAACTCTGACTTTTTTCTAAGTGGTGTGGGTTTCTGCTGCTGTTTTCATTAAGTGTAAGAAGCACCATTACACCAAGGTGTTTCCCTTGGGTATCACCTGAATTGGACTGGCCACTAGTACTTCAAGGGGCCCATGGGCGTAAGACATGGGGGGGTGGGGAGGGGACAAATCCCCCCCACAATTTTAAGTGGGGGGATGTAATGCCATTTATCCCCCCCAGAATATGTGTTTGGTGTGTCGTGCAGGGATCTGTTTTTGAAGTGGGGGAGGGGCTGCTTACTATGTAAGCTGCCCTCTCCTCCCTGGCCCCCAAAGCATGTGGGCAATACCCTGGGGGCAGATGGGTGATAATCTGCCCCCAGGGAAGGGAAGCAAACAAAAAAAAATATATTTTTTAAAAAGATAGTTTTGGGTGGGGTGGGTGTGGGTGGGACCACTGGCCACCAGGGATTTTTGCAAGGGGGTGGCCCTCTCCCCCCCAACCTGCCCCTAGGAAGGGGTACATGAGATGCCCTCCATCCATGTGGGGGGGGAGAGGCCACTGCAAATATTGGCAGAGCCACCCCTCCCATGCCTGGGGCAGTATGTTTTGACTCCCCCTGGGGGCAGATGGCCACACACATGTGCCCATCTGCCCCTAGGGAAGGGCAAAACAAAAATATATATATACATTATTACTTGCTTTAGATGTGGCCCACTAGAGCACAATTTATTACCCACAATCCCAGACAAAGTGAAAATTGAGTTTTTTCCACTAAATTTCAAACTTTGTCAGGGATTATGGGTCATAAATTATGGGGTGATTTGCGCAAGTCAGACCTCTGAGGATTCCCACGGGTGTCTTCTTTTCGGAAATGCATGGGGTTCTCTGTTTTCCTTCGTGGCTTCGACACCCTAGGCCCAAATCTGTAGGTTGTCCATATGAGCAAAATTCCTGAAAATCTGCTGTGCGAAAAGACTTGGGGTTACCAGTGTTTTAAGCTTTTCCCTTTGCACCCAGGTAGGTGCACCCACACATGTGAGGTACCGTTTTCATCGGGAAACCTATGGGAACGCGGGAAGGTAGGTCATGTGTTGTTGGCTGCGTGTTTCGGTGGGTGACCAGAGTGAAATGTGCGGAAATTGTGTTTTTTTTCTGTCATTTTCCCGATTTCCCCCCAAACTAGGGAATCTTTCCCTACATAGTTGTTGCCTGACCGGTGCAAATCAATCCTTCCTATGCATTCAGCTTCCAATGCAACACAGCATTTTCCAGGTCAATTGGTTCAGAAAAAGTGGTGGAAAACAGCATTACTGTCGCTGTTTCTAATAAGCCAGATTTATGTGCATTTTCTGGGTGGAATTCGGGAGCCGAGTAGACACACCAGGATCCACTGTATTTCGCGCTCCACCTACAAATGCGGCTTTACTGCCAGCATGGATTCTCACGCTGGAAATAAGGAAAGGGATTCCTCTGGGCTCTGCTTGGAAATGAAACCTGGTAAAAGCGGGCAGAATGCAGAGGAAGCCACTGTCAATTCCGCCAGCAATCGCTAATTGTGTGAGGTATTTACACTCTTCCAAAGTGGAAAAGCAATGTGATTTCACCTGCCTTTTACGCTAAAATCTTCCATTTTTTGTGGCAGAAAAATAAAAATATGCGCCAATGGAAGTGGTCCCCCCCCATGTAGTTTACTTTGCGCCTTGATGCTTGGGGGTTTTGCGTGATGCTACAAATGTAATAAATAAATAAATACATTTAACATGACCCCAGATAAATGCCAATTTGTGATCAGAATGAGTGATCAAATGCCCTTAATTGCCATCTTACGTTAAGCAGGTGCTGAAACCCATCAGTGTGGATTGCGCAATAATAAGTCGACAGAGGTATTTCAAATGGCCAATTTTGCTCTTTGGGTGACATTGTGAAAGTGGGAGAATGTTGCCCAGCATGTGCCACTTTCTCTGTGGAGTGAATTGTGCCCACCCCGAGGAAGAAGTGTGAAAAACCCACAAGGGCACTGTGCCCTGCTCTTTCTGTGTGTGTCTTCCTCACAGGGCGACAGATGCCGACTCAGACATGGGTAATTCTCAAGTGGCGAGCCTGTACACTAGTTGATGTGGCAAAGGATTCCAGACTTCTGAGGCTGATAACATTAGTAGCATTGAGTTACATACCACCTGACAGGTAGGTGTGATAAAGTTGCAAAGCAGAGCTGTTAGTGGGCTAAAGCAGGAGGCAATGTATGCCCACCCTCAAAGGGTACGTACAACCAAAAGTAATAGGCCCCTCCTGCCTCCCCCCATCATGGCTGTAGGGGCCAGGCTCCAAAACAGGGCAAGAATGCCCTCCAATCATACATCTGGCATAATATGTCCATGTTCTTCCAATATTGGCTAGCTGTTGCCCTCTTATGGCCAGGTAGAACCATCATGGCAGTGACTGGCAAATGCCTTTCCCCTGCAGACAAAAAAGCTGAAATAAGAGGCCAATTCAAGACACGGAACAAATAGAAGTTAAGACAGACTGCAGCTGCCTTTGCTGTGTTAGGGAGAATATGTTGAGTGTTCAAGTAATGAGGTATTTATTAAGCAAGCAAGCAGGGAGACAAGGGAGAGGCAAAGAAAGGCCATAGGGGCTCTTTGAATAATGTAACAGGGCAGAGGACCCATGCTCTGCCGTTCTAGTAACATATGAGAGAATCAAATAGATCAGGCTTTGCAGCAAATGTTAAACGAGAAAGGAACAGAGTCCAGCTCTGCATTCAGAATAACAAAGGCAAAGAAAGGCTAGGCTCTGAAGCCAGCATGAGATAGAATAAGAGGGATCAGACTCATCGTGAGATGCTGGCCCGGCCCTCGCGGGGGTGCTAGAGGGGCATCCCACATAGCGGGCTGCCACGCTGGCCACCCCCCTGGGTCCACATACACCCCACCTACTAGGCATCCCCCGGGTCCAACACATCTGGCAGCTGACCTGGGGAGTGCTTATAAGGGTGTGGGCTTGCAATCGCTCATCCTCTTTGTTTGCTGTATCCCCCCCGGAGGACAGTCAAAGCAGCAACATCACACACCTGGTCCCTCTACTCCTATAACAGGGCTTACTCAGAGGTACAAAACAAGATTCCCTCTTTCTTTGAAACCCCATCTTTCCATTCCAAGAGACACACACGTCTCCTTGCACCATACAAAAAAAGTAGCAACTTGCAGTTGGTAGAAAAGGCTTCAACTCCTTTATTTGGCAGGAGTCCACTTACAGGTGATCTGCCTCTTAACAAGCAGCCGTCCTAGTTGTGGCCCACTGGAAGTAATTGTTATTTCCTCTCTCTCACCATGAGCTCATAGTCAGATGAAAAATCCAGAAATGCAACATACAAAGACATGTTCTTTGCTGCTGCATCCTTTAATTTTCTTGTTTTCTTTTCTTATTTTCTCTTGTTTTATACAGTGATATTTGTAAATTAATACGTACTGCTATTTGAATTCTAATTTTGTGAAAAGTCGAGTTCTTTGACTAAAACACAATAAATAAATAAATAATTACATAAATAAAGCAAAGTCCCCAAGATGTCCCCCCCCACCTGATTTTATGTGTCTCCTATGCCCCTGAAGGGGCCTCCTCCTTGGATTCGCAATGAATGTGTTATCCTGTTTCTGCAAAAAAGGTAACATATAGTACTTCAAAGTGGTTTCCTTTCATATGAAGTAACTAAAAATGTGCATGATAATATGCTTCTTCTCCGGCGAGCCTCTGACTTTTAAGGGGACTGCATTTTTGTGATTAATTTTAATTGATTTCGAAGTTACTCCAAGGTGTCTTCCAGTTTTAAACATATTGTATGAGTGTGGGTGTGTGATGAGTTTGCAGGTCGGCACCTCTTCAATCCATCCTCTCTGCTGCAGCTCAATCTTAGGGGTGATGCTTCTGGTTTAGTATGGAGACCTCTGGCACTCCAATGTGGGTTCTCTCTAGTATGAGTATTTAAAGAATTGCTGTTACTCCAAGGCAATTCTAGTGAGACAGGATTCCTTACAACACCATAGGAGTTAGACTCCCTAGTTTGGGTTGATTTAAAGATAGATAAAACAGGCTATCCACCAAAAATAGAGCAAGCCTCTAGTTCTTAATGGAGGACTTCTTTCTTGGTTGAATGAGTTAGATCCCTGTGTCTATTGCAGCCTAATTGGTTTGTACCTATTTGACTTAATTGAATGTAATCTTCTTGTTGCTGTTTGAATGCTGGGTCGGTTGGTGTCATTATAACAAGAAGACGATATGTTGTATTCTGTTGAGTTTGATATGCACTTTGTCCTGTGATGCCTATTTCAATGTAACTAAAGAGTAACTGGAACCTGTACCATTGTGAATGAATACAACTATTAGGGCCTCATTCCAAGTTTGTTGGTAATTCAGCAGTAAATCAGATGAATTACTACCAAATTTGAATACTGCTAACAACACCACTTGACCCCATGGGTTTATCATGTGTTTACAAGTGGTGGTAACACAGTGTTGGTCCTTATATTTGGAGTCAATAGTTTATTTATTTATTTATTTTGACATTTATATAGCGTGCATAACCCAGAGGCATCTAGGCCCTTTTTATTTAAGAATATGTTTTCATTCAGTAGGTGTAGCAGCAGGTTACAGTCATTTCATAGAGAGGTCACAAAGGTGTCAAATTAAAAATTACAGCATTACAGATTGCAGATTACAGCATTATTTTACAATAGGTCACAATGGTGTCAGATACAAAATTACAGCATTATCTTACATTAGTTACAGGTCACAGGAGCGGTAGTTTGTTTGCATTAGTTACAGGCAGCAACATGATCATGTGAGTAAGTAGTGGAATTCTGGGTAAACAAATAGGAATACATCAGTACCCACTATTAGCTGCCTGTGATATCACTGAACTTCAACTAGATGAAATCTTGGCTGAAAAGTCAGGTTTTAAGGCCTTTCCGGAAGGACCATAGTGAGGGGTCTGTCCTCACTGTTGAGGGCATAGAGTTCCAAAGTTTGGTAGCAAACACTGGGAAGCTGGAGCCACCGGCTTTATGTCCTCGGAACCTGGGGATAGCAACAAGGCCAGCGTGACTAGAGAGGGCAGGTCTACTGGATTGTGTTTTCGAGACTTGACTTATCAAGTAGGCCGCTGCACGATTGGAGAGGCATTTGTGTGTAAGTGAGAGGGTTTTTTATTTGATCTGATCATGTACCGGTAGCCCATGGATGTTACACCTGGCTGAGGAGATGTGTTCATGTTTGGGTACGTTGAGTGCTGCACTAATAGCATTGTTTTGCACAATTTGTAGTTTGCTAATGCTTTGGGCATTTGATCCTGCAAAAAGAGAGTTGCAGTAATTGACCCTAGATAGGACAAGTGGTCTGGTCGAAGGTGATGCAGTTGTCTGTGGAAAAAAAGGGTCTGCTGGCTCTGATCAGTTTAGAGGTATAGACTACTGAGGAAACTATGGCGTTAACTTGCCTTGTTAGGGTGAGTGAAGAGTCAATGTAGACACCCACTGTTTTTACCTCCTTGGCTACAGTTATGTTGTTGCCATCAATGTTGAAGGATTTGTAAGGTTGGGGTAAGTTATTCAATTTAGATTGGCTGCCTATGATGAGTAGTTCAGTTTAGGAGTAGGAGTCGGTGTCATAGGATCCAGTGATAGGTAAGAGTATTCGTGTATCATCCGCGTAATTCTTATACGTGACACCAAATTTGTCTAGACGGTCAAAGAGAGGCTTGGACTTTATGGAGATTTTGGCAGAATTACCACGAGTGGTAAATCTATTGCAGTAATTCTGCAGATTTTTGGCATTCAAGTGGAGGATTTACCTGCAGCATGATGCTGGAGGTAAATCCTCCACTTCAACTGCACACTCAGGATTTGGCAGTGCAGTAAAAACAGTGGTAATTCCGTTACCACCAGAAAAATGGGGTTAAGAGAATTACCAGCACTTTTTTTTGTTTTACCCCACCATCAAACTCGGAATGAGCCCCTTGTCTTTTCTACCTGCTTGCTCCCTGGCTATTCTTGCCATACCTTTCTTTGGAGCCCCTAGCATGAATTGAAAACCAGAGATTAAAAGAGCAGGATCATGTTCAGACTATATTCACATAGCGATAAAGATAGGGCTGCAGGCATGTGAGCGATCGAACCAAAAGACAAACATATCCAGTTATACTGCCAAAGGAGAGAAGAAGGCTAGGTAGAGTCAACAAAACAAAGCAGTGTTTAGACCACGCTTAAAGCAATCTGCGATAAAATGCGCCAGTGGCAAGAAGTAAAAATAGTAAGGCTTTTCAGTACCTTGCATATTAGAGTTTGGGGGTTAGCAGGAAGCAAGAATGAGAAACATATTTTTTTGGCCAGTCTAATCAAAGTACGAGAACCAGGTTATAAACCTTTTATAAACAGAGCTGTATGACACTTTCAGTGATTAGGGTAGTAATCAAAGCAATTCAATCTAAGAGATCTGCTGGTGCCACAGGAATTCCGTTCAATATTAAAACAGTGGGTTTAGGAGGAGTTTACAATGCATCAAGCAGGCCTCTGAGCCAAGATGTCAACAGGCCTCACTTCTTCATTCTTGTGTACTTGACATGGGGAGCGACGCGTAAGCAGCACAGTCTGAACTGCTACTTCCTCGACCATAGCTCTGCATTTCCTCAGCCTGTTCTTCACAACAAATTACAAGCCTCGGGAATTCCTTTTTCTCCTTTACCACCAACTCGCATCTTACATGATCAGATCCAGTGTGGGTTTTGGGCTAGGAGGAGAGGGAGGGGGTGACTGAGAAAAATAGCAATAAATAATGGACTATAGAAGGAGCGCATTATAGCATCCCTATTGCTTAGCACACATGTCACACATTTTTCAAGCGATGCTGACAGATTGAATTGAGAAAAAAGTTAAAAACTTGTATTACTTTTCTCATAAATAGATATGTCTATGTTCAGTGAAATCCTGACTCTGTAGCTCACCTAAGTGTCTGCCAGGATCAGTATGTGAAAAAGTCTTGGAATCATTCTCTGATATAGTTTGTGTCATGTAACTCCATATTTGCTAGTTCATTGGAGGGTCAGACTTACTATTCCGAACAAATTAATCTTCCTTGGTTTTATTGGTTTAAACCACACTTCTACACTCGGATTGTGGAGGGTTACAACCACAACTCCCAAGAGCCCATTCTTCACTGTTCCCTTGACTTTGTCACATCACTTTGGTCAGTGTTAGGGAGAATTCTCATTTCTGTGCTAATTCCCTTCAACCTTAGAGGCCCCCAGCTGTTTTGCTAGACTTTAGGACTTTTTGATTTTTATCCTGCAATGAGTGAGACCTTTTTCTCGCTCTCTCATGTATTTTTGATCTGATTTGGACTCTGTTTCTTCGGTTTTGGAATCTGATAATCTCCATAGACATCACCTTTTGTATTGTGACACACAGCACCTTCAGTGCAGTGTTACAGAGAAGTCCTTTGGATTTCTTATAAGGTTTAAATCCCTTCACGTGGGTAAACTACTATTCCAAGAGTAGTAAAGTGAAATTGATTTAACTTACCTGTTTTTCCTATGTAAATCCAGCACACCCCATCTTATGTGGAAGTACTGGGGGCGGTTAGTTAGTAGCCCCTTTTACTACTTACTCATGTAACTTTTTTGTTATCCTCACTACATTTAATGGCTGGTGGCAGTGGTTTAATTTTCCTACCATTGTGCTTTTTTACCGAAGGCTGAATCTTCAGCTGCAGTATTGCACCTATCGGTGCCCATTTTGTCAAAATAGCCCTGGCCTTCTTTTTTTGCCATTTCTTGCTTGTGAGGTCTTTCTTGGGATTTAATCTGTGCAACAAAGCCAGATTTAACCCTTTTGTTAATTTTGTCTTTGGAAGGGTGCAATGCTGAAACCCGCCTCTGCTCCAGTGTGTCTGGCAGGGCAGGAAGCGAGGGAGGTGCCCGAAACTCCCTGTCCTTAGTTTCCTTGGTTTGGTTACCTTAATGCACTCAGTGCTGATTATCTGGTTGGCCATCCTTTGAGGACAGCCACCCTGTTGTGTGAGTGACAGCGAGGCTGTACATGTGTCACAATATATAATGCAGCACAAGCAAGTCAGGGATCTCTTTCCCTTGTAATGAATGTGGGGCACAATTAAACTGCTTTTTATTTTTACAATCCCACTTCGTTTTAAGGAGGCCTTCAACCCGTCTCACACCCAACCTCCACAAGCATCCCCGTATCAGAGTAGACCAGGAGCCAGGCCGGTGTGTTATCAATGAATATTGATTAATTTGTGATTTAATGGGAACATTGAATAAACAGTTACAATAGCCACCAAGGTGTGGCAACACAAACTTCAGAGTACTTTTAGTCAAGTGGCACACTAAGACAACTCAACAGGTATGGCACACGGATTTACTTTACTGATTTCACCACTACTATCACCAGTTCAAATCACCATAACAATGAATGCAACCCCCAGGAAAGTGCATGCGGACACAAAGGATTCTTGAGTCCCAGCAGCCCTCACCCCCCTTGACCTCCACTAGGCTTGTCAGCTTTGAATGGAAGGCAGTGGCAGGGAATGGGAACAGCAGGTTAAAATCGGATTTTGAATGAGGTTTTCAAAAACAATACAAAGCCAGCAATGAATGAGACAATTCGTTTTTCTGCACCAGGTAAAATGGGTTTTGACCTAGTTAGGACAACTGCTATGGGACAGCCCAAAGGGTAGTTTATGCTGCTTACACTAGAAGACAAATAGGACTTCAGAACAGACTAGCCAGCACACAATAGGAACATCGATTTTAGTACATGAAACACACAGGTACATAAGAAGGGAATGAAATAGGAAATGTGTTATCAAAATATGGTAGGGGAAGTGGAATAGACTCGTTTTCTGAAATGTTAGAACTGCAATTACCATAAAACAATGCTTTACTAGTTCACTTGGCTTGGTCAGTACAACTGTGAGGGGTCTTCTGATGTCTGTCAGCCCCACTGCCCCCAAGAGGCAAAGCTTCTCTGTTTCCCTTGGTCCAGTTAGGTCAACTGTGATAGCCTTCTGCGGTGTCTAAACCACAACTCACACAATGCAATATTTCCTGTGTTCATTCGCTTTGTCACCGCTCCACTAGTCATCTGGGGTGTTAGAACCACATCTACCAGAATTCAACACGTGTCTTTGGACTTTCTTGTTATAGTCCCTGCACACTATGGCCGGGTCTCAGTGAGCTGCTGACCTAAATTTCAACATTCTCATACCCTCTCAAATATCTCCAAGCCTCTCATCCCTCTTACGCACTCTCTGTCCCAGGTGACTTGTTCAGTTCTCTCTTCATCTGCCTCGTTGTTGGTATAAGTGGGATCTTGAAACAACTCCTCTTCCTCACTACCAGCTATGCTTGATGGGATTTATCACTCACATGTTCATGAGCCTGTGCTCACCTCTCCTCTTTACAGGAGTTTGCTACTTTCTCCACAGTTTTTCACAAACTAGGCAGTCTAATCAAACTGCTTTCCATGAGCAATTCTGCAGCGTATTGGTATCTTGTTGCTCGAGTGATGAGGTTAATGGTCTGTATCTCAGCAATGTTACAGCATTCCACCAAATTCAAGCAAGGGCTGCCGATATTGTTCTCTGTTGCGTGTCTTCTCTCTTCAGGGTATTCTCCTCAACTGCTACACCTTTTTTCTGGCTATCCTCTCTTTCTTTACCTCAAGGTTTAACCCTCAGTGACATGCAACATTAACATGGGATAAACGTTTCTTATGTCAGATTTCATACAATGCTTGGGGCTCTACATCATACTGTCATAATGTTCCTCTTAAGGAGGAGAGATCTAGGCAATTGATTGCCCCCACTACACAATTGATATTGTGATTGTGGACATCCTAGGTGCTGTTCTTCAATGACAGTTGAAAGACTCTATGAGCACTGCCTACTGAACCTTTAAACTGTTAACAATGTTAACACCAATGGAGCAGACAAGATACACACCCGAGGACGATTTTGTATGAAGCACATTGCATGGGAAATCTATTTAACCTATACCAGATATAAAAGATATACATATATGGAAAGCATCATTATTGTCAAGAAGGATCTGGAAGGTTACACTCTGCAGATTCTGGCACAAAAAGACACATGAAGCTCAGCCTACTGCCTTATACAGTTCACAAATGTGGGGTATGAGCAAGGCAAACATGCACTCATTCCGACATAAACGGGGGAAAGTCAGTTTCCTGATATTATCCAAAGGCATGGAGGGAACTCTCTCAACCAGGAAAGCTGACTTACTAGGGTTTCTGATTTAGATCCATGTGCTACCGCGATGTGGTATAGATGGTGATTCATAGAGTCCACTTCTCAGACTGTGCTCAATACCTCAGCACCAGATAACCATGGCTCTGAAGATCTGGACTCTTTCTTTTCTCCAAAGAACAATACTCATGCTAAACGTGCGGTCTGTAGGCAGTGTGGTGGACGGGCCCGTGCCTCGGGCCGCCCCAGGGTGAGCACACACGCACACGCACTCGCACAAGGAGACACAGGACACGCGTGTGTGTCGTCCGGAGTCCCGGCGGCAACTGCCGCACGGACGTTCTTTATTACTAACGCGCATGCGCGACCCAGAGCGAGGCTCACGCATGCGTCGTTCGTGGTTGCGACATCACATCCCTTTTTTTCTTTCATCAAAACAACACAAACATGGATAATGCAAAAACAGTGCAAACAGGAACTACAGAACATGTGACCCAACATGGGTTGTGGAACGTCTGTGACCTTGACTCACTCTCTCGAGTCCAGTAAATAGTCCTTGAAACGAGCGGGTGGTCTGCGGTCTCTTCTCACGGGATACCGCGGGGTACTTGAGTGGGCTGCGCTGGGACCCTCTGTTAGCAGAGCGCCGTCCTGCACTGCATCCTCCATGGGATTCTCTTGGGCGCTTTCGGAGGATGTGCCTTCGCCAGGGTCACTCGCGTCAGTTGACGTGTCCACCTTCTTAAAGAAGGACCTGTTGCGAGTGACCGTCCATCGTGCACAGACCCCCGTGACCATCGTTCCCTTCACATGAGCGACTGTCCATGGGTGAGGTTCGTAGGGAAGAGACAGTTTGCCTTCTGGTCGGCGGTTCCGTACCAGCACGGAATCACCCACGGCTACTTCCTTGTCTTGTAGGCCGCTACGTTCGCTCTCCCTCTGGTTGCGTGCTGCTCGTTCTTCCCTTACCTTATCATTGTCAATGACCCCCGGTCCCGGCCTTCTATTTCAGGTATCATTCCGCGGGGACAGCGCCCAAAAAGTGCTTCTGCGGGAGCGACACCAGTTGACTGATGAGGCGTGTCCTATACTCTCTCAGGAACTCCACTAGCTTCTTCTGTAGGTCTTCCCCTCCACTTTCAGATATCCTCAGTACCTTGTTCAAAGTGCGCCTGAGCCTCTCGGCTTCCCCATTTGCCCGAGGCCACAGAGCTAACACCCTCCTGTGCTTGATGCCCTTCTCGGTGAGGTATTTGGCAAATTGGCTACCCGTAAATGGAGGGCCATTGTCCAAGCATAATAGTTCGGGGAAACCATGTGTTGCGAACATTCTGTCCAGGGCCCTGGTAGTGTACGCAGTAGCTGTGCCTTCCACTACCTCCACCTCGGGGTATCTTGACCATTGGTCTACCACAGCCAAAAAATACATGGCGCGCCCCGTCGACCCAAAATCCACATGGACCGTTCCCCAGGGTTTTTCTCTCCATTCCATCGAGCTGATAGGCGGGACTTTCTCCCCCGGACTCGCTGCTTGGCAAGGTAGACACCTTCTCACGAAGAGCTCAACCATTCCCTCTAGGCCGGGGAACCACACTTTGGGTCGGAGTCTCGCCTTGGTCTTGGCGACCCCTTGATGCCCTATGTGGGCTAGTTCCATTACGCGAGTTCTCACCACCTGTGGGATCACGATTTGCCTCCCTCTCAGCAGTAATCCGTCGTCTGAAATGGACAGTTCGTCCCTCACCCTCCAAAGTGCCTTAAGATCGCTTTGGGCATCCGCCTGCCGCCTCAAATTGTTCTGAAGCACCTCTCTCCAGTCACCGCTTCTCACTGCCATTCTGATGATGTGAAACACTTCATCCTTGGACGATTCTGTCGCTATGGTGAGCCTGGACAGTGCCACTGGCAATGCACCCTCCACCACGTGACACAGCAGCCCTTGACAGTCAGAAGCCTCCTTGGTCGGTTCTGCCTCCTCCTGGTTTGGGTGGCGAGACAGATAGTCCGGCGGATTATTGGTCCCTGGTCTGTACACGAGCTTGACCCCATATTCCATGAGAGCCAACATCCATCGTTCTATTCTGGGCGGTGGCTTTGATGATACTCCCGCCAGGATGAGCAGCAGGGGCTTGTGGTCCGTCACGACTACAACGGGCTTGCCCAAGATGTAAAGACGAAAGTGATGACAGCCCCACAGAATCGCCAACGCCTCTCTTTCTATTTGCGAATACCGCTTTCCGTGTTCGTGAGCGCTTTGCTCGCGTAAGCGATGGGTTGCATATCACTGTCATGATGCCCGCTCCCGGGGAACAGGTTCAAGCCCTGCGTCCCCGAAAGCAGACATCCAGTCCCCAAGGAAGGACCCAGCAACCCCATATAGGGGCCCTTTGGACAGTGTCCTGGTGCCTATGGCGCCAGGCTCATAAAAGACATCAGTCCTAGCGCCATAGGCGCCAGGCTCATTATGGAAGTGCTTGGGTGCACTTACCTGATGCAGACCATGCTGCAGGATCCCGGCCTCCTTGAGGCCTGAGAGGAACTACTTTACCTGTGGGACTAATTTACCATCCGGGCGTGGTCGGGGAAGGATACATACCTGATTGGAGGAAGGATACATACCTGGAACTTCTTCCAAGGCTATTTAAACCCCACCCGAACAGCCACACGTGCTTCGCGTTGTTCTGCATCTAGCAGCTGGACACTCACCGTGTCTGCTCCTGCATCCTGACTTCTGCCACGCCTGCCAGCATCCTGGATCACCTGCAAAGGAAGAGAAGAAGAGAACAGAAGAAGGAAAAGTCCTTACCTGCTAAATCCGCATCCCGGAGACATCTCGCCGACAATCCTGAAAAGGAAGACTTTTATTTAAAAGCTCATCGCGTCGATCGCTGCAGCGCCGCATTCCACTCACCTTTACAGGGCGCCTCCATGTTCAGCAGCGATCATCCGGATTCGCAGTCACGCCCCAGCGCCTAGGGAGAAAAAAACCAGAACAAAAGGTGAGAGAGAGAAGGGAATAAGGAAAGCAAAATCTCCATGTTAAGACTTACCTGTTGATTCATTCCCTCTTCATTTCGGGTCCGCGCCGCATCCTGGCATTTCCGGACCCCGGCCCCTAAGGGGAAAAAGAGACATCAGCGTTAATGAGCGAATGAAAAGACATTACCAAAAAACGCTCATTAAAGACTTACCTGATTTCTACAAGGATTTCACCTCTCATCTCGGGTCGGTGCCTGTTCCCCGGAATTCCGTACCCCGGCCCCTATGGGGAAAAAGACACTAGCATTAGTACATTAATGCATGGACACAAGGGGAACCTCTTATCAAAAAACTTACCTGGAAGCCAAGCAAGTTTGGTTCTCACCAATCCGAAAATCCAGTGAAGTAAGATACCAACGCGCCCCTGCTTCAGAAGCAGGATGGAGAGCTCGTCCTTCCAGACCCTAAGGTGAGAAGCTACGAGGAATCACAGAAGGGTTTCGAGGAGGGTGAGAGTGGAAAGTGGGAGGCTGATTGCATTACCCCGCAGACAGTTAACCCCCTATTTTCGCCTACAGAAGGATACTTCTGCGAGCCAGACAAACCAGATTTGGGGGCCCGGTCCAGTCCGTCTTCCGAACCCTGCGCATCACCTTAGAAGAGGTCACAGCAGCGCGAACCAGGCCAGCGCCTCCGTGGGAGTCAGGTGAGCGTTACAATCACCTCTGTTGTCTGCCTGCATCAGGACCGCCCTTACACCCACCGGGCTGGCGTCAACAACAATTTCGGATTCTGCAGTGGGATCAAAGTACGCTATAGTGTCCCCATCCGACAGGGCATTTTTGATGGCCTGAAAGGTCTCCTGCTCCTTCCTTTCCCACACCCACGCAGCGTCATTCTTGGTTAGCGCCCTGAGGGGTTCCGAAAAGGAGGCACAATAGTTGACCATCCCCAAGAAGCTCCTTACCTCCATGGGGGACTGGGGTGCTGTGGCCTCACGAATGTCCTTGACCTTTGCAGGATCGGGCGATACGCCGCTGGCATGAAAGATGAAACCGAAAAAACAAATCTTGTCCTTGAAAAACTCACACTTTTCATGGTGAAGGGTAAGACCCAACTCCTCCAGCCTCTTCAGGGTGTGTTCCAATCTACGCATGTGTTCTGCTTCGGATTCGGCAAAGACCAAGATGTCATCGCTCATATTTAATACACCTTTTAGTCCTGCTAGAGCCCCTCTGATTGTGTTTTGGAAAAGTTCTGCAGCGGATGAAATGCCGAAGCTCAGGCGCTTGAACTGATATAGGCCATCATGCATCGTAAACGTTAAAATATAATGTGAATCTGGGTGGAGCTCAAGCTGGTGATATCCCGACCTCAGATCCAACTTCGAGAACACCCTCGCCCCTTGCAGCTCTCCAATAATGTCATCCAGAGTGGGTGTTATATGCCTCTCCCTTTTGATAGCTGCGTTCGGGAGGCGCATATCGACACAAATGCGCACCGCTCCCTGCTGTTTTGGCTTGGGAGCTACCACTATGGGAGAGACCCAGGGCGTCAGACCTTCCACCCTTTCGATGATGTCCATTTGGATTAATGAGCAGAGCTGTTCCTCTACCTGATTCCAGAGATGGAACGGGATCCGTCAATGCTTGAGAGCTGTAGGCCTGATGGTCCCATCAATGTGCAGCCGTACGGGAGGAGCCTTCAGCTTTCCCACTCCCTTAAAGATGCCTGACAACCTGGTCAACAACTGCTCAATGTCTACTTGATAGACTTCAAACGCAAAGTGTACAAGGTCCAATGCTTCTGACGCCGCACAACTAAGTAAAGAGCTGGGGCTAACGTCGGTGATGAAAAACCAAGCCTTTATGGTCCTGTTGCCCCTGGATACGGGCGCCACGAACACACCTTGAATGGGGAGTGGTGTGTCACCGCCGAAAGTGAAAATCTTCGCCCTGGAAGTGTCCAGTGGAGGTGGCCCCGGGATTGACTAATAGTGGACGGCAGCAAGCATGCACACCGATGCTCCCGTGTCAATGAGCACTTGAGTCGGCACCCCCTGAATATCCACAACACACTTGGGCTGCCTCTTTTTCTTTCTCCCTGTCTCTATATTCGAAATGAAAAACACTTCATCTTCCTCCTCTTCCTCTTCTGCGATATTCAGGTCTTGCACATTCTGTTCCAATGTCGCAATGCTCCTTTGCCTCCTTGAGCCGGCGCCCACCAGCCTGGCCAGTCCCCTCTGTATAGCTACAGGTGCCGGAGCACGACACATTCGGGCATAGTGCCCTGGACCGTTGCACCTGCCACAGGATCTTGATTTGGCGGGACAGTCCTCAGAGTGCGATAAATCATACCCGCAGTACTGACATATGGACGCGGCCCCATGCGTTGGACCCACCTCCTGGCGTTTCTGGCTCCACCTCGCCTTCGACGACGACTGCTTCCCAATGGCAAATGCCTCTTCTGACCTGCCGGGATGCACCGCCGCATCCATTTTGCCACCCCTTGATTCAGCCAGTTCATGTGTTCTCCCACTGTCAGGTATCTGTAGCAGAGTCCAACCCGGTTCCCTCAACACTTGCCTGCGAAGCTTTCCTGAGCTGCAACCCTGGATTACTTGATGTCTAATCATGGCCTCATCATTGTCCCATCTACATGTCATGGCCATTTGTCGGAGGCACGCACAGAACTGATCAAGAGACTCCTCTTCTCGCTGTTTTTCGCCACTGAAAAGGCTCATAGTCTCTCATAGTCTCCAGAGGGCTAGGTGTACTGTCAGAGAGCTGTGCAGCATAGCATTTTTCACCACAAGATACTTTATGACAGATTGAATCCCTGAAGACATCTGTGTAAAATGAAAATCTACTGCAAGGAAGGCACTAGAGCTTTAGAGGCCTGTGAAGCAGCTGAGGTGATGAGGACATCCAGAGTGAACATAATGCAGAAGTTGAGACCTCCAGCTGATCAAAATCTGGCCACGAAGGCAATTACGACTTGAAAAGTGTGGACACCCAACAGCTGGAACCAATGTCACAAATGAATACCAGAGACTACCGGAAAGCGGAAACAAAATAAATGATGAGCTCAATCAATGCAGAGTCAAAAGAGACTGGCTTTTGATGGCAGAGGCCTATATATAAGTCTTGAGGCTTTGAGATAGGTGTGGCAGTTATCCAAGAACCTACAATACTTGAGACATCAATCAGACCTGACTAGACAACAGTGACTAGCAGAGGGGAAGGTGCTGATTATCCTTACTGCGGGGCCAAACACAGCTATTTATCCTTAAGTAGCTGAGAAGAATGAAAGGTTCTGAAACTGGAAAGGCCTGGCCAGGTGTGGAGTGAGCTGGGCACTACATCACTGAAGAGTCAGTTGGAAGTTGGTAGAGAGTAACCAAAAACTCAGCAATCCATGAGTCCCACACCAAGGGGTGCATAACGCAAGCCCTCATGCCGCAATGAAGCACGTAAGTGGTTAACAGCATCACAGGTGGTTGCACACCATATAGTCACAGTCTTATTACAGCCACCTTCTTCATCAATATTCAAGATTCCTCAACTTTCATAAAGGAGTTTTACAGAACCTCCAATGGACCACAGCACCCATATTCCATTTCACTAGCTCTGATTCGTGACAACACCCATCTTCAGATTTCGCACTTTTGAACATAAAAATAAGCCTACTTTATATTGCAGCACAGCACATGAAGACACGCTTTTAATGAGTTCTTAACAGGATTACCTTGGTGGTTCAATATTAAAAACGAAAATGATAACTCAACATAGAAATGCCTACTCAAGCCTGGCAGATTTTTCAACACGGTAAGTTGATGGCCTACAGGATCAGTTTGCAACTCAAGAAGAGGTAAATCTAAGCCAAACAGTATAAGGAATTTGATCAGCGTCCACGTGCAAGGATCAATCAAAAATAAAATAAAAGTTAATTAAAGAGTACTGACTAAAGGACTAAGAGTACTGACTAATATGATGTTAATACAAACTGCCGGGCATTCACACAGGACAGTATTCAGCAAGTCCCTCACAGTCGCAAGATTTTTCAAGTGTTCCAGCAGGCTTCTTAGTTGATATGCTTTCCTCGGCCGTGCTGGTTATTTTTCCATAATGTGGCCTTTGTCTTTATTTATTTTTATTTTTTTACATTTGTAAATCACCCAAGCCCATGGGCATCAGGGCACTGTTGCAATCCGGTTTCACTGCACTTTGGGGGAGGAAAAAAACATAGTCACACAGACTAAACTGAGTGCTAGGCATATGTAGTCAATCTAGGTAACATTGATATTTGGCTTCCATAAGCGGGAGCAGGCAATGGGTTTCAGGTGTCAGCCTTTTTGGCAATGGCAATAGTCATGAGGAGGGCTGTGGAGCGTCATGGTTCATTGTTGCTTAGAGTTTGAGTCTTGTGACCTTAGGTGTTGCATTAGACAAAGGGCCAGGTTTTTAAGGCTTTTTGGAAGGGCCAGTATGAGGCTTCCACTCTTAGGTCAAGAGGAAGAGCGGTCCAGTGTTTAGCTGCAACTGAAGGGAAGCTAGTCCCTCCTCCTCTTGCCCTTTTCATCTTTGGTACTGTGGCATTGGCGGCTCCTACCAGGCTGGTGGACTTGTTTGTTTGTTTTGTGCATTTATATAGCGCTACACACCCTCAGGTATCTGAGCACTGCTTATTTCCCACGGTGTGTGATGCTCATTTATCAACCTCAGAAAGATGAAAGCCTGAGTTTGGCCCTGCCGGGATTCGAACCTGCATCAGCAGGCTCTGCACGGATGTCAAAGCAAGCGCTCTAATCTCTGTTCTATCTGACTGGCACTTGGATCTTTCAGTCTTACGGGTTAGGTATTGGGGAGCAGTATTCGAGAGACATTTGTGCATGATGGATAGTATTTTGAAGATGATCCTTTCGTGAATGGGTAGCCATTGAACTTTTTTTCCTGTTGGCTGAGATGTGATCTTTTTTAGAGATGTTCAAGACTGCTCACAGTGCATTGTTTTGGATACCTGCAGTTTATTAAGGTTTTGTTTGGATGTTCCAGCTAGTAGGGCATTGTAATAGGCCAGTCTTGCTCTGATGATTGCTCTGGCGATCGTTAGGCAGCTTGTTGGGGAGTGGAAGTACCTGACTGCGTTGATGAGTTTCTTTGTGTATTTATAAGTAAATAAATTGTTTTTAGGAATTTTGAAGACAGCATGCTCTGCTTGAGCATCTGGGAATGAATACTTTCTCCATCTAAAAATGTGTTTGCATCATTGTGTATAGGGGTTGGAGTCCCATATTTTTACAAATTCAAATAGTACTCCACATTAATTAATGTTAATAACCAAGATGCTGGTCTTCCCTTATCCCTCTCCGTTGCCGGGTTGAGAAGGGCAGTGAAACCACCTAAGCTGCGAGGATCCCTTAACCAAGTTTCCTGGATACAGACGATTTCAAAAGTGTCCCACGTTATCTCCTCTTTACCAAACAAGTGCCTGAAGCATCTGATTTTCCAAATAGCCAAGGACCATTTGTCTGGACCCTGTTTGGGTGTTTGTTAGGCTCTTTTATTTTTAACAACCAGGTCTTCCAGCACCCACTTCCAAGATTCTTTCCAATCCAGATCCCCTTCTTTATTCCGATGGAAGGTTATTTGTCTCTCTGCAGTGCTCATGTTTCTTACTGTAATGCGAAGGGATACTAAGTCGCCCACTCTCCCATATGTCCTTTTTAAGGATGAATCTTTGCCTTTTGTGGAGCTGTGGGTTCTTTCAATCTTGCTCCCCTCTTTGTACTTCAACATAAAGCCATCTGTTATCTTTGCCTTTGTTTCCTCTGTTTTCCCCGATAGGGTATAACCCAAAGCCATGATTGAGGATACTTCATCTAAGATGGCTTTCATTATTATTTCATCTTCAAAGTAAACTATAACTTTATCCAGTCTTGTTTCACAGGGGAAAGCTACCCGTACAATGTCATCTGCGGTAATCCAACACAATCTTGGAACACAGTGTAGCGTCCAGAATACATTACATCTATTTAATGTTAGACCATCATCTATTTGGTCAGTCCTTTCTAGGGTAGCACTTAAGTTCCAATTGATTTCCTTTATGTCATTTTTTTCATAGGTGTTTCTCCCATGAGTATTTTGTCCCCATCTTGATGCCTTGGTTTCTTCCAAGTTTCTTCAAATCTCTCCATCTCAGTATTCCTCAAAATGGTCAACTTTATCCCTGTTTACGAGGCTGTGCTGTTGTGTACATAGTTTTGATTTTAAACAGCTTTGCTCCAATGTTTCAAATCCTACAGGAGAGGCCTCACTATTCTGTAACAGTTGGGTGATAGTCCCTAAACTATTTTTCCTGTTTGCTGGACTATTCTATTGTGGGCGTAGTTTTGCATTCAAGTGTCTTTGCTCTAATGTTTTGAAACCTACAGGAGAGGCTTCCATACCCTTCATTATTTGGACGATGTCCTTATTAATCGAGTAACTTATTAGTTCATCGTCCTGCTTCTCATCTATCTGTCTAGAGGATGACTCCTGAGAGTCTTCGTTATCTTTCTCCACCGAGTAAACGGACAGTTCCAACAGTTTGTGGATCGCTTCCTATTCTGCATGGTTTCTCCACTTGATTGCTGCAGGCATTGGGTTTGTTTGTTTTCACTCACTTTTCTTCGTAGATCTTGGGATTTTTTCCCATAGGTACTTTTAGTTTCTTTCACTAGATTTGGTAAAGCTGGTTTCTTAAATAATTACGGAACCCTACTTTCGTGCTTATAAGGAAAGGAATCTTGGTTTAACCAGGATTTAGACTGAGGGCCCGCTCTGTAGCCTTTCGGAGCTTGCTTCACATTTCTCCTGATTCCCATAACTTATCCTTATCTCTTCTATAATGGGGTCCAGAATTAGATGGAGGATATTCCTTCTTTTTATCCAATTTGTCTCGGACCGCCGTGACAAAACCTTCCACAAAAACATTTTTGAATGCAGCATTGCTATCATTGTGTTTTGATCTCTTAACTGGTCATTAATAGCCTCAATACATTTTGTAAATGGGGCCATCACCAATGAGAGCGCAGCCACCGTGCTAGCATTTATGGCCATATCACCCAGTGGAGCTGTTTCCATGGGTCCCCTCTGTTTTGAGGCATATCTTTTCAAGATGTCAGTATTTTCAGCAAGGAATTGTGTCATGTCCGGCTCGTCAAAAGAGCTTTTATTTGCCATTGCAAGCTGCCATCTTTTTGTTCCCTCCCTTCCAATCTGATTCTGAGCTGTTGTGGTAGGTTAAGCAATGAAGGTGGCAGGCCAATCATGAAAATGCAGTTGTGCAGGAACTGTTTTCTTGTCAATTAAGGCCTCCTGTGTGTCTGGAAGTAAAGCATGTAGGTATTTCTGTAGCGCTAAGTTGTCTGTAGCATGGACAGGGTGTCTAGTGAATAGTAGCAAAAAATCTTGACAGTGCCCACAATAATAAAAAAAAATAAACACAAAGTAATTTCATTAACCCAACAAAAACTAAAATCCACATATTGTTTGTATTGATGCATCTTTTCCCACCTGTATCGGCTTGTCTCCTTGCTGCACAATAACATTTTGGTGATTGCTTGAGTCAAAACAGGCTACCTGTACTGTAGAAGGAGCCTGCTTGCTTTCCCTGCTGTTATTCCTGGAAACGTTTTCATTTGTAGAGGTCCTTGAAAATAAATTGAGTCATAGTTGCTCCTTATTTTCTTTAGTGCCCCCTCCTAGTTTGTTCTAGCTTGCATGTATATCGGCTTCTTCTACTTCCACAAATACCAGGTCCTTTGTGGCCGCCGTCAAGCTTTCCAAGGGAGGTTTGATCACCATCTTTTTCAAATTGTTGCAGTGGGATCTTTGAGTGCTATTTTAACCAACACTTTGTCATAAAAGCGTTCTGTAAAGAAAATGTATCATGCTCATTAGTGGCAACTTTGCTGGGGCTGGCTTTCCTTTTTAAGCCAAGTCCATTCGTTGGTGCTTGTTTGTTTTGCTGCATGGCCAGCCTTACTGTCTCTAAGCCACAAGGCATAAGTAACAGGTCCTCCAGAGGGGGGAAGGTTTGCCAAGCTATACTTTTCCAGATAAGAGGCTGTGGATGTGACACATGGAACCAGAGGGATCTCTGAGTCAAGCGAAAGGTTCATAGGTAGATGGTTAGTGACCACACTGACCAGCTGAGTGTCTACCGACAAGTCTTCTGACAAATCGAGGTCAAGGGCTTTTTAGTTGAGTTTGTAGTACCCCCTTCCTCCACCTCTGAGATCTCACCATTCTCCAATTCCTTCCCAGATGGTCTATATACTGCCAAAGCCCTTTCCATCATGTGATAGGCTGCTCCTGGCGGTCCTTCGCAGCGAACTGCAGGGAACTGCAAAGGCAGACTCACTAGTAGCAGGGTTCACTGCAGGGAATTGCTGACACTCTGCTGTCATTATGCTTCACTGCGCAACTTGCACAATGATTTTAACAGCTCCTCCTACAAGGATTAACAGCAAAGGAAGACTCACTCGTAGCAAGGCTCACTGCAGGGAACTGCTGACACTCTGCTATCACTGGGTTATATCTTCCACCCGCAGACAAACCCTTACAAATATTTTTAGTATATGGCCATCTCAGAATGATTCTGCAAAGTTTGGTGTGGTTTCGTTAAGGGGGGAGAGCAAAGTTAGAGGGGGGTCTCAAAATGTATGGAAATCCTCGTAGACGCAATGATAAAGAAATTTTCTCAGTCCTACAGCCCAAACCGCTGGATGGATTTTCACCAAATAAGTGGCAGGAGCAGCAGCTTACTCCTGAAAACATGCTTTTGTAAATTTGGTGTAAATACGTCCATTTTATTTTCTCAAAACGGCCAAAAAGTAGGTCAACAAAAATGTGTGATATCTGGGTCCGGTACACAAACTCACTTCCCTATTCGGTCCGCGGATACCCCCAGGACTAATTGGAGACTGGTGTAATGTCCACAGACATCGGACATGCCTGCTGACTGGATGCTGAAAAGCATGAGGTGCTTCATATTTCTTTTAACTGTCGCCATGTTGGATACACGGACAAACGCTGCTGTATGCGGATAGCGCGGTGGGGCAAAAGTCTGGAAAACACATTTGAAGAGGGGCTCTAAAGGGTCGGGGAGTGGAATAAAGTTGACATGGAGCTGTTTTTATAGATGAAAAGGGGGTTTGCAGGTAGTGTTGAGTCTGCAGTCGCCTCTTACTGTCTGCGGACATCATATGGATGGCGGGGGGTTCTGAGTGAGTTTTGTTATTTGAAGGTGTATTGTACATACTTGTTATATGGTTTAATTATATTGTGCTGGTTGTGGTCAGTGGCCCCAACAATCTGGCCACTGGCAACACACACTATAGTAATATGTGTATAGAAATGATAGGTAATGTAGTGGGAGTATGCAGTATTTGAAATATGGTGGAATGATATAATTAAAGTGGATATGGTCATTATGATTGTTGTATAATTGAGGACAGTGCTTCTTGATGTCTCCTCCACCTTTCAAATGGTCAACAAGTGTATCCTCATAAAACGGGTACATGATACCATTAGCATTATGGCGCAGGCACTGGAATGGCTGATTTATTTTCTCACTAACCACCCTTACCAGCTGCTACTGGGCTGTTTGTACTCCACCACCTCACTGTGTGCCTGCAGTGTATCCCAGAGTTGTATCCTATATTTGTGGCTCTTCCACATCTATTTCATCCCTCAGGCTCACCTGATGGCCTTCTTCTTTACTCATTTCCAGTGTTATGTTAATGACACACAGGCTTCTTTAAAATTCCCTGAATTAATTTGTTGTCCTAGTTTTTTATCTCTAATTGTCTGACCACCATTGAGACATTGTGTGCGGCTAACAATCTGTGTCTGAATGCCAGTACGATGGAGATATTTTTTATTGTGGCACCTGTGCCCTGTGTCTCTTCTACCCTCCGCCCGCTGTCTTTGGCCCCTCTACTCTCACCATCATGTGAGGCCAAAAACCTTGGGGGTATCTTTAAGTCCTGTCGCTCCTTTATTCCGTACATGTTGGAGCTTGTAAATAAAGCCCATGCTTTCAGGTTGACCTCTTTACAGGCATTGTGCCGTTCCTCACATTCCCCAGAAACTCAACATCTGTAGAGCCCTGGTCCTGTGTAGGCTGTATTGTTGCAACATCCTCTTCCTTAATTTCCTCCTTTGTTGTCCATGCCCCCTTTGGTTAATCTAGACTAGGGCTGCAAGACCTATCCTTGGCCGCAAGCCCAGGGATCATATCCTTGCAGCACTAACATGTGTACATTGGCTCCTGCTAATTGCATGGACTACAATATGTGCAACTTTGTTTCCCTAAATACTGCCCTGCTAGAGCCCTCCGCGGTTGTAACGCTTGTCAAACGCTTTTTGAAAAAGAGAGCTGGCGGCATGTCTCTGTCTTCGGCCAGTGCTTGTCTTTGGAACAGCCTTCCTGCTCCTCTTATACTTGAGCTGGACTTCCTTAAGTTATGGCAACTTCTGAAACCCTTGATTTTGTGTTCCCATTTTACTTAATCCCTTCCCTGCTTACTCATACCAGTGCCACAGTACCTCACAGGTTCCAGGTCCTATATCTAGTCGACACCAATACGCCCCTCACTTGTCAGCACTGCCCTTGTGGGTCTACTGTCTGGTAGATGTGTACTTGGGAGTCCTCTGCCCCAGCATGTGGCTAGTTGCCTTCCAGTTTGGCATGTCTTGTTGATAGAGTTATATCTAGAGTTTTTATAACTTATTGCTGGATATATGTGTGACTGTTTCAAATCAGGCAATGAGTACTACAAACAAAACAGTAAAAAGGGTAAAAGGGCTGTCTTTTGTGATGGTGTGCACATGCAATCTAGGTTTTTTATTAATGCATGGCCCAAAGAGGGGACTGTGGAGATCACGGATAGTCATTAAGGGCCACAGATTATGGCTCTTATTGTATGCTAGTGAAAAGTATGTGGGACAGAAAATTGTTCCTGTGCCTTTTTTCTTTTTTCTCATGTACAATTGTCCTTTATTTCCATTAGCATAGTACATAATGCTGATGGGAATGTTGGAGAATCTTATTGAGTTTAACTACTTACTTTGTGATGTTATCTTTCATGTCGTGGTTGTTAGTTTTAGCAGTGCACAGTGGTGGTGTGAGTTATGGTTGCTTTGTTTACCATAACTGGGACATTTCTGGGTGTTTTCGGTTTTACTTGTAACCATAACGCCCCTTTAACAAAAAAGTTTCAATGAAATTCATATGTTTTTACTAGTGCAACTTAACCGTAACATCCCTTTAACAAAGCCCTTTCATTCAATGAATATGTATATGTATTTACGGTAGTGGCCATGTAGTTATGGTTAAGTTGTGGTTTCCATAGGAAGAGCACTTTTTGGGTGGCTTATAACTTTGCTCCCCCTGGACGATTCCTCACCAAACTTTGCAGAAAAAAGTATATTGGCCACTCTGAATTTTTTTGCAAAGTTTGGGGATGTTTGGGCTGGGGGGGAGGGGCAAAGTTATAGGGGAGGTCCCAAAACGTCTTTTTTTCCCATAGACTGAATGGGGGAAAAACTTTGCACACGGCTACAGGTGAAACAGGTGAAACCGCTGGACGGATTTTGACGAAATCTGTGGCAGGTACAGGAGCTTGGTCCAGAAAGCGTGCTTTTGTAAATTTGGTAACAATCTGTGCAGTATGTGTCTTTACAATTATCAAAAAGTAGGTCTAAAATAATTAGTGATATCTATGTTCGCTCCGCGGTCACACTTCTCTGTTCGGTCGACGAACAAGATACCGATTAGCTAAGGGGCTGGCGTCATGACCGCGGACACGCGACGTCTCTGCCCATTGGCTGCTGCGAGACGTGTTCCGCGTCAGATGGTTTGGATGCGCCCGACATCTTGGATCCGCGGAAAGCATCATAGTGAATCTCACCATTCCAGCAGAGTCGTCCAATTCTTGCCTTACTCCATGAACACTGTATGTGTTGTCAGGATTGCTTGTTGCATTTCTATGCAGCACTAACATTTGCAAACACAAGTGGTCTGTGCTGTGCAGGTAAATATTGTTAACAATTGGTGGCAATTGAAATAGAATATTCATTGCTACATTTGCATAGCAACTTACCCAACTTTCATTTGTAAATTTGAATGGGCCAGCAAGTTCTGTATCTGAATGCATTTTCCAGTTTTTCTGTTGCTTCTTTGCTGATGTGCCTGGTTTACATTCCCTAATAGGTTCTTACATGTTTGCGGCAATTGATGAAACTTTAGCTTTTTTTCTTTTCTTTGCGGAATTTGCTGTTGCATTCTGTTGCATTTCTGTTTCATTTACTTTTCTTTTACCACTTTTCACTTTATCTGGAACAGGGTATTGTTTCAGATGAGGGGTGTACAGTGAACACAATCTATTGTATTCTAGAATGCAAGGAATATCAGCTTTGACTTTACTTGAATCAAAGTTTATTAGCAATAGACTGTCAAGTGTACGTGTGCGTGATAATGCTACATAGCTCATGCCTTCCTTAAACACTGTCTTTCCTACATCTATCAATGCTTTCTCTTGGGTAAAACCTTGGATTTATGAATGGTAGCTGCATATGCAAGAGTTAGAGAAAATTGCTCTCTACGTACATACATGTCTTTGAAGAGAAGGAATCGAGCAATTGAGCGCCCTAGCCTTTTCACTTCTGAAACTTTATCAAAGCGAATATTTACAAACTGAATGTTGCTATCACGTGGGTATGATTGAAAGTGAACAACTGTGCCCAGTGCTCCATTAACTAGCCCTTGCTCTACGTCAAGGTTACGTTTCAGCATTAGTCTACAATTTAATGATAGTTTCAATATTTTTTCCAACCCAGCTGTGTTTAGATTGATTTTTCTAAACTATGTAGTCTTGTTGTGGCTTGCTCACACATGGGTACTGTCATACCATGTACGTCTAGTTTGTCGGTGGCGCTAATTTCTATTATTGCTTGCATTTCTTTCTTTAATATTGTTTAATTGAATTTCAAAAAGCTTGCAAGAGTTGGCATTAAGGCCATACAATTGACATTTTTGTTTGCTATTTGTTCCATAACATCAGTTGCACATGCACTATCGCCATAAAGTGCCGGTTTTTCAATAGAGCTTGTGTTTCTTGCGATAATACACCAACTCTAATACTTTTTAAGATGTTGGCATAAGTGAGATCTGCAGATTGCCGCATGTTCTCAGTTAATTCTCTGTATTGGAAATGTTGCCAAAGGTTAACGTTACCTATGCTACCAATAGTTTTCCGGCAGAGTTTGTGGCTTAAGGTTTTAAAAATTGGCTCACCTTTCACTGGTGTCAATTGTAGAAGATCTCCAAAAATGATAATGTGTTTCCCTGCAAGGAGTTCTTTGTTATTAATTTTAAGTACTTCTTGCAATCTGAGATGAATCAAAGCCAACATTAGGTTGGAAACCATGCTCACTTCATCTATTAGTAGCATTTTTCATTTGTTTCAATACTCTACGTAATGCCATTTCAGCTTCTGCAGAAAGTTTGTAGTAGTCTAATTTATTTTGATGCTCTAATGGAAGCAGTAGTAATCGGTGTAAAGTCACACCGCCTATGTTGTAGGCAGCTAAACCTGTGGGGGCTGTTACAACAGTTGACGGTTTGTTGTTTGTCAATTGTTGAAGGAACTTGCTGATAATTTTGATTAAGAATGTTTTCCCTTATCCAGCTTCACCACTGATGTACAGCATTATAGGTTTGTCATTTTGGCAGGTACATTCTTTGTTTTCGTGTTGTACACCATGTACAATTTGTTTTGTTATGTCTTCATAAATGGTGCGCTGATCGTTGTTAAATTTTGCTTGTTGTACAGTTAAGTCTTCTGTATCTTCGTGATACTGATACATGGTGTTTTCTACTTCTACCATAGCTACTTCAGCCTCATTTGCTATTAGTGGTTGTCCTAATGGTTCTTGACTTCCTGCTACAGAAGGTTGACTACTGTCGGAAGAGTCTTTATCTATTTGGCCCTGAATTTCTTCTTCCTGTTGCTGCTCATTGTATAACATTGTTTTGTACTACATAAAGTTCACATCGGTGATTGTGATTTCATTTGCTTTGAAAGCATCTTCATAGCACTCATAATTATCTAGTATGTCTTCCTCTTTTCTCCATGGTTTGAAAAGCTGTAACAGAGACATGTAATATAGTTTGTTCTGTTGAGGAGTTTTTAATGACAATTTCACATGATTAATTAAGCTTCGTTTGTTAAGTTTCACTAAGCTCCCTTCACAATTGCTCACTCTATATCTACGTTTTCTTTAATCTGGTTTTACATTATTTTTGTATGCAAAGTTTTGAGCTATGTGGTATAGACACATGATTTCCAGAGTGGTACTCCTGTTTGGATAGTATGTGTCCAGTAAATTGTATTTTAGATTGTTTTGGCTGTTGGGATAATTTCTGGCAATTGTTTCTATGTCATCATATGATTTTAGCACTCTTTTTCTAGATTTTGCATGACCAAGACTGAGCCATACTATGTTGTATCATTTTCCATACAAAGCAATTCCGGTTAAACGATCTGCTGCTTCATAGGCCCCACATTCTCTATGAGAGAGCATTTTTATGCCTAGGCTGTACCATTTCTGTGATAATGTTTTGTCTGATGCTAGGTCATCCCAGAGGTCTTGCTGCTCTGTTGTTTGTGCTTTTGTTAAATAGGCTGTAACATATCGTGCAACAGCAGTTGAATTGTCTGCAATGTACTGCACATCTATGTTTGCATTCCATAATAGGGCAATGATTGCATTGTAATTATTGATATATTTTGATTCTTCCCTTCTTTTTATGTAATCCGTGTTTTTAGGTGGTTTATCTTTAACACTATGTCAAACTGAAGACATGAAGTTGTTTACTTCACCTGTTTCTGTAACTGGTCTAGGGAAACCAAAGCAGCATTTGGTGTAGTATTTACCTTTGTTTTTGTATTTATGGCGACAATATTTTCCACATTTGTGTCTTTGAAATTGTAAAATCTGCCCATGCAGCTCACTATGTGTCTGTTGTGAAGGGATTTCACATGTGACATATTTTTGTATAAACTGCAAAACAGTGCTATCACTGTCGTGTCTGTTGATCCATAACAGCATGTGAATATATGGTGCTCTTCTCGCTTGATATTTTTTTCTCCAAAAGAAGTGTTGCACTTCTCCAAGGGGAGGAGCAGTTTTATTGCAAATAAAGTGTAGCATTGCAATGAAACGATGATGGAAATATCTTGAGACATTAACTGGATCTAGAGAGCAAAGTTCTCCAGGTGTTAATATATCTATGTTGTTTTTGTTGCTGTTTGCTATGCGTAGGAACTCATGTAAATCTTCCCATGCATATTCTGCACAATTTAGTGTAACAAACCAAGTTGGTGGTCCAAGGTTTCTGATCATGCAACACACGTCTCTGTGCCGTCTGAACCAGTATTCCATTGTACCACGCATGTTTGCAAACAAATTTGTTATACTTGATTGTAAAACCTCACCTTTTTCTTGTACTTTTTGTATTAACTGCGTAGCTGACATATTTTGAAAGTGTGTTCCAGATTTAAAAATGTGTGCAACTCCATAACATAGTGTTGCTAATTCACTTTCATAGAGTAGGTGGAATATGTATTCCACATTTTGTCTAAATCTGGGATCTTGCGAATACATTCGTAATGAGCGGTATTCTGATGCCCCAATCTGAGTGCGTCTATCATTGTATCTCCCACCTTATCAAGAAGGAAATAGTAGTGGAAAAGCATGTGCTTCTATACTTTTTTCCCATATACTCATTGGTGACCCTTTGGTTTGTCGCATTTGGTAAGTTTCTAGTACATCATCTATGCTTTAATTGGAATGCAATGGATGAATTGTGTAATGGTCCAAAAGAGTTGATACTGTAGCTGAATCCAGAAGTTCGAATTGTCCAGTTTCTGATGGCTCTTGAATTATTTTAGTTGTTTGCCTTAAGCTTTCATCAATATTTATTTCCTTGTAGTACTCATTATTGTCTTTTAGATATTGCAATGCTTGTCTAACTTTATGTAACTCCACTAATTGTTGCCAAATTTGTTTGTCCTTTGTTGGTACTCCATTTACCAAGACTATTAAAGAATGCTCTATTGAACGTTACACTCCTAGAGTGTGTACATTTTCCGTTAGATCTAATGGCAAGAAAACTACTTTGCAACGAATGCCTTTCACCAATTCAGAGGAAGGTAATTTTGCTGTTTTTGGATGAAGGCGTATAATTGCTTGAAATGGGTAAACTGTTTGAATTATTATGCTCTCATACAAATTGAGCTGTTGCAGGATGTTTTGGTAGTGGAAACAATTCCAAATTATTTGTACTAGCACATGGAGGAGTGTGGTTGTCTAATTTTGCAGTACAGTAACTGCAACATATTAGGCGTTCAGTTATTTCCTATTTGTTTTCAGCTAAAAGGTACAAAGCTAATTCAAACCATTTAGAGTCTTCATTGTTTTCTATTTTGTATGCTATGTCCACATTTTTTGTGTTCCTTTTGTAAAATGTTCTGCGGCAACACACACACACATGGTTTGGTACTTCAGCAGATGACCTTTTACATTTTACTATTTCTTTTCTGTATGTGTGTAGTAGAAGGTTGATATGTGCAGAATTGTCGCTACTATGTTCTAAAACTGTTGCATTTTCTACGTGGCTCTCACTTCCAAAATACTTTTTCTGAATACGGTTCCTTTCTTCTTGTATTTGGATGTACCATGTAGAAGAGTGGTATTTAAATTGCCTAATTCTGAAGCTGGACTTTTTGCATAGTATATTTTATACACTACATTTCTTACATTGGAATGATGTACTGATATTCTATTGATATCATGGAAGGTACTTTTGCAAATAGGCCCAGAAATGCAGGCTAATGAATGTCCTTTTAGTCCTGTGTATTTCCGCACTGCACAAATATCCATATTTTGCAGCACTTTCATTTTACTTTTGTCTTTACCTTTTACATATTGATTGGGGAACTGACATAAAGATTTGAAAGCTTTGTTTGGAATGGCGCACATTGATGTGCACAGCCATTTGTATACTGGACGGTGTGGTTCTGCTGAATCGAGAGGTAATTCTGAGTTTTCAGGAGATAGTTTTGTAAGCAGTGTTTCTTGTTCCATGATGGTAGTATTGATTTTCTCATACCCTCGTCCACTGCTATGGATGGCAATTGTGTTTGTTTGATTTTGTTTGTATGCTTCATTAAAATATGGCTCTGTGGTTGTTCTGTGACTCCATTCACCACCACAAACATGCAAGAAATTATTTTTGTTCACATTCTGTTTATTGCTGAGTCTTTTGTAATTTGGTACTTAGTTTTGTTAGTGCTTTCATCCTATTTAGCACTAATATGAACAACTTCCTTTTGGAAGGATTGCACTGTCCACGAGTGCTTGTAGAATGAACTTTCTACGGTACGTTTTAAGGGGTGAGGATGATTTTGGACCTCTTCTTAGTAAATTCTGAAGGACTCTATGATGAAACATGTTTGCTAAAATACTTTTTTTACTATGGGTTCTTCTTACACTATCAGGATTATTGGGAACATTGTTAGCTGTACTGGCAGCCGTTTTTTTTACAACAATTCTGTGTTTTGTGGCACTTTTTGATGGAGGAGGTACAGTTTTGGTAGTTGAGACTTCCTTTATTATGTTACCCAACTGCATTAGCTGGTTTGTACCAGGATTCTCTACAGACTCTACAACAGGTGGATGCTTACATTGAGCAACTTTATTTTTCCTTGCTCTAATTCTGCGTTCCTTTCTAAGGAGTTGCTTTTTGGTAGGCATTCTTTGGTGTCTGTTGAGAAGAAAAGTATACTTTACTCTGTTGTCCAATGTATGTGTGCAGTGTGCATGTGTGCATAAGTCTGATGGTGAAGCTCTTTGTCATGGTGTGTCAACGTACAGTGAACTCTACCAATCATTTGGTAAGGCTACTTTACTGTTTGTATACTACTACACTGTGCTTCAGATGAGAGTACAAAGTAGCCTACTTGTGACGAGACCCAATATTAATAACCAAAATGCCAAAAACTTGCTACAGCAACTTCTTTTCACAATCTAACATTCTATTCTAAGGATTACCTATGTTATTTCTTTTTTTTTTGTTGTTTTTTTTATTGTGATATAACCACATTTGGGTTTTTTTACACATTCAAATTCATAAAGAAAATAAAAAAAGGTATATACATACAAACATCACATTATAAGTTATATCTAGATAACATTTAAAACTAATTCATCACAATCTTATGAATTTAACATATTAAAATTGAATTCATCACATCAATATCTAATTTTCCTATAAAACAGTTTTCCCCCTTACTTCAACAATCAATTAACAGTATTCTGACGATATAAAACCTGTCAATTGCAAAACCCTTAAAATGTTTAGGGTCAATTTTGTTTCATGGCCCGCGATCATTCTTTCCCAAAAAGCGTCGGAGGATAGTCTATTCAATGACCCAACTGAATTCCCTAAATGTTCCACCCTAATTTCCCAAGTGCCTTTACAGAATCTTAGCAGGTGCTCTAAGGTTTGTTTGCTTAAATCTGAGCATTCCGTGCATAGACTCCGGGCCCCTTCAGTGACTCCCCATTTGGTTAATACTGATCCAGTTTTAATCAAGTTTAGCCGTACCCTCATAAAGTTTTGTCTTCCTTTTGGGTTTGGGAACTTCATCAAGTATCTTGGTACAATACCCTGTTTTTTCCCGTACTTAAAAAATCCTTCAGGAATACAGGATGATCTCACCATATCCCCTGTTGAGATCCAATCTCTCAAAGATAAGGACTTCTTGACTTTCAGCGGGTTTGAGCTCAGTATTAATTTATCTGATTCACAATAAGTCAGCAGGTTTTCTGCCGTCTTTTTGAGTTCTATCAAAGTTAATGAGGAATCAAGATTCATATTTTCTAGGAGATTTCCGTATAGTGTATTAGTCATTGGCACAATAATTGATCTATACAGGGAAAGAAGTTTCCAATCAACTGCGTATTTTAAAGATTTTAACCCTAGCTCATATCTGAGTGTTATTGTATGTAATCCTTTAGGCAATCCTAATACCTGTTTCCAGATATAACCTTCTATTTTTTGCCAGTCTATTGACCACAGCAAAGGTTTGGCCTCAATTCCGTACAATAGTACAGGGATTACTTTGGCCACATAAAAGTTTATAACTGGCATAATGGAGAATTTACCATAAAGGCTAACAATCTTCTTCATCTGGGCTATTAGTTGTGTCCCTTTAGCCAGGATTTTACCATACTGCATCCCAGCTGTAGGGGTCGCATACACAGTAATGCCCAGATACGTTACTTCTTTTACCACCAGTATCTGGTTACTGCCAATTGACCACCGATATTTTGTTTCTTTGAGGCCTTTCCGCTCAAAAATTACAATCTTAGATTTATCAGGGTTTACCACCAGGTCGTTTAATTTCATATACTTGTCGAGGGCATTCAACCATCTGTGTAGACCGATGGGAGTCCTGTCAAGAAGGACTATGTCGTCCGCATACATAAGCCATCTTACGGCCAAGGACCCCACCTTTGGGCTTATTAATGATGAGGATTCTAGGGCGGCTCCAAAGTCTCCCAGATAAAACTTAAAGAGAAATGGAGCCACCATACAACCCTGTCTGACCCCCCTATCTATACTTATATATTCTGACAAATGTCCGTCCATATCTAATCTTACCCTGGCTGTATTTCCTTCGTGAAGTTTTACTAGTATATTAATTAGAGTTTTCGGTGCCCCTTTCTGTTCCAATTTGCCCCAAAGTTTATCTCGATTTATCATGTCAAAAGCACTTGACAGATCGATAAATGCTCCATAAAGTCTTCCTTTATTATTTTTATCTTTCAGATTTGTTAATGAGGCTAATATTATACCATTCAGAGAGGTTGAATGACCTCTTCTGAATCCAGTCTGCTGTTTAGGGATTATGTTGTTTTGTTTCGCCCATGTTTCGAGTTCTCTTAATATCAGACTGGTAAACAACTTACTCTCCACGTCAAGCAATGTAATTGGCCTGTAACTAATAGGGTTTTTGCGATCCCCCTTCTTGAAAATCGGGATTATAATTGCGGTCTTCCAAGAAGATGGAATTATTCTATTTACAATCACTTTCTTGTACAAGGTATATAGGATTTCAGCCCACAATGTCCCATTTCCTTTAAGGACTTGATAAGTTAGACCATTTGGGCCCGCAGATCTCGACGCTGAGGATTTTATGATCAGATTCAAAATATCCTCTTTGTCAAAGTTTAAACCCCAATTTCTGTTGTCACCTATATATTTTTGTCCTCCCACTGGTTCCTGATATTTTACGCCGAAATAGGTTAGCCAACTTACTTCTGACACATTATTCGTCTGAGCAATGGTTTGATGTATTTGGGGAGCATTTACTAGTAACCAGAAGTTTTGCGAGGAATTATTTTGTAATGCACGCAGCATCTCTTCCCCATCCTTCTGCCATAATTCTTCTCTATGTTGTCTAGACCAGCTCTTCAGATCGTTCTTAATTTTTTTTGATTCTATCTCTAATTCTAGTGAGCTTTTAGCCCGTTTCTTAGCGAGTCTTAACTGTATTTGCGTCTCGCGTTTTTTTACCCAAACTGCTTCATCGAAAAAGTGTTTGTGCACTCGCTGAAAACCCTTCTGGGTACTTAACGGGGGGTCAATTGACCACAGAAATTCATGGAACCGTGATGGGTCACAATGCTGATGCAAAATATTTGGATCTCCCCAGTTGGAAAGTCCATCCAGGGCATTATTTAACCGCTCCCCTTCCCTCTTGTATTTTACCAACCGATTTCTCTGTGCATTAACTTCTACTCGCTGGTCCCAAATCTCTATTATTTCCTCACTACACCAGTTTAAATGTGCAACTAATCGCTTATGGTCGCTTGTTCCACCATCTGCCACTGAAAAATGTATACAAGTATCAAAACACTCTGTTGATAAAAGCATATAATCCAATGCCGACTCTGATGAACCCCTTTCCCACGTTGTAACCGATGGAGCATCACCTTCTATGGAGCGGTTTAGGAATTTTAAGTCCCAATCCTCAAAGAAGTTCGACCACTTTCTCCCGTTATTTGTTACTTCTTTCATTTTCCCTGTATGGCATTTGGAATTGATACATTGCGAATTTAAATCTCCTGCAACCAATATATGTGCCCCAGGGTACATTATATTAATATCACTAAGGGCTACCACAATTGTTTCTAGAAACTCTGAGAGTTTTTCCCTCACGGGGTTCCAATACAAATTCACAATTATTATCTTCTTAGCTGGAAAGCTTTTGAGGGGAGTGACCACTCTCACCACCAGAATTCCTTCCTGTTTACAGGATAACATTGATATTTCTTTGAATAAAATCTTTCTACAGGCAATCAGCAAACCTCCCGTCGGTCTACCCTTGGCTTTACAGTTAGCTGATTGTGCTATCAGTTTAAAGCCTTCGAGTTCCGGGGTGTTTACTAACCATGTTTCCTGTAACAGGATCAAATCATTCCCCCCAAATAACAACGCACTCATTTTATTATTTTTAAATGAACTGGATCCCCGAGAGTTCCAACTAGTGATCCTCAATTTGTCACTATTAAAGAGACCTCTGCGATACACCCAGCTTCTGGCAGACTTGCCTAATTATCTCTGGTAACATTGACCAAGATGGTGGTTGTGACCCTTCATTGATGTTATTTTCATTTTTTCCCCGATGGGTCTCATGCAGTGAGGAGACATTTCCCTGAGTTAACTCGTATTCCTCAGTTTCGGCCGTTTCTATTACATGAGATGGCAATTGCTCATACACTTCCAAACCCAGCTCCCTTAATCTTTCTTGTAAGTTTAGAAAAGATTTTACCCCCAATTTAGAAACAAATCCTACTTCAACTAAACTGATACACTCTGGTTTAGGGAAACAAACATTGA
The DNA here is from genome assembly GCF_040938575.1 of Ambystoma mexicanum. Taxonomy (NCBI): domain Eukaryota; kingdom Metazoa; phylum Chordata; class Amphibia; order Caudata; family Ambystomatidae; genus Ambystoma; species Ambystoma mexicanum. Next base: position 729,224,247 of record NC_090927.1, read on the forward strand.
ATACGTATTATGTCCTCTACATGACTCATCCTAGAACTATGGGTGGCCACCAAACCTCCAGTCTTTGTTTTTGTTTGATTGAATATTGGAGCAATTCTTAAACCAATCTGGGTCTGCATTGGTACTTTAAAAGCATTTTTCTGTTTGTGAAGGAATATAGGAGCTATTTTTAGCAACTTCCCTGTAATCTCTGATCAAATCAAGTCGTGCTGTTGTTGATTTCTGTCCAAGTCTGTAATTTTTCCTTCTGTTTGAGTACTCATAGGTTTCTTTACCATATGTACATCTCCCTCTGCTTCGGGAATTCTATCAGTCTCGAGTCTTTTCCTTTGTTGTTTTTTGGATTTATTTACCCTGACAATTCTTTCTTGTTGTTGAGAATCATTACCCATACTCCTACCATCTTTGTCTGAGATATTATGATTCTCAGGGATTTTCTCAGGATCTGAAATCCCTTTGACAAAGCTGTTTACCTTTGATTTTTTTGTTTTCTTTACTTGTCGACCTCGTGATTTTGAATCTGTATTATTTGGCTTTTGGTTCTTCCGCCTTTCTCTTCTCCATCTCTTATAGGTTTGTTGCGAACTCTTCTTCCACATATAGCTGTTTTCTGCCTCTTCTTCTTGATTCTCAATAACTTCCCCTCGGTCTTCCAACAGCTGTTCCACCATTGACTCAGCAATCTGTGCCAATCGGCAGAATTCTTCCATTACTGATTCGGATAAGGGAGTGTCATCCGCAAAAGTATTCAATTCAGGAACTAAGTCTTTTGTTTTAATTGCTAGATCTTGGTTTTACGGAGAAGTCGATACATTTCTTGCATTCATTTGTAATAACAAATCCTTGATCTCCTTATTCTCCCTCAGTAGAGAAGTCATTTGGTGCTTAATTCCCATTAGGTCTCCACTATACTTTGTAAAGCCATCTTCCATCTTTACCATCATGGGCAGAACTGAACAATTTATTACATTATTTTGACCTACCACTGAAAATTCAAGTTGTTCAATATCCTTTGTCATTTCCATTAAAATCCCTGTGTGGGTCTGCACATCTCTTTTTAGAAGGTCAAAAACCTTCACCAAGGAGTTTAGAACAAAATGTAAAGCCGAGAGAGAGGAATCACCATCATTAGGGTCATGATTCTTGTTTCCCTGTGTCATGTTTGGTATTTGCACCGGTTGGTCTAATAAAATTCCATCAGACACAACCGTGTCCCCTCTCAATACCGCTGTTGAGTTTAATCTTTCCTCATGTGGTTGTAAATTCTGAACCAAACTCAACAGATGATTTGGGGTCCTTGAAAGTTCCATAACTGGGATGAGTAGTTCAGACCCGCTGTTCTCCGTTTGTAAGTTAATATTTTGATTTAAAAATTTTAAGGAATGTGGCATAGGTCCATTTAAATTTTCTTGTGCAGATTTCTGGAAATAATAATCAATAGTCCCTTTTATATTAGTTGATGTCAAAGCAAAGTCTTTCGACTGTCTAAATGGGGTGTTTCTTGTTGAGTCCCTTAAAATTTCTCCCTCCGTTGATTTGTCCACTTGAAGTTCTTGATGAATTTGTGCCTCTATTATGTTGTTATTTCTTGTCGAGGCAATCGGAGTTTGAGAACTTACAATGTTCTCATCCTCATGCAGGGACTTTTCAGTGTAAGAACCATCCCACTGTGGATTTCTTAGATCATCAACGTATTGTCCACTCCTTAAGTTGTAGCGGGCCATTTCTTACCCCTTCGTTGTGTGTGAGAATTAGGCAAAAGAAAAATGAGGGATCAAAGGAGTAAAATCTCCCACAGCCTCCCCCCTTTTTAACTTTTTATTGCCTAAACGGGTCCCCAGCCGCTCCCTTTCCACTGTCCACTCCAAATTGCCCAGACTCCAAAATTCCTGTCAGCGAGCTACGAGCTGTCTCAGATTAATCTCAGAGGCTCTTGTTTAAGGGGGCTTACAGAGGGGCTTACGGCCAGTAGCCACTGCTGTCTGATGCTAGATTGCAACAGCCCACCACATGCAGGATAAGAATTTCTATTTTGCAACCCTTCAAATCCTCAACCCACTACCCTTTATCAATACCGGTGTCAGTGTGTTTCCACAGGCCCGAGCCCCGGTTCAATCACCGTCTCTCCGGCAAGCTCAGGCTCAAGCTCAGGTACTGAAGGAGGAGGAGGAAATTGGCTCTAGCTTGGGCTCAAACTCAGGCAGTGACCATGATCAATAGTCCATGAAATGACACAAAAAATGCAGAAGGTACCGATAGTGTAAATAATACAGACCTCACTGTCGGTGTCTGTAGAGCAGATCAAAGCGGCTGCCGCAAATCGGCTACGCGGCTGAAGACCCACCGGCACCCACCGGCACTGATACGGGGCCTCCAAGCGTCTCACCGCGCCTCTGCCTCCGCGGGATCGCTAGGCTAGCAGCCGCAGGCTGCCTCAGGCCTCCGCGGCCACCCACCTCTGTGCCTCGCGGGTATGCCTCAATACACGATATCAGTGATATCAAAGCTCAGTGCCGGTCTGGTCTGAGCTCGTTCTCCTCCTTAAACGCCGCCGCCGCTGCCGCCGTCTGCTCACCGTCTGCTCACAAAAAGAAAACTTTCCTGGGACTTCCTACTAGAGGAAAGGACCCATACACGAACACTTGCGCGTCACCGGCAGTCAGGCCGCACTGAGGATCTGTACGATCGAGCCCCGAGAGTACAGAGTGTCAGCCGTTTCTGACCGCAGTCATAAAGGTTGTACTGTACTTACTTTTTTGTACAAGATGACCAGGTTTCTTCGGATATGTCGTCTGCAGTGTAGATGCTGTTGATTCTCAGGAGATTAGTCTTCACTGCGAATCAAAAAAACAAAATCATTTACTTTATGTGTTTGCAGCAGTGATGATACTGCAGACATTACTTGTGCTTATTTCGTCAGAGGATTGAACTTTCATATTTCAACCCAGAGCACGTGCACATTTAACTTCACTCTGTGAAGTCTTGGCATGGTACTTGCAATATGCTACTTATAAGACCTTCAAAATAACTAAATCTTTTAAGGGTATGGAAATGTCTTGTTCTTTACAAAGTGTACTATGCATAGGAGAGAGGTTTGTAAGCGATAGGGCAAAGTACTAGATGGGGAAACATTTTGTACTTGTTAATGAAAAGCACAATGTCAAAAAATCGGGAGACCCTCAGAAGAAAATGTCAGCACTACAATCGGGAGCGCTTACTATTCTCATACGATCACATTGCAAGTAGCATTACTGTAGGCTGTACAGAGTACAGAACTCCGACATTTTTACATACAAAATTGAGTTATGCCCTAAATAGGCATGCTTGCAATGTATGTACAGGTTATGCGGAAGACAGTAAGCAGTTGTGCGATTTGTGAATGACAAATCGGTAATCTTGCACTTTAAAGGGGGGGCGTTGTTATGTGTTTCCTATGGACATTTAGCAGCATTATTTTGTCTAATTTAAATCATAAGGCGTCCACGTGTTCTCTGATTAAAATATACATACCTGTACTCTATACTGATGCATGTGGACATGTATGGAGCTGTACGTAGAAATTTGCAATCCTTATACAGTAGCTTGTGAAGTAGGTGCTTTGCAATGGTATGTGACTTGCATTTAGAATCATCAACAGTAATTTTGAAGTGTGCAATGTTGATGACAGAGTTAAAATTAGCGATGTTCTATGTGATTGGTGGATGATTGTGCGACCGCTTAGTTGTGTCCAATGAGGGACTAGCTTTGGTACCACTGTAGAAAGGGTGGAAGGACTGGGTAAGAGTTACGTGCCGCACGAAGGCAACGCTTGCCCACTGGTGGGGCGTGTCACATACGGGTTTCTACAGCAAATCCTGCATGGAAAGGCGACTGTAGGCATCAGCCAATCAGATGTTCACATTACTCTTTTCTGTGGAAAGATGGTTCACACACTGAAGATGGCAGAGGTGGAGAGGGTCAGGGTTTTGATGCTTGGAGACATTTTTGTGCAAGGCTTACAACACTATGCTGAGAGTAGGCATGTGACACACCATTTCGATGTGCGAGGAGTGGAGGTTGTGTGGAGCACTGACACTGATGCCAATGCTGCGGCAAATCTGCAAGTTTGTAGAGACATGCGTAGAATGACCACTCCTCATGTGGTAATTTTGCACTACGGTGCTTGCCATTTGGGATACCTGACTTCACATACTTTGTTGGCAGATTTGGCACAGTTGGTTGAAGCAGTCATGACCATCCTCCCAACAACGAAAGTAATTTTTTCTGCTTTACTCCCGAGAGTACAATGGAACAACACTTCTGTTTTCTGTCCAGATCAAAGCATCGGGAGGTGTATCATCAATCGCGGCATGCGTGCATTCATGCTACGAGTTGGTATGTTTTTTTGCAGCCACGAAAACATTGCTCCAAGCAATGCACATTACTTTGAAGGAGATGGTGTTGCGCTGTCTTCTTTCGGAAATGCAATGCTCTTTTGGAACGTAAGGCTTGCTTTAGAGAAGGTTCTGTAATGTTTGCAAGAGTAAAGCAAGGGAAAAAGAGCCTACCTTGTAGGGGAAAAAGGGGATTAGTACTTTAACATACCGTCGTCACACTCTGATCCTGTACATGTCCGCGAACATGGTGGTAGTTAGCAACCAGCACTTACCACCACCGGGGATTCAAGGGTGGAGCTGCATGTAAATGAGAATGAGCGGCGCTAGGGATTGGTCCATAAAGTTCAGTAGGTGTGTTCTGACTGACGTACTTTAATAAGACCATCTTCTCCCTCACAGGAGACCATACAGCCATGGCTTTCCATGCTCGAAAACAGATTATATGGATTTTGGGAGACTCATGGATACATTGGTTGAAGGTGCATGCAGAAAGCTGCAGTTTATCTACAAATCTCAGATTTCCACATGCGGAAGTGCACTGGCATGGCGTGCGTGGCATGAGATGGCTGGACTTGGTACCTCTTTGTGTTACTTTACTGACAGAGCATCCTCCAGATATAATGATAATTCATTGTGGAGGAAACAGTTTAGGCCATGTAACTGGAATTTCTTTGCAATTTGCAATGAAGGAAGGATTCGCCAAGCTCATGGACATGTTTCCAAATTGTCACATACTTTTTTCCCATATTGCCCAAAGACAAATATGGCTGCGTTCTTCTGCGTTTGGTCTACAAATGGAGAAAGTGAGACGCAATGTGAATAAGGCTGTGTGTGCATTTTTAAGAGATGTTGGCATGTCCTCTTTCAACCATGAAAACATTTTGTTTCGCAGCACTTTCATTTTCCGCAGAGATGGAGTCCACCTCACATATGCTGGCAATCATATTTTTCTTTGCAATGTACAAAATGCATTGTCGCCTCTTTTGCAATCACACTAACCTATCTGACAATCCGTTTTCCCCAATCCACTGTTTTTGACCCACACACCACCGAAAGGCTCTTTTCAGATCCGCCACTTACTCTAAACGTACACTTTATTGCGTTTGCTCCGCATGCACCCTCCCTTTTTTCCTCTATGAATGTTTGCAAACTTTGTCAGAACTCCACAGGGGTCTACGGCCATTACTTCGTAGTTCTATTGTTATACTGAGAAAGGTGGCTCTGAAAAGAGCCATTTCTGTAATTTTTGTTGTTTTTACGTTCATTGCTTAACAGCACACGACACACTAGGAGAAGAGACGAAAGGAGGTTAAGGAAGGGACACCAGCCACGGGGATAAAAAAGAGCAACTGAACAGAGAAAGATTTAGGGTGAGCTTTATTTAGGTAAGGAGCAGATCTTCTCGTGCTCGGTGACTGCAGCCTCAAAAGCACTTTGAAAGCTCTCCCCCCTGCAGAGTACTGCATCACAATACCTGCACACTACTGTCACCATTGAAGGGTAAGGGTCAACAGCATTGCGAATGGCTTGTGAGGCAGCTTGAGGAAGGCACTCCCCCACAGGAGTGTCTCTTGTGGTGGAAGGATTGGATACCGAGGATGCTGTGGAGGAACTCAAACGACTTCGCTCTTCACATGGCACCACCTTGCGAATGTCTTCAGTGTGGAACGAAGTGAGGTGTCACTTCATGGTTGTTGTACCAAAACTGTACGCTCCAAATCTCCCACGACTCAATACCACCTCGCACTGGTTACACTTCACCAGGTTCGCACATGCTTTTGGTACATTCCCATAAATGGAAAACAACCGCCACATCCACAACTCCCGCCAAGTGCTCCTAGTGCGGAGTTCCTCCACTTCATTTTCTTCCTCCTCTTCTTCCTCGATCTCTACATCCTCACCCATATATTTCTCTGCAGGCCCTTGGTGAGTTGGTGGTGGTGGTGGGTTTGTGGGTGGAGGCTAATGACCCAACAGCAGCCATGGAAGCCATACCGATTAGTTTCCTTTTGGTCACTACAGCAGTAAAGGCAACACACCTCAATCTGTTATAGCTTGAAGGGCAATGAAGATGCGCTTGGGGTGTGGCCTTTTGTAGGGGTGGAGGGATGTGCCTCGTGACCGTCTTCATCCCTACAAAGCCGTACACAAATTTTACACAGCAAGTCCTGAGGTGGCCTATTGTTTGGGATGTGTGAAATTACATGTTTATACTCTACAATACTTTGCCTTGTGTCTACAAGGTCATTTGTATTGTTGCGGAAGCACACCAACCACGCTCAGCGTAGGTGCAGTCACATGATGATGTCCTCAACACATCCGCCTCAGTAATGAAAGTCTCCTGGACAGCAAATGCAAAGAATCAAATGTGCACGCACAAGTGTCCTACGAACAGTTTTCGGGTTCTCAAACTACTTCAAAGTGCGACACAAGTGAGACAGACAGTTAAGAACAGGCGCGATGTTCAAAATACTTACGTTTCCACTGCGCATGTGCACGCATGCTATGTTCACTGTACGGACAGTTCCTGTGTCTTTAGGACAACTCCATTTTGTTTGCCTATGAACATGCCGGCAACCGTGCCTGTTCTACGGACGGCACCATTTTGGCTGCGCCCGATACGGACCGCTATACTGTCCTTCACACAGTCCCATTTTCCTCATTTACACCCATTCCGGACATCTGGTGTGTTCTACGAACATGTATTATCTCGTTTCCAAGCGGTACGCCAAGGTAGTATATCCTTTGGACACCCCTTTCTGTTTATGTACGCACAATTTCAACAGATGGTGCAGTCACACATCACATCCATCTTACTTGAGATTACACAGCAGCCACATTCCATTCATTGTGGATAGGTCGAATAGGCGTGCTGTTCATGAACATTTTACGTCTTTTTTTTAAAAAAAATGTACGCACAACCTTTTTCTCTACAACTACTGTACAAAAACATTTCAAACACACACACACATCAATCCAAAGAAATAGCAGGGGAAGCGGACCCTGAAGCAAATATGGGGGAATTAGGATTCAGCACGGGCTGGTTATGAGGAGGAGATTTGTGAGGGGAAGAAGGGATGGATATTTCGTCAAAACGTCTATTTTCCTGTTCAAGGTTTGGGGATGGTCACTAGGGAATGGAGAAGCAGGGCAGATGCAGGTGGGGCAATGACAACAAACTTTTCCTCTCACACAATCCTCCACAAACTCCCGTAAACTTTGAAAATTGGCGTTCAATATGTCCATTTTCTCTTCTATCCTCTTTATCCTGTCTTCTTCTGTCTCGTTTGTTACCCTTTCGTCTTTTTTTTCCTGCTCTGTTAAAAAAAAATACATACGTTCAATGCCTCTAAAATACTGGTCACTATTTTGCATATGCAGAGCAATGTGTACCATTATTGTCGCTGACTTCAGACATTTCCCCATGCGGGAAATACTCCTCCAGCCACTCCAAAGTGCTAGCCATTTCTGAGTCAGAACAACAGAAAGAAATTATTATTTATGCACCACATACCACATACCACCGTCCTACTGCATCCATCCACTGTCGTTCCAGGCTGCCGAGTTTCTGTGAAGTGATTACGCTGGAGGTTTTCCGTTTTTTTTTTATGGTACCATCCACTACATTGTACATGCTTATTACATTTGTTGTTTTCTATTCCCAGCTTCAGGTTTCCATATTTACTTATTACTACTTACAATATCTTCATGTCCTTCTTCTACGTTGCACACTTTTTGTTTAAGACAATAGTACATTTTCTACTACCCCCCGCATCTTTCAGTAATTTTGAACCTATCCAACCCCGTCCGCAAACAGGCGCTCAGTCCGTACATTTCCAATATCTATAGGGAGGGGGTTCTGTATGTTCCATGTAAATGTATGTCAAGTACGTAGATTATACTACATATCTCTCAAAATCACATGATTTCAGTGTATATTCTGCTCACCAACTTCATTGCCACAATTTCATGCTTACCTTCCACCTTCCAAAAACCTACACAATTCCCTACAAAAAAAACTTTGTTAAGGGGATGTTATGGTTAAGTTGCACTCCCAGAAACCAGTGAAATTCACTACAAAAAAACTTTGTTGAGGGGACGTTATGGTTAAGTTGCCCTAACAAAAACCTGCACACTTCACTAAAAAATACTTTCCACCTCCCCTTTATGCTTCAAATTAAAACCGAAACACCCCTTAAATTCGCCAGTTATGTTGAACTAAGCCCCCAACCCTGCCACCACCCCTGTGCACTGCTAACACTAACACCCAGACCATGAAAGATGTCATCTCAAATGTCAATGATGACATCAATGATGACATCACTTGTTTAGCCCCTTTCTTTTCCTTCCCTGCCATACATATATATGTGCATTCGGTAAAAAGAAATCCCTAAAATAATGTTATACTTCACAGTGCAACCAAACACCACTGCACATTCCCCCATTATAATAAGATAAGCAACCATAACTCGCACCATCTATGTGCATTGCTAAGACTAACACCCAGGACATCAAAGATGACATCACAATACTAAAAGCTTTCATATTAGAGCTTAGCGTACTGTGACACATTTAATAAGTACCTAATAAAACCCGCTTACTACATAATTGCATTATTTCAAACAAAACACAAACAGACAACACATACAAATATGAGCATATTCAGGGAGAATGAAGTAAACAAAAAAACAACAGTATTACCAGACAATCTTCATTACCTAACTGATTATCTTCATGCACAGAAATTATTGCTCTGCTTCAAACTACTACTTCCCTATGTATAACTATCACATACTGTGAGTAGACCCTAGGGAAAGTAGTGTGAGTACAATGTATACAAGTATGTGCACATCCAGGGAAAGTACAGTAATAAAAAAACAGTAGAACTATAAAAATAACTGTTGATACCCTTACTGATCATCCTCATACTTAGAAAGCATTGCTGTCTTCCAAGGCTGTGCTTTCCCCTATGTATATGTTTCATATGCTGTGAGTGAACCCCAAGAGAATTACTGTAAGAACTTATTTGAAGTATAAGTCTACAAATGTAGTACTTTTTGAGTTTTTAGTTCCTGACTGTTACTGGCCTACATATGTCAGTAAAGGAAAAAAGAGGGAGCCAGACATGTGATGTCATCAGTGATGTCATCAATGACATTTGTGATGTCATCTTTGATGTCCTGGGTGTTAGTTTTAGCAGTGCACGGTGGTAGCGCGAGTTATGGTTGTTTAGCTTACCATAACTGATGAATTTCAGGAGTTTTTCGGTTTTACTTTGAACCATAACGTATGTTTAACAAAGTTGTTTTACTGAATTTCATAGGTTTTTAGTAGCGCAACTTAACCATAACCTCCCTTTATCAAATTTTATTTTACTGAATATACATATTCATAGTGTACATTTGATAGATGTTTACTAGGATTCCCTACTTTATATACATGTAACATAGAACATATTGAACCCCTAGCTAGTGATTTTGATGTCCGCGGACTGTGCAAATGTCCGCAGACAGACGCGGACAACACCAAAACTACCCAAAAACTCAGGGGTATCTTAAATTGTTATATCATACCATATGAACACTGTACAAGTTGAAAAACCAACACACAAACACATTATATATAGTAATAAATAAGAATTAGAACGTATATATCTAACACATCAAACATCCATTTAAATAGCATATATAGTAAAAGAAGAAAGGTATGCTTCTAACATAATTACCTCACAGAAACTGCACAACTAGGAGCAGCAGCAGATCTACAGAACAGTGAGAAGACAATTTACCACAATCTAGCAAGTAAACTTTTTTTTTCTTATATCTTTCTAAAATGTCTTTATTAAATACAATAAAAGTAATATATATATTTTTTTCCTCACAGAAATGTCAAATACTTTAGAATGGCTTGAGGATAATGTCCCACATGGTGAAATGTCTGAAGATAGTGAAATTAATGGTAGACACTTCTCTATATAACCAAATTAATAAGCATTACTTTATGTACACTTAACATATATATATATATATATATATATATATATATATATATATAAAACAGACCATACAAACAATGAAAACAATACACAACAAGATACTTTAGAACAAACTCTCCAGCGCATGGAAGAAAAAATGACCAAGCTCATGACAAATTTTCACCTTTTGAAAGATTTTGTGGAGGACTATATAAAAGAAAAAAATAGATACCATTGTGCGACATGTACCTGTCCCCCCTCTCCATATCCCAGTCAATTATCCCCAAACCCACACCACATAGAAAAACGTTTTGATGAGATTCCATCCCTTCATCTCCTGGTATCAATCCTCTTGAAAACCCCAATTCCCCTGTGTTTGTGTCCGTTTCTGCTACCCCTTCTCTATCATAAATTGTACATATATATAATATAATGAAAAATAAATGTTATTTGTATGTTAATTTAGTCCTTTGTGGGGTTTTTTAAAAAGCCAGTTTTGGTGTCCGCGGAAAACACGGGTGTCCTTAAATGTTCGTAAACAAACGAAATGGGGGTGTCCTGAGGACACTATACCTGTCCGTATTGTTCGTAGGCGAGTTGAAACTGTTCTTAGAACACAGGCGGTGTCCTGAAATGTTCGTAAATAAACAAAATGGGGGTGTCCTGAGGACACTCTACCTGTCCGTACTGTTCGTAGGCAGGTTGAAACTGTTCTAAGAACACATCAAGTGTCCCGGGATGTTCGTAAATAAACGAAATGGGGGTGTCCTGAGGACACTATACATGTCCGTATTGTTTGTAGGCGGGTTGAAACTGTTCTAAGAACAAACGCCTGTCCGTAACTGTTCGTTTCACTTGTGTCGCACCTTTAATTAGTTTCAGGACAGTGTCCGTAGAACACCAACGCGCATGCGCAAAACAGTTTCAGTGCATTTGGTGTCCTGCGGACACCCTTTCCATTCGTGGACATGTTCGCGACGCCATCATTTGAACGCTCCCATGTTGAGCGTGTGTTCCGACTGCGGACACTATTCGTGTCCCCGAACAATTTAAAACTACCTTTTCAAGAAATCCACAATATTTTATAATAATAAATCACCATAGCACAAGTTCCAGACAGTAATCTTGACTTTCTACATACTTTTTTTTTTTTTTTTAGCCTTTGTTTGGTATTCGATCGGTCCGCGGACAGCGCGAGTGTCCGCGAAGCGCACACCGACACCCCTATAAAAGGCCACACCCCAGAGCTCATCCTCATTGTGTTTTTGGCTATCTTACAGAACACAGTGCATTTTTGCTGCCAATTTTCCAGATGTATTTCTGAAACCTGATGGCATCCATGGCTCCACTACTGCCACTTGGTGCTACATCTGCCTCAGCACCACCTCCACCCCCTCCACCACCACCTCCCCAAGGGCCTGAAGAGGGGAACAGGAGTGAGGATGCAGAGGAGGATGAAGAGGATGAAGAGGATGAGGTAGTGGAAGTCCCTACTACCAGCACTCGCCGTGACTCTTGGGTGTGGCGGTTATTTATCATTCATGGTAATGTATTTCTGAAACCTGATGGCATCCATGGCTCCACTACTGCCACTTGGTGCTACATCTGCCTCAGCACCACCTCCACCCCCTCCACCACCACCTCCCCAAGGGCCTGAAGAGGGGAACAGGAGTGAGGATGCAGAGGAGGATGAAGAGGATGAAGAGGATGAGGTAGTGGAAGTCCCTACTACCAGCACTCGCCGTGACTCTTGGGTGTGGCGGTTATTTATCATTCATGGTAATGTACCCAAGGCGCGTGCGAACAAAGTCACCTGCAATGAGTGCAAAATGGTGCTCAGTCACGGAACGCTTGGTTCGTACAGCTTTGGTATGACAACTATGAAGTGACACCTAAGGTCATTCCACGGTGGGGCCATTCACAAGGTTGTACCTTGCGAGGAGCGTAGTAGGTTGAGATCCTCTACTACATCCTCCGTTTCCAATCCTGTCACCACAAGGAACATTCCTGTGGGAGAGCGTGTCCCTCCAGCTGCCTCACAGGCCATTCGCAATGCTGATGACCCTTACCTTTCGAGGATCACAGTTGTGTGTATGTACTGTGACACAGCACTCTGCAGGGGGGAGAGACGTCGTAGTGCTTTTGAGACTACGGTCTCAGAGCACAAGAAGACCTGCCCGCTACCTGAGTAAGGCCCACCGTACATCTTCTTCTCTCCACCCGCCCTTTCTTATCCCCATGGTTGGTGTCCCCCCTTACCCTCCTTTCCCCTCCTCTCCTAGTGTGTCGTGTGAAAAAAACAAAAAAATATAAAACAACAAAAATAAAAAATAAAAGGCTCTTTTCAGAGCCGCCTTTCACAGTTTAAAAATAGAAGTGGCAAATAAATGGAGCAGGGCCCTGTGTATTTTTTAGAAGTCAGCGGACAGTTCACGGACATCTAAAATTTTGGGGTGCTGCCCTATCATAAGCATTGCACTTTTCTCTCGTTTGTTACCCTTTCGTCTTTTTTTTTCCTGCTCTGTTAAAAAAAAAATACATAAGTTCAATGCCTCTAAAATACTGGTCACTATTTTGCATATGCAGAGCAATGTGTACCATTATTGTCGCTGACTTCAGACATTTCCCCATGCGGGAAATACTCCTCCAGCCACTCCAAAGTGCTAGCCATTTCTGAGTCAGAACAACAGAAAGAAATTATTATTTATGCACCACATATCAAAAAAAACCTCACGCATATAAAAAAAATGATCTGCACTCACTCTTTTGCTGTAATCTCCCTTCGTCCTACTGCATCCATCCACTGTCGTTCCAGGCTGCCGAGTTTCTGTGAAGTGATTACGCTGGAGGTTTTCCGTTTTTTTTTATGGTACCATCCACTACATTGTACATGCTTATTACATTTGTTGTTTTCTATTCCCAGCTTCAGGTTTCCATATTTACTTATTACTACTTATAATATCTTTATGTCCTTCTTCTACGTTGCACACTTTTTGTTTAAGACAATAGTACATTTTCTACTACCCCCCACATCTTTCAGTAATTTTGAACCTATCCAACCCCGTCCGCAAACAGGCGCTCAGTCCGTACATTTCCAATATCAATAGGGAGGGGGTTCTGTATGTTCCATGTAAATGTATGTCAAGTACGTAGATTATACTACATATCTCTCAAAATCACATGATTTCAGTGTATATTCTGCTCACCAACTTCATTGCCACAATTTCATGCTTACCTTCCACCTTCCAAAAAACTACACAATTCCCTACAAAAAAAACTTTGTTAAGGGGATGTTATGGTTAAGTTGCACTCCCAGAAACCAGTGAAATTCACTACAAAAAAACTTTGTTGAGGGGACGTTATGGTTAAGTTACCCTAACAAAAACCTGTACACTTCACTAAAAAATACTTTCCACCTCCCCTTTATGCTTCAAATTAAAACCGAAACACCCCTTAAATTCGCCAGTTATGTTGAACTAAGCCCCCAACCCTGCCACCACCCCTGTGCACTGCTAACACTAACACCCAGACCATGAAAGATGTCATCTCAAATGTCAATGATGACATCAATGATGACATCACTTGTTTAGCCCCTTTCTTTTCCTTCCCTGCCATACATATATATGTGCATTCGGTAAAAAGAAATCCCTAAAATAATGTTATACTTCACAGTGCAACCAAACACCACTGCACATTCCCCCATTATAATAAGCTAAGCAACCATAACTCGCACCATCTATGTGCATTGCTAAGACTAACACCCAGGACATCAAAGATGACATCACAATACTAAAAGCTTTCATATTAGAGTTTAGCGTACTGTGACACATTTAATAAGTACCTAATAAAACCCGCTTACTACATAATTGCATTATTTCAAACAAAACACAAACAGACAACACATACAAATATGAGCATATTCAGGGAGAATGAAGTAAACAAAAAAACAACAGTATTACCAGACAATCTTCATTACCTAACTGATTATCTTCATGCACAGAAATTATTGCTCTGCTTCAAACTACTACTTCCCTATCTATAACTATCACATACTGTGAGTAGACCCTAGGGAAAGTAGTGTGAGTACAATGTATACAAGTATGTGCACATCCAGGGAAAGTACAGTAATAAAAAAACAGTAGAACTATAAAAATAACTGTTGATACCCTTACTGATCATCCTCATACATAGAAAACATTGCTGTCTTCCAAGGCTGTGGTTTCCCCTATGTATATGTTTCATATGCTGTGAGTGAACCCCAAGAGAATTACTGTAAGAACTTATTTGAAGTATAAGTCTACAAATGTAGTACTTTTTGAGTTTTTAGTTCCTGACTGTTACTGGCCTACATATGTCAGTAAAGGAAAAAAGAGGGAGCCAGACATGTGATGTCATCAGTGATGTCATCAATGACATTTGTGATGTCATCTTTGATGTCCTGGGTGTTAGTCTTAGCAGTGCACGGTGGTAGCGCGAGTTATGGTTGTTTAGCTTACCATAACTGATGAATTTCAGGGGTTTTTCGGTTTTACTTTGAACCATAACGTATGTTTAACAAAGTTGTTTTACTGAATTTCATAGGTTTTTAGTAGCGCAACTTAACCATAACCTCCCTTTATCAAATTTTATTTTACTGAATATACATATTCATAGTGTACATTTGATAGATGTTTACTAGGATTCCCTTACTTTATATACATGTAACATAGAACATATTGAACCCCTAGCTAGTGATTTTGATGTCCGCGGACTGTGCAAATGTCCGCAGACAGACGCGGACAACACCAAAACTACCCAAAAACTCAGGGGTATCTTAAATTGTTATATCATACCATATGAACACTGTACAAGTTGAAAAACCAACACAAAAACACATTATATATAGTAATAAATAAGAATTAGAACGTATATATCTAACACATCAAACATCCATTTAAATAGCATATATAGTAAAACAAGAAAGGTATGCTTCTAACATAATTACCTCACAGAAACTGCACAACTAGGAGCAGCAGCAGATCTACAGAACAGTGAGAAGACAATTTACCACAATCTAGCAAGTAAACTTTTTTTTTCTTATATATTTCTAAAATGTCTTTATTAAATACAATAAAAGTAATATATATATTTTTTTCCTCACAGAAATGTCAAATACTTTAGAATGGTTTGAGGATAATGTCCCACATGGTGAAATGTGTGAAGATAGTGAAATTAATGGTAGACACTTCTCTATATAACCAAATTAATAAGCATTACTTTATGTACACTTAACATATATATATATATATATATATATATATATATATATATATATATATATATATATATATATTTATATATAAAACAGACCATACAAACAATGAAAACAATACACAACAAGATACTTTAGAACAAACTCTCCAGCGCATGGAAGAAAAAATGACCAAGCTCATGACAAATTTTCACCTTTTGAAAGATTTTGTGGAGGACTATATAAAAGAAAAAAATAGATACCATTGTGCGACATGTACCTGTCCCCCCTCTCCATATCCCAGTCAATTATCCCCAAACCCTCACCACGTAGAAAAACGTTTTGATGAGATTCCCATCCCTTCATCTCCTGGTATCAATCCTCTTGAAAACCCCAATTCCCCTGTGTTTGTGTCCGTTTCTGCTACCCCTTCTCTATCATAAATTGTACATATATATAATATAATGAAAAATAAATGTTATTTGTATGTTAATTTAGTCCTTTGTGGGGTTTTTTAAAAAGCCAGTTTTGGTGTCCGCGGAAAACACGGGTGTCCTTAAATGTTCGTAAACAAACGAAATGGGGGTGTCCTGAGGACACTATACCTGTCCGTATTGTTCGTAGGCGAGTTGAAACTGTTCTTAGAACACAGGCGGTGTCCTGAAATGTTCGTAAATAAACAAAATGGGGGTGTCCTGAGGACACTCTACCTGTCCGTACTGTTCGTAGGCAGGTTGAAACTGTTCTAAGAACACATCAAGTGTCCCGGGATGTTCGTAAATAAACGAAATGGGGGTGTCCTGAGGACACTATACATGTCCGTATTGTTTGTAGGCGGGTTGAAACTGTTCTAAGAACAAACGCCTGTCCGTAACTGTTCGTTTCACTTGTGTCGCACTTTTAATTAGTTTCAGGACAGTGTCCGTAGAACACCAACGCGCATGCGCGAAACAGTTTCAGTGCATTTGGTGTCCTGCGGACACCCTTTCCTTTCGTGGACATGTTCGCGACGCCATCATTTGAACGCTCCCATGTTGAGCGTGTGTTCTGACTGCGGACACTATTCGTGTCCCCGAACAATTTAAAACTACCTTTTCAAGAAATCCACAATATTTTATAATAATACATCACCATAGCACAAGTTCCAGACAGTAATCTTGACTTTCTACATACTTTTTGGGTTTTTTTGAGCCTTTTTTTGGTATTCGATCTGTCCGCGGACAGCGCGAGTGTTCGGGAAGCGCACACCGGCACCCCTATAAAAGGCCACACCCCAGAGCTCATCCTCATTGTGTTTTTGGCTATCTTACAGAACACAGTGCATTTTTGCTGCCAATTTTCCAGATGTATTTCTGAAACCAGATGGCATCCATGGCTCCACTACTGCCACTTGGTGCTACATCTGCCTCAGCACCACCTCCACCCCCTCCACCACCACCTCCCCAAGGGCCTGAAGAGGGGAACAGGAGTGAGGATGCAGAGGAGGATGAAGAGGATGAAGAGGATGAGGTAGTGGAAGTCCCTACTACCAGCACTCGCCGTGACTCTTGGGTGTGGCGGTTATTTATCATTCATGGTAATGTACCCAAGGCGCGTGCGAACAAAGTCACCTGCAATGAGTGCAAAATGGTGCTCAGTCACGGAAACGCTTGGTTCGTACAGCTTTGGTATGACAACTATGAAGTGACACCCAAGGTCATTCCACGGTGGGGCCATTCACAAGGTTGTACCTTGCGAGGAGCGTAGTAGGTTGAGATCCTCTACTACGTCCTCCGTTTCCAATCCTGTCACCACAAGGAACATTCCTGTGGGAGAGCGTGTCCCTCCAGCTGCCTCACAGGCCATTCGCAATGCTGATGACCCTTACCTTTCGAGGATCACAGTTGTGTGTATGTACTGTGACACAGCACTCTGCAGGGGGGAGAGACGTCGTAGTGCTTTTGAGACTACGGTCTCAGAGCACAAGAAGA